>NW_026652281.1:56983405-57613431 GCF_009828535.3 Hylobates moloch | reverse complement strand
TCCTTCCTTCCTTCCTTCCTTCCTTCCTTCCTTCCTTCCTTCCTTCCCTTTCCTTCCTTCCATCCCTCCCTCCTTCCTTACCTCTTCCCTCCCTCCCTTCCTCCTTTCCTTCCTTCCTTCATGTACTGAGTTTCTACTATATCCCAGAGACTATTCTAGCTACTGAGTATAGAGCAGCAAATGAGGGAGACATGCAAGCTATCCCCATGGAGCTTTCATTTTTATGTGGAGACAAAAACACCTAAATATCTTAATAAGTAAATGGGATATTTATTAGGGATAAATTATAGAAATTAAATAGAAGAGGGTAGTGGCTGAGAGTGGTGGTGAAAGTTATCAGGGCAGGTGCTTCCAAGGAAGAGATAGTTGAGCTACCCCTCAAATGAGGTCTATGATAGAAAGAGCCAGCCATATGAAGCTTTGCAGAAGCAGTGTGCCTGGCAGAGGAAAAAGCTTGTGCAAAGCCTTGGAGGCAGGAATGATTTTGCTGTGTTTGAGACAAAGAAAGAAGCGTCAGTGTGCTAGGAATACAGTGAAATGGAGGGAAAGTGGTACTAGATGAGGCTGGAGAAGAAAAGAGAAATAGAATTATGTGAGGTCTCTTGGTCCAGGTTAAGAAGTTTGGATTTAAGTTCAATGAGCATTTGTTTAATAATTTCAGCATTTGAGAGCATCTACACTACTTTGTCAAGTATTCGTACCACAATTACCAACTATGTTGTTTCTCATGGTTTTATTCTTCAAAGCAAAGCTTTTTGGAGAAGCCTTCAGCATTCCATACACTCTCTTCTTCCTAGATATTTCTAGCACTTGAGTGGCTTGTTTTTTGCATGGCATATTCTGCTTTTTGGTTGATTAACTTTCACCCCAGGAAGACTGCAAATTAATAAACTTAGGGTGGTTTTAGAGATCACTGTTTTTCCCACAGTGCCTTACAGAGTCTTCTGCTTCCTAAACACTTAGTAATAATTGTTAATTACCTAGTTCCCTGAGGTAGATTGGGTGAGGGTGTAAATTTTCATTTACTCATCACAGTGCCTAGGGTAATGTCATACACAAAGTAAATATGCAAGCTGAGTAAGTCCAGTTGTGGGGACTGTGTTTAATCATGGGACTTGGTGAAACAAAAATTAAGATGGAATATTTGGTTCGTAGACGTTGACTTTGTCAGGGTCTTAATCAATATTTAGCCACAAATAAAGCCTTTACAAATGCTAATAAAAAACACTGTGGGTTGAATATACATTTTAGTAAGACGTTTTAAATAATGAGGAAGAAAACATTTTTCTGTTACTGTTTTCTGTTTTACATGTGACTACATGGATAATTGATTCACAGTTTTCACTTTAAGTTGCTTTGAAGTTACCGTTCATATATGGCAGGATTTAGTAAGCATGTCTGTCTGTGTCTACTCTGTTAATATGCTCGTGGATTTAAAGCTTCCAGAACCAGGTCCGACCTTTGTTGTTGAGCCTCACAGGAAAGCTGTTCAATCTCCTGGATCACCTAGGTTGCTATTCTCCCCACCATTTGCAGCGCCTTGATATGTCATTTGCATTCCCACACGGTTTCTGTATAAGAATCATTTAGTCTGAACAAACTTGCCGTTTGATACCCAGCTGTTTGTTGAGTATTGCAGCTTTCAGAGGAGGTGCCTCAGCAACAGCTCATAATAACGCTAAATTAGTGCCCCTGGACGGCAGTATGTAACACAAAGTATCTAGTTATTCCTATTCCATTTAGGAAGGGTACTTGTGTGAGCTGCATTTAAAATGAGGAGGCTGAGAACTCGTTTTTTTTTTTTTTCTATAAAAAGTGGTGAGTTGCTGTGGGAGTGCTAATCTTTCTCTTTGCTCCCAGTTTGAAACTTCCGTGATTCTAATAATGCTGCATTTGCTTTAAAAATCTCTGGTGCAGGCGCGGATGTGCACATTGCTGATGGTATGGTCTGATACTGGGCCTTTACTTTTGTGTACTGGGAAAGATAAGCAACATTTGCTGAGGGTTTACCACGTGCCAGGTGTACTGTAAAGAGTTGCACTTCACACACAGTCTCATTCATCTACTCCTAACAGCCTTATGAGTTAGTAATTAATAATCCTATTTTATAAATGAGGAGACAGACAATTTATCCCAGATGTTGACCTCAATCCCTGCCTTGTAAGTTCAGTTAAGGGTAGATCCTTCCATTCTAATATTTCATCAATTTATGCTCAAATTCTTATGGGGTAAACTTAGGGAGTGCTTCGGTCACCATGAAAAGAAACATTCTGTTAGGAACGGAAAAAGACCCAGTAAATGGGTTTTCTTCCCTGAAAGAAAACTAGGAATTGCTTACAGTGGAGTACCCAGGGCAGTGTGCACCGCTGTCCATGGTGAGTTCCTTGTGCCCAAGGGGGCGACTAGAAAGTTTAGCCAAAGGAGACGATTAGAAAGCGCTGACCCCGCACTTAGACTGGGGCGCGCAGGCAGAGGCAAGACTCGCGCGCTCCTAAGCCCAGGCAGGTCAGCTTAGGCGCCTCGCTGCTGGAAGAGTCCATTAGGGATGGCCAAGGCAGGGTGTTCCCGACGCCGGAGCGCGGACCTGGCTGCCCGCTGCGCAGAGCAGTGTGCGCTGCCGGGGGCGGCCACCCCCGCTCCGCTGGTCAGGTGAGCGCTGCCCCGGGAGCCATGGGTCCTATTGGAGCAGAGGGAGGAGGCAAGGGAGGGGGAGAAAGGGGAGGAGGATGGAGCCCTCCTCCTGATCGGGTAGTGGGAGTAAGATTCAGCAGCCTGGGCAAGGAGTACGGACGGGAGTCAGAGGCAGAGCGAGGGTGTGTGGAGGGCCGGCGGTGACCGCCAGGAGCGCGCGGATGTCGGTGTTCCTGGGGCCAGGTAGGCTATGGCTGAGGGGTGGTGCTGCGAGCATCGCTGTGCCCCAGGGGAGCGCCTCAGCATCAGCACCTGTTGCTGCAGGTGGGCGGCGAGGGCGGCGCGGAGGGCGGGCCACAGCCGGGCGCAGGGAGCCTGGGCGCGCACCCGGCGCCGCGGCCTCGGGTAATGGGGCATAGCTGCCCGCGTCGGTTCTGTCCAAGGCTGCGGCTTTGCAGGGAGCGTTAGGTTCCTGCACCCCCTACCCGCCCCTTCCAAAGATGTCTGATCTCAAAGAAGGTGAGAAGTGAATGAGCAGAGTGAAGAGTTTCCTTTCTTCTTTTTCTGCCTGTTTGAAACCGGAACCCTAGCTTTGATTTTAAAAAAGTCTAGCTGAAAAATAACCGACCAAGAACAGCGCGCCATAGGTAATAACTGATAATGGGAAGGGTGAGATAAACTGAAGGAGACTTGTTTGTGTTCCAAAATAACCACTGCGTCGAAGAATTTCAGTGAAATATATTGATTTTAGGGAGCTCGGGATTAACGTGGAGCTATATAATAATATGTATATGTATATATATTTAAAAACTTATAAATTTTTAATTTTAAAAACTATCTCAAAATTGATTTTTTCTTAAAACCAAGAAATTATAGCAGTGTTCGTCAGGGGAAAATTGATTTTAAGGTGTGTTAACTTATCCTATGTAACTTGTTTTAAACCAACTTTTCCCACTTCATGAAATCCACAGCCTTTAAAATGTGTGTAATGTATTTATTAGTATGCTGCACACTCTTTTAGAAACTGATACCGAATTTTAAAGATGCATAATTACTGAGAATTAGGATGAAAGTCAAAAATATACCTGGATGTATACCTGGATGTATACTAGGATGTATACTAGGATGATTAGAAATTCTTACTGAAGTTATGATTACTTTAAATTACTGAAGTGTTTTTTCTCCCTTTGTGTGTCATTTATCAAAATAATTAGATCAAACAACAACAACAACAACAACAACAAAACCCAAAAGATCATAAGGAAGAGAAAAAATGATATCTTAGGCGGGATACAAATGAGCACCAATAATTTATTCTCGGTTAATTTCATAGAGTAAGTGGCAAACTATTCCGCCTATATAATTTGAGAAAAATGTAGCTTACAGGGAGATGTCAAATATACTCTGAACTGTGTTATAATAAAATATATTAAATATAAGTGATTAGGTATAATTTTCTGGCTCTGCCATTAACACACAATGACTTTGGACTTTCACTCATCTTTCCGGGCATTAGTTTCTTCATTTATAAAATAAAGTAATTGGACTAGGTGATTGCAAAGGTTTATTTCAGCTAAAAATATTATATCTCTCAAATTATTACTTTTAGAAGAAGTAACCAAGATACACACACTTTAAAAATGTACAACTGAAGTACGACTGAATCCTATCTCCATTTTCTCATTTCCGTGATGAATAAATATAGCAGTCACTCCTTAATGAATGCCTGCTATGTAGTGAATTCTTAGAAACCCTTTACATAGGTTATCATTTAACACAATACCACCATAAACTGAATGGTAGGTAGTATATCCCAAATTATAGATAATGATACTGAAGAATGAAAAGTTTAAGCTCCTTGCCCAGAGTTCCAGTTTATAAGAGCTGGGTCAAATATTTTTTCCAAATGCTCTTAGGACCTATACTATACTGAATGTGATGATTGAAAGCTAAAATTGCCTATAAACTGAAGTAATCTTGGACTACTGTAAGAGTCCATAATGGGGCAAAGGTAAATTATGTAACACTGAGTCTTGATACCATTAAATATATAAGTGCTGTATCAGTCTCCATTTATTGTATCTTTATAAGTTACATATTTATGCTGTATATTTATTAATTGAATGCCAGTTGTATTCTCAGAAAGTGATAATATGAGATATATTTGTAACACAAATGGTTTTAGGGTAATAAATATAACTGCTAGAAAAAATGTGAGAGGGTAGAAGCTAGTATTAAGCAAATGCTAGTATTAAGTATGTCAGATGTCTTTCTACTTGAAGGTACTCATGCTTGAGACAAAAATGCTTACACCCAAGGGGAAAGGGTGTTCAGAGCAGAATTAGCTGTGACTAAACTCTTTTGTTCATATCCCATGATGAATCATAATAGTATGTCACATTTATTGAATATACATTGTATGCCAGGAATTCTCTTAAGCCCTTTATTAGTGTAATTTTATATTGGAACATGAATTAAATTGTATTATCCTGATTTGCACATGAAGAAACTGAGGCAGAGAGATCTATGCCCTGGGAGGACCCACAAAGAAAATACTTTTTATCTTAGATTAAATGTGTGATTGTTCATTGTTCTGAAATTCTTAGGCTGTGAACATAACATGAAATCTTGAAGCACTGGAAAGAGACTTGGAGCCAAACTAAACCAACCTCTTTATTTTATATTTGAGGTAACAGACCTAGAACAGTTAAGAGATGCACTTAAGGCCACATATTTTCGTCACCTATACATTCTCGTAAACTATTAGGTAAGAAGTATCCTAATGGGTAAACTTGGTCATTAATTGTTTGATTTATTGTCACTCAAACAAATGCCACCTCATGCCGTTTCTTATATTGCTGCCCTACTTTTATTTAAAATTTCAAGGTTGCCCCAATTAGGATGCAAAATCCTTGAAAACAGTGACTGTATTATATATTTCTCTTATATAGTATCTATAGGGTTTAGCGTAATGGTTAATGTATTGAATAAGTTGCTTTGTTGCCTATTTGCCTTTGAGAAGTCATTATTTTATACACCAGGTCTAAAATCTATACAGTGGAAGCACAATGCCATCACCATTTTCACTTCATGTAGAGGGCAGCTAGACAATTTACGATGCTTACAAAGTGTAATGAGCTTCTTAGATAATTGTTTAATTTGGTTATAAAATGCAATGTGTTACCATGGAGAGATTTGGATGTGTATTTCCCTGATTTTGGGGAGACAAATCACATAGCTAAGTATCACACACAGTTCAATTTACCTCCCCACCACTCTGTTCTTTTGATTTGGAAATAACTTTTTTTCTGAATGCAAAGTCATGCAGGAAATTCAGACAGTAAAGAAATAATGAAAAAATCACCAGAACCTCCCCAGTCTAAAGGTTTTGGTGAACATCCAGCCAGAGAGGTCTTTCTTCTCTTAACTGCTGTCGAATCAGGGTGAGAGCTGAATTATTTATTGAAACCATTTACGGTAAAGTTCTATTTAGTCTTAGTATTCCATTACTCCTGGGCAGTTCAGACTTTATGTAAATAAAGATATTTGTTGAGCAATGAAGATAAATATACTACTAATAAACTAGAGTCTACTCCATGTAGAATGGAGTGGTACAGAAAGTTGATTTCCTCACGTTGTATGCCTGATTTTTTCCTTTCACAAGGTAGATTTGGGAGCACAGGGAGCATCTTTGGCATGCATGGAGGGTTCTCCAATATGCCATGATCTTAGGCCACACATGAAGCCACAGCACCCCAGCTCTGTTGCCCTGAGTGAGGTGTGGCAGAGGAGGAGAAGGGTGGAGCTGAGACACAAGCGGCTGTGGTAATACAAAGGCTGTGTTTTCCGATTCTACTGTGACACATTATACACTTAAAAATGTACCAGACCAAGTCCCTCCCCCAGCTGCTGGGCAGGTGGTCATGGGGCCCTTTTCTGGTGCAGTCAGGCGTAAGTCTGGCTTTACCTCAAAGCGAGGGCAAGATGCTGATAGGGCATTTCTCATTCATTTATTCAGGATTCTGAAAACCTAGAATGGACCCTCTTTTATATTAAAGGGAAACATTGGCTGCTGGAATCATTGTCCATAAATGAGTCTTGGAGTAATACTCACAGAATTATGAAGTATAAAGAAAAGTTGCGGCATCTCTTTGAGAGAGACAATAGCTCTTTCTGTATGCATTCGGATGTAATTACATTGAAAATATTTGTTTTGAAGATTATGTTTTCTGGTTATTTTAATTTCATAAATCTATTTGTTATTCAAAACTTCTTTCCCTAGGCATATTTTCTTGGTTTATACTATACATTTGAGCATAGAGATTTTTCATGCTTCGCTTTATTAGGGGCTTAACGTGGCTTTAATCCAACCATCTGTTGGCATCTTGGCACATCAGCACGTCTGAGGTGCTGGTAGGGGCCAAATAAATTTCCCACATTTTAAAGGTTAGGGAAAGAGCTACCTTTATGAATAGATTTCAAATGATTCTCAGCAAGACAATGGTATAGAAGTGGAGTAAAAATGCATTTCATTCTCAGAAGCACAAGGTCCCTTGTCTGTCTTCAGTTTTGCTGAAAGGCAATTAGCATTTCAACTAGCCAATTTGGTTACATGCAACGAAGTACTTGGGTTTATAATTTGCTGCTCTGTCTGAGGCTGTTGAGTGCTAGGTCTTATGTAATCCTTTCCAAGTAGCCTTCTCTCCAGCATAGTTATTGTTGCTGGTCTTAAATAACTAATCAACAGAGAGTTTTCCTTGCCTTCAATTGTAGGGTGCCATAGGGCAAGGAAAATGAAATACCAAGCAAATAAGGGGATGACTGTAATTATAAATAGTCATTATTGAAATGTGGCACAGGTTGAAAGACATAGAATAGCTTCAAATAAAATGCAACTCCAAAAAGTCATTGTGTGCACCGTTAATGGTTTCTCATGCAGTATGCACAATAACCATAGGGCATACATACTGGGATTAATTCAGTTAACATGACTCAAAATTAACAAAGAAGGTGCAATTCCTTTATGCCAGAAAGAATTTTGTCAGGAGTAAGTTTAAAAGAGAAAAGATTCTTAAGTGTTACAACAAATGAATAAGTGCTCTGAGGCATATTGTGGAAATAAAGGTTTTGTACTGTGTGCTAATTGAAAATAAGATTTTTGTCAGCTTCTATAGTCGTGAATTTTGACAATTAGGTAGTATTAGTATACTTCATGTATACACTCATATTCCTCTGAAGGAGCCACTGTATTGTATGGTAATCCTTTTGTTAGGATAATTAGGATGATATTGTCCTGTAATCCATGTCATGGACCAGCAGTTGGGTGTAGCTCATCTTTTAGTGCAACACTGTTTTTGCATAGCTGTACTTGTGTAATTATTTGGAAGTAAAATAATACATTTTTCATTCTTCAAGTAATGATTAACTGAAAGAAGGCATAATAGAAAGAAGTGTTTTAGATATAAGTCTTACAAGTGATCAGTATAATTTTGAGAACATATGTGAAAGAATTGATTTTCATCTATATTTCCAATCTGAAATTATAAAGCTTTTGTTACAATTATAGTTAGAATCATTAGTTTTATTTAAGAAAATTCAACAGTGTTGATGAGCAGGAATGAAACGAAGAGAGCTTATTGCTTCTCTGGCAGACTAGTAAGCTGAGGTTGGAGAGTGTTCTGGAAAAAGTGGGACTGGATTGGGACTTTGAAAAATGGTGGAGGAGAGGGAGTGGAAAAAGGTAGAGAGGACTGGGACTAGCTTAGATTAAAGGTGCAGAAGCATGAATAATACAAGTGTCTTGTCCCAGACACATACTAGATTAACCTGACTGGAAATGTTAAAGAGAAAGAGATAGCTGGAAGTGCAGAGAAGGTTTGATTGTTTTTTAAATTGACAGATAATTCACATATGAAAAAAATCACCTTTCAAAGTATACATTTCCGTGGCATTTAATATATTTAAAAAGTTGTGGCTGGGCGTGGTGGCTCACTTCTGTAATCCCAACACTTTGAAAGGCCAAGGTGGGCAGGTCGCCTGAGGTCAGGAGTTTAAGACCAGCCTGGCCAACATGGTGAAACCCTGTCTATACTAAAAATTCAAAAAAATTAGCTGGGCTTGGTGGCAGGCGCCTGTAGTGCCAAATACTTGGGAGGCTGAGTCAAGAGAATCGTTTGAACGCGGGAGACAGAGGTTGCAGTGAGCTGAGATTGCGCCACTGCACTCCAGCCTGGGCAACAAGAGCAAAACTCCATCTCAAAAAAAAAGTTGTGCAACCATCACCACTGTCTATTCCAGAACATTTTCATCACCTCCAAAAGAAGCTCTGTACCCATTAGCTTTTGCTCTCTATCCCACCTTTCTCCACCACCTTCCAATTCCTGGAAACCAGTAATCTATTTTCTGTCTCTATAGATGTGCCTATTCTGGGCATTTTGTATAAATGGAATCATACAATATGTGGCCTTTTGTGTCTATTTTCACTTAGCATGATGTTTTAAAGATTCATCCATGTTGTAGCATGTAGCAATACTTCAATCCTTTTATAAATGCCAAATAATATTCCAGAGTATGGATATGCCACCTTTCATTTATGCATTTATAAACAGATGGGTGTTTGCACTGGTTTTACTTTTTGACTATTATAAATAATGCTGCTTTAAGCATTTGTATACAAGTTTTTTTGTGCTGACATAGTTTTTTGTTCTCGTGGTTGCACATTTAGGAGTGGAATTGCTAGGTGATATTGTCACCCTGTGCTTCATTTTTTGAAGAATTTCCAACTGTTTTCTAAAGTGTGTTTACCATTTTATATGCCCACCAGCAATGTATGAGAGTTTCAATTTCTCTCTGTCTTTTTTATGTTAACCATCCTATTAGGTGTGAAGTGGTATCTCATTCGGGTTTTGATTTGTATTTCCTTGATGACTAATGATGTTGAGAACCTTTTCATATGCTTGTTGGTCATTTGTGTATCTTCTTTGGAGAAATTTCTATTCAGGTTTTTTGTCCATTTTTAAAATAGGATTTTTTTTGTTTTTGTTTTTTATTGAGTTACGAGTTCTTCGCATGCTCTAGATACTAATCCCTTATCAGATATATCATTTGCAATTTTTTTTTCATTGTGTGGGTTGTCTTTTTACTTTCTTGATGGTGTCCTGTGAAGCAAAATGTCTTTAATTTTGTTGAATTAATTTATTTAACTTTTCTTTAGTTGCTTATACTTTTGGTGTCACAGCTAAACAACTGTTGCCTGATACAAGGTCACATCTAAGAGTTTTATAGTTTAAGCTTTTACATTTAGGTTTTTATTCCATTTTGTGTTAATTTTTAATATGATATAAGCTTCCTTCATTTGCACATAGATATCCAAGTATCCAGGCCCCATTTGCTGAATAAATCATTCTTTCTTCATTGAATTGGCTTGGCTCCACTGTCAAAAATTAATTGACTAAAAATGTATGGTTTTGTTTCTGTACTCAACTCCATTTCATTGATCTAGTTGTCTTTCTGCCAGTACCGCACAGTCTTGATTATTTTACATATTTTGTTAAATTTCTTCCTAAGCATTTTATTGTTTTATTAATTATGTTGTAAATGCAATTATTTTCTTAGTTTTATTTTTGAATTCTTCATTACTAATGTATAGAAATAGCAATTGATTCTTGTATATTGATTTTGTATCCTGTAATCTTGCTGAACTCTTCTATTTTTTTATGTGTGGAGTTTTTAGGATTTCTATATCCAATATCATGTCATCTGTAGATAGAGATAGTTTAATTTATCTTTTCCAAGGATACATTTTATTATTTTTTTCTTGCCTAATTGTCCTGCCTAGAACTTCCAGTAAAGTGTTGAATAGAAATGATAAGAGCTGAGATCTTTGTCTTGTCCTGTGATCTTAGAGAGAAAACTTTTGGTCTTTCAGCATTAAGTATGATGTGGATACCCATTATAGATACCCTTTGTCAGATTGGAGAATTATCCCTTTATTCCTAATTAGTATAATAAAAAGATGTTGATTTTTTCAAGTGCTTTTTTTGTGTCTTTTGAGATGATCATGTGATTCCCTCTGCTTTTTTTCTATTAATTTGATACATTGCGTTAATTGGTTCTTGATGGTGAACCAATGTAGCATTCCTGGATAGATCTAATTTGGTTATATAGTGTATAATTTGTTTTATATGTTACTGGATTTGGTTTGCTAGTATTTTATTAAGAGTTTTTGTGTCAATATTTATAAGGGATATTTGTCTTAGTTTTTTTCTTAGTTCTTTTTTTCTATAATGTCTTCGTCTGGTTTTAGGATCTGGGTAATATTGGCCTCATAAAATGGTTTGGGAAGTCTTGTTCTTTATATATATATTTTTAAGTTTGTGAAGGGTTGATGTTAATTATTCCTTAAACATTTGGTAGAATTCACCAGTGAAACCATCTGGTCCTGGACTTTTCTTCGTGGTAAGTTTTGCAGTTACTAATTCAATCTATTTAATTGTTGTGGGCATATTCAGATTTTTAATTTCTTTTTAAGTCAATTTTGGATGTTTGCATCTTCCTAGGGATTTGTTTACTTCTAGGTTATCTAGTTCGTTGGCATATAATTGTTCATGGTCATGCTTTATATACTCAGTTTTATTTCTGTAAAGTTGGTAGCAATGACCCCTTTTGAATTTCTCATTTTAGTAATTCAAATCTTCTTCCCTTTTTTCTTAGTCTAGCCAAAGTTTTGTCAGTTTTGTTACCTTCTTTTTTTTTTTTTTTTTTTTTTGACAGAATCTTGCTCTGTTACCCAGGCGGGAGTGCAGTGGTGCGATCTTGTCTCACTACAACCTCTGCCTCCTGGGTTCAAGCGATTCTCCTGCCTCAGCCTCCTGAGTAGCTGGGATTACAGGCACCTGCCACCATGCCCAGCTAATTTTTGTAATTTTAGTAGAGACAGAGTTTCACCATGTTGGCCAGCTGGTCTCAAACTCCTGACCTCAAGTAATCCACCCACCTCAGCCTCCCAAAGTATTGGTATTACAGGCGTGAGCCACCATGCCCAGTCCCTTTTATTATCTTTTCAAAGAACCAACTTTTACTTTTGTTGATTTTCTCTGTTGTATTTCTATTCTATATTTTATTTTTTCCCACTCAAATATTTTTTCTTTGTTTCCTTCTGCTTGATTTGGGTTTAGTTTGTCTGTTTTTTTTTCTACTTTCTTAAGGTGGCAGTTTAGGTTCTTTATTTGAGATCTTTCCTTTTTTTAAATATATGCATTTATGCCTGTAAATTCTCTTCCAAGCATTGCTTTAGGCGCATCCCATAAGTTTTGGTATGTTCTGATTTTATTTTCATTAATCTCAAATTATTTTCTAATTTACATTGTGCTTTCTTTTTGATCCTTTGGTCATTTAGGAGTGTGCTGTTTAATTTCAACATGTTTGTACATTTTGCTCTTTTTTCTATTATTAATTTCTAATCTCATTCTCTTATGGTTGGAGAATATACTTTGTATGATTAAACTTCTTTAAATTTATTGAGACTTGGTTTAGGACCTTACATATTATCTGTTCTGGAGACTGCTTCATGTGTACTTGATAAGATATGTATTCTGCTGTTGTGGGGTGAAGTGTTCTATAGATGTGTATTAGGTCTGGTTAGTTTACAGTATTTTTTTTTTTTTTTGAGACGGAGTCTTGCTCTGTTGCCCAGGCTGGAGTGCAGTGGTGCAATCTCGGCTCGCTGCAAGCTCCTCCTCCCGGGATCACGCCACTCTCCTGCCTCAGCCTCTCCGAGTAGCTGGGACTACAGGTGCCTGCCACCACTCCCGGCTAATTTTTTTTGTATTTTTAGTAGAGACGGGGTTTCACCGTGGTCTCGATCTCCTGACCTCGTGATCCACCCGCCTCGGCCTCCCAAAGTGCTGGGATTACAAGCGTGAGCCACCGTGCCTGGCCAGTTTACAGTATTTTTTAACTCTTCTCTTTTCTTGTTAATCTTTTATTTAGTCGTTGTATTCAGTATTGAACGTGGGGTACTAAAGTCACTAACTATAATTGTTAAATTGTCTGTTTTTCCCCTCAATTTTGTCAGTTTTTAATTCATGTGTTTTGGGATTGGCTTTTTGTGTGCCTGTAGGTTTACAATTGTTACATCTTTCTGATAAGTTGAGCCCTTTATCATTATAAAATATCCTTCTTTGTCTGTAGCAACATTTTCTGTCCTAATGTCTATTTTTTCCAATATTTGTGTCTTATTCCATTTTCTGAATACCAGAGATTGGGTAATTTATAAACGATAGAAGTTTATTTGACTCACAGTTTCGGAGGCTGGAAAGTCCAAGAACTTGGCTCTGGTATCTGGCAAGGGCATTTGTGCTATGTTATTCCAGGATGGAAAGTTAGAGGGCAAACAAGCATGTGAGACAGAGAGGGGAAATTAGACCAAACTTATCCTTTTATCAGGAGGCCACACCTGTGATGACTAACCCACCCCCTAATAGCAGTATTGTTCCATTCATGAGGGCAAAGCCTTCATAATGTAATCACCTCTTAAAGGTCCTACCTCTCAACACCCGTTAGTTACTATGGCAATTAAATTTCAATATGAGTTTTGGAGAGGTCATTCAAACCATAGTAATGAATATAGTCACTTCAGCTTTCTTTTGGTTTCTGTTTGCATGATATATATATATATATATATATTCATTCTTAGTTTCAACCTATTTGTGGCTTTGAGTTTAAAGTGCATCACTTATAAAGAGCATATAGCTGGGTCATTTTTTCCAATTCATTCTAATGACTTCTGTCTTTTAATTGGAATATTTAATCCAGTAATATTTAATGTAATTACTGATAAGGTAGGATTGATGTCTACCATTTTGCTATTTGTGCTTTGTGTTTGTGTCCCTTTTCATCCCGTTCCTCTTTTACTGCCTTCTTTTATTTTACATAGATATTTTCTAGTGTATCATTTTAATTTTGTGGTTGTTTCTTTTATTATATTCTTTTTATTAATTTTATTATTGGTTACCCTGGGGATTACATTTAATATCCTAACCTATAATAATCTAGCTCAGATTAATAACAACTTAATTTCAATAGCATGCAATAATTTTGCTCCTATATAGTTTCATTTCTGCCCCTGCTTTGTGCTGTTATTGTGGTACAAATTACATTTTTATACAGTATATACTCTTCAGCACAGATCTATTATTATTGCTTTATGTAGTTGTCTTTTCAATCAGAGAGGCTAAAAGTAGTTATAATAAAAGTACATTTATGCCATCTTTTATATTTATCTGTCATGTGACCTTTTCTGGTGCTTTACATTTTTTTTTTTTTTGTGGATTCAAGTTACTCTCTAGTGTTCTTTCATTTCACCCTGAAAGACTCCTTTTAGTATTTCTGGAAACGAAAGTTGCTAACCACATAGTCTCTCACTTTTTGTTTATCCAGGAAAGTCTTAATTTCTTCTTAATTTTGGAATGACAATTTTGTTGTATATAGTGTTCTTGGTTTATTGTCTTTCAGCACTTTGAATACATCACTGCCTTCTAGCCTCCTAGGCTAGAGGAGAAATCAGATATTAATCAGGATATCACTTTTATGTGATAATTTTCTTCTTCCTTCCTCTTTCATGATTCTCTCTTTGTCTTTTGCTTTGGCAGTTTTGTATATGTCTACATGTGGATCTCTTTGTGTTTATTTTACTTAGAGTTTACTGAGCTTCTTAGATATGTAGATTAATGTTTTTAAATCAAATTTTGGAAGCCTTCAGCCATTATTTCTTCAGCCATATTTCTTTAACTACTTTCTGTTGTTAGTCTTTTTCTTCTGGGACTTCCACTAGGCATATGTTGGCATATTTGGTGGAGTCCTATAGGACTCCGAGGCTCTGTTCATCTTTCTTCCTTATTTTGTCTTTTTGTTCCTCAGCCTGGGTAGTTTCAGTTATCTTCATGTTCACTGGTTCACTCTTCTGGCTGCTTAAATCAGCTGTTGAGCCCCTCTATGAATTTCTCAATGTAGTTATTTTACTGCTCAACTCCAGATTTCTGTTTTTTTTTTTAAACTAGCTTTTTGATATAATTCATTTGATGAGAAATCATTTTTGTACTTTTTATTGTTTATACAGACATGATTTCCCTTAGTTCTTTTTTTTTTTTTTTTTTTGAGACGGAGTCTTGCTCTGTCGCCCAGGCTGGAGTGCAGTGGCGCAATCTCGGCTCACTGCAAGCTCTGCCTCCCGGGTTCACGCCATTCTCCTGCCTCAGCCTCTCCAAATAGCTGGAACTACAGGTGCCCACCACTACGCCCAGTAATTTTTTTGTATTTTTAATAGAGATGGGGTTTCACCATGGTCTCGATCTCCTGACCTCGTGATCTGCCCGCCTCAGCCTCCCAAAGTGCTGGGATTACAAGCGTGAGCCACCACACCCGGCCTAGTTCTTTGAATATATTTAAAACAGTTGATACAAAGTCTTTGTCTAGTAAGTCTAACATCTGGTATGTTCTCCAGGCACAGTATTTATCAATTACTTTTTTCCTGTGTATTGCTCATATTTTCTTGTTTCTTTCCATGCTTGGTATTTTTCTTTTTTAAGAAACTGTATGGCTTTGAAGTTCAGATTCTCCCTCTTCCTAGGGTTTGTTGTGTCACTGCTTTTATTGTTGTTTGTTTAGTGAATTTTCTGAAGTCTTTTTAAAGTATGTACTCTTTGTTATGTGTGGCCATTGCAGTCTCTGCTTGGTTAGCTTAGTGGTCAGCTAATGAACGGACAGAGATTTTCTTAAATCCTGGGGAACAGTAAGTCTCCCAGTTTTTGCCTGGGAGCTCCATGTGCATGTTGAAGAATACCTTTAGCATTCAGCCAGAAAATTTTCAAATCTGCCTAACCTTCACTTCCTCTTTGCACACAGCCTCAAAGCCAGCAACAGGTGAGAATGTAGGGCTTTTACAGGTTTTTCATGAACATGTGCACAGCCTTATATTTGTGTGTCATCTTCTAGGTTCTAGGAATATGTCAGAAAATTTTAAATTTGCAATAAACGTCTCATTGCCCAGTCTTTCCTTTTAAGCTTTCAGTTAGCTTATTGTTTTTCCCAGCTGTTATCTATTACCTCTGGCAGCTATTATGTTACTTAATTGTCTATAAACATTTTTGACAAGTGCCTCTAAGGAAAAGCCTTTCAAATACTGGGCAAACTTTGAGTCAGGTCAAATAAAGATACTGTGGTGAGCGAAGTCTTCAAGAAACCACTAGATAGATCAAACAATGACAACTCTGTGAATTGGGCTTTGATGGCTTTCCTACTCCATTCTTTTCCCTTCAGTGGCTGCCAGGATGCTGGTTTTAACTGTGATTGCAGGCTGTTAGTTTTTAAGGTGACTTTGAAGGCTGGGAGAGTTGTGTGGAAATAGGTCAAGTTTAAATGTAATAACGTTCACTGATTTCCTGGAGATACAGCTGTATTTCTTTAGTAAATGCTCCTTGGAATCCAGCAAGCCCTTGGTTAATTTCCAAAGTTCTGCAAGCATTGATTCTGACAATTTTTGCTAGCGTTCTCATTATTTTTATGGAGCAGAGGATTTTAGGAGGTCCTTACCCTGACATTTGCACTGGTTTGGATTTTCAGAACAAGCATTAGGGCTTCCTCCTACCGCTTGTTAGACATTATGGAATCACTGTCAGTTTTTGAACTACAGACTGATAAAAATAGTCTTTTGAAGACTATTCTCTTGGTAATGTAGAGAAGGCTGATTGGAATGGGTAGAAGAGAGCAAATTCATAAAGGCAATAACAATGGATGTATGTTAATAAGCTCTTGTTTTGGGTAGCAGCAAAACAATGTTAAATGAAGGATAAAGGAGGCATTTAAAGAGGGTGTCAGAAATACCTGGTGACCTTTTGCATGACTTCTGTATTTAAGCAGGTTTGATGTCAATGAAATAAAGTAAAATAAAATAAAATAAAATAAAATAAAATAAAAAAGTTCTTCTGAACAATATGTCATCCATCCAGTCATCCATTCATTCACCAAATACATGTGAATGAACTGGTACAAAAGCAGAAACAAAGATCAATGGAACAAAATAGAAAACAGAATAGAAATAAAACTGCATACCTACAACCATCTGATCTTTGACAAGGCCAATATAAACAAGCAATGGGGAAAAGACTGTCTATTCAATAAATGCTGTTGGTATAAACGTGCACACATGCTCACACGCACACACGCGCACACACACTTGAATTAACAATATCTAACAAATTATGCTTTGATGGATGTAGAGAAAAAAGAGTGAATAATTTTCAAAGTAAAAAAAGTTGAGACCATAGGATATGTGTTTTGGGACTAGCCTTGGAAAAGGGAAGGATCTCCTGTACTGTGAGAGAGGAGAAAATAAAGTAATTGGGGAAAATTGGAATTAGAATGGACTGGATAGGAGGAAGGATACGTCAGAGAATGTATTCATGCCCTTCCTCACCTACCAGGAAGGGTGGATAAAACAGACAGGTGGCATTTGAAAGGAATTTGTTCCCATTCTTCTATATATTTTGTTAAACTCAGGATCAAGTTATGGGGCAAATGCATCACAGATGACTTGAAGGTTTCCCTTAGATCTCTCCGTGTATGGATCTACTAATTAAGTAAGGAATTTAAGGCCACCAGATTGTGAGGAAACACAGTAAAGTAATGCTTTCCAATTCACAGTTTTTCCCCTCAGCACTGGGATGTAGGTTTTCCTAAGAAAGGAAGTATGGTATTGGCCGGCATAATGATTGAGCTCTCCAGGATATTGCTAAAATCAGAAATGTGATTGAATATTACCTGATTCCCACTGAATCCATTCCCTGATGGCTTCTGTCTTTTTGGTGGAGACTTATCTAAATTACAGTCATGCATTGCTTAATGATGAGGATATCTTCTGAGAAATGTGTTGTTAGGTGATTTTGTCATCATGCAAACATCATAGAGTGTACTTACACAAACCTAGATGGTATAACCAACCACACAGCTAGGCTATATGTATATCCTATGGCTCATAGGCTAAAAACCTGTACAGCATGCTACTGTATTGAATTATAACACCAAGGTAAGAATTTGTGTATCTACACATACCTAAACCTAGAAAAGGTGTAGTAAAAATACAATATTATAACCTTATGGACCACCATCATATACCTGGTCCAGCACTGACTGAAACATCATTATGCAGTCTATGACTGTATATTGGACGAACTGCCAAAATGAGAAATAAATTATTGTTTTCTTCTGAGACAAATTATTGAAGTTTTAAAATGTTGTTTTTTTTTAATGAGGGAAATTTAATAAATCACTTGATTGAGAACTGGGCATTAAGTAAAAATTAAGTCCCATTTACCAAAGCATAATTTGTCAGATATTGTTAATTCATGTGTGTGTGCACGTGTGCATGTGAGCATGTGTGCATGTTTATACCAACACTGTTTATTGAATAGAGAGTCTTTTCCCCATTGCTTGTTTTTGTTGGCCTTGTCAAAGATCAGATGGTTGTAGGTATGCAGCTTTATTTCTATTCTGTTTTCTATTTTGTTCCATTGGTCTTTGTTTCTGCTTTTGTACCAGTAACGAGCTGTTTTGGTTACTGTGGCTTTGTAGTATAGTTTGACATCTGGTAGTGTGATGCCTCCAGCATTGCTCTTTATGCTTGGGATTGCTTTGGCTATTCAGGCTTTTTTTGTTTCCATGTTAATTTCAGAATAGGTTTCTTTTTTTTAATTCTGTTAATAATGATATTAGTAGTTTGATAGGAATAGCATTGAATCCGTAAATTGCTTTGGTCACTATGGACATTTTTATGATATTGTTTCTTTCAATCCATGAGCATGGAATATTTTTTCATTTGTGTCATCTGATTTCTTTCAGTAATGTTTTGTAGTTCCCCTTATAGAGATCTTTTTTTTTTTTTTTTTGAGACAGAATCTCGCTCTTTTGCCCAGGCCGGAGTGCAGTGGCGCTATCTCAGCTCACTGCAAGCTCTGCCTCCCAGGTTCACGCCATTTTCCTGCCTCAGCCTCCCGAGTAGCTGGGACTACAGGCGCCCACCACCGCACCTGGTTAATTTTTTGTATTTTTTTTAGTAGAGACGGGGTTTCACCGTGTTAGCCAGGATGGTCTCTATCTCCTGACCTCGTGATCCGCCCGCCTCGGCCTCCCAAAGTGCTGGGATTACAGGTGTGAGCTACCGTGCCTGGCCTCCTTATAGAGATCTTTCACCTCCTTGGTTAGCTGTATTCTTAGGTATTTCATTTTCTTTGTGGTTATTATAGGTGGGATTCTGTTCTTGATTTAACTTGCAGCCTGAAGTTTGTGTATAGAAATGCTGCTGATTTTTGTACATTGATTTTATATCCTGAAAGTTTACTAGAATTGTTTATCAATTCTAGGAGCCTTTTCATGGAGTCTTCAGGATTTTCTAGATATAGAATCATATCAGGTTGATGCCAGCTTCATAGAGTGAGTTAGGGAGAAGCCCATTCTCCTAGATTTTTGGGAATAGTTTCAGCAGGATTGGTATCAGTTCCTTGTACGTCTGGTAGAATTCAGCTGTGAATCCATCTGGTCCAGGGTATGTTTTGGTTGGTAGGCTCCTTATCACTAATTTAATTTCGGAAGTTAATATTGGTCTGTTCAGGGTTTCAAGCGCTTCCTGATTCGATCTTGGGAGATTTTGTGCTTGCAGGTATGTATCCTTTTCCTCTAGGTTTTCTAATTTGAGTGCATAGAGTTGTTCATAGTAGGCTCTGAGGATTTTTTATATTTCTCTGGGATCAGTTGTAATATAACATGTCGTTTCAGATTGTGCTCATTTGGATCTTCTCTTTCTGTTTCTTTGTTAATCTAGCCAGGGGTTTATCAATTTTATTTATTTTTTTTCAAAGATCCAATTTTTGGTTTCATTAATCTTTTGTATGAATTTTGCATCTCGATTTTGTTAAGTTCTTTAATTTTAGTTATCTCTTTTCTATGGGTAGCTTTGGGATTGGTTTGTTCTTTTTCCTAGTTTTTTTAGGTGCAAAGTTATACTGTTGATTTGAGACCTTTCTAACTTTTTCTTTACTTTTAAAAAAGACATTTTGTTTTATTTTATTTTGTTTTATTTTATCTTATTTTATTTTATTTTGTGTTATGTTATTTTATTCTTTGAGAGAGAGTCTCACTCTGTCACCCAGTCTGGAGTGCAGTGGCATGATCGCAGCTCACTGCAACCTTTGCCTCCCGGGTTCAAGCAATTCTCGTGACTCAGCCTCCTGAGTAGCTGGGATTACAGGTGTGTGCACCACACCCAGCTAATTTTTGTATTTTTAGTAGAGATAGGGTTTCACTATGTTGGTCAGGCTGGTAAAAAGGGACATTTTAATACAAAGGAAGTAGTCAAAGAATTCTGATCTCAGATTGCAGGATGGCCCTTTTCAAACAGAGGCAGCTGACCATTTATTTACCTTGCCTTCATTTTCCAGGGGTTTCTCCTCCCATGAATGGACAGTGAAAGCTTCATCCTAGACCAATCCTGTCTCCACGATGGCTTTGGGGACCTGCCTTGCACCAGGGTTTTGTCTACGGGCCTAGCAACTTTGACCATGAAAGGCAGACTCCCTCTAACTGGAGGCTGACAAGTGGAAACTGTTCAGATTATTCCCACAGGCCTTACATGGGGGCGGGTCATCTTGGTGAATTCTCAGGCATGATCCAAATCTGCCTCCTAGGCACAGAACACCATTCTCCAGGGTCCCAGTGCTGCCTGGACTCCAGGAAGCCAGTCTCTGCTGCTCCTGGTGTGCCCCTAGGGGTGGCCGAGGTTAGTAAGGCCTCCCCTCACTGGAGCAGAAGACAAAGTGATTCATCTTGATCCCTGTGAAATGGTTGCACAACCCCAAGAGCCTGAGACTCATCAAAGAATGTCCCTCTTTATTTCCTGTTCATTACATTGTCATGCATGATTCAGACAAGACATCCCAGCACTGCTTCCAGTCCTCTGCTTAAGGGTGGGATTCTATTATTATTATTATTATTATTATACTTGAAGTTCTAGGGTACATGTGCACAATGTGCAGGTTTGTTACATAGGTATACATGTGCCATGTTGGTTTGCTGCACCCATCAACTCGTCATTTACATTAGATGTTTCTCCTAATGCTATCCCTCCCCCAGCCCCCCACTCCATGACAAGCCCCGGTGTGTGATGTTCCCTGCTGTGTGTCCAGGTGTTCTCATTGTTCAGTTCCCACCTATAAGTGAAAACATGTGGTGTTTGGTTTTCTGTCCTTGTGATAGTTTGCTGAGAATGATGGTTTCCAGCTTCATCCACGTCCCTGCAAAGGACATGAACTCATCCTTTTTTATGGCTGCATACTATTCCATGGTGTATATATGCCACATTTTCTTAATCCAGTCTATCATTGATGGACATTTGGGTTGGTTCCAAGTTTTTGCTATTGTGAATAGTGCCACAATAAAAATATGTGTGCATGTGTCTTTATAGTAGCATGATTTATAATCCTTTGGGTATATACCCAGTAATGGGATCACTGGGTCAAATGGTATTTCTAGTTCTAGATGCTTGAGGAATCGCCACACTGTCTTCCACAATGGTTGAATTAATTTACACTCCCACCGACCAACAGTCTGAAAGCGTTCCTATTTCTCCACATCCTCTCCAGCATCTGTTGTTTCCTGACTTTTTAATGATTGCCATTCTGACTGGCATGAGATGGTATCTCATTGTGGTTTTGATTTGCATTTCTATGATGACCAGTGATGATGAGCATTTTTTCATGTATCTGTTGGCTGCATCAGTGTCTTCTTTTGAAAAGTGTCTATTCATATCCTTTTGCCCACTTTTTGATGGGATTGTTTGTTTTTTTCTTGTGAATTTGTTTAAGTTCTTTGTAGATTCTGGATATTAGCCATTTGTCAGATGGATAGATTGCAAAAATTTTCTCTCATTCTGTAGGTTGCCTATTTATGCTGATGGTAGTTTCTTTTGCTGTACAGAAGCTCTTTAGTTTAATTAGATCCCATTTGTCAATTTTGGCTTCTGTTGCCATTGCTTTTGGTGTCTTAGTCATGAAGCCCTTGCCCATGCCTAGTCCTGAATGGTATTGCCTAAGTTTTCTTCTAGGGTTTTTATGGTTTTAGGTCTAACATTTAAGTCTTTAATCCATCTCGAATAATTTTTGTATAAGGTGCAAGGAAGGGATCCATTTTTCAGCTTTCTAAATATGGCTAGCCAGTTTTCCCAGCACCATTTATTAGATAAAGAATCCTTTCCCCATTTCTTGTTTTTGTCAAGTTTGTCAAAGATCAGATGGTTGTAGATGTGTGGTGTTATTTCTGAGGCCTCTGTTCTGCTCCATTGATTATATATCTGTTTTGGTACCAGTACCATGTTGTTTTGGTTATTGTAGCCTTGTAGTATAGTTTGAAGTCAGGGAGCGTGTTGCCTCCAGCTTTGTTGCTTTTGCTTAGGATTGTCTTGGCAATGTGGGCTTTTTTGGTTCCATATGAACTTCAAAGTAGTTTTTTCCAATTCTGTGAAGAAAGTCAGTGGTAGCTTGATGGGGATAGCATTGAATCTATAAATTACTTCAGGCAGTGTGGCCATTTTCATGTTATTGATTCTTCCTATCCATGAGCATGGAATGTTCTTCCATTAGTTTGTGTCCTCTTTTATTTCGTTGAGCAGTCATTTGTAGTTCTTCTTGAAGAGATCCTTCATATCCTTTGTAAGTTGGATTCCTAGGTATTTTATTCTCTTCGTAGTAATTGTGAATGGGAATTCACTCATGATTTGGCTCTCTATTATTGGTGCATAGGAATGCTTGTGATTTTTGCACATTGATTTTGTATCCTGAGACTTTGCTGAAGTTGCTTATAAGTTTAAGGAAATTTTGGGATGAGATGATGGGATTTTCTAAATATACAATCATGTCATCTGCAAATAGAGACAATTTGACGTCCTCTTTTCCTAATTGAATACCTTTTATTTCTTTATCTTGCCTGATTGCCCTGGCCAGAACTTCCAACACTGTTGAATAGGAGTGGTGAGGGGGCATCCTTGTCTTGTGCTGGTTTTCAAAGGGAATGCGTCCAGTTTTTGCCCATTAAGTATGATATTGGCTGTGGGTTTGTCATAAATAGCTCTTATTATTTTGAGATACATTCCATCAATACCTAGTTTATTGAGAGTTTTTAGCATGAAGTGCTGTCGAATTTTGTTGAAGGCCTTTTCTGCACCTGTTGAGATAATCATGTGGTTTTTGTCATTGGTTCTGTTTATGTGATGGATTACGTTTATTGATTTGTGTATATCGAACCAGCCTTGCATCCCAGGGAAGAAGCTGACTTGATCGTGGTGGATAAGATTTTTCATGTGCTGCCGGATTCCGTTTGCCAGTATTTTATTGAGGATTTTTGCATCGATGTTCATCAGGGATATTGGTCTAAAATTTTCTTTTTTTGTTGTGTCTCTGCCAGGCTTTGGTATCAGGATGATGCTGGCCACATAAAATGAGTTAGGGAGAATTCCCTCTTTTTCTGTTGATTGCAATAGTTGCAGAAGGAATGGTACCATTTCCTCTTTGTACTTCTGGTAGAATTCGTCTGTGAATCCATCTGGTCCTGGACTTTTTTTGGTTGGTAGGCTATTAATTATTGCCTCAGTTTCAGAGCCTGTTATTGGCCTATTCGGAGATTCAACTTCTTCCTGGTGTAGTCTTGGGAGAGTGTATGTGTCCAGGAATTTATCCATTTCTTCTAGATTTTCTAGTTTATTTGCATAGAGGTGTTTATAGTATTCTCTGATGGTAGTTTGTAGTTCTGTGGGCTTGGTAGTGATATCCCCTTTATCATTTTTTTATTGTGTCTATTTGATTCTTCTCTCTTTTCTTCTTTATTGGTCTTGTTAGTGGTCTACCTATTCTGTTGATCTTTTCAAAAAACCAGCTCCTGGATTCATTTTTTTGAAGGGTGTTTTGTGTCTCTGTCTCCTTCAGTTCTGCTCTAATCTTAGTTATTTCTTGCCTTCTGCTAGCTTTTGAATGTGTTTGCTCTTGCTTCCCTAGTTCTTTTGTGATATTACGGTGTCGATTTTAGATCTTTCCTGCTTTCTCTTGTGGGCATTTAGTGCTATAAATTTCCCTCTACACACTGCTTTACATATGTCCCAGAGATTCTGGTACGTTGTGTCTTTGTTCTCATTGGTTTAAAAGAACATCTTTATTTCTGCCTTCATTTCGTTATTTACCCAGTAGTCATTCAGGAGCAGGTTGTTCAGTTTCCTTGTAGTTGTGTGGTTTTGAGTGAGTTTCTTAATCCTGAGTTCTAATTTGATTGCACTGTGGTCTGAGAGACAGTTTGTTGTGATTTCTGTTCTTTTACATTTGCTGAGGAGTGCTTTGATTCCAATTATGTGGTCAATTTTAGAATAAGTGTGATGTGGTGCCGAGAAGAATGTATATTCTGTTGATTTGGGGTGGAGAGTTCTGTAGATGTCTATTAGGTCCACTTGGTGCAGAGCTGAGTGCATGTCCTGGATATCCTTGTTAACCTTCTGTCTGGTTGATCTGTCTAATGTTGACAGTGGAGTGTTAAAGTCTCCCATTACTATTGTGTGGGAGTCTAAGTCTGTTTGTAGGTCTCTGAGGACTTGCTTTATGAATCCGGGTGCTCCTGTATTGGGTGCATATATATTTAGTATAGTTAGCTCTTCTTGTTGAATTGATCCCTTTACCGTTATGTAATGGCCTTATTTGTCTCTTTTGATCTTTCTTTGTTGGTTTAAAGTCTGTTTTATCAGAGACTAGGATTGCAACCCCTGCTTTTTTTTTTGCTTTCCATTTGCTTGGTAGATCTTCCTCCATCCCTTTATTTTGAGCCTATGTGCATCTTTGTACGTGAGATGGGTCTCCTGAAAAGAGCACGCCGATGAGTCTTGACTCTATTCAATTTACTAGTCTGTGTCTTTTAGTTGGGGCATTTAACCCATCTACATTTGAGGTTAATATTGTTATGTGTGAATGTGATCCTGTCATTATGATGTTAGCTAGTTATTTTGCCCATTAATTGATGCAGTTTCTTCACAGCATTGATGGCCTTTACAATTTGGCATGTTTTTGCAGTGGCTGGTACCGATTGTTCCTTTCCATATTTAGTGGTTCCTTCAGGAGCTCTTGTAAGGCAGGCCTGGTGGTGACAAAATCTCTCAGCATTTGCTTGTCTGTAAAGGATTTTATTTCTCCTTCACATATGAAGCTTAGTTTGGCTGGATATGAGATTCTGGGTTGAAAATTCATTTCTTTAATAATGTTGAATATTGGGTCCCACTCTCTTCTGGCTTGTAGGGTTTCTGCCGAGAGATCCGCTATTAGTCTGATGGACTTCCCTTTGTGGGTAACCCAACCTTTCTCTCTGGCTGCCCTTAACATTTTTTCCTTCATTTCATCCTTGGTGAATCTGACAGTTATGTGTCTTGAGGTTGCTCTTCTGGAGGAGTATCTTTGTGGTGTTCTTTGTGTTTCCTGTTGGGGAAGTTCTCATGGATAATATCCTTAAGAGTGTTTTCCAACTTGGTTCCATTCTCCTTGTCACTTTCAGGCACACCAGTCAACCGTAGATTTGGTCTTTTCACATAGTCCCATATTTTTTGGAGGCTTTGTTTGTTTTATTTTACTCTTTTTTCTCTAACCTTGTCTTCTCGCTTTATTTCATTAATTTGATCTTCAGTCACTGATATCATTTCTTCCTGTTGATCGAATTGGCTATTGAAGCTTGTGCATGCGTCACGAAGTTCTTGTGTCATGTTTTTCAGCTCTATCAGGTCATTTAGGGTCTCCTCTACACTGTTTATTCTAGTTAGCCATTCGTCTAACCTTTTTTCAAGGTTTTTTAGCTTCCTTGCGATGGGTTAGAACATGCTCCTTTAGCTCGGAGAAGTTTGTTATTACCAAGCTTCTGAAGCCTACTTCTGTCACCTCGTCAAAGTCATTCTCCATCCAGCTTTGTTCCATTGCTGGTGAGGAACTGTGATCCTCTGGAGGAGAAGAGGTGCTCTGGTTTTTAGAATTTTCAGCTTTTCTGCTCTGGTTTCTCCCCATCTTTGTGGTTTTATCTACCTTTGGTCTTTGATGTTGGTGACCTACAGATGGGGTTTTGGTGTGGATGTCCTTTTTGTTGATGTAGATGCTATTCCTTTCTGTTTGTGAGTTTTCCTTCTAACAGTCAGGTCCCTCATTTGCAGGTCAGTTGGAGTTTGCAGGAGGTCCACTCCAGACCCTGTTTGCCTGGGCATCACCAATGAAATATTGCTGTCTGAGCCTTCCTCTGGAAGCTTCGTCCCAGAGGGGCACCCGCCTGTATGAGGTGTCTGTCGGCCCCTACTGGGAGGTATCTCCCAGTTAGGCCACACGGGGCTCTGGCACCCACTTAAGGAGGTAGTTTGTCCATTCTCAGAGCTCAAATGCCATGCTGGGTGAATCACTGCTCTCTTCAGAGCTGTCAGACAGGGCTCTAATTTCTTGATAAAGGTGTTTTAAGGCTATTAACTTTCTTCTTAACATTGCTTTGGCTGTATCCCAGAGATTTTGGTAAGTTGTGTCTCTACTTTCATTAGTTTCAAATAATTTTTACATTTCTACTTTAATTTCAATGTTCACCCAGGAGTTATTTAGGAGTAAGTTGTTTAATTTCCATGTATTGTGTAATTTGGAGTGATTTTGTTGGTATTGCTTTTCATTTTTATTGCACTGTGGTCCAAGAGTGTACTTGGTATATGATTTCAGTTGTTTTTTATTTATTGAGGCTTGCTTTATGACCAAGCATGTTTTTTTTTTTTTTTTTTTGGAATGTGTTCTGTGTGCAGATGAGAAGAATGTATATTCTGTGGTTGTTGGGTGGAGTGTTCTGTAGATGTATATTAGGTCTAATTGCTCGAGTGTTAAGCTTAATTCCAGAGTTTCTTTGTTAATTTTTTGCCTCATTGATCTAACACTGTCAGTGGAATGTTGAAATCTCCCATTATTTTTGTATGGTTGTCTAAAGTCTTTTCTTAGGCCAAGAAGAGATTGTTTTATAAATCTGGGTGCTCCAGAGTTGGGTGTGTATATATTTAGGATAGCCAAAGCTTCTTGTCAGATTGTACCCTTTGTCATTATGTAATGCCTTTCATTGTCCTTCTTAACTTTCATTGGTTTAAAGTCTGTTTTATTTGATAGAAGGATAGTGACTCCTGGTCTTTTTAATTTTCTGTTATTGATAAATCTTACTCCACTCTTTTACTTTGAGAATTTTTTTTAGAGATGGGATCTCACTCTGTCACCCAGGCTGGAGTATAGTGGTATCATCATCGCTCACTGCAGCCTTGAGCTCCTGGATTCAAGAGATTCTCCTGCCTCATTCTCCCAAGTAGCTGGGACTATCGGTGTGCACCACCATGCCCAGCTAATTAAAAAAACATTATTTTAAGATATAGGATCTTTCTGTGTTGCCCAGGCTTGTCTCAAACTTGTCTTCAAGTGATCCTCCTGCTTCAGCTTCCCAAGTGGCCAAGATCACAGGCTCAACCCTCCATGCCTGGCTTAGTTTAAAATGAATTCACTTTGTATCTTAAATTTTCTAATATAAATAAATGTACAATCATAAATACATCTGTAATAGGTATTTTCATTGGGTAGTGTTACATTGAAAACATCACTATAATAAATATATTTCTAAAACTTATGTAGGATTTTTAATTTTTCTACCAAAAGTATAAATAATTGGAAACAATCTTTGAGTATTATTGTAAAGCAATTTGATCATTGTGTGGCAGTTTTATATAGTATTTAAGTAGTAAAGTCAGGAAACTTTGGAAATTGTTCATGCTTTCAGGTGACTAGAATGCCCTAGCTTTTATAAGTCAGTAGCACACCTAGTAGTTGAGACCTTAGTATAATATATGATTAATAGACTTTCCTGAAGCTTTTTAGCTTCCAAGAGACTTTACTTCATCTCATTTTTTATTTCTCAGTAATATTCATCAGTGATATATATTAGGAATTGGTCATTAATTCATTCATTTTTTTACTGAAGCACTCTAACATGAGTTTGAAAAAAACATTGAGCTGGCGATTTCTGCTTTCACATTTTATTACAGCCTCAAAACTTGTTTTATAACGATTTTTAGTGATATTTTAACATCCTTATGATTTCATGGTGGCATACATTTGGAAATTCCATTCCTACTCTTCTAGCTACCAAAAACCTTTCCCTTCCTCCCCTGGCACATTTCTTTCAGCACAGGAGATGAATGTAACCATAGAATTAGGGCCCCATACTTGCATTTTTTCATTACTTTTGTTCTATTGAGGTATCATGATAGCCACAAAAAACATCTAGGCCTACAACTAATTACCTTGCAAATGGTAAATCACTGTGGGTTTGAAATTGTATATAATATGACCATTCTTATTACATAGTTAATCAGTAGGTGTAAGGGCTTTTCTATTCATTAATGTTGGAAATAACAGACTGTGCTGCCCATAAGAGACTGAGTTTGATTATAGAGAGAAGAGAGTAAAATGTGCACTTTTCATTTGATGGTATTTTTAATACGATAGGTGCTATACATATAGTGACTTTGAAAATGATCTTTCCTATGTGACTATTAGTAAGATTTCTTTTTTTTTTTTTTTTTGAGACGGAGTCTGGCTCTGTCACCCAGGCTGGAGTGCAGTGGCGCGATCTCGGCTCACTGCAAGCTCCGCCTCCTGGGTTTGCACCATTCTCCTGCCTCAGCCTCCCGAGTAGCTGGGACTACAGGCGCCCGCCACCATGCCCGGCTAATTTTTTGTATTTTTAGTAGAGACGGGGTTTCACCGTGTCAGCCAGGATGGTCTCCATCTCCTGACCTCATGATCTGCCCGCCTCGGCCTCCCAAAGTGCTGGGATTACAAGCGTGAGCCACTGCGCCCGGCCGACTATTAGTAAGATTTCTTTGTTAATAGAAAATGTATATTTAGAATTTTGTTAAGAGTGTAAGATCTGGACTTTGATGGCTTGGGTTTATATCCTGGCCATTTCCAAAGTATATTTTGGCAAATATATTTAATCCCTCTGTAACTCAGGTTCCTCATTTCACAATGGGCATAATAATAGTACCTATATTATACAGTATTTTAGCTGGTTGTCAGGAGGATTAACTGAGTTTCATGTAAAGCAGTTAAAACAGCATGTAGCGCTTGGTAAAGTTAGCTGCTATTAGCTAATACTGTGACACATACAATTCAAATTATTAATGATTTGGGTGCCTAAATGAAAACTTTTTTTTCCTTAGCTCCTTTTTCTTCTAGAATCCCGAAAAATGTTTAAATTTACCTTGAAGCTGCTAGAGCTCAAGCTTCAGCCCCTAAGCATTTTGTTTTTAATTTTTACTTTTCTGCTTGAAGCGGAGTCCCAAATTATATGTATGTGCTTTAGACGTAACCAACTTCTCTAAAAATTAGTGACTTAAAATAACCACTTATTTTGCTCATGAATCTGTAATTTGGGTAGAGCTTGGTGGGGACCGCTTGTCTCTGCTATATACAGGGTTCCTGGGGCAGCCCACCTGGGCCTGGAGTATCCTTTTCCAAGATGTCTCACTCAAGTTGGCTGGCAAATTGATGCTGGCTCTTAGTTCTCCACGTGAGCCACTCTGTGGGGTGACTTTAGCTTCCTCACAGCATCATGACTAGGTGTCCTGAGCAGTCATTGAGGAAGCGGTGCAAGAGACCAGAAGTGGATGCTGCCAGTTTTTAAAGACTTGGGTCTGAAAGCCAGCCTGTCTTTGCTAGAAGTAAATACAGTATTAAGTTCTACCATATTTTATTGTTCAAGTGGCCATAGAACCTACGTTTAAGAAGAGGGGATAAACACCCACCTTTTAATGGAGAAGTGTCAAAAAATTTTGGTTCCATATTATAAAACCACCACACCGCATTTGCTATTAATTAAAATAATAACAAGCAAGGTAGCTATTGTGGACTACTTTGTTGAAGTGTACCCATTTGACAGAGGATGTGGTTTCTGGGTTACCTTAAAAAAGGAAAAAGCCACTTTGACCTCCTGATGATGATATATTCATACTTTTTTTTACACTGGAATTTCAACTGAAGCACCAACAAATATATCAGATGTCAAAATGAGTTGTGAGAAATTATCCAAACACAAAATTTCAAAGAATATAACAAAATCAATTATATAACTTTTGAATTCTCTCACTTACTTACATTGAGTGTATAAAAAATTCAAGGGTAAAATCTGAGAGAGAATTTTCTGAGGAAAATTTATATTGGGAGAACTGTGGGGGTGCTGTGAGCATCCCCTGTCCCTCTGCCTCTCATGTGTATCTGTGCGTCATCCTAAGTGTGGTGAGAAGGGCTTCAACAAAACCCCTTGGAGAGTATGATTTTTTGCTTCAAGACAACGACAAAAGTCCTGATCAATTTCTGAGGGAGCTAAGGAGGCCTGGGGTTGTAGGACGGAGGGCGGAGTCTGGATAAACTGTATCACCTCCCACAGCAGGGCAAATGGGAGTGAACCCCAGGGCTGGCTGTGAAACCTGTGGTAAAGATGTTAGCCTGAGGTCATTTTAAAGGGACCCTGCCCAGAGGGCAGCCTGTCAGGGGAAGGGGAGCCCAGGAGTACATTGCTGTGGGCCTATTGTCAGAAGCCATATTGTCAGAAGCTGAAGTTGAAGGAGATCTAGATTAGTCAGCTGAAAGAGAAGCAATCCCTGCATATTAGGATTGAAGTTGATGGGCCCTGCAGTGAGACCTCTGCAGAGACTTAAAATTCCACTAGAATGATTCAGCCAAGGACATAGAGAACGAAGCCATCTTATGGCAGTCCAGTCAAGTAAGAACCTTTCTAACCTCTTCTCAGTTCTAACCTTATTCAACCCTCACCTTGCTCTGTCCTTAGTGGGGATGGGAAACCAACTGGCCAGCCGAGGGAGGAAGAAAACTATCGACAGGCAAAAAGAAAAGATTCTCCAGCTGTAAGCCACCAGCTTGCAGCAGTCCCTAGTTGGGGCAGAAGAGTTCATGTTAAATTTAAGTTAGAGCTTTGATTATTATGTGGAGTGTGCCATTAAATATTTTTATTATAAAAGCTTTCCAACATGCACAAAAGTAGAATAGTAAAATGAACCCATTTTTACCCCCGACTCAGAATTAGCAATTATCAAGATTTTGCCATACTTGTTTCTTGTATGTCTACATAATATAGAGTGCAGCTATAAAATGTATGGATATTTTCCTACATAACTACAGTGCTTTTATCCTACCTAACAAAACTAACAATAATTCCATAGTATTGTTCAGTAATAAGTCCACCTTCAAATTTCTTTGATTGTCTTGAAAATGTCTTTTTATAGTTAATTTCTTCTAATTAGAATATAATTAAGTTGTAGATAGTCTATCTGACAGTAGTCTTCTTGGCATCTCCTACCCACCAACCAATAGTGATTTGTAGAAGAAATGTGGCAATTTGTCCCATAGAGTGTCCAAGTTCTGAATTTGTTCTCTTTTTTGGATTACTTCACATATTTCTTTAGTCCCCATTTTTCCTGTAAACTGGAAGTTAGCTCTAAAGCCTCAGTTAGATTTAGGTTCTGCTTTTTGGGCAAGAATGCTACATCGGTATGGTGCTGTGAATTTCATATTACATCACATCAGGAGGCACACCGTGTCTGGCTCTATCACTTTAGTGACATTGGGATTCAGCAGTGGGTTCAGGTGGTGACAGCTCAATCCTTTCATTGTTAAGTTTCCCATTATATTTTTATCTAATTGTTTCATCCACGCATGCTGGCTTCCTTGATTAATTATTTTACTAGGAGTTACAAATAGGTGCTTTTCTAACTCTGTCATTCTTACCTCATTAGCTGGAATTTTTCTGTAAGGAAAAACTTTTTCCTTAACAACTTGGCTATTTGGTTACCTGGAAAAGGAGTTTACCTAGGATAGACAGGATAAATGTTTAATTCTTTCCCTTTAAATGTTAATTTCAGAGTAAGTAGTTTGTGCCCTAGTTACCTTCAGTGGTGGCCATTGAACTGACTTTCTTTCCATCTTTCTTTTCATCCCTATGGACGTATGGATTTATATATTCCACATGTTTCAAACAATCACATTCATTGTCCCTTTAGATACTCAAAAATTTTAATCTTTAGCCAATGGGAACACTTTCATGTTTCTCTTGTGACATGACCTCATTACTCTTACATAGTTTCCTTGCTGAAGATGTTCAGGTTTATTTTGCATATTTCTTTCCCCAGATACCAGTCATTCCTCTAAAAAGTGCTGCTTCCTTGTAGTGGGGAATGATGGTTAGAGGCAAAAGTCTGGGCCCTTATGATCCTTATTGTTACTGAGTTGTCATTACTTGGAAGTCTTTTTAGTGGACAGAGCCAGGAAATATGTATTTTTTACAAAGAAAAAAAGTCATGATGTGATACTGATATTTCCAGTTTAAGTTTAACCTTACCGAAACTTTACATGATTTCTTTGATTTTATTGTCATTTCTCTTTTCTCTCTGTCTCTTTTTTCTTTTTTTTTTTAATGGAGTCTTGCCCTGTCATCCAGGCTGGAGTGCAGTGGTGCAATCTTCGCTCACTGCAACCTTTGCCTCCCAGGTTCAAGCTATTCCTCCTGCCTCAGCTTCCTGAGAAGCTGGTACTACAGACGCGTGCCACCATGCCTAGCTAATTTTTTGTATTTTTAGTAGAGATGAGGTTTCACCATGTTGGCCAGGCTGGACTTAAAACTCCTGACCTCAAGTGATCTTCCTGCCTCAGCCTTCCAAAGTACTGAGATTACAGGCATGAGCCACTGTGCCCAGCGTGTTTTCTTTTAAGTAATTATTATTTGCTCTATCCTACAAAATGTATAGTTTCAAAATATATATCTACAGTATATAAAATATGGTTTCAAAATGTGTATTCTACAGCATAAAAATTTAATTTCACATAATTATACTGATATTACCACTGAGAATATTTAATGAAATATAAGCTTTCTTTACAGCTGTATTTGTCCTTAGAATTTATTCTACTAGGTATAGACAGTGAAAATACTGTATTTTATAGCCACTAGAAAAATTTATGTCTGTGCTATTATCACTACTTTATATTCAGTTGCTTTACTTCAGTTATTTGCCAGTATATATGCATTTACTTATAAAAGAAACGTTGGTGACTTAAAACCTAGTAGAAATGATTATCTATAGAGGGAGGAAAAGAATGGGTAAATGGAAGTGAGCATTCTTTGAATATACTTTCTTATATAGGTTTAACTTTGGATTCATATAAATGTGTTGTATATTTAGAAAATAAAAATGAGATTAAAAAATCTTCACCTGGAGATGCCAAATAGTCTGATGGAGATAATGAGTTTGGGATTTAGGGGAGAAGTTAGGCTGGAGATGTAAATTTGGGAGACGGTGTTTTAAATTACAGGTGAGTGAATGAGACCAGAGTGAGTCTGAATGTGGATGAAGCAGTCTGAGCCTGAGAAGTGATACATCTCATCACGTAGAGGTCAGAAAGAAGGCAAGGGTTCAGCAAAGGAGGCAGAGGGGCTTCTAGTGAGGTGAGAAGGAAAACCAGAGGAGTGTGATGTCAGGAAGCCACATGAAAACGTGACTCAAGAAGGAAGAACTGACCATGTGCCCTTCCAGTCACTTTTTGTATTGCTACCGTTTCATATGTTCTAAACCACAAATGAATACCTAAAGAGTCATAAGAGGTAGCTGAAGTTAGGGAAGCGGGGGATATTTAGAGTGGGAGGGGACAACTCTGATAATGGGAAAGTGAGTCCAAGTGAGAAGTTGAAGTAAACCAATTTATTGAAAACTTTAACTCGGAGCCTAACTACCTCCTTATAACCTCAGAATTCTCAAGTTATTTTGCAACTTAGATGGAAATCAGGAATTAAGAGAGCATCAAACTAAAATTTTAAGTCAGAATAATAAGAAGCTAAAAAACATTGTCTTTCAAGAAACACACAGAGAAAAATAAAGATATCTTCCATTTTTTTTTTTAAAGCTAGTTGATTAGCCTAAATTTTATGACTGAAGGAAAAGACAATTATCATGATAGAAAGTGAGGGTGGAGTGGTTGGTATAACTTCAAAATGTTCTGCATGCTGGACACATTGATCAAAGGCAAAATAATAAAAGAAGGAAGTCTGAGGAGTCATTACATTATTACAAAAAGACTCTCCGTATTTCAATTTATGACACCAGAGTTCCTAAGGCGAAGTCAAGAGATGAAAGATACCATAGTTCATGCACTCAATGAATTCTGTTAATGGCTTCCTTTTCACTTGTGAATTTTCTTCAAAGGTAAGTTTTAGGTACAAAGGATTTCACAGAAGGATGTGAAATACATATATGTGGAGGGAAACTGGCTTCTCTCCTCAAGCAATGTATTATGGCTGAGAAAGAAAATGGGGAATGGAAGAGAAGTAGGGAATGGTAAAAATACAATAGATGATCTGTTATTTGTTTCAATGTCTATATGCTTGTGTTGATTAAGTGATATTTTTGCCTTTTTTATTTTATAAAAACATTTGACGTGTATGAAACATGTTAAGAAGTTCCCTGTTTGCTTATGGGTGGAGAACACATTCATCTAATTCTAACTATAAGGTCGTAATTAAGCCCTGGGTGTTTATACCCACAATTCAAGTGCTAGATTGTGGGTGTTAAATGATCTTAGTTTTAAGGTTTCAGTTCAGAGTTCTAATTTCTGGAATTTTGCTTTTCAAAAACAGCATCAGAAATGACCAAAAGTAAAATATATTAAATGTAGAGACTATGGAAAACATAGAAAAGCACAAAGAAACACCAAAATTACTGAAAAACTCTGTACCTAAAGGTTGACCACTGTTCTTCCAGTGCTTTTCTATGGATATACTCACTTATATACATAAATATATTTATACATTTCTTCTATTTTAATGTAAAATATTCCATTTTAGATTAACATGCTGCATCATAAAACTCATTTAAAATATACCTTGATATTTTATGATATGACTTCCCTTATTATTTTAAATAATTATAAGAATTAAAATGACACATTTTGTTGTATTTCATTTGAGGAATTAATGTGTGTTCAAACAGCAGGATCAGAAACAGAGATGTTTTGTTATCTATTGCTATGTAAGAAGCCATGTCCAAACTTAGTGGCTTAAATTAATTTATGATGATTTCTCACAGGTCTAGGGTTTGAAGGACTTAGCTGGGCTCTTCTTCCTTGGGGTGCATCATAGAGTTGCAGCCCGATAATGGCTGAGGCTGATGTCATCTAACTGCTTAATCATTCATGTATCTGATGTCTGTGTTGTGATGTCATATCTGGACATGACATGTATGGATGGCTGGAGGCTAACTAGATATGTCTCTTTCCATATAGCCATTCCATGTGGCTAGCTTAGGCTTCCTGAAAGCATGGCAGTCTTAGGTAGTCAGATCCCTTATACTGTGGTGCCTTCGTCTGGGGCAGGCATTCCAAGAGGACTGGGCAGAAACTTCAAAACAACTTAATGACGTAGCTTCAGAAGACCAAGAATGTCACATTTCTACTGCATTCTTTTGGTTAAGCAAGTCACCAAAGCCCAGATTCAAGGGGAGAGGACTTAGATGCCATTCTCGAAGTGAGGAGTACTAAAGAATTTGCAGCTACCTGTAATCTATTAAAAGTGGCCCCATCCAATTTGAAAGTATAATAATGCACTGTTATTTTAATGTTCTGTAACAACAGACGTATCAGTCGTGTCATATATTCATTTAGTTACTATTACTGGAAAAATGGCACTTGTGTGTTTTTTTAAATAAAAATGCTGTAATAGTATTTTTGTATTGTATTTATCCTACTTGTGACCCTTGATCACTTCCCCATGTCTGTAGTTTTCATAATTTTTTTAATTTTTAATTTTTGTGGTTACATAGTAGATGTATAATTTATGGGTTACATGAGATTTTTTGATTCAGACTTGTAATGCATAATAATCACATCAGGGTAAATGGGGTATCATCACCTCAAGCATTTATCCTTTGTCATAAAATATTTTTAATGAGGCTGAGCATGATGGCTCATGCCTGTAATCCCAGCATTTTGGGGGGCCAAGGTGGGTGGATCACTTGAGGCCAGGAGTTTGAGACTAACCTGAGCAACATGGCGAAATCCCGTCCTTAATAAAAATACAAAAAATTAGCCAGGCCTGGTTACAAGCCATACTTGTAATCCCAGCTACTTGGGAGGCTGAGGCATGAGAATTGCTTGAATCCGGGAGGCGGAGGTTGCAGTGAGCTGAGATCACACCACTGCACTCCAGCCTGGGCAACACAGCAAGACTCTGTCTCAAAAAATATACATATATTCATATTTTTCTGATATATCACTTCGGAAATTATGTAAATATTATCTACTGGCTAGATAAAATAGTTACTATAATAATGACAAAATAATTGTTTACTTTAAATTGTAGGGGGTTAAGCAAACCAGTATACAGTATAAGCAGCTAAAATAACTAGAGATTTGCTAAAGGAAAGGCATAATTGCTAATGGTTCAATGCTTAACTGACCACTAGGGAATTGTAAATGATTGAAAAAGTCAACTAATCTGGAACACTTAAAGTGAATTACTGTGTTAGTAGCTAAAAATACTTTGAACCTGAAGTCCCACTTGTTGAAACATTCTTTTAGTAGCTATGGTTTTGTTCATGTAAATTGGGTGAATTAATAAGAATTAATAAGAATAACACAAGTTATTGAATGGTTAACATAACTTAGGCATTGTGCTAAGTATATTACATACATTACTTCAGTGAATCCTCACAACTGCTTTTGAGGTGGATGATTTAATTTCACATTTTCAGATGAGAAAACAGGTTTAGAGACACAACTGAGATTTAGAGATGCTAAGCCACTTGCCAAACTAACACAGATAGTAAAGAGTGATTCAGGATGTAACTTAGGTGATGTGAACTCAAAACAAATGTTTGGACTATGGAAAACAGTGTGGAGATAACTTAAAAGTAGATCTGCCATTTGATCCAGCAGTCCCACTCCTGGGTATCAATCCAGAGGAAAAGAAGTTATTATACGAAAAAGATACTTGCACATGCGTGTTTATAGCGGCACAATTCGCAATTGCAAAAATATGGAACTAACCCAAATGCCCATCAATCAACGAGTGGATAAAGAAAATGTGGTATATATGTTCCATGGAGGACTACTCAGCCATAAAAAGGAATGACATAATGGCATTTGCAGCAACCTGGATGGAATTGGAGACCGTTATACTAAGAGAAGTAACTCAGGAATGGAAAACCAAACATTGTATGTTCTCATTCATAAGTGGGAGCTAAGCTATGAGCACGAAAAGGCGTAAGAATGATACAATGGATTTTGGGGACTCAGGGGAAAGGGTGGTAGGAGAGCGAGGGATAAAAGATTACACGTTGGTTTTAATTAGATCCCATTTGTCTATTTTGGCTTTTGTTGCCATTTGTTGCTTTTGGTGTTTTAGTCATGAAGTCTTTGCCCATGCCTGTGTCCTGAATAGTATTGTCTAGGTTTTCTTCTAGGAAAGAGCTTCTGCACAGGAAAAGAAACTACCATCAGCATGAATAGGCAACCTACAGAATGAGAGAACATTTTTGCAATCTACCCATCTGACAAATGGCTAATATCCAGAATCTACAAAGAATTTAAACAAATTCACAGGAAAAAACCCCATCAAAAAGTGGTCAAAAGGATATGAACAGACACTTTTCAAAAGAAGACACTGATGCAGCCAACAGACACATGAAAAAATGCTCATCATCACTGGTCATCAGAGAAATGCATATAAAAACCACAATGAGATACCATCTCACGCCAGTTAGAATGGTGATCATTAAAAAGTCAGGAAACAACAGATGCTGGAGAGGATGTGGAGAAATAGGAACGGTTTTACAAGTTTGGTGGGAGTGTAAATTAGTTCAACCATTGTGGAAGACCATGTGGTGATTCCTCAAGGATCTAGAACTAGAAATACCATTTGACCCAGCAATCCTATTACTTGGTATATACCCAAAGGATTATAAAAAATCATGCTACTATAAAGACACATGCACACGTATGTTTATTGCGGCACTATTCACAATAGTAAAAACTTGGAACCAACCCAAATGTCCATCAATGATAGACTGGATTAAGAAATTGTGGCTGGGCGCAGTGGCTCATGCTTGTTATCCCAGCACTTTGGGAGGCTGAGGCGGGCGGATCACGAGGTCAGGAGATCGAGACCAGGGTGAAACCCCGTCTCTACTAAAAATACAAAAAAATTAGCCGGTTGTGGTGGCAGGTGCCTGTAGTCCCAGCTACTCGGAGAGGCTGAGGCAGGAGAATGGCGTGAACCCGGGAGGTGGAGCTTGCAGTGAGCCGAGATTGCGCCACTGCACTCCAGCCTGGGCGACAGAGTGAGACTCCGTCTCAAAAAAAAAAAAAAAAAAGAAATTGTGGCACATATATGCCACAGAATACTATGCAGCCATAAAAAAGGATGAGTTCATGTCCTTTGCAGGGACATGGATGAAACTGGAAACCATCATTCTCAGCAAACTATCACAAGGACAGAAAACCAAACACTGCATGTTCTCACTCACAGGTGGGAATTGAACAATGAGAACACATGGACACAGGGCGGGGAAAATCACACAGCAGGGCCTGTCGTGGGGTGGGGGCTGGGGAAGGGATAGCACTGGGAGAAATACCTAATGTGAACGATGAGTTGATGGGTGCAGCAGACCAACATGGCACATGTATACCTATGTAACAAACCTGCGCATTATGCACACGTACCCTAGAACTTAAAGTATAATAATAATTTTTTAAAAAGAGTACACATTGGGTACAGTGTACACTGCTTGGGTGAGGGGTGTATCAAAATCTTAGAAATCCCACCAAAGAACTTACTCGTGTAACCAAATACCCCCTGTTCTCCCGAAACCCGTTGAAATAAAAAAAAATGTAGTATTCAAAGAAAAAAATATTTTATCATTAACTATGATCTTGGTAGGAGTTTTTTTTGGTATAATCTTTTTATCAAATTAGCAAATTCTCTTGTATTCCAAGCATGCTAAGAATTTTGTGTTTTTTACATAACTTTATTGATATGTAATTAAAATAAACTTCATATGTTTAAATTGTACAATTTGATCCACTACTACAGATGTATACATCTGCGAAAACATTACTACAATAAAAATAATGAACATTTTTATAATCCACCACTCAAACAAACACGAGTGTTTGTGAGTCTGTGTAATATGATTTCTTCTTGAAATAAAAAAGTATAGATTGGTAATTTGGAATATGATTAGGTTTAGGGTAGAAGAGGATGCAAAGGTAAATAAAATATGACACACTTTGATATGGTGTGGCTGTGTCCCCACCCAAATCTCATCTTGAATTGTAGATCTCATAATCCCCACATGTCATGGGAAGGACCAGGTGGGAGGTAATTGAATCATGGGAGCAGTTACCTCCATGCTGTTCTCATGATAGTGAGTGAGTTCTTGTGAGTTCTGATAGTTTTATAAGGGGCTCTTCCCCCTTTGCTCAGCACTTCTCTCTCCTGGGACGTGTTTGGTTCTTCTTCTGCCATAACTGTAAGTTTCCTGAGGCCTCCCCAGCCATTCAGAACTGTGTTGTCAATTAAACATCTTTCCTTTATAAATTACTCAGTCTCTGGCAGTTCTTTATAGCAGTGTAAGAACAGACTAAACACACTTCTTAAAACAAAAACAAAAACAAAGAGTAATGGGTGGTCTATGTAGTTATAAGACAAAGAATAATATTACAGGTGATTTATAAGAGAGAGATGATCAACTCGTCTTCACTATGCGGACACAGGACAGAGGCAGAGGGTAGTTGGGAGGTGTTAACACTTAGTTTTGGTTTGATACATGTTTGAGGGACTGGTAGGACATTTGTTTGGAGATATGTAGAAGTCAGTTGAAAGTGTGAGCAAGATTGGGGATTTATTTCTTTAACAAGAATTATTGCCACTATAATCAAAATAGTTTGCCAGAAACTTCGGGGTAGCTCAGTGGAAATGTCTTGATAGCTGACAATATGAATGTTGTTCTGCAGGATGTAAATATCAATGGGGAAAGTTGTTCTGTGGCCATTATAGATTTTGGAAATATTGAATAAAAGTTGCATTCTTTTAGGCCTACTTAGGGTTTGTTATAGACTTTAGTAAGTATTTTGAATATTTAAGGTTATGTTGTATCTGCACAAATGTATTTCCTAAATGTATTTCTAACAGAATTCTTTCATCTGATCAAAATGTGGGCATAGCATTGCATAGACCACGCTGGGGAATATTGGTTGGAACTTAAATGAAAGGATAAGAGTTGTATTGGGAGACTTTTACAGGGAACAGGCAAAGCTGAGATTGCTCAGAGGACAGGGTTAAATCTGATATTGAAGGGAAGGAGGGAGTTGAAGTGGAAGCTTGAAGAGGAAACCAGGCTGAGAATGGGAAGTTGTTTGTAGGTAAAAAGAGTGCATTCGTGGGATGAGGAGCAAAGGAGAGAGAGAAGGAGGGAGAGAGAAGAGAAGAGAGGAAGAAGAGAAGAGGAAGATAAATTAATAGAGGTAAAATCTTAAACATGAAAGAATGAGGTCAGAAGCATAGATGGTGGGTTGTTCTTAGAGAAGAGTATGCGTGTTCCATTTTTGGAGACAATCTATAGAGATAGAGATGGATAATTTTGAGGGAAGGGAAATAAAATCTTTTAAATGTTTGAACTATTACAAAAGTTTAAGGGTGGACAGTAAATATTGATGGGGAATCTGATGCAGTAATGAAAGCAAGTAAGAATAAACATTCTTATTTTAAATGTATGAAGATATACTATTCATTTTTCGGTAACTATTCACACAGTAGTGTGGAGGGCATAGTTGGGAGGCAAGAATAGATTTAAAAAGGATTTACTTTTTCTTAGGAAAAAAGCTCACTCAAGATGGAATCCTATTTAAATGCCTTGATTTTCGTCATGTTTACTGCGGTATACCCATGCCTTCAATTATGCCTGGCAGATAGTAGAGACTCAGTGAGTACTTTTTGAATGCCATTGAAAGATGAATGAACGTTAGACACAGCCACAGCACATCAATAGTGCCCACATGCCACACATGGCTTTCCTTTAAGCTCTTTCAAACTTGTGTCCATGAACAAAAAGACTAAGCTCTTGAAAAGACTTGGCAGTAAGCCCTGTAGCCAGAGAGAGCTGCTTAGGGACCCTGTGGGCTAAAGATAGCACTAAAGAAGTGGCATAGGCAGTGGAGCGTTTCTGCTCTGAAGAATTATGCTGACCCGTGCCAGGAGTTGGGGCTAGTGAGGCACAAGGGACACAGCCTGAAGTAGCAGGCCTGGACAGGTGGAGGAAGACTTTCTTAAGACAGGGCATCAGGTACCAGAGCTCAGTGGCAGCTGAAGTACTGTAGCCTGGGAGACACCAGACCTCCTTTAGGAATGCATTAGCCACTGGAATTCTTAGAGCATACAAGTAGGGGAGCTCCAAGAGGTAAAAATGGATTTCCTGCCAGCGTGATGCATGGCGTCTTGAGTAGGATTTAATTTAATTTGGAAAATAATGGAGTGCTGACACGTTTGCACCATGGGTGCTGTGGACTAGTTCATACTTGTTACATGCTAGGGATACCAAGGTATTAATAATCTTTGTTACATCACAGTTATAAGACAATTTTAATCAAATCTATCAATCTAACCCTATTATCCCTCCAATCCCAGCAGAGTACTGAAACACAGTTTGGGCTGCATTTAAAACAAAAAACCCCACCAAATCCTTTAAGAGCGAGAAAAGAAGAGAAACATTTAATTTTGGAATATGTGTAGGTAGTAGCGCATGGCCATAAAAAACCCCCAAAGAGTAGAGGCTTAAGGTAAGAAAAGAAATGAGATGGTTAGAGTAAATGCATTGAGAAAAACACAGGTGTACTTACAAAGTATGTTCATGAAAGCCAGAAAAAGTAAAGCCAATATAGTATTAGGCATTCACTTCTCTACAAAGATGAATTTAAATCAAAACTAATGAATATCTTATTTAAAATTTTAAATAAAAAATTTTACAAAATGTTTTATACAGCTCTGACCCATCTAAATGATCAGTCATTGATAAACTCTTAGGCATTCCCTAAACTGGAAAATTTTCATCCCTTGACATGGAATTTTTAAATGTTCTGATAGATGTTATTAACATTTTTATCACTAAATACATCATTCTGAAATGAGTTTACCCTGGAGTTAGTGTCACTTCTAGAGGGTACTTAACAATCTTCAGTGGATTTAGCAAAGAGTATTTTCACATTTGGTTTTTACCTGATTGATAAATGCTTTTGTAATCTTATCAAGCATTATAGAAAGTCATTAAAAATTGATCTTAGGCTTTATCATCTTTTTTTTATTTATAAACTTCTGTGTAACTGAGAAGCCAGAGAAGCCCAATCTCAGATATTTTTCCTTAGAGATATAAACATAACGACAAAACATCGTAGCATACCGAGATGACATGAAATCTCACAAGTTCAATGTGTATGAGACAGATGGAGAAATAATACTGTAAAGTCACTGGCTTCAAACTTCCTGGGATGGAAATGTTTGTAATCCAGGCTTAGGTTTTACAAGTTTCAAATTGGTGGAGGATTGTAGAAGTTGGGGGAATAATAGAGCATGTTCAGGTACTTTGGTTGCAAATTAAGGTTCTTATTTTAATATAATTTTGTACAGTCCTCGAGGCCCTGTGGAAAATTGTTAATTGAAGGGATTGAATGTCTAAAAAATATTAAATATCTTGTTTTAGTTCGGTAAATGGCTCCTGGTAGTGACAATGGATAATATGACATGCAAATACCTTGCAAATGGGAAAGAGGTAGTACTTAGCTGGATCATAAGTGATCTTCCAGAGCTCTGCCTAATTCATTTGAGCATCACATATATATTTTTTTTATTATACTTTAAGTTCTAGGGTACATGTGCACAACGTGTAGGTTTGTTACATAGGTATACATATGCCATGTTGGTTTGCTGCACCCATTAACTCGTCATTTACATTAGGTATTTCTCCCAATGCTATCCCTACCCCTTCCCCCCACCTCACAACAGGCCTTGGGGTGTGATATTCCCCACCCTGTGTCCAGTTGTTCTCATTGTTCAGTTCCTACCTATGAGTGAGAACATGCAGTATTTGGTTTTCTGTCGTGATAGTTTGCTGAGAATGATGGTTTCCAGCTTCATCCATGTCCCTGCAAAGGACATGAACTCATCATTTTTTATGGCTGCATACTATTCCATGGTGTATATGTGCCACATTTTCTTAATCCAGTCTATCATTGATGGATCTTTCGGTTGGTTTCAAGTTTTTGCTATTGTGAATAGTGCCGCAATAAACATACATGTGCATGTGTCTTTATAGTGGCACGATTTATAATCCTTTGGGTATATACCCAGTAATGGGATGGCTGGGTCAAATGGTATTTCTAGTTCTAGATCCTTGAGGAATTGCCACATATTTAGCCAGAATAATAAAATGTTTATTTTTCTTCATATCATTGATAAATTCACACAATTCCATTTTGTGTCAAAAGTAATAAATGAAAGTGAGAACCAGAAAACAGCACATTGTGAACAAAATTAAATAAAGACCTACTTCTTTTTAAAAACAAAAATAAAAAAAAAAGATGCATTAAAAAAACAGACAAAGTATCCTTTCACTTAGAAGCAAGGGAAAACCCAGCCAAGCGCGGTGGCTCATGTCTATAATTCTAGCACTTTGGGAGGCCGAGGCGGGTGGATCACCCAAGGTCGGGAGTTCAAGACCAGCCTGACCAACATGGAGTAATTTAGTCTCTACTAAAAAATACAAAAATTAGCCGGGCGTGGTGGCGCATGCCTGTAATCCCAGCTACTCAGGAATCTGAGGCAGGAGAATCACTTGAACCTGGCGGTAGAGGTTGCAGTGAGCCAAGATCACAGCATTGCACTCCAGCCTGGGCAACAAGAGTGAAACTCCATCTCAAAAAAAAAAAGCAAGGGAAAACCAGTTCTTCTAAATAAGCGTTGTGTTAAACAGGAACTCATATCTGTGGCAATAGGCTTTTTAGAATTTCATAATATAACAGACTTTTTAGAATATCATAACACTAGGAACTCCACTTACCAAACCTGAGATGCAGCCAAAACTATACATGAAGCAAAACCATATCTTTTAAATAATAAAAAGTAACTTGGTTTTCAATTTATGAATCTTAAAAAAATACCATATTAAACCAATCAGGATAGAGAATTGATAAAGATTAAAAATTAAATTGATGAATTAGAAAACAGAAAAACATTGGACTTAATCCCAGATCAAAATAACCAAATAAAGTCAGTAGTCTTATAACTTCATTTTACAGAAGAGGAAGTAGACTCAGATGTTAACAACAGACTCAAACAATAACAGCCTGCTCATAGTTGCCCTGCTCGTAAGTATCAGTACTCTAAGGGCATAGATGCTAGGCCCTGCTGCATTTTTTTCCATGTGAAGATTGGAATTATCCAACTGGCCAATTAGTCTAAATTCTGGGTAACAGTTTATAGCTTTAATGGCTAGAAAGTGGTTTGCAAGTGATACTGCTAGAGACTATAATTGCTTGAGGAAGCCAAGGAAATATAGTAAAAACCAGCAGTCAGTTGGGGATTGCTGGAGGCTTGGACAATAAGGGTGTACAAGCATCACTACAGCCTGGAACAGAATGATCAAGAGCCTTATTAACAGAAGAAATAATGAACGTAGACACATGATTTCAGATAATATTTGAAGAGGAAAATCTGAAATTGTCAATTAGCCTTTTGGCAACACATCTCCATAAATGTATGCTGTAATGATCCTGTATTCCATTAATTCTTTTAGACTCCCATGTGTGTATCCTATTCATCTTCCAATTAGATTCCATTCCCAAGTTCTGCAGATTTACAATACAGCATCCTGACAATGTTTTGATGCCTGGTACAGTTTTTAATAAGTGGGTAGATAGATGGAAGGAAGTAAGTTTGTTTGATTTAACAGAAAACAGTAAGAAATTTTCAAAAGGGGAGAGGGGTGCTATACATAATGACTTCCTTCCAAAGTAGTTGGTATGGAAAAGAGGGAAAGAGTAACTTTGCAGTGGAGCACCCTGACAAATACTACCTCGGCCAGGTAACCAAGCTTGACACCAATAGTGATAAGTCATGTTGATAGTATGTACCTTTTGTATAAGTGATGAGAAAGTCTTTTTGCCTTTTTGATCTTCCCCAAAACCCATAACCCCAGTCTAATCATGAGAAAGTTATCAGACAAATCCCAACGGAGGGATATGCTACAGAATACCTGACCACATTCCTCAAAAGCGCCAACGTCATCAAAAATAAGAAAACTCTGAGGAAATGTCACAGCCAAAAGGAGTCTAAGGAAACATGGCAACCCAATGTAATGTGGTGTCCTGGATGTGATCCTGGAACAGAAAAAGAACATTAGCTAAAAACGAAGAAAACTGGAATAAAGTGTTGACTTTAATTAGTCAAATTGTATTATGCTTTGTATTTCTGTTGTGTTATAGAAATGATTAATAGACATTAAAAAAATCAAGATATAAAGTCATAGTGGTGGCTCAGCAGAAGCTGGGTGGTTAAAAGATTTGTGGTGTTTAAGCCTGAAGAAAGACTGGGCACATGCAAAGTGGTGTGGCAGTGGTTTCCATTTCAAAACACTTTCAGGGCCTCTTGATCTAACTTTTGGTTTCTTTCATTTCTTTTTACTTTTTTTTTTTTAAACCTGGAGGAACCACAAATTGTTACAGATGAAATACAAACTTTTTTTTCTAACCATGAAAAGTACTGTTCTCCTTCTCTGAGATCATACATGTAGCTGGGAGGGGAGGCATATGCAAAGTTCCCAGACCTCTACCTGTGCTTCCCATGCCAGTTGCAGTGTGTAGAGGCGGCGGATACTGTGGTTCAAATTTTAGGGGTCATCCAGAACATCAGAAGCCCCAACATTTTGTTCTTTCACATACAGTGTTGTAATTCATTTATCTTCTGACCTTGAAGTCCATGATGAGTTTTCATTGTTCTTTTAAACTTTCCTAAGTTCTCAGTGTTTCCGTCTACTTCAAACATTCCTTCACTCTAATGTTACTACTGTGGAGGGTAGGCAGGAGCTTGTGGATGTATGGGTGGTGCTCATATAAGACAGTCCAGGATGCCCAATGCTGTTTCCTTTGGTCTCTTGACAATGTGGAGATTGAAGGTCTAGAGCCTAGAAACTGGCACTTCATGGTGCACAGAGATGGATTCCCTCCTCTGGGCCTCATGACTGCCTCAGTGCTGTAGCTGTTCATTTTGCTTCCCTTTAACAATTGAGGAAACTCAAGGCCATGTGAAGGGAAGTGACTTGTCTAAACTTCCACAGCTGGGAAGATGGCAGAGACTAGACTGGAGCCCAAAGCTGAGTGGAATCAATGCTTGCCTCGTGCTTTGGAGGTGACTTGGGGTCCAACACCCCAGGAAGCACTTGCAGTGTCCAGCTAAAGGCTTCATGGCATCTGTGGTAGGATGCCCATGGAGGCACTGCCGGGAATTCTTCCCATTGTCCTATAAAATCAAAGTCCTGGGTCACTGCATGGAGGCATTCCACAAGGTGGTGAGCGTGCATGTGTGTGTAGGCACATACACACACATGCACGCTCACCACCTTGTGAACTGGTTTTCCACCTCTGAATGACATGGAGATAAGAAATTTCTTACTTTCCTCTTTGACCCTAGTCTGAGGAGACATTAGGAGGGTATAGGAGAGCAAATTCTCTGTCTGACTGGCAGCTACTACTTAGCTCCAGGCAAGGGATGCCATGGAGAAATGTGGACCCAGATTTGCCAATTCTGGTAATATTTCAAAATAATCTAGAAATCCATTTTTTAAATGTGAAATTTACAAATTTTAAATCTTGGCAAAAATGATCTTTTAGTATTGTTTTGTAAACACAGTTTGGACTAAAAAACACGTATCTCTAGGCATCTGGGTTTATAACATTAAATTCCCTCTTTTGCTTTCTTTCTTACTGGCAGTGAGTGCAAATAATTCATTTAGAAAGCATAAAAGCACCTAGATTCTTCAATAAAAGCAGACTGTCTTCAACGAAGAGAAAGAAACTCACAGAAAGTATCTAAAGAAACAATTTTAAAAAATTAGATAATACTACTGAATTTCAGGAGAAAAAAATATTTTTGTTTGACTAGAGCTAATTAAAGCTGTTTTCAGTGAGATCTTAATTTCAAGAAAACTGCTTTTCATGACTTTTTAAGATCTATGTAGGATTACAAAATTATGTTTGTTTGAGAAGAGTTACAGGGGGCAAAAATCTATCCTTAGATCCTGAAGACTTCTTCATAATTTGAGAAATTGTTGCTGTTGATTATTTTTGTAGATGGAGGGGTGCCATCTAATGGTGGTTTAAGAAATCTTAGTTAAACATGTGATCCTTATTTTTTAAAGGACCTAAAAGACAAGAGGTATCTTACTATTTGACAGAGATACTGTCACATACTCAGATTTATAACCTATATGAGCAAACTTTGACTTATTTTATTGCTTCTAAATTGGCCTCAAAGGATTTAGATTAGTGAGATTTTCATTTTGTGCTTTGCAAATGTGGGAGAGAGAAAGCACAATTGAAACCCATAATCTTCTAGACCTCCACAGAGCTCTGGAATTAAAGCTTCTCTACACTGTTCTTCCTGTTTCCATGGTGGGCATATGTAGTCCAAATATAAACAGCTCGAATGGCTTTTGTGATCTGTTTCTTGATGACTCATGCAAACGGGAGTACATGAGCTCATGGAAAATGTCAAGCTTAAATATTCTAGAAAGAAGATAGAAATCAGAAGTTCAGTTACATGAGTTAAAAGACTTTATGTAACCCCAGCACTCTGGGAGGTCGAGGCGGGCAGATGATGAGGTCAAGAGATCGAGACCATCCTGGCCAACATGGTGAAACCTCTCTACTAAAAATAGAAAAATTAGCTGGGCGTGGTGGCATGTGCCTGTAGTCCCAGCTACTCAGGAGGCTGAGGCAGGAGAATTGCTTGAACCCGGGAGGCGGAGGTTGCAGTGAGCCAAGATCGCGCCACTGCACTCCACCCTGGTGATAGAGAGAGACTATGTCTCAAAAATAAATAAATAAATAAATATAAAACAACTTTATGTATTAGATCAAATATTTACTTGCCGTGTTTCTGTTATGTAAAATGTTACTTTTCCCGGAAGTATTTATCTATACTGCATTATTGTTCATGGAAATGGCCATTGTAGAATCAGTCTTATGTATGTACCATGGCAATTTGTGATATCATGGTTACTTTTCTGGAAATAATTATTGTGTTTGGGTAAATTTTTTGAAAGTTTACAAGCGTAACTCTCACACAAATATAAAATGAACGTGTCAAGATTTTATTCAACCCATTAGTTAGTGAGGAAACTAATAGAGTGTTAATACTGGTGCAAAAAGCATTTTTGGAACAAAGTATTTACAAGAAAATTAATAAAGAAATGTTAAGGTAAGGTTTCTGGGTGAGATGTAAAACTGGTTAACATCCTACTGGGAAATAAAGCTGTAACCTATGGATTATATGTTTCACTGTACAAAAATTACTTGCACTTTTCAGCCAAGTAAAAGGATGATGGAAAAAAAAAAGAAAAGAAAAGAACTTGCACTTTTATAGGACAAATTTTTCCAAATTTACGTGTGGCTTCACTAAGTCTGAGATCTTTTATCAATGGTAAACAATTGTTGATTTAACTAAGTGTGTTTTATTGAGTGGGTCTGTGCCTTGTATGATCATTAAAAGCATAGTCCACACACTACTTTTTGGCTTGTATTCAAGTTTGGGATACCTTTTTTAAAAAAAAAATCAGACGTGAGCCTCATGTCTGTGTCTATGCCATTGTCAGAGTAAAATAACTGTGTTTGAATCTGACAAAACTAAATAAGGCAAGGGAGGATGAAGAGAGCCTCTTGCTTTCTTTTTCTATGCCATGCTTTTCCTACCTTCTCATTACTCTAAGGAGGTAGGTTAATCTATTTCTTTACTTGTTTTTTCATTAAATAAGCATGTCTTGAGGGTCATTGTATACCAGTGACTGTACTAGGTGGTGGACAGGTAAAACTGTTCAAGATGGGCAAGGTCATTGTCCTGCAGGTGTTTTTATTCTAAGGAGAGAAACACAATAAATGCAAATTGCGACAACTGCAAAGAAGGAAACAAAAGGGCATTGTTTAAAAGAGGAATATTAGGCTTCCAGGTAGACATTCGTGTTGGGAATTTATTTATTGTCTCAGCTACACACCATAATTATTATAGAACTCATCAATAAAATGGCAGTTTCCATTGACTTTCACTACACCTATCCATTCATTCTCCAGGGAAGGGTAGACACAATTACGGTAACTTGCACTTTCCTAGACCACATGTTGTCAAACGTACATCAATCAAAAGTGGTTGCCCTCTACACCTGGGGGGCAGCAGACATGCTGGTATCCCCCTTTATATCATCCTGGATTTCCTTTGATGCTTTGGTGTGTTTGACTCTTGATTGCTGATCCTATATTTTCTTCTTTCTTAGTTTACTTGGTTTATTCCCTTGTTTAGATGGAGAACGCCCTACAGTAACATCTTGAGAAAGGGTATGTAGAGACAAAAGTTTTAGGTCTTGTATATTAGGAATTATTATGATTATCCTTCCACTTAACTAATAGTTTCATTGGGTAGAGAATTTTAACTATTAACTTCAGATAGTTACCTTTAATATAGCACTTTACAGAAAAGGGTTTTCAAATAATTAGATAAATCTGCAAGGACAAAAGGAAGGCGAGAGGAAACAATTGCAACTCAGTTTTGGAGCCAGAAGGCAGATGGATGGGTAGTGATTCTCTTAGCAGACCCAAGAAAGCTTAGCAGTAAGGTAGGAGGCTGAGAAATAGCCAAATTTATACAGAATAGCCACTAAAGGCACAGGAAATAATAGTATCAGGTACCTTTACAAATTTGGTGGTGAGTGAGCAACTAGATGAGGAGAAAACTGCTCCAGGAGATCCATAAAATCATCATCCCTTCCATCCTGTGCTGCTGCTGACCCCCTGCTTACCCCTTCAAATCTGGTGTTCATTCTCCAGGAAAGGTAAAACAGGATCTCTTGAATGATGATGTGAGCCGTGTTTGTGGGTTAGGATTCCTAAATAAAACAGGGGATTAAGTGACCATATGATGACCGAATTCAGAGACTCCAGTTTTTTACCCCCTTCTACTGGGTCACAGATGTCTTGGTAATTATATCTGTACCCTTTAGATGGGAGAATGGAAGATTCTTCTTTGGGGAAACTGATCAGTGTAAGAGTAAAGTTTTTTTCTGGGGATACTAAAATTGGGACTTTCTAATAAGTGGTTCACTCGTTCACCTAAAGTTGACAAGCCACATCCTTCTACACATGCTCAGAACTTTCAAGTATTATTTTGGTCTCTTATCCTTGATCATATGAAGATATGAAGATCCATATATTCAGAGCATCCAGTCATCAGTTTAGTCTCATAATTTTAAGTATATACAGATGATGAAGAATTACCAGATATAGAAGGTAGATTCCAGAATAAATAACAAATTATTTTTGTTAATTTAGAAGTAATAAAGAATACAAAGAGGGAAGATTTTTTTTAAATCAGCATTTTCTAAGATATTTTACAAAATCATTGGATTAATGGAAAAATAACAGGATACTGTTAAATTCTTAGAAATTGAAAAAGATAGCAGAAATTTAAAAATAGTAGGGTAATTGAAATTTAATGGTGAATTAAATTCTTGGAAAGCAGAGCAAAAATCAAAGAATTGGTAAATAAGATATAAGGAATAAGTTATAAGGAAATGAGAAAAATATCCTCAGAATATCAGTGTGAAATAATAGGAGTTCTAGGAGAGAGATCAGTGAAAATGGAGTGGGGGCAGAAATCACTGTGAAATAATAAAGGAAACTTTGTCCGTCTGAAGGATATGAGTGGCACATTGAAGGGAATTTACGGAGTGTTCAGCCAAATGGACGAGAATAAACTAATTCCAAGATACATCATTCTGAAGTTTCAGAACGTTTTGCAATGAGAAGAACCTTCCAAAGGGAGGACAACATAAACAATCAGAACGGGTCACAAACACTTCAGAATCAAAACAATTTTAGATTTTTTAGTAGCAAACACTTTTTTAGTAGTTTGAAAACAATGGACTGAGGCTTTCAAAATTCTGAAAGAAAATTATTTTTACCTACAATTCTATACTCAGTTAAACCTTTAGTTAAGTGGAAGGATAATATTGTGATAATTCCTAACATACAAGACCTAAAACATTTATCTTTACATATGCTTTCTCAGGATGTGACTGGAGGGTGTTCTCCATCAAAACAAGGAAATAAACCAAATAAACTAAGGAAGAAGAAAACATGGGATTAACAAACAGAGGATCAAACACAGGAAGGGATTCAAAGAGATTCCAGGATGATAGAAACAAGGCTCCCAGGATGACTGTTGCCCATCATGTGTAGAGGGCAACCACTTTTGATTGATGTAGGTTTGACAATATGTGGTCTAGGAAAGTGCAAGTTACCATAATTGTGTCAACTATTCCCCAAGAGTGAATTGATGGGTGTAGTGAAAGTCAATGGAAACTGGCATTTTATTGATGAGATATGCAATGATGATGGTATGTATCTGAGACAATAAACATATTCCCAATACAAATGTCTACATGGAAGCCTGATGTTCCTTTGTTAACTAACATCTTAGAAAGGTGTGCTGATTTCTATAGTCTGCCTTCTGTAGGAATACTTATATGTCTGTATATATATATATATATACACACATACAAACAATCTCTTGAGAGATATAAATGAAGTTGATAACTGGGATTGACTGTGGGTAGGAGCAGCATATGGCTGGTGGAGGGTACTGTGAGGGAGGCTTATTTTTTACTGCTTATCTTTTTGTTCCTTTTAAATATTATACCACGTGCACATATAAGTTATTTAAAGATGACTAAAATAAAATATATTTCTTATAAATTAAAAATAAAAATAAATAAAGACAAATAACTAACTACAGTCTGAGTAAGAGACTATTCGTTTTATTTATTACTTTAAAAATGTTTAGCAGTTACTCTATTTGTAACATTAGAGTACTTTGCTTTTGAAAGTTGTAAATTTAAATTCTGTTTTGGTTTGGGAGAGGGCAAAGATCATTTTTTTTTGGTGGTACTTGCCAAATACAAATAAGACAGATTAAGAATTCTTAGAAGCTGAATAATTGATGATAGGAATGATGAAGCTTCTCTTGTTCCACAGGAGTAATTCTATAGTTTTAGAATGCCCCTTAGTAGATGTAATAGAATTCAAGTAATTCTAAACTTGAAAACCTTGTTCCTTTAGGATCATATTTTCAGTATTAATTACCTGGTGGTCACACCGTGGGAAGATGCTTGCTATGGCATTGACAAGGCAAAAGATGAAGCTAATAAGGTCAATGCGTTCATTCAATTCTGCACTAGTAATGTTTGTCTTTTCAGGCCCTTGTCCCATCACTCATAGATACTGTACAGTTGTTTATTCTGAAATGTAAAGAGATAGAGTTAACTTTCAAATTGAGGGAAGGTTTTTTTTAATCGAAGTTGATTAATGCAAAATTAATTGAATTATGATTTTCTTTCATTGTCTTCTATTGGGTCCTAATTCTCATTTATTTATTTTACTCTCTTCCTTATTCTACTCCGTTTCTACATAGTTATTGAGACATAGAAAAAAAGACTCTTTGACTCTTTCCTTTTCATCAGAATATGCTATATCTATTACATTTCCTAAGGTGCCCATCATTTATTTGAGACAAGATGGGAAGAAGGTACTGTCCTAGATAAACAGGATGTAGAATTTATTGCTTATAATGACACGCTGATGAATTTTATAATATTTGATGCTCTTATGGGCTAAGTAATCCAGGTAAAAAATAAAGTAGGGAAAATAGGAGTAGGTTTTTAAACAGGAACAGTGAAGCATCCTGGGAAACAGCAATAGGAATAAATTAATGTCAGACTAACGTAAAGAAGCAAGATATTGGGGTTCCTTGGTGACAGTCAGAAGGGGCTTAGCTTTTTCAGGACACTGAGTCAATATGGTACACTCTTGTCCTGCTGTGTTCTATTCTGAAGACATCCTTAGTTTGTCTAAGTGTCTTATTAGTCATTACCAGTTTTGAGGTGGAGGGGAAAATATTAGACTGTGAGTACAGATGGCGGTAATAATTGCATGGGAACAGAAGATAGCTAGCGTGGTGTCCTTTCATGAATCCTTAGAGAAGAATAATACTGTTGAATGTTAGAGTGGGACAGAGGGGATTTTCCACTTTGTTTATCCTAATATGAGTTTGCAGTATCACAAACTGGAGATTGGCGGATAAATATTGATGTTGAAAGTGACGGAAAACCCAACCCAAGCCAGCTAGAGCACAAAATGTAGTTCATTGTCTCAGTAACTGAAAACTCTAGGATAAAGCTGGATTCAAGAGATGAAGCTTGATTATCAAAATGTGGCTCCTTTCACCCCCTTGGCTCTGTGGCTGTGTTTGTTTCATTTCCAGACTGTGGGAGAACTTGCCCCAATTATCACAATCCCAAATACAGTGGTAGAGGGAATTTCCATTCTTATGCTTAAGTGAAAGTCTCCTAATTGTGTGTTTGGTCTTCTTGGCTTTGATTGACCTGATCTGAATGGCCAACCCTATGACTCTGTTTAAGCCAGGGAACATATTTTAAGTATCTTTGTGTCCTCGATGATTGATGAGCACAGGGTGTTGCATGATGTACAGGTACACAATATACAAATGTCATGTTAAACTGTAAGCTGCTTTTCTGAAAACAACCATTTTACATTGTAAGAGCTGGTCTAATATAGTCCAGATTTTAATTCTGAAATTTTTTTGGAGCAAAATTAGGTGACTTGTTGGTGAGACTGAATATGATTACTAGAATTCAAGAATTTGAGACTTTCTGCCTGTGTGCTATCAGGACTCTATCAGAACCTCACAGTAAAATTCAGGAAATAAGAAGCAAGAAATTAAATTATGTATCATCTTAGCATGCTAAGAGATCTATTAAGAGATAAGGAATATATTGGAAGAAAGAGTTTTAATTTCTTTTGAATCATACAAAACAAAAGTGAGAGGTGGGAGGAGAACATGGATGATAGCTGGAAATGAGAGGATTTGAATATTTGAATATCATCCCATTAGAGAAAAGGAATGATGTCAGTGATGCTAAAATTATTCTTTCACAATTGCAACAGAATACAAATTATGCACATCATGATCTTAAAACATATGTTTGAAATTCATTTTATAGAGAAGTTTAAAAATAAGTGGTCTGATGGGGCATGAAAAAATTTTGTTAAATCTAGTAAGAGAAAAAAATGACCTAAAATAGATTTAAGACTTATGTGCTGCGTCAATTACTAATGCCTTGTCTTCTGAGTTTAATTTAAAAAAAGGGAATTCCAAAGACTAGATTTTTAGTGTGATAGAGGAAAGTGTACCTAGCTACTCTAAAAAATAAACTATTCAGCATTTGTGTAATTATGCCTGTCTTCTAATGGGAACTTCATTTTCAAAGCTTTTTTTAATCTTTAAATTCTATTGAATGCCAACTTTGCCCGAACAACTTTTCATACAGTGTGAAAAGATGAAAGCAAAGGAGATGCAATTATCAATGATGTCACAGAATTTGAGGCATTTCCAATCATGCCTGTGTGCTCATTTTGCATAATCTCAAAACTCACTGATGTGGACCAATTTAAAATGAATTTACTGACTTAAACACAGGATCTTGGAGCTCTAATTGCCTGGGAAACTGTAAGAATGCAGCATTTGAGCTCATTGGTCCTGACATAAAAAGATGCTGTTAAATATTTAAAGTAGTCAAGAGAGCTGTAGTGTCATTTAAATAAATGTAATGTTTATTAGAATAATAAAGTGAAACTTTCAGGAGATTCATAATTATGCAGTCTTATGGGAGTTTTGGTTATTGTGCATGAGCTTGAAATATCTGAATGCTTGGAAACGTAGCATAAATGATCTATCATATTATTCAAGGTGGTGATGTGTGATTTGTTGAATAAAATGTAAATGGCAGTATAGTGTTGTTATTGGGTAGAGAGTTTAGAGTTAGCCTCCAAAGCCTACATAGCCACTTAACTGAATAATATTGCATATGTTGACTAACCCATCTCTGCTTTAGTTTTCTCAGCTATAAAATGGACTAATGCTATTCTCACCTTCTTCATAGAGATATTGTAAGGATTAAATGTGTTGATGTATATAAAGTACCTTAAAACAGTGCTATATAAGCATTTGCTGTTATGATCACCCTGTAAAAGTCATTACAGTTTTTCTTCAGAATGCACAAAATCTTAAAATGCAATATCAGAATATGAAAAAACATATGAGGAAGTTCGCACATATTGCATTGGAAAGTTCAGTAGTTAACTCGTAACTACAAATGTGGCCTTTTGTATCTTCACTCCAAGACACACTTCTAACACGATTCCTCACACTCTAGGACAGTAATTCTCGAAGTGAATTATACCAAGGATCAGTTGCATCAGAATTAATAGGGCTACTTGTTAAATGCATATTCCTGGCCTCACTCTAGACTTACTGGATGAGAATTTTTGAGAGTGAGAATTAGTATTTTAACAAATGCCTGAGGTGATCCTTCTGCAGGACAGATTTTGAGAACTGTTCTTACTTGTTGGTGATTCCCTCTACTCATGCTGTAATGTCACTTTCACTCTGTCTCACATTGCACTTCAGATGTCTTATTTCTCTCAGTTCATGGTTCTATCACATCTCCTGTTCAAGGACTTCAGATTTTTCTTTCAAAATCACAGTAGACTGTAGTTGATCTTTTTCTTTCACATCCAAAGCCTAGGTTACTACCTTCTCCCTCTTCCATTTTGTGCTCTCTTCATTGTACCTTGTTCATTTCCTTCCCACTATTTGTCCTAAGTGGGGTGTGAAGTCATTTTGGCTTTAGAATTCCATAAAAGACCTTCAGTTGGCTTTGATTTAGCTCAGAACTGCTCCCCCTTTCCTGTCTCACACATGCTTTGCTTTTGCCCTTCCATTTCTCTCATCTTTTTCGTTTCCTTGCTTTCCATGAACATTCCTAGGTTAGAAGACAGGGAAGAGTTTGCAGCTGGTCAAGGAAAACTCTTCTTCAGATTTCATTGGTCTTCTGGCAGGTTTGCCTGGAGAGAAGGGACAGGTACAAAAGAAGACCCAATCCTTCAGCATCTCTGTCCCTGTTAGCTTATATCCCTTTCCTGGACTCCATTTGAACTCGGTATCCCTGTCTGGATTTTGCAGTCAGAAGTGTGTGAGACATCATTGAGCAGTCTCAGACTGCGTTGTCTGTGTATACTTAACGGAGAACATTGCATTTAAATCCTAAAATATATCAGGAACTCATGTATTTGGTGTGTCTAAGTATAAAGCCATGTGTAGCCAAGTGGAAACACCACATACGAGAAAATTGTATTACTTCTTGGCCAAGGTAAAGATTAATAGGAAGCATTTTGGCTCATAGAGTATGTAATGCAGCTCTCCTTTAAAACACGTGAACTTTTTATGTTCGTGTGACTGATCACATAGATCTATTGGAATCTTAATGATCCCTGAGGGAAATTGTTCACGTTTTTAGAGGTACATCTACATTACAAAACAGCAGCACTTTCAGGAGACCACTGCACTGTTGTGCTTTTGAAAGCACTTGAATCCCAGAGTGCTGAAAGTAGGAACAATATTGATGACTCATAAACGCGTATTGTAGTAAAAAAAAGAAAGTAGATGTCATGGAAAAAAAGAAAATATACACTTTGGCAAATTTGCTTATTTTAAAGCAACATGGACATTTTCTTAGACGTGGTCTTAGTGTTTTAGCTAGTAAAATGAAAGAAATTTAAGTCCTGGAAATTTATCCCTTCTTTGAAAGGATTAGAATTTCTTTGCAATAACTAAGAATTTAAAAAATTCTCAAAGAAGACAAGTTTAAGGAAAAAGTAGACACAAACCAAGAAATCAACTTATTGCTAAAAATTTGGCTTCAACTGTTTCAGTTTTGGCTGGTATTTCATAGTTTTGTTTGTGTAAATATGGGCTTTAATTAAATTTCCATGTTGCTGCTTAGGTTTTTCTTAAAGTGTGGATGTCAATAAATTTTTTACATGAACTAAATTTAATAAGTAAGTTTAACTTACAACTATTATCTTGGTATAGAAGCTAAAAAGCAAAAAGTGTTTCTGAATAGTAGAAAGAGAACCATAAGAATAGAATCGTGTTTTTTTAACTTCTGTCATCACATATTTGAGTTTGATGGCTTAATAGTTGATGTATTTATGTCTTAGTTGTTTGGTAACTGTTCATACTGTGTTTATATCTATAGACAATACAATCTAATGAAAATAGATTAGATATATTTTGTGAATAATACTTTTTTCTTTTTATTTTAGGGATGCCCTCTGCATCTTTATTAATAAATCTTCTTTCAGCTTTACTCATCCTATTTGTGTTTGGAGAAACAGAAATAAGATTTACTGGACAAACTGAATTTGTTGTTAATGAAACAAGTACAACGGTTATTCGTCTTATCATTGAAAGGATAGGAGAGCCAGCAAATGTTACTGCAATTGTATCGGTAAGAAATTATTATAGCTCTATTTTTACTGAAATGCATATGACATTTCTTAGTTTTAATGGCAAGGATTTTTTTTTCTGTTTGAGATTTTGAGCAGTTTCATTATGATAAGTGATAGATGATTTGCAGATAACGCTATTCCATTTTTATCTCTTGCAGGTTTATAGAGTGCTCCAACATAACCATGTACATTTAACAGTACTATTTTTAAAGACATAGACTCATCATTTTATAGTGCTCATATATTTATTTTAGAACAAGAACTTTTCATTTTGGGTAATTTGGATTGTAGCTATGTCTGCTCAGATATACTATCTATTGTAAGGTGGTGTAGAGAAAACGTATGGAATATTTAAAAGTAGAAAAACGACAATAGTAAAAAAAAAACTTTAGTTATGTCCAAGAGCTCTTTTAGTGGGAAAAATTAAGCATATTAATTTAAGTAAATGTTGGGTAGAATTTGTTAAACTATTGATCTATCTTGCACACAGTTTAGTTACTGGGTGGATTGTGTGTGCATGAGTACACGTCTATTTTCAACCAGAAAGTTATGTCATGTGACCACTAAGAGTATTGCTGTATTTGAGTCTCAAAGTACTTAGACTTTTTGTTTGCAAAAATAAAATCTTAAGAAATAGGCTTAATTATCACATTATGAAATATTATAAAAAGAGATGAAGAAAAACGACCTATGAATGAATCCAATGCTATAATTTTAGTTATTTGTGACATATATCTATATATAGAAATTATTTTTAGAGTACACATTATATTAGATAATCTTTTTCATAAAATTTTGATTGAATCCTAACAATTTTTCAGGTTCCTTTATCATTTTCACAACTTTTCTTGATGGTGTTGTAATTACTTCCTGATCATTCTTCCTTTCATTGTGGTTGCTTCTAATTTTTACTGTTACGAATGTTATTCTGGTGAAACTGTTTACATATATTTTGATTTTTACCTATTTTGAATTGTTAAGTGATTTTCATAGGCTGAATTACTGTGCTTTTCTGTTTGTTTCAGTGGCTCTTGATAATTGTTTCTTAATGCTTGTGTCATTTTCTATAGTAAGGTATATTTTCCAACACCCTTCACAACTTACTTGGATTTCTCAAGTATTTAAAACTTAATTTCTTGTTATGTATGAGAACTAGAAATCACTAAAATTTCCCTATACATGATTTTTATTGGTACTAAATCAAATATTTTTTCTAGTAGCTTAATTACTCATTTTTAGCTCTTTCGTGAAAGAGATCTCATTTTGATCTGCACAAGCTCATGCAGAATCTTACTAATAATACTGAGAATCTTACTAGTAATGCTGATTTCACAGAATAAGATCCTAAAAAGTTAAGGAAAAGTTTATGATGACTAAAACATTTGAAATGCTAAAATAATTAGATCTTTATTGGAGATGTGGGAGAATATAAGTACAACTTTAGGTTGAGTTTGGGAAAGAGCAGTTTATTTGAAGCTGAGGGAAATAATTGATTTTCCTGACACATTTTTTGGCAGGCCACATACATCCCTTTTTTTCCTTCTCTCTTTTTTGTTGATATATAATAGTTTTACATATTTTGGGGGTATATGTGATATTTTAATATTTGTATACAATGTGTAATGATCAAATTAGGGGAATTGGGACATCCCTTACTTCAAACATTAATCTTTTCTTTGTGTTGGAAGCATTATAATTCCTCTCTTCTAGCTATTTTGATATATACAATAAATTAATGTTAACTATAATTTTCCTACTGTACTATTGAATACTAGAACCCATTCCTTCTGTTTTTGTACTCCTTAACCAGCTTCTCTTCATTAACCTCTTCCCTTCTCAGCCTCTGGTAACCACCATTCTACTCTCTACCTCCATCAGGTCCACATTTTTTAGCTGGGTAGGAACATGTGGATGAGAACATGAGATATCTCTTTCAGCACCTGGCTTATTTCACTTAACATAATGACCTCCTGTTACATCCATGTTTCTGCAGTTAAAAGGATTTCAGTCTTTTTGATGGCTGAATAATATTCTGTTGTGTAGCTGTGCATATATGCAACATTTTTTGAGAATTTTAGCTATAATTTGTCTTGTTAGGTTTGCTGTTGTCTACTCCAGATTAATCAAGAGCAGAGAAAAAAATTACATCATTGCTTTCCTATATAATTCTTTTTCTGTGTAATATTTGTTTTTGTTTCACAGCATGAACAAATGATTTTGTTTAGAATCATTTCTTTTTTCTTTTTCTTTCTTTCTTTTTTTTTTTTTGTGGCAGAGTCTTGCACTGTCGTCCAGGCTGGAGTGCAGTGGTGTGATCTCGGCTCACCATAACCTCCACCTCCCCAGTTCGAGCGATTCTTCTGCCTCAGCCTCCCGAGTAGCTGGGACTACAGACACACACCACCATGCCCAGCTAATTTTTGTATTTTTATTAGAGACAAGGTTTCACCATATTGGCCAGGCTGGTTTCGAACTCCTGACCTCGTGATCCGCTTGCCTCGGCCTCCCAAAGTGCTGGGATTACAGTAGTGAGCCACTGTGCCTGGCCTGGAATCATTTGTTGATTTCTGAAGATAAGTTTTTCCAGTTGTTAAATATTTATGATTTTTGTTTTTGTACACCCTATCTATAAACATGTCACTTGATTTATGCTTTTTCTCTTGATTACTGTAATTAACATCAGTTTTACTTGTCCTAATACTGTGTTAAATAAGAATGATCTATATTTTGCTTTTGATAGCTGTATGGAGAGGACGCTGGTGACTTTTTTGACACATATGCTGCAGCTTTTATACCTGCTGGAGAAACAAACAGAACCGTGTACATAGCAGTATGTGATGATGACTTACCAGAGCCTGATGAAACTTTTATTTTTCACTTAACATTACAAGTAAGTCCATGTTTCGTCCTTATAAAAATTATAAGGAGGACTTATAAAACTTATAAAAATCTTTTAGTGCTTGACAATCTATCTATCTAGAGATGAGCCAATTCAGATAACTGGTGGTGGTATTCATAGAATCCAGAACTGACAACCTCTTCAGCGCTTCCACAATCTGGTTGTTCCTTGATCTTGTTCAGAAACTCTGCAGCTAGTTTTTGGATCCATTCAGCTTACTCGGGAATTGCCATGACAGTTACTCCAGAAAACTTTGCCTTCCCTTTGGCCCTTTTTTCTTTTATTCCTTCCCTGCTACCAAATGTGCAAAGAATGACTGTGACTTCTGAGTTCAAAGGACAAGGATACAAAAAGCGGGCATGGAAGTGGGAGGTCCCTGTGACTTAAATTCAGAGTACTGCTGGGGAAAAAACCTGAATAGCCTTACGTTTAATTGAACTTTATGGCTTGGTTTATTAGGTTGAGGCAATGACTCGCTAACACCATTCTGGTTGTTTTTTCTAAAGAGCATTAAGAATTTTTTTTTGAATAATTGTGTCACTACCATTAAAATGTTTGTGAAAATGACACTTGAAGCAGTTACGTTTTGCTCTTTTAAATCATTCTTTAAAAAATACACTTTTTGCTGCTGTTGAATATCAGTACAAATGTTACAGAAAACTCTTCATTTTATAAACATAGTTTTAATGTTTTATCTTCAGTTTGGTTCTGTGATTCATAGAATAACTAATTCTAAAGTTCCAGTACCTTCAATAGCATAGGAAAAATTACATTGAATAGAATTTTGTACTGTGTACTTAATTCTGTTATATTAGTGATAACATAGTAATTATAACTAATTTATAATATAGTATTACTAGCCAGTGATTATTTATAATTATACTATCATACATTATTAAGAGTCAGTGACTACTGGTTTTCAAAACTTTTTTGAAAATTTTTCATTTGGAACTTCTTAACCATATTGATGTAATTGGAATGTTTACTTAATCTGTGCATTCAGATTACATATGTATTTTTATTATATTCTGAATAACTACTTGACAAATTCTATAAAAGTAAATATTTAACTTATTATTTTATTTTTGGGATTTTATTTTAGAAACCTTCAGCAAATGTGAAGCTCGGATGGCCAAGGACTGTTACTGTGACAATATTATCAAATGACAATGCATTTGGAATTATTTCATTTAATATGGTATGGACATAATTTGATGATACTTGTGGTTGCTAGATAATAGTTTATTAAATTTTAAAAATTAGTTTTCATTATGTTAGCTAGTATCATGCTGTGTTTTGATATTTAAATAGAATTTGCTGTAACTTTGTCCCTGTTTCACATTCTGTAGACCATTCATTTGTTCTACCTAAGATGTTTGTGAATTGAGGAAGCTTGTATGACCGTGGTCATCTTTTGTCCTAATCTCTTTCTGCTGATTGTTCCACCTGACTCCTTTGTTACCTCTTCTGTCTTTAACTCAGATATACCACCCATTGCTTTTTCCTGATTTCTCCAAATGTCACCTAAAGAAAGTTGTTTGTTTGTCAGACTCTTCTGAAAGTTTGGAGTTGATGGGAGATGAGAAAGCATATTGAAAGAATACTTTTCTTTTTTTTAAATTATTATTATTATACTTTAAGTTTTAGGGTACATGTGCACAACGTGCAGGTTTGTTACATATGTATACATGTGCCATGTTGGTGTGCTGCACCCATTAACTCGTCATTTAGCATTAGGTATACCTCCTAATGCTATCCCTCCCCGCTCCCCTCACCCCACAACAGACCCTGGTGTGTGATGTTCCCCTTCCTGTGTCCATGTGTTCTCACTGTTCAATTCCCACCTATGAGTGAGAACATGCGGTGTTTGGTTTTTTGTCCTTGTGATAGTTTGCTGAGAATGATGGTTTCCAGCTTCATCCGTGTCCATACAAAGGACATGAGCTCATCATTTTTTATGGCTGCATAGTATTCCATGGTGTATATGTGCCACATTTTCTTAATCCAGTCTATCATTGTGGGACATTTGGGTTGGTTCCAAGGCTTTGCTATTGTGAATAGTGCCACAATAAACATACATGTGCATGTGTCTTTATAGCAGCATGATTTATAATCCTTTGGGTATATACCCAGTAATGGGATGGCTGGGTCAAATGGTATTTCTAGTTCTAGATCCCTGAGGAATCGCCACACTGACTTCCACAATGGTTGAACTAGTTTACAGTCCCACCAACAGTGTAAAAGTGTTCCTATTTCTCCACATCCTCTCCAGCACCTGTTGTTTCCTGACTTGTTAATGATGGCCATTCTAACTGGTGTGAGATGGTATCTCATTGTGGTTTTAATTTGCATTTCTCTGATGGCCAGTGATGATGAGCATTTTTTCATGTGTTTTTTGGTTGCATAAATGTCTTCTTTTGAGAAGTGTCTGTTCATATCCTTTGCCCACTTTTTGATGGGGTTGTTTGTTTTTTTCTTGTAAATTTGTTGGAGTTCATTGTAGATTCTGGATATTAGCCCTTTGTCAGATGAGTAGGTTGCAAAAATTTTCTCCCATTGTGTAGGTTGCCTGTTCACTCTGATGGTAGTTTCTTTTGCTGTGCAGAAGCTCTTTAGTTTAATTAGATCCCATTTGTCAATTTTGGCTTTTGTTGCCATTGCTTTTGGTGTTTTAGACATGAAGTCCTTGCCCATGCCTATGTCCTGAATGGTATTGCCTAGGTTTTCTTCTAGGGTTTTTATGGTTTTAAGTCTAACATGTAAGTCTTTAATCCATCTTGAATTAATTTTTGTATCAGGTGTAAGGAAGGGATCCAGTTTCAGCTTTCTACATATGGCTAGCCAGTTACTTTAAAAAAACTTACTATGAACTTAAATTGAATAGCAGGTATTACATCTCTTCAAAATTCTGTAGTCATCCCAACTCTTAGGTTTTCCCATTAATTAATATTTTCTGAAGATTGAAACTTCATTTCATTTCACTCACCTTTGCTCAATAGTGTATTTTCTGTTCCTTAACTGAATTCCTGTGGCTGTGGCCAATCCTATGATCAGAGAATTTTATCTTTAGAAACAAATACACAAAATAGGGCTCTTCTTGAGATAAATTGTTTCCAGCTCTTAAAACCAAGTTTATCTCCAATACAACTGAATCTGGTCACTAAATTTTAGACTCCAGTAACATTCCTGACTTGGTGTCTCTTTGAATCACATTACTAATTATAATTAATAAAACACATTGCAATACTTCCCAGCTTTTCATTTATTTTTAGATTGCTACTACAATTGGTTGTATTGTATGTCATTTTCTTGGTACCTTAAGTTATCTTTGAAAGAAGTGGGCTATAGGTAAATATGATCTTCATAGTGCAGTATCTTTGTTAAAACGGGTATTTGGCCAACCTCAGTTTAGTAGAAATTCGGTAACCTCCATTATACTGTCATTTACAGACATTAATTAATCAACCATCTCTTTTATTTGAATGATAAAGAATTGTTAATGATGAAGCAGGCTCCCTTAATTGCTTAATTTCTCTCCATATGGCTTTCCTGCTACACTTACTCCCTGTGTATCACCTCTGACCTCATACTGATTTCTTTAAAGGTTTCTGTTGTCGTTGTTGTTATTGACATTATACATCTTAGCCTCTGGGAATGAATCCTAGTTTCTGGCATGGGTCCCAGGTCCCTGACTGGTGGGGGTCTCAGTGCTGCCAGACAGCCTCTGACATCCTTAAAATTAAACTAAATGACCATTGAGCTCACGGTGGTGCTCAATAGGCTGGCTTTGGTTTCCAGCCCTGAGGATGATTATGTTGGTAGTGAAGATGACATTGATGATGATGATAATAATAGCAACATTTACTGAGCCCTCAGTATATGTCAGGTACTAGGATAAGCAATTGATGTGAACTATCGTGTTGAAACCTCATCACAACCCTTCAAGACGGACATTCCTCACCCCAGTTAGGATGGGGCTACTGAGTTTTGCTGTCACCCTGAGAGCTGGCAACTGCTTCTGTAGCCTGTGTGTACTTGGCTGTGTCCGTGTTCCTCCTCTCCTACCCTGAGTTTCCACCAGCTGAACCAGCATATTTCTTCTGAAGTCCTTGCTTTCACCTCCTGCAGAGATCCTGTCCTGAAAGTTATTAGCAGTGTCTGCTTTTCACTGACAAACTGGCTGATGTGGAGAGAGTGGTTGTGGACAAGGCCAAGTGGTGGTCCCAGTGACCTGCTGCCTTGGTCTGGAGGCTTAATTCATGTTTGTGACTGGGCCCCTGTGAGCATTTGAGTTTGTCACCTTTCATCTAAAAACCCTTTAAATTCCTCAGCAGAACAGGTAGTTGATGGTAGAACCAGGACAAGAAACCACATCTTTTGCCTGACTAGTTTTTATTGTTCCCTTTACACTATTCTTTTTAACTTTTTCAGCATTTTAAAGCTATAGTTCACTGATGCTAGGAAATATCACATTCTTATCATACAGTGTGGATTGATTTGTCTGTGGAAATTGAGCGTTTCTGAGGTAATAGTTTTTACCACCTCATACCTCTGATTGCTCAGCTCCTGATCATCTGTGCTTGCTCTCCTCAATAGCTTCCCTCAGTCGCAGTGAGTGAGCCCAAGGGCAGAAATGAGTCTGTGCCTCTTACTCTCATCAGGGAAAAGGGAACCTATGGAATGGTCATGGTGACTTTTGAGGTAAGTTTACTCTGAAGTCATTTTATTTTATTTTTATTTATTTATTTATTTATTTGTTTGAGACAGAGTCTTGCTCTGTTGCCCAAGCTGGAGTGCAGTGGTGCGATCTCAGCTCAATGCAACCTCTGCCTCCCAGGTTCCAGTGATTCTCTTGCCTCAGAGTCCCGAGTAGCTGGGATTACAGGCACATGCCACCATGCCTGGCTAATTTTTGTATTTTTAGTAGAGACAGATTGTCACCATGTTGGCCAGGCTGGTCTTGAACTCTTGGCCTCAGGTGATCCGCCCGCCTTGGCCTCCCAAAGTGCTGGGGTTACAGGCGTGAGCCACCGCACCCGGCCCTGAAATCACTTTAAATGAGAACACTGGAGTTCATACCAGATGGCTGCAATTTTGAAAATCAAAGTTCCTTGTATAATAAACATGACACAATATAATTAAAATAAAGATGAATACTTTTCTGATCTGATACATTTCATGATTAATATAAAAATGTTTTCCTTGCTGCTTGTGTATACAATGCTTACATGAAATACAAGTAACATTTTAGATATGTGGGAAAAATAAATCATAGGATAGAATAATGTTAATTCTATAAAATTCATAGAACTTCTATGATAAATGTTTTCAACAGTAGGAAAATTTAAAATACCCATGGATTACTCAGGTTTACATAAAATTATTTAATATGTTGTCTTTCTCTATTTTGTTTTATTTTATTTTTTTTGAGACAGGATCTTACTCTGATGCCCAGGCTGGAGTACAGTGGCACAATCATGGCTCACTGCAGCCTCAGCCTCCTGGGCTCCTGCAGTCCTCCTGCATCAGCCTTCTGAATAGCTGGGAGTACAGGTGCATCACCACGCCAGTTTTAATGTTTTTTGTAGAGATGAAGTCGCATTATGTTGCCCAGGCTGGTTTTGAACTCCTGAGCACAAATGATCCTCCCTCTTCAGCCTCCCAAAGAGCTGGGATTATAGTCATTAGCCACCATGCCTTCCCCCTGCCCCCCATTTTTTTTCAATACACCAGATGGATGGTGTTTGTAGCCATTGCACTCCACCATGGGAATCCATAAATGTTACACGATGTGGCATGAATATGATAAGCTGTAGGTGAGGTGTATTTTTCAGGGGCTAGCTCTAATCATTGTATTTGATTGCTTACTGACCATGTGCCAATCATTGTGTCACCACATTGCTGTTCTATGAGATACACATTTAAATCTTCAACTAATTTTTGTGTTTTTTAGGATCCATAACATGATCATATACTATTTTCAAACATTGAGTGTTAGCAATTTCAGATACCAGTTTATTTCCTAATTTTTAATTGTAATATCAATAAAATAGAAACTTGTAATTATTTAACACAATTCTATGGAAGCATAGAAGAGTTGTGTTCATGCTTGTGGGTGTCCACACCATATGGTAGTTATGTTAACTACACAGAACATAGAATAGCAGAAGACAATAATGCATGAAAAACATAGTAAACGCTAACTAAATATGCAGTAGTCTTGCAAGTTCTACACTGGAAGTGTTACACAATTTTTCAGGTACTTAGGATTATGCATTTAGACAATAAATTTTTGAAAATTTTTCTGATAAATATTGGAAAAATTAGAAAATAATTGGCTGTAGAAAGGATAAATCATCCAGATTAGAGTGTTTTCAACTTATCTATGGATGTCTAAAGTTATTTTATCAGGTTTGTAGCCTGTTTTTTGTTTAAATAATTATAAGTAACATTTTTGGAGTGCTTAATATTGCCATATACTGTTGTAAGTGCTTTATATTGATTATTACTGCATACATATAGCACCCCTCCCTGGCACTTGATCTCTCTCATGCTATTCTTAATTTTTTCTCTATGATACTTAGTATCATCTAATGCATACCCATTCATTTATTTATCATTTATTCCCTTCCTTTAAATGTCAGGTCTATATGGAGGGGAATTTGCTGTGTTCACTGCTAAATCTTTAGTACCTAAAAAAGATGCGGCATGGAGTACTCAACAAATGCTTTTTTAAATGAATGATTTTATTTATTCTTCACATCTTCACATCCAGCTTATGAAGTGGAAAATACTGGTATTACTTGAGGGAATTTACTAATCTTGAATACCCTCTCTTCCAAGAAGAAATATTTATAGAGTTTTTTTTTTTCCCCTCAGGTTTAACATAATGGTTGAGAAAAAACAGCTCGTAGAAACCACATAGTTTAATGCAATTATAGTCATTATCTATAATTACGTTATAGGACCTATTAATTTGAAGGGCAGAATGATGTATGGGTTAGTGTAATTCTTGCAGAACATCTTTAAACTTCAGATTTTTGTCAGCTGACATCACAATGATGCTTTCTCAATCTTGTGAAGTATTTTGCATTTATTGATGGCATTTTGTGTTTCTTTGCAGGTAGAGGGTGGCCCAAATCCCCCTGATGAAGATTTGAGTCCAGTTAAAGGAAATATCACCTTTCTCCCTGGCAGAGCAACAGTAATTTATAACTTGACAGTACTCGATGATGAGGTTGGCTAATGTTACATACCCAAATGGGACAAGGATTCTGTGTTGCAGGACACAGTCCTGTATAAACTTAGTGTATTGTGGCCAGTCATACCTCAGCTATAAATAGCTGACTGTTTTGGAATACATCTTATTATTATTTATCTTACTTAATTAACATTAAATTGCACATCTAAAAGCTGATGAATCTGAATATAACTGGCAACCATACATCATACAAATATTTAAGCATTTTGTATACCCTGGTAATCAATTTTTGTTAGTGCTTTCAATTTTGAGCGAGAACAGTACTAACCTAGAATAAATATTTTACCATAAAAGCAAAGAAAAAATCTACTGCAGTTGGTATTCTTTTGTTTGGATTTTTTTTTTTTTTTTTTTGAGACGGAGTCTCGCTTTTTCACCCAGGCTGGAGTGCAGTGACTCAATCTCGGCTCACTGCAAGCTCCGCCTGCCGGATTCACGCCATTCTCCTGCCTCAGCCTCTCCGAGTAGCTGGGACTACAGGCGCCCGCCACCACGCCCGGCTAATTTTTTTGTATTTTTAGTAGAGACGGTGTTTCACCGTGGTCTCGATCTCCTGACCTCGTGATCCGCCTGCCTCGGCCTCCCAAAGTGCTGGGATTACAGGCGTGAGCCACCGCTCCTAGCTTGTTTGGATATTTTTAATGTTCACATTTATGGGAAGCTTTTTATTATTTTTATATTTCACATTGAAACTAGCAAGGATAGCAATACATGATACAGCTAGCTTAATTGCTAAGAAAAGTATGAATCAACAATAATGTGCAAGGATGTCCCCCACATGAGCTAAACAAGAGAAAACATGGCTTTTTACAAAAGAAACTAAGTTTTGCCAGAAAAGAAAACAAAAAGAGAATAGCTGGGAATTTGTAACCCTCCCTCTACCCTCCTACAAAAATTCTGAAACTAAATCACAAGAAAACTCAAGAGAAGGGAAAAAATGTATTAGAGTATTAGAAGACATTATTAGAAAAGAATTTTTCTCTTGAAAAAAATGAACTATTTGGAAGCATTGATATCTCCAGTTCCTCTGGTTCTGGAAGCAAGCAAAAAAAACTTTTTGTTTTAAGATCTCAGAGCATTGAATGGGCTATAATTTGGGGAGATGATTAATTATACTTTTTGATTGTAAATTTGAAAGATCAACCGAATCATAACATTTTATTTTTAAGATAAATAGCTTTGCTGTTTATATTGCTGGTGATGGAGGTAAAAGCATGCATTTTTTTCACTTTTATTTCTAAAATAGAGTTTATGGTGAATGAAAAGCTCACACAGCACAGTGGAGATTAACCCCAAGATTTCTCTGCAGCAGCATAAATAAAAGGAAAAAAAAAAGAAAGAAAAAAATGAAAAGCAAAAATTGCACTTTAACAGTATCAACATTTTTCCTAGTAGTTACTCTTACAGATTTTTCTCCAGGGAGGCATGATATGTATCTTGAAAAGCATATATTGGTGTCACATGTTTAACTCCTGAATTAACAATGATTTGGAGAAAAGCAAGAATAATTCACAAGGGAAACTAACAATTTTTATGTAATGTTTAACGTACTTTCCAAATTCTTAGGTATTATTAGACTTTCAGTACTACTTCTAAGCATATCAAACTGATAAAACTGATAGAAATATATGATAGTTTTTTACCGTTTAATCTTTGGAGTTATCTAAGGACCAATTAAGGTTGAAAGACATTATACCTGGACTTCATTACTTGTACTATTGCTTCCTTACTTTTTATTTTCCTGTCTAAAATACATTATTTACCTGTGGAAAATATTTTATTAATTGGAGACTAAACAAGCCTATTTGCTCCCTCAGTTAAAGAATTTTTATTTCTATGTAATTGTATTGAAACATGATGACTTGTTACACTTTAGTTTCTTTGCAGGTGTTTTGGCTGTTGATGTTTTGCCTCTGTTTGTATTCCTTTAACAGGTACCAGAAAATGATGAAATATTTTTAATTCAACTGAAAAGTGTAGAAGGAGGAGCTGAGATTAACATCTCTAAGAATTCCGTTGAGATCATCATTAAGAAAAATGATAGTCCCGTGAGATTCCTTCAGAGTATTTATTTGGTTCCTGAGGAAGACCACATACTCATAATTCCAGTAGTTCGTGGAAAGGATAACAATGGAAATCTGATTGGATCTGATGAATATGAGGTTTCAATCAGTTATGCTGTCACAACTGGGAATTCCACAGCACATGCCCAGCAAAATCTGGACTTCATTGATCTTCAGCCAAACACAACTGTTGCTTTTCCACCTTTTATTCATGAATCTCACTTGAAATTTCAAATAGTTGATGACACCATACCAGAGATTGCTGAATCGTTCTACGTTATCTTGCTAAAAGATACCTTACAGGGAGATGCTGTTGTAATAAGCCCTTCTGTTGTACAAGTCACCATTAAGCCAAATGATAAACCTTACGGAGTCCTTTCATTCAGCAGTGTTTTGTTTGAAAGGACAGTTATAATTGATGAAGATAGAATATCAAGGTATGATTTATTTTAAATATATTGCTACCATTATTTTATTATATTATTCCAGATTTAAGTTTTGTGGTGTTGGACACAACAATGAACTGTTAGAATATGTGTCATTTTTTCCCACAAAGTTTCATGACAAACTCAAAAAAAGACACACACACACACACACACACACACACACACACACACAAAAGAATATGTGTCATTTTTTCTACCATGGCTTCACTGTTTTCTTTTTTATTTGGAGTGTGATTTAATTATGCAAATGATTCATAGTATAGTAGTTCCCTAGGACACATTCACAGATCTACACTTTCATATTAAAAATACTTTTTTCCACCAGGCATGGTGACTCACACCTGTAATCCCAGCACTTTGGCGGGCTTAGGGGGAGGATTGTCTGAGGCCAGGTGTTCGAGACCAGCCTGGACAACAAAGTGAGACCCCTGTCCATAAAATAAAATAAAATAAAATAAAATAAAATAAAATAAAATAAAATAAAATAAAATAAAATAAAATAAAAAGATTAGCTGAGTGTGGTGGTGTCCACCTGAAGTCCCAGATACTTGGGAGGCTGATGCAGGAGGATTGCCTGAGTCCATGAAGTTGTAGTGAGCTCTGATCACGCCACTGCACTTCGGCTTGGGCAACGGAGTGTGACCCAGTCTCAAACAAAAATAACAAATCAGTTTTTTTTGTTATATAAATTCTGTTTTTATCAGTGTCTAATGGACAACTTGACATTGGGAAAGCTTATCTAAGGGAAATAAAGTGTACTATGTGACAATATGTATTTATTTTAACACATTTAAGATTTGAAGAAATCACAGTGGTTAGAAATGGAGGAACCCATGGGAATGTCTCTGTGAATTGGGTGTTGACACGGAACAGCAGTGATCCCTCACCAGTAACAGCAGATATCAGACCAAGCTCTGGAATTCTCCATTTTGCACAAGGGCAGATGTTGGCAACAATTCCTCTTACTGTGGTTGATGATGATCTTCCAGAAGAGGCAGAAGCTTATCTACTTCAAATTCTGCCTCATACAATACGAGGAGGTGCAGAAGTGAGCGAGCCAGCGGAGGTATAACCCTTGTTATGCTTTATGCCTGTTAATATTTCTGTGCTGTAGAAGAACCAAAGAATTTGATCATACACATCAACTTTATGTTTCGTTTGAAGGGACAGGAAAAACACTGGCTTTGGAAATGATAGTTTTCTTACTCAGTATTCCTTCTGAAAATATTTTACCCTCTAAAAAATTCCACGAACTGTGACTTAGGAACATTTCCAAATCTGTTTTTGGTTCATTTTTTGCTCTATTATGTACAAGAAGTCATCATTTTTAGACATAAAATAGTAATAAATATTAAAATTAGAATAACATGGAAAATACAGAGTTTGATAATCTCAGATGTGAGAATTCTGTACTTTAATATTTTATTCCTTTATCTGCAGCTTTTGTTCTACATTCAGGATAGTGATGATGTCTATGGCCTAATAACATTTTTTCCTATGGAAAACCAGAAGATTGAAAGCAGCCCAGGTGAACGATACTTATCCTTGAGTTTTACAAGACTAGGAGGGACTGAAGGAGATGTGAGGCTGCTGTATTCTGTACTTTACATTCCTGCTGGAGCTGTGGATCCCTTGCAAGCAAAAGAAGGCATCTTAAATATATCGAGGAGAAATGACCTCATTTTTCCAGAGCAAAAAACTCAAGTCACTACAAAATTACCAATAAGAAATGATGCATTCCTTCAAAATGGAGCTCACTTTCTAGTACAGGTACTTTTATGATTAAAATAATCGTAATTTTGGTTAACCTTCAAGTGTACTAATCTGTGTGAAAGAATTAACTAAACATTATTTTGACCTTGTTATTTCGCTGTCATTTATATTTTGTTACTAAAAGTTATTTAGGTAGTCGGAAGAGAGATTATGCCTGCTCCTAAGGTATATAAGTATAAATAAGACAAGAATTTTTACCAAAGTTAATATTTTAATTAGGTGACATTAAAAGTACACCAGACGTGAAATGCCAGTCATGTAAGTCAGACTGTCATGGATAACATAGTAGAGTAACTTACAAACTATTACAGGGGAGGGCGAGAGAAAGAGAGGCTAACCATGCTTGGAATTGATTTGGGAAAATATGACATAGGAATAGGATTTGTAGGATAAGTATGTTTTCATAATTAATGTTGCAAGGAAAATATTTCAGAAACACAGCAATATGAGAATTTTTTTTCCTTTTTTTTTTGAGACAGGGTCTCACTCTGTCACCCAGGCTGGAGTGCAGTGGCTCAATCTCAGTTCACTGCATCCTCCACGTCCCAGGTTCAAGTGATTCTCCTGCCTCAGCCTCCCGAGTAGCTGGGAGCCTGCCACCATGCCTGGCTAATTTTTGTATTTTTAGTAGAGCAGGGGTTTTGTCATTTTGGCCAGGCTGGTCTTAAACTCCTGACCTCAGATGATCCATGCGCCTGGGCCTCCTAAAGTGCTGTGATTACAGCTGTAAGCCACCACGCCTGGCCCAAGAAAAATTTTATAAATACTTTTAATATACTCAAAAATCAATTTCTTTGTCTAGGTAGACTCTCTGGACCTTCAGCTGTTTAGTAAAGCCCCCATAACGTATCCTTCCATTTTATACATTTCATTTCTTCTGTTAACCAAAATATTATTTTTATGGCCAAAGTGTAAAATATCTGCACTCATTTATGATACTGTTGTTTTCCATGTGTTGATTGCTTGATACTTAAAATTCAAAATCAATAAAGGGTGCTTATTAAATTATGTAAGTCAAATACAGAATCAGGTAGTGTGGATGGACTGACAAGGAAAGAGCTAAAATCTTAGGTTGCCATACATTTTGCCAACTGAAGTATATAGCAGATGAAATATTCTATTTCACTAATTTCTTTGAATCATGCTACATTTAAATATGTTTCATATTTTGCCTTGATTTTGTTTTATAATGGATTTATTATTCCTTTCTCTGGAGTTTCTGATTGTCCCTTTTCTATATGTTATCTTCACTACGTTATTGAGATCTTGCTGCCGTCTTCCTGTGCGTGTTGAATGTTGAGTTTAGCTAAACTAACTGCTTTCTATGCTTGTTTCACATCTGTTGTCTGGGATTTTTTTACTGAACTGAATTTTTTTGATCTGTTGCCTTTCTCTTTTGGGATTATGCTATAGTTTTGTTGTAGTATATCTACCCTCAAACACATGTGCTGAAAGTATATATGTAAGGTAAACTTTTTGAGTCTTTGAGCACCTGAAATGTGAAATTTTATACTCATATTGATAGTTTGGCTTGGTAGAAATTTCTAGATTAAAATAATTCCTTCTTCAGAACTTGAAAGGTATTGTCGTTAAGCTTCCAGAGTTGCAGATGAGAAATTTGAAGGGAAGGAAATGATTTATCTTTTAGATAACTCGATCTTTGTCTCTGAAAGCTTTTTACAACTGTTCCTCGGTGTTCTGAATTTTGTAAGACTGTCAGCACTTGGTAGGGTGACCGTTTTCATTCTGAAGACTCCCGCCTTTTTTTAAGCTGAGCCTCCAGGCATATTTGTGCTGTTAGTGCATTTTTCGAGAACTCTTGTCCAAGGGGCTTAGTGGGTGACCTGTTACGGGGATGTAGGATTTGTCAGTATGTAGGCGACACCTTTTTGTAATATACCTACACAGAGGGAGGCATTTGCTGTCTTCCCCAGAGCCCTACTCTAATGGCAGTAGATCCTGATCTTCATCTTTATTATTATTAATTTGTGTTTTCTTGCATCTCCTCCAAGTGGGAAAATTTTCATGTGATGCGTGCTTCTGCCTTTGAGGATAAGTCACTCTCTGGAGGACCCTTGGATTTTTCTTGGAGTGGAAAGATAGGGAACACGGCTCTATTCACAATTGTGTCTGGTTTGTCCTGTGGCTTGTGGATGCCAGGGAGTCTGGATCTGTGAAGTGAAATACTGCAAATGGCCACGCACATGACTTGGGCGCTTGTGAGCATTAAGTTAAAATAACTAGAATGCTGCCACCAGAACACATTTAGAGCTATATTTAGAAATTAAAAACAAAAACAAACAAAACCTCTGACTTTATACAAAAACATGACATAATTTGTTTGCTTTTAAAAATTGATTTTATTAATATGGAAATGCATATTGATTTTACCAGTTCACACTTAGAGTAGCATTTCTCAAGTTTCAAGACTGTGTGGGATACAATTTGTTGAGTTTCAGAATTTAATGGAATTTTTTTGACATTAGCACTTGTTTGTCTTCTCTGCCGTCAGTGTCCTCAGGTTTCAGGGTTTCAGAACATTCTCATAAGTATATGTTTAAGGGCTTTTTTTGGGATTTTTTGGTCTTACTCCAAAAAATCTGTTTGTCTCCAGTCTTGCATAATCTACAACTCATGCAAGAACCAGATTATTAAAACAAGTAGAATGAGGCAGAGATTTTACACAGTTGCTTTTGCTTTCATGGAAGCCTGGGCATTCTGGCTTATGTGAAGTAGTCGCAGTTTGAGAATTGACGATGCAGAAATGTTGTTTTGGAGTTACAGAGAACGTTTTTGTTATCATTTTAGCTTTCTAATTTCTTTTCTCATAATGCCTCAAAACTAGTTTTTACTGTGGGTAAAGACAGTAAAAACTATGCTAATACGTAAAAAAATCTGTACCAATATCAGTATCCTCTATGTTAAACTTTTAATCTTTTGAAAAGGTCCAATATTTCTATCCAAGTAGCTGCAGAGAATTCTTGTATAAATACATCCTTATTAGGAACTTTGTACAAGTCAGATATTATCCTAACTACTCTGCTTCAGCATTCTATATAAACATGACAGAATTAATTTTTGATGACACTTGAAAACTAAGAAAAAAGTTGAAGAAGGATGTAATTAATATCTGATTTTTGGTGATCCTGGGTTAGAAAGTTGCACCACTAATTTCAGACTCAATTCTTTATGTATCTATTTAGTTAAAAAACAAAGGTCTTACAGTGCAGTTAATTTAACACTTGCTTAGGGTGAACAAGGCATTATTAGTCACTGACACAAGTCATTGAGGTTCAAAACAGCTGTAGGTTCTGGAAGGCTGGTTGGAATAAGAGGGTTGTGTAGTTTGCATAGTACAAAATGGATGAGCAACTCAAGAATAGGAAGCCTCAGCCTCTGCATGCAAAGTTGAATGAAACTAAAGAAAGGAGAATTCCTTAGTCGCTCCTCATTCTTTAGTAACCCTCTCAGCTAAATACATTAGTCTGAGATGCAGCTTTTGGCAAGCATGGGGTTACTAATGTGCTGTCCCAGTGGCAGACTATCTGAAAGTAAAGAACGATTCTTTATGAATGAATAGAGCAGTTTGATTTAGCAGATGGAACCCAGACCAAAAAAGGCTTATAGGCTAGGAAATAAGCCCTGTACAATTAACATTTTCTTTTCCATCAGTTCATTTCATAACTGTCTACATTTTCTTTCTATTTGTCAAAAATACTATATCTAGTATTAATTCTATAACTTTTTTGATAAGTGTAGGGAAATATGACTTACATATTTCTTTCTTTTTAGAAAGTTTTGAGTAAAAATATATTGTTTTTTTCTTGATGCTTAACACAGTATTATCAGTTTAGCTCTTTTTGAATATACAGCAATGACAATGTTCATTCACGAACATGTGCTTGGTCATACATGACCAGTGTATTTTAGAAATATCTTTGCCTTATAACAATGCACACCCTTATATTTATATACCATTCAAATATATGTATTTTATTTAACTTTGTGCTATTTTGTAAGATAAATAAATATATGTGTGTATATATATATATATTCCTTTTCTCTAGAAAGAATGACAGTTATGTGACTTTAATTATTTATCTTTACATTTTATCTACATTGTAAAGTAAATGCAGTATACTAAAGATCACGTTTTATTTTATGTGGCTTCAGCTATATGTCAATACTTGACAAAATTGATCAATCTAATTTTTTTCTTTTTTCAAATGAATATTTACCAAAACCAAAATTATTCATGTCTTTCTCCTGTATATGATTTTTTAAAGCAAAATGTGTGACATTTAAAAAAGACATTTACTTTTACTCATTAAAATGTACTATCCATCGCAAAGTAGGAGAGAAATCAGTACCAGTCCTGTCCACGTGTGGAGAATCAATTTAAATCACAAGTCTACTGGTGGTTAATTAGTGTCATCATTTCAATATTATAAAGCCTAACAGAGGGCTTTAAAGAGTGGGAGAGACATGTTTTATTAAGTTAAAAGTTGCATTTTATTTTAATATTTAAAATTCCTATGGTTTTTGCAGTCCTGTAGTGATTACCTATTCCTGCACTCCTGAAGTGAGCACTGTGTGCAGTGAGAAGTTAGGTTTTGAAAAGTTATATTTAAGACGTTGAATGTTTGTGATTTATCAGAATTCTTATAGAGCTCAGATTGTGTAGAAGGGAGGAATTAACAAATATTTATTGTGAAGCTGCTGCAATTTCAAGTCTATGTCAAGCCTACGTCATGTATTGGGAAAATGCTGAAAAGGATACAGACCCACAAGAGCTCTACAGACCTGTTGGGAAGTAAAAATCTGGAATGCATCAAATGATGATAAACCAGCAATGTGTAAAATGTGTAACTACAGAGACACTGTATTTATACATTGCAGTTCTTTAAATGTAAAGATGCATGAAGTTATAAATGGAGTTCTGAGTGGTCTTCTGATACTGGATTTTGTCTGGAGGAGAAGGGAAATGGGGATGATTGGAAGTGTGGGTCAGTGGAAGACAGGAAGGAGATGTGGATGACTCTCTGATATTTGGCTTTAAGGTCAAGGTAGTTGGATGTAGGTGGCAAGGAGGAAAAGCAGGTGGTGGCACTGGTGATGATACTAGTGAAGGGGCATGCAACAGGGACGGTGGTTTCTGTTTTGGATATTGTATATGTAAGGTGTTTGTGTGACATTTATATGATGTCTGGTGGCAGTTGGTTATAATGATTTGGAATTAGAGGGAGAGATGCAGAGATTATTAAGGAGCGGGCATAAAATTATAAGATAAAGCTCCAGAGGCCAGGGAAGGAGATTGAAAAGGGATGGTGAATGAGGGAGGAGGAGAATAACATTGCCAAGTTATTGGTGACATCTACCTATGCTTGCTTTGTTGCCCCATGCTGTTAAGCTTTTTTAAAAAAATTTATATTCTATCAATTCTTATTACTTTTTGTGTATTTGTTTATTATAGTTGGAAACTGTGGAGTTGTTGAACATAATTCCTCCAATCCCACCCATAAGCCCTAGATTTGGGGAAATCTGCAATATTTCTTTACTGGTTACTCCAGCCATTGCAAATGGAGAAATTGGCTTTCTTAGCAATCTTCCAATTATTTTGCATGAACCAGAAGATTTTGCTGCTGAAGTGGTAAGTAGGCTCTTTCTTACTGATGGGGGCTAATGAGTATGAAGTAATGTACAGACACTGTTTTTAAAATAGGATTAGCATATAGGGTTAACAGATCTTAAAAAGCTTCACCATGTACAAGAAGCCTTCAGTATGTCATATGAAATAGGTAACTGATAAGTATGTGATTTTTCCATCATTGTTTACAGTATTAGATAGAATGAAATTGGAATTAGTTGCTCACAGTGAGTGTAGGATATTTGATGTGACAGCCTTCAGATAGTTCTATGACATTAGATACTACAGTGGTAGCCAAACATAAACTTTTTTTTTTTTTTGAGAGAGGATTATTTTACTCTGTCGCCCAGGCTGGAGTGCAGTGGCGTGACCTCAGCTCAGTGCAACCTCTGCCCCGGGCTCAATAGATCCTCCCACCTCAGCCTCATGAGTAGCTGGGGCTACAGGTGTGTGCCACCACTCCTGGCTATTTTTTCTTTGTATTTTTAGTAAAGATGGGGTTTTGTCATGTTGCCCAGTGTGGTCCCCAACTCCTGAGCTCAAGTAGTCCACCTCCCTCGGCCTCCCAAAGTGATGGGATTACAGGCATGAGGCATTGTGCCTGGCCTATAAACCTTTTTTTTTTTTTTTTTTCTTAATGGCCAAGACGTGGTACCACAGGTGTGCTTGACCTACTTCATTTCTGAGCATTCCATATGCTTGGGTTGGAGTGAGGTGGCCAGCTTGGGCCTTATGCTTGATGATGGAGATGATAGTGGTAAAGTTGTGGAATGTTAAATCTTAAGAATTTTTTACTTTATATGTACAATATATGTAAATTTTTGCATATAGACATACCAAAAATTCACATGCACAGTACCCCATCCCTACCCTTGCCCCCACCCACACATGCCGTGGTTGAATTTTTCTCTTAGGGATGGCTCTTCCTTCAGCCTTACCATTTCCTGAGTCATAGTTTGTCCCTGAGACCTTCTCCAAGTCCCCCACACTTAAATTTGATTTAAACCGAGTTGAGGTTTAGATCAGAAAGAAGGAGAGTTGTTTTTGTTATCAAAGCCTTATGTTAAAACATGGTGACCTCAATTTTCATTGTATATTAGCTTCTATAAATGGACAGAGAAGTTTCATTTTTCAAGATGGTTTTGATTTTTCATATTTTTCTGAATACACTCTTTTCTTCTAAAAACGGAAAAGCATTTAGTTTGCTCTTAAAGAGTGGATTGCTTTTATCTTAGATAGCTGTAAATTTACCATTTCATATTTTTCCCTTAAGAAAAATTAGCTTTTAGGAAGTTTTGGGCTCCTTAGACCTGCATTCTTCCCTTTTTGGGAAACAGCAGAAAAACTAGGAGTTTTCCTTTGTTTGTTCCAGATACGGCCTGGATGATGCCCACTCCCTCAAGGTGATTCAGGGCCCCAGCCCTCTGTTATAAGAATATTTGCTCACTAGTCTCAGGTTATGACCATTGTTAGCTGAAGTAGCAGAATGATTAATGGAGAAAATGTCTTGTTTTTTTCCAAGATGAGCTTAAAGGGCCAAGAAAAAATACAACAGGATAATCCTCTTTTAGGAGCATAAAAAGAGTAGCGTAATCTAGCATTAAATATTCCTTTATATTCTTCCTTTGAAAAAATTTCATCATGATATGCAGTGATCCTTTTATTATATATTTTTTAAAGTATACTGCCCTTGAGTGAAACCTCCAAATATAATTTGTTTCAGAATTATTATAATAGCTTCCATTTATTTAGCTTATACTGTAGAGAGGCACCATCCTAGATACTTTACTTAAACAGTTCCTCATCCTCACCACAAACTTGCCAAATAGGAAATCATTAGCTTTATTTCACATGAGAAAATTAGGATCAGAGAGGTTAAGTAACTTGCTTAAGGTAACCCAGAGTCATGATAAAAATATCTGATTTTATTTCTATGGCATTTATCATATTGGTTAGACATTTTTTTTAAAATTTTACCCCCATCACTTAGGATGTATTTTATATGACATAATTTTCCAGTTTTAATCACTGGAGTTTAGTTTTCAGTTTATATTGTGATAGTAAGTTCATTTTATTTTCAGAGAACCTCTAATGGAAATTTATTCTTTAGCAAGATTGCTGTATGTTTTTCACAATTCTTTGGGTTTTAAAATATTTGTCTTTTATTAAGACAAACCCAGATTAGACACATTTTTGGATGAGGGTAGTTTTGTATGTAAATTTGATTAGCAAAAATTAATAAAAATACATCTAAAGTTATTTCCATGCTTAAAGGATTGTTTGGTTGTGTTTTAATGCATTTAATAGTTCATTTCTCTATATAGAATACATGTGTTCACACAGTAATATATGTACTAACTAATAACAATACCAAAGCTTATATAATTTCTGAACACATATTTTAGAAGAAATTGTTCTGTTCTTTTCTTTTTATAAGGTATACATTCCCTTACATCGGGATGGAACTGATGGCCAGGCTACTGTCTACTGGAGTTTGAAGCCCTCTGGCTTTAATTCAAAAGCAGTGACCCTGGATGATATAGGTCCCTTTAATGGCTCTGTTTTGTTTTTATCTGGGCAAAGTGACACAACAATCAACATTACTATCAAAGGTGATGGCATACCGGAAATGAATGAAACTGTAACACTTTCTCTAGACAGGTAAGACATTTAGGTAATGTTTAGTATCATTTATGTTTGAGTTCTCTTCAATAACTTTGATTTTTTTTTTACTCTTTTTTTCTATATAAAGTAAAAAAAAAATCAAGTAAATAGTGTTATACTGGCCTTCAGACTTTTCTGTTATTTGTTGATGGCTTCTGATTAGACTGTGAGTATAATTACATCTTTCAGTGAATTTTTACCGTGCTTTTCATTGTGAAGAAGCACTACAGAGAGAATTTATGGAGGGTATCAGATAAATATGAAACATAGCTAATATGTTGTTATATTAAAAAAATAGGCACCAGCAAATCTAAAATGTTAGGTTAAGCGAACAGTTCTGCTGGCTTTATGTTCAACAGAAGAGAGGACTAGAGCTTGTGAGTAAAAAGAAAACATGAATCTTCATGTAATAAAATTCTCTTTTTTACATGGAACTTAAACATTAATTGTATGATTATTTTCTAAAGAATCAAAAACTGCACAAAATTAAGACATACCTTTTCATTAATAAATAAGAATCGACTTAGTGTTTCTCAGTGGGTAATTTAGATTAAGAAAATTTCACAATCTCTCGAAAGAGTTTTTTTTTCAGTAGTTCAGAAAATCCGTTCTAAATATATAAAATACTGTGTTTAATGATTTAATAATTCTAAAAAATCAGAATCAGTCTTATCCCCAACGCAAGTCTCTTTATATGAAAGTTGATTCATATTAGAGAAGGTTACTGTGACTTGAGGGCTTTGTGCAATTCATATTTAGAAACAATGAAATTCAGAGATAAATTCAAGGGACATTTTGTGTTACATTATTCAGGACTAATGTAGTAAAAGTTATTTTATGTAGTCCCTGGATCTCTCTATAACAGTGTCTTATAGATTTTTCTTTGTAGGTGTTTTGTCTAAACACATTTTAAAAAATCTGATGAGTAACTGATTTTTATTTTTATGTGAAAGAAAAGTATAGAATGTAGGCAACAAATTATTGAATGTCCACTGTTCCTTTTGCTTTCTTTCAAAACCACATTGTCTTTACTTCCTTTCTTACATAAAGAGTAAAACAAAACAACCAAAATATCAAGCAAACAAAAAAACCAAAAAGCAAAAACCAATTTACAACACACACACACACACACACGCGTGCGCGCACACACACACACACACAGAGTCTAGATGACTTATGGTTTTAATATATGTTTCAGACTCAATCTTAAGAAAAGGTATTTCATACAATGAAAAAATCAGTAAAATGTAATGAAATGTAAATTGGAAATTATTTTTCTCATTTTTGTTTTTTTCCTTAAGTAAGGTGTAAGCATTCAGTGGACAATCTTGAAAACACCTAAAGAAACAGAAACAGTGATGATAAACCAATGCTGTAGGAATCCATAGAAACTTTTTTAGCTTAGCTGACAGTTTCTACTCTCAACTAAATGTTTGAAGAGTGATTTAGACTATCCATCTGCAAATTGATAATGACTATTCTTTATATTCTTTCAAACTATTCATTTTTAAATCTTATGTAAACATTTGAAATTAAGTATAATTTTTAAGGGTTTATTTTGTTCTTCTCTTTCCATCTCCTATGGGTAAAAATAGTACATAAGGAAGTACAAATCATGAGGTAGAAAATTTCAGAAATTATTGGTTCTTTTCAAATAGAGGAAATTAGTTCAAATATATATTAAAATATTTTAATTTGATTAGTAATTGGTGCATACTTGTATTATCTCATTTGTGTGTGAACAAGAATGAGCAAATTACATTTGAGTGTTCAGAGACATTTAGTTAAATAAAATCTAGATATCGTATTTTATCAAAAACTCCCTCTTAATTTTGCAAATTTTTAACAAAACTTGAGTGAAAGAATAAATGAATGATAGCAAGCATGATTACAATAAATCACAACACAATATTGCAATAAAAATAGTTAACAGTTTATTGTGATAACAGTTTATAATTTCCTCTCAATGTCAAATCCAAGTTCAAATTCTCTATATTTCAACTCAATATAGACAAAAGTTGCTGTGGTACTAAAAAACTTGTGGTGCTTTCAAATACCATGCTGGTTAAAAACATTCTATTTAGTTTTCCTCAAATCACAAACAATGTCATTATGCCAGTTTATTTCAGAAAAATTTTGGTGTACGTGGTATATAACCCTATATTTATAAATGGTGCATTTGACTTTAAAAATGAAGCTCTAGGGCTCTACATTTGACATGTGCTTTCAAGGCTGTTTGAAATGGAAATACACTGCAGATTTGGAAAAGTGTTTTGGTTTCCTGATACAAAGTTGTATTTAAGTAATATTTGGCAGATTTAAAAGGTACAATGATATGGCTTCTTCAGTATATTCCTGTGCAAATGATATAGGTATAGATTTCTCTAGTTACACAGTTTTGTTTTTTCTAACTCAAAGAACAACTGGCTTTAGATCTGAGACTAGAGGTTTTTATTTTTTTTAAAATCTAATTAAAGCTACTAAGTAATTATAAGCAGGGCTGAATGAAATTTGTTCAGCTGCTGCGGTTTGTGAGCCTGTACAGTGCTTGGCAGACACAAGCGCCTTGGAGGAGGCCTGGAAAGGAATGTCTTGAATGGGTCTTGACAAGCTTGCTGGCCATGGGGTCATCTTCCATAAGTGGGAAATGCCGAACCTCTTGCTAGCATTTGTCAATGGCAAAGAATCCAGGGTGCAGAGTTCCCATAAAACGAACATTACTAGCTCTTGGGAAAAAAGGAAGCCTTTCTTTTGCTTTATTTTTCCCTTGCCATTCTAAGTTTCTCGCAGTATTAGTGAGATTTTAGCAAATGGTGCCCTGCCTCCTTTTTCCCCTTCCCACGCTTCTTTCTGTGTTGACAGGGTAGAAACTGAAAGGTTTGTCGTGTATTTTGGGTAAGTGTACAAAATAATACCTTGTTTTTGGTGATTCAGTATTTTGTTTTGCAAGTGATTATTTTTAGACAAGGCTGCTGTTCTGCATGATTACAGGTCTTGGGAAATTTTGCTTGTCCACCTGGCCGTGCATGCTTTGTGTGCAGTTTCATTTTCTAATGATAAGGGGAGCTTACACAAAGTTGTTTTTATTTATTTTTGGTCCTAAGAGTTTTGCACTGTGAATGCATTTAAAATATTTTGAAATTTGAGAATTAGTGTAATGACATTTAGAAGAACTTAAAACTTTTAACTTTCCTCGTAGGTCCACATAACCTCAAGAACAATTACTGTGCTGTACTTCTGAAATTTTTAACCAACATCTTTTATGAATCTTGTAGCTTGTTTAACAGAGAATTAGCAATCAATTTTCTGAACAGTTTCACTGGTTTTCTGAGTGCATCTAAGCAATTTCTTGCTTATATCTCAGAGCTGTATACAGAACTTTTCAGAATTTGCATTTCACATAAGGGTAGCATATTTTAAGAAAGTTTAAAAATAAATTTGTTTAATGTTCAGAGTGAATTTTTATATTTTGCATTCTGATCCAGTTTTTTCTTTCCTAGCTTATGTGGATATAAGAAATTTTAATTAATGAGGATATTGATATAAATGATGGACAAATTTGCTATGAAAATTATAAGACTGTTTTAACAATATAAAATAACTCTCCTATTATTTAGACTCTCTCTTCTGTGGCCACTAGCATGCTAGGTATTATCAGACTTCTAAAAACTAGGGAAGGATGTCAATTCAGATTCTCTGTTAAATAGGAAGTGAGCTTTTTTTCTACATATTTCTACATATGAATTGTGGTTTCATTGTGATTTGAAGTCTGAGCATGAGTATATTTTTGGTTCAATAGGACGTGACATTTGGCAAGGTTTAGAGCAGCTTGTGGGATTGATAATCCTTAAGAGCCTGCTGGCTTTTAAACTCTCAGATCATTGCAGTCCAAGTCCCTTTGATCGTTCTAATTATGCTCTGAACGTTAAAACCAGAAATTTAAAAAACATATTGTTTTACTATGTTCTTTTGGAGATACATAGGAACTGGTATAACATGTCACGCATCTCAGATCTATTCTATTCTTTTTTTTCTTATATTCCCTACATTTTCTTTTATACTAAAAGAAAAAAAAAGCGCAGGTTTAAAATTAAGGAGAATAGAAGGCATTTGAAACCACAACATATTCCTAAAATGTAATCACAATTGTGTGTTTTTTTTTTTATCAGCATGGCTTGCTTTAGTCCATTTAGTTATCCAGCTGTTATGTGCTCTATTCAGTTAGCATAATCTTATGTAATGAGTTTTAAAAATAAATTCAAGTGTATGTAAAATCGACAATTTTGTTTTAAGCTATCTTCTAACTACATGTTACAAATTAAATTTTTCTAAAACTGGAATCAAATCTGCAAATTTTGATGCTTTATATAAATAAAATATATTGATGACATTTGGTTACAGTATTCTTGGTGTACATATGTAGTGTTTGGTTTTTGTCAAATAAAAAAAGATGTAATGAATTCAGAAATAGAAGTTCTTTCATAACTGTTATGAGTAAAACTGTTTTGATCTTAAATGATTTCAACACACGTGAATTCACTTAAGGTCTAATTCCTCATAGCCTTCCTTTTCATTATCTGGAAGAGCTGTAAATATTGCCTTAAAAGCCTGCAAAATTCAGAAGTAAAACTGGAAGTAGCGGGTGCCGTTTTTCCCTCTGACTTCTCTAGGGTTAACGTGGAAAACCAAGTGCTGAAATCTGGATATACTAGCCGTGACCTAATTATTTTGGAAAATGATGACCCTGGGGGAGTTTTTGAATTTTCTCCTGCTTCCAGAGGACCCTATGTTATAAAAGTAAGTATGAAAAAAAACTTCCATTTATTCTGTGCTCACAACTTTAGAAGAATGATCTCAAAGGGTTTCAACTTTTGTGGATTTGTTTTTAAAGGAAGGAGAATCTGTAGAGCTCCACATCATCCGATCGAGGGGGTCCCTTGTTAAGCAGTTTCTACGCTACCGAGTAGAGCCAAGAGATAGCAATGAATTCTATGGAAACACAGGAGTACTAGAATTTAAACCTGGAGAAAGGGAGATACTGATCACCTTGCTAGCAAGATTGGATGGGATACCAGAGGTATGGGATTTTATATTTTCTTTGTGTTTCTTTGTAAGATTGATAGTATTTGGTATATTATGAATATAAATATTTTGAATATTGGCAAAGAGACAGGAAAGAGGTGGGCAAGAAAAGATTGAGAAGTGCATAGATTTGGAAAATTTTTAACAAAAGGTTAAAAAATGAAGGCTCATTCATATTAGAATGGTGTATTTTTGCCCCACATAACGGAATAACAAACAATCTTAGACTTTCAGTGTGTGATCAGTTTTCATCTCCTTTTAGCTTTATTCATGTTAGGGCTTCCTTTAGGTAATATGTATTGACGGAACTTTTAATGATGTGGTTTTAAACTGAAGAAATTTTGCTACAGAATTACTTTGTTCAAAAAAAGAAATTTGAGTTTTATATTAATGGAACCAGGTATAGTTCTATTATGCTTACTCACCAATACATGTGTAACTCTTTAATTTTATTTTATTCATTTTTGTAAGTTTAAATGACTAGATCATCAGAGATAACATCCACTTTTCTTACCATTTTAGAGTAGTATCATTGTTTCTCTTTTTCTCTTTTTGGACAATGTATATGTATTTCTGGTGTCTCTCTTAATTGATAGGAGAATGTTAATTTTTAAAGAAATAATACCACCTCTTTTGTCCTTTCAGTGAGTTATATGCTTGTGAAACTTTGAGTATATTAATATTCTTGAACATTTATGTTTTTTAATTTGTTGTGAAAATGTCAACTTTATAATTTCCATACTTTGACACATTCATTTTAGTTGGATGAACACTACTGGGTGGTCCTCAGCAGCCACGGAGAACGGGAAAGCAAGTTGGGAAGTGCCACCATTGTCAATATAACGATTCTGAAAAATGATGATCCTCATGGCATTATAGAGTTTGTTTCTGATGGTCTAATTGTGATGATAAATGAAAGCAAAGGAGATGCTATCTATAGTGGTAATTTATTCTGTGTCTTATATTGTATTTCTGTTTACTGAAGAGGAAATATAATTTTTTTAGTTATTTCTTTAGTAACTAGTTATTTCTAGTTGCTCACCCTGCCTTAGAAATTACACGTGGTGCAGAAGTTTTTTTAGAATCATATTTAGGACCATGATTTTTATTTCTTACATAGTATTGTGATGATACTGATGACTTCAGTTATATTTTGATACCATTTAAACATATGCAGTGCAACTCAAACACTCAAGAATGAGTCCATCCAAATAGCGAGAACCTTAAAACTAAGAACTACTGCTACGGAACTATTGAGGTGATAGGAAATGATAAATAGTTTATTTTTAGAGCAGTGTCTGTCTGGGTAAGGAAATCACACTTGAGCATGCAGCTTCCTGTAACTGCTTTTAGCAGATATCCTTACAGGACTTTATGATAGGTGTGCCTAATTCATCATCATTCTGTGTCCCATGCTGACTGACTTCTAAAATCCCAAACTAGAAAAGATTGGGTCCATTTATTTTATTAATTATATACCTACAGAGGGAGGAGCAGGCTAATATATTTTTATATGTACCTTAAAAGCTGTGCTAAGCAAATAGCTGGCAGTTATTAAAAAGAGGTGTTGTTTTTATTTTTGTTTATTTAACCAATTTCTTTAGTCATCATTTTAAAAGTTTCGTATGTTTTCATATAGATTATGTATGTTTCCATTTCACAGCTGTTTATGATGTAGTAAGAAATCGAGGCAACTTTGGTGATGTTAGTGTATCATGGGTGGTTAGTCCAGACTTTACACAAGATGTATTTCCTGTACAAGGGACTGTTGTCTTTGGAGACCAGGAATTTTCAAAAAATATCACTATTTACTCCCTTCCAGATGAGGTAAATATTGCGTATAACTTTCTGCCTTACTTGTTGTAGTTGATCAATAATTATTTTTTATTAAATAATTAAACATCTGGTAATATATTTTGTGATAAAGGTTTGTGATAAAGAACTCAGGTGTGATAGTGTCTGACTGTAAACCAAAAGAGCAGTATTATGTTTTGGTTCCCCTGAAGACATGTTGAACTCTAGAACTGAGAGTGGTCAGTGACACTGCTCATGTATCCAGTATCAGGGATTCCTAGTTGGAGAGGTGAAGCCCTCGGCTTGTATTTAGTCCCTTTGAAGGCAAGGTCATCCGTCAAGTGTCCTGTGGTGCAGTCTCAGCACCAGGACACGGGGTCGCATGAGTCATGGACCAAACGTGGCATTTCTTCTTACAGATAGTAAAGAGAAAGATCTTAGTAACAACAGGAAGTGAACCTTTCCTAGGAGAGTGACACTTAGAACAGCTATGGAGGCCATTCCCCTTTCCCTCAGACTCATTCCTCAAGAGACAAAATTTGAACACCTTTCTGTTTTAGGAGGAGGGGAGCACCAGTTCACAGGGATGCTGTGAAAAAGAAACTGTCCACCTGGGGATCCATTTAGGCTAAGAAATGTGGGGAATCAAATCTTGTTAGGACATGGAGTGAGGCCTTTATGACCCATGCAGGTGAAACTTCAGTAAGGTTTGTAAGAGGCCTTTGTGAGCTGGCTGAGCTTTAGTTACTATGACAAACTCTGCTCTAAATGTTCAAAAAGTTATTTTTATGTTTCATCTTAAAAAATCAACATGTTTCCCATTTTCCTGCAGAAATAATATGACCTCTGTGGTATATCTGTTTTTAGCTTATATAGGGCAAAATATCTATATTTCCATTAAATTTCATAGTTAGTCTGAATGAAGTGGCTGTTTGTATGAATGCACATGAAACTAATTTTTTGGGGGGTCTGAGTCTTACCTGAATATGTTAGGAGAAGTTCTGCCTCCGAAAAGGAAATGAATAATAGTAGTGTTAATGGTGCTTTTTTTTAAAAAAAACTGAATAATTTAAGAATATATAATGTAATTTATATGTATAAGTCACCTGACTTAAAACATGTAACATTTTCCAAAGATTCCAGAAGAAATGGAAGAATTTACCGTTATCCTACTGAATGCCACTGGAGGAGCTAAAGTGGGAAATAGAACAACTGCGACTCTGAGGGTTAGAAGAAATGATGATCCCATTTATTTTGCAGGTGGTATTGCTATCTTATTTGAATGAGTTTACGTATTTCTTAAACAGTATATATAAATGTATATATGCACATGCATATATACATTTATATACATATATATTTAGCAATTTTTTTCATTGAACATTTTCAATAAAGCACAATTGATGCTTGTTTAAAGATTTTGTAATTCATTCGAGGATTGTTATTTAATTGTTCGAAGTTTTAACTAATACTTCAAAAATTTTTTGAAGCAAAAAGAAAATAAGTACTTTTTTGTTATCGTCTCCGTTTCAAATTTCTAGGTATTTTTTGTTTCTTTTGTGCAGAAAAGAACACTTCTCCACGTGATTTCTTCAAATACACAGTCTAGCTGGTTCAGGGCTAGATTATGTATTAGAAGGACTTGAGTATTGTGCCTAATGGATGGCCATATACTATAATAACTAATTTTAAGGGAAATATTAATTAAAATTTCTTGGTTTTGCCACTTTAATGCTTTCTTTAGAACTGTCTTTGGCCACCTGAGGCATCTTTCGGTTTTGTTTATGAAATGGTTGATGTGTAACTCTTTCTTGAATCCTTGTTGTCAGCTATATATGGGTTAATTTACCTAATGCAGGAATTGCAGGAATCTTGTAAGCCTTTGGCATTTTATTGACTTGTATTCTTTCTTTCTTCTTTTTTTTTTTTTTTAAATTTGAGATGGAGTATTGCCCTGTCACCAGGCTGGAGTGCAGCAGCGTGATCTCGGCTCACTGCACCCTCTGCCTTCTGGGTTCAAGTGATTCTCCTGCCTCAGCCTCCTGAGTAGCTGGGACTGCAGGCGCACACCACCACGCCCAGCTAATTTTTGTATTTTTAGTAGAGACGGGTTTTCACCATGTTGGCCAGGATGGTCTTGATCTCTTGACCTCGTGATCTGTCCGCCTTGGCCTCCCAAAGTCTGGGATTACAGGCGTGAGCCACTGCGCCCAGCCTGATTTGTATTCTTAACCTTCAGTTAGTGTGTACTTAATGAATTAGCCTTATGTTCAACCTTCTGGTAACTGCTGTGACAAATATAAAACATAAGATCTCTGGGCCTGTTCTCAAGGAAGTTACATCCTCAATTTGGAAATGAGGTTTATGAAATAGTAGGCAGAGGATTTGAATAGCATGCAATTTGCTGACAAATTCGATGTTGAAGATAATGGATTTTGTAGGATTAAGGCAAGAGGATGGCCATTGACTTGAAATAATCAGAGGGTAGTCATGTCAGAGTTGGGAACAGAGCTAATTATTTTGGCAAAGACACAGCAGAAGGCTTCTGTCTTGGACGGCAGGGAGAAGCACAATGTGATCTGAAAATATGTGATGGAATCAGAAAAGCTCATGTGTTCTTTCTTTGTGGATATTTCAGAACCTCGTGTAGTGAGGGTTCAGGAAGGTGAGACTGCCAACTTTACAGTTCTCAGAAATGGATCTGTTGATGTGACTTGCATGGTCCAGTATGCTACCAAGGATGGGAAGGCTACTGCAAGAGAGAGAGATTTCATTCCTGTTGAAAAAGAAACCCTGATTTTTGAGGTTGGAAGTAGAGAGCAGAGCATATCCATATTTGTTAATGAAGATGGTGTCCCAGAAACAGATGAGCCCTTTTATATAATCCTCTTTAATTCAACAGGTAAGTAAATTATACTTTTTTTTATGGCGGATCTGCCTCAGTGCTTTAATAAGATGAAATTAAGCACTACAGTCCAATAATGAGGACAAGTAGGGCCTAACTACATTTGTACTGTTCAAGAGTAAAATTATTTCATTGCTTTCTTGAGAAATGGGGTGAAGAATATATGTGTTGAACCTTTATGTACTTGGTATACTTTATGACATCCTTTTTAACCTTTTCTTTACAATGTGGCACAAATAGAAAATTCTGATGTGTAAGTAAGTGAATTCTTACAGCTAAAAGTAACAGGACTTGGGAATACGGCTTCCCTAGGTATTGCTTAGTCACCCAGCGACTTAAGGGATAGGTATCCTGTAGCATTTTCCTTGGAGCAGGGTGCTGGCACACTTGGTTGGGAAGCTTAATTCTGTAGGCAGCTAACCTCAACTGTTTGATAATTCTCTGGAGCCATGGCCAAAATGAATGACAATCTGTAAGGGAAAAAGATGTGTTCGTCCTTCTTCTCCATACTATAAATGAAACAGGATGTTTTAACCCCACTCTTTGGGATTTGAGAATGTTTTGGCTCTACCTTCTGTAAATTGGAAAGGCCTATGGCTTCTCTTGATATTTATTTTATTCTTTTAACAGTACAAGGAGTTTGTTTTTTTCCTTGAACCTTTTGAGAGTAAGCTAAAGACATGATGTCCTGTCACCCTAAATACATTAGTGTATTTTCTCCCATAGAGATGCCCTCATGAGCTCTAACGTTTGCATCGGGTCGCCATGATGCCCTGCCACCCCCAGTGGAATGCCAACATTGTGTTCCACCTTGTGCCTTTTGGACTGAAAGACTGAGGAAGAGAAAGAGATCTCTTAATTATTGTTTTAGCTGTGTCTTTCATTCTCCCTATCTCTTTGACTTTCTTCATTGCTGTCTCTCTTTCTATTCCCCTTCCTCTTTTTCTCCTTTTGTCTTTCTCTGCCTCTCATTTTTCACATAGCTTAACAAAGAAGTTAAAACTAAAAACTATTATCCTGTGAGGAAAATTTGAATTTGTAGAATAAACCCACAAGGGCAATTTCACAATTGCAAAAAACATCTTCAGATCTTACATAGACTAAAAACATTTGGTGAATCCATTCATTGTTCTAAAATTTAAATGAAAGGAGTTGCTACAGATAAAAATAATTTTAGTGAAGTAAACGTGGAAAACAAAGTTTTACTTTGAAATACAGAAAAGCGATGAAGGAATGATAGTATTATTATTATTATTACTTTTTATGGAGTCTCACTCTATCACCAGGCTGGAGGGCAGTGGTGCAATCTTGGCTCACTGCAACCTCCGCCTCCCAGGTTCAAGTGATTCTCCTGCCTCAGCCTCCTGAGTAGCTGGGACTACAGGTGCGCACCACCATGCCCAGCTAATTTTTTTATTTTTAGTAGAGACGGGTTTTCACCATGTTAGCCAGGATGGTCTTGATCTCTTGACCTTGTGATCCACCGGCCTCAGCTTCCCAAAGTGCTGGGATTACAGGCCTGAAAAATATTATCTTAATAGAATTTATTTACTCTAGAAATAAGTTCTTGATGACTTTATTAACTTAGTGTGATTCTGGTAAACATTTTTGTCTCAAAAATATCACTGTGGTTAAACTGTCATTAGGAAAAAAACGCCAATATGGTTAAATAGTGAATGAATCAAAACATCCTGAACCTTTTGTAAGGAGTAGGGGAATTGACATTTTTTTTTTTTCTTTTTTGAGATGAAGGCCGCTCTGTTGCCCAGGCTGGAGTGCAGTGGTGTGATCTTAGCTCACTGCAACCTCTGCCTCCTAGGTTCAAGCGATTCTCCTGCCTCAGCCTCTTGAGTAGCTGGCACTACAGGCTGGCACCACCGCACCCAGCTAATGTTTGTATTTTTAGTAGAGACGGGGTTTCGTTGTGTTGGCCAGGCTGGTCTAGAACTCCTGACCTCAAGCAGTTCGCCCGCCTGGGCCCCCCAGGGTGCTGGGATTACAAGCGTGAGCCACTGTGCCTGGCCAGAAATTGACGAAAAGAGGTTTAGTTAGTTTATTTTGTGAAATATGTCATTGGGAAAATATATTTATTAACATTTGATTTTGAGAGAAAGAGAGAGAGAGAGGGAGAACTCAAGGTGTGATTGGATTACTGGCCTGAGGTATGTGTGCTGCCTCATACTGCTGCTGCAATTGTCTTTAATATTTTTCCAGAAATGATGACATTTGAGAATTCAATTACTTTAGTTAAGAAGGCTCAGATGACAAAAATCTCTAGAGCTTGTGATTTTTTAATACATCCTTTCTTAGCTCTTTCCTCCTTTTCAGTGTCAAAACATCAAGGACTTGTGGGACACATGATGGGACGCTGTAGAGGCAGCATCTCTGTCGTGACCTAGTGCTGGCAGTGGCTGTTTATCCTGATACTAATCATTTAGAGCATATGCTCTGATATTGGATCAAAGGATATGGCCATCCTTCAAGCCCTTGTTAAATATTGCTAGTTCATCTTGCAGAGAAACAGAATGAATTTTCAGCACCACTGGGACATGTTTCAGTACAAATGCACATGATAATAGAACCCTGCCAAAATTAGGTTTTATTATTTTTATTTATTTTTGTTAGATTTTATTATATGCTCTTTATTGTCAGCATTTTCTACACAATGATTTGCTATTTTTATGTCTTTTTTCCGTTGAATTATCAAGTGAAGTTGAGTACAGTTGTATATTTGTATAATTTTTATTGATGACCTGGTTTGCTATATATAATTTGTTCCTATAATTTTAGCTGTAGGTGTTGTATACATCTATTTTTGAAAGTGTTAGTTGCATCAGTTCAGCAATAAATAAAGTCTGTGCACCAGTTACTGAGCATCTATTTTTCTAAGGCATGTAATTGAATAAGAATCATTTGTCCAAGAAGCTTATAGTAAAATTATGTGTATGTCTGTATGTGTATGTGCGTGTGTGTGTCCCAATATAATATGATCATTGTTATGATAGATTGACAAAGAGCAAAGTGCCATGGGAGCACACTGGAGAGGCACTTAGCTTAACCTGGGGATTCAAGGAAGAATTCCTGGAAGAGTTGTTGCTTGAGCTGGGTTCTCAGGAATGATAAGTTAGGTGAGTGAAGATGGGAAGGACTTTTGCTCCCCTGTGCAACAGCTGGAGTAAAGATGAAGAGATAGGCACCTCAGGGAAGTGATGAGAAGAGACCTAATGTGTAGGCAGTAACAGTGCCAATATACTGTGCAAAGAACTGGAGTAGAAAGGAATCAAGCCCAAACCATGGAGATTGCTTTGTTCTATGTACAACCAGATCAAACTTTGCTGCCTGAAGGCAGAGATACAAAGGGAAACGCTCAAGCCAGTGATTCCAGTGAACACAGACAGTAGTATTTTTATGTTATCAGGTAATCCTTTATTACTTTTATGAAATAAAAGAATCCACCTAAGAAATTTGAAAATAGAAGAAATTTGAAAATAGAAGAAATTATGTTTTTAATTTCTAATTAAGCTATTGAAGGTATATTCCTTTTGTGAAGAAAAGTGTTTTTCAATAAAATAGTTCATTTGTAACTAAAAAAATGGGAACTATTTTATCTTGAAATTATGTAGGCATCTCTCTCTCTCTCTTTGTATGTTTGTACATATGTGTGTATACATAAACATCTTTGGAAATATGGAGCAGTATTTTGCATTTATTGTATGACCTTCAGTGAGGAAATTCTTGCTGAAATTTTCAACTTAATTGTAAACTTTCTTAATTTAAAAATATAAATTTCACAGCAAGTTAGCTACTTCTTTGTTATTTTGTCTTTTCCACTTTTAATTTAGGTGATACAGTAATATATCAATATGGAGTAGCTACAGTAATAATTGAAGCTAATGATGACCCAAACGGCATTTTTTCTCTGGAGCCCATAGACAAAGCAGTGGAAGAAGGAAAGACTAATACATTTTGGTAAGCATATGTAGATAAGGTAAGTTTAAAATTGGATGAAATAAAACCATTAAGTGTGTGAAATTCTGAAATATTCCTTCAAAATTTAAAAATTGGTCAAGAATTGAGTAATTTCAAAGTTGGCAATCTGAATGAGTAGTAAACTTTGTTTATGCTGTTGCCACTTATCTTCAAAAAAAAAAAAACTTTTAGCTAATAAGCAGAAATTATTCTCCCCACCCTCCTCATTCAAACTTCAATCCTTTGTGAGACTGAGAAACTTGAATTATTCAAGATCTTCAGGAACTCTTCTCTCAGATGATATGTGACTACCCCCACCCTGTATTTTGCTTTTGGAAAACTTTTTCCAGCTGTCATTTAGTATTTTTTGATGGAGCTTAGAATTTATCTTTCAGTTTGGATTTTGAAGACAAGACTTTTATGACTGTTTCTCTTTATTAAAGTTCTACCTCATTCTTCTCTTCCCATGAAATTCTTCATAGTTTGCCTCGTAGAACCAGCTGGTTTGTTTCTTTAAAGATGATAGTAAAAATATGTTTCCTTAATAACACAGGAAGCTCTCATTAGAGTAAGATTCACTACTTATAAATTTTCTTTAATTTATTTTGTAGGATTTTGAGGCACCGAGGATACTTTGGTAGTGTTTCTGTATCTTGGCAGCTCTTTCAGAATGATTCTGCTTTGCAGCCTGGGCAGGAGTTCTATGAAACTTCAGGAACTGTTAACTTCATGGATGGAGAAGAAGCAAAACCCATCATTCTCCATGCTTTTCCAGATAAAATTCCTGAATTCAATGAATTTTATTTTCTAAAACTTGTAAACATTTCAGGTACTGTGTTTTTCCATGTCTTATTTTATTTCCATGTCTTATTTATACTAAATTTTATATTTTATACTTAGATAATTAGAGCCATATACAAAATACAATTGGTGAAGTATTTGTGTCGTGACTACCTGATTTAAATGTTAAAATACCCTTCTTGATTCAAGTGTTATTCTTAACATTCACTTTTTTGATATCTTAGTTTGGTTCAGTTTTAGGGATGGAGGCCTACATCCATCCTCAAACTTGCACATAGACTTTCTCCACACCAAGTACAGTGTCTCCAACAAGACATTAGTGGAAGGTAGGAGGTAAGGATTCATGGTAGCTTAAAGCTTGGTCTTTGTGTCATAATTTAAGCAATCAATTTTCACATCACTTTTGGTTTTAAAAAGCACAGAATTAAACCTTTCTAATTCATATACTCTTTTTAGGCTTGACTGATTATCAATAAAATTATGCTAAACCAATATTATTTCATATCCTGCCCCTAAAATGTGGTGAAACCAACTACTGTTCATTGATAATAAGTAAATTATTTAACCAGAAGTTTGTCTGCTAAACAAATTCTTTTTTCTTCACATTATACTAGAAAGTACCTGAAATTCTAGTTTCTCACTCATAAATTTTCTTGTTACAGGTGGATCCCCAGGTCCTGGGGGCCATCTAGCAGAAACCAACCTCCAGGTGACAGTAATGATTCCATTCAATGATGATCCCTTTGGAGTTTTCATCTTGGATCCAGAGTGTTTAGAGAGAGAAGTGGCAGAGGATGTCCTGTCTGAAGATGATATGTCTTATATTACCAACTTTACCATTTTGAGGCAGCAGGGTGTATTTGGTGATGTACGACTGGGCTGGGAAATACTGTCCAGTGAGTTCCCTGCTGGTTTGCCACCAATGATAGATTTTTTACTGGTTGGAATTTTCCCCACCACTGTGCATTTACAACAGCACATGCGGCGTCACCATAGTGGAACGGATGCTTTGTACTTCACCGGACTAGAGGGTGCATTTGGGACTGTTAATCCAAAATACCATCCCTCCAGGAATAATACAGTTGCCAACTTTACATTCTCAGCTTGGGTAATGCCCAATGCCAATACGAATGGATTCATTATAGCGAAGGATGACGGTAATGGAAGCATCTACTACGGGGTAAAAATACAAACAAACGAATCCCATGTGACACTTTCCCTTCATTATAAAACCTTGGGTTCCAATGCTACATACATTGCCAAGACAACAGTCATGAAATATTTAGAAGAAAGTGTTTGGCTTCATCTACTAATTATCCTGGAGGATGGTATAATCGAATTCTACCTGGATGGAAATGCAATGCCCTGGGGAATCAAGAGTCTGAAAGGAGAAGCCATTACTGACGGTGAGGGTCATCATCACAACTAGGACACTGAAATTTGCAGTTTCTAAAATTTTTCATTAAAATTTAGATTTTTAAAAAAATACTAACATGTATTTGAAAACTCTACTTATGCATTGGTTTAATTTCTTTAATCAAAACTATGTGCCTACCAAGATAATGAGAAATTCTATCCTGAGTGTTACAGAAATGAATCAGAGAGCTTTGCCCTTGAAGAACCTGGAATAGACACTAGCAGAGAGATGTGTGATATATCACGATGATACCTTGTAGGAAGACAGAAAAAAAATATGAAAGAGGAATGTTTGTCCTTCTGTGGGTAGTAGGAGAGATGGGGAGTGATATTCCTGCAGAGGAATGAACAAAGGAATAGAAATGTGAAACAGCGTGTTGTACCTGGGGAACTGCTGCTAGTTCAGTACTGCTGGAGGTAGAGGGTGGTGGGCGTGAGGTTGAAAAGAAAGCAGGAGAGAAGAATCACAGTGAAAAGTGATTATAGGGTTTATACTATCAGCAGGTAACTTGGTGAATTCTATGGAGTGCTTTGAAGAGATATTATTTGTTGTCTTTCAACTAGATCATATGCTGATTCCTCAAGAAGCACATTTGTGTGTGTGTGCGCACAAATACTGGTTATATGCATTATAGTCACCATTCCCTCTTAGCCCCTCCATCTTATGATTTTATTCTTTTTTATATTTAGTGAAAGATAGAGTAGAGCTTATGGCTATAGCTTAATAGAGTATTTTCCTCTGAACCTCTTACATTAGTTATTTGGTTGTATTTTTTTTTCCCAGAGGGGTAAAAAAGATAGGCAAAGGAAAATGCACGTATCTACCAATTTCAATCCCATGGATTTTGCTTACAAGCACTTTGTGGTATTATCCACAAAGTGTGAATACCTACAAGTATCTGTTAGCCTTGATTCTTTTGGTGATGGTAGTGGTGGTGGAATGAGAATGGAAACGACTCGGGGAAGTGGGAGCTGGTGTTTTTTCCTCTGGCTTACTGCAAAGGAACTTGTTATTTTTGTGATTTGTAACTTGGAAAGATAATTTTTAAACTACATATAAAGTTATTGAACTGTAGTGCCCTTTATATTATACAAATATAAAAGTATGCATATTGTAAGTGTACAGATAAGTGAAATTTTTAAAACTTAAATTCATCAGTTTCAGCACTCATGTGATCAGCCCCCAGACCAAGAAACAGAGCATTCCAGAAGCCCCCTTTGACTCTTCTCCAGTTGCTAACTCACCACGCTGCCTACTGACTATTGGCATTTTTAAGAGCTTAAGATTCACTTTTCCTATTTTTAAATTTATATGAATAGAACTGAACAATATGTACACTTGAGTGTCCAGCTTCTTTTGCTCAGTATTGTTTGTGAAGTTCATCCATATTTTTGCTTGTTGTAGATATTTCATGCTCATTACCGTGTAGAATTATCTTATGTAACTGTAACACAATTTATTTATTAGTGCTACTTTTAATTTCTGTTTTGGTTGTTTTCAGTTCTGCCTATTACATATAGTACTTCTATGGATACTCTTATGCATGTTTTTTGATGAACATATGCCTGCCATATGCATTTCTGTAGAGCACATTCCTGGGGATGGAATTGCTGAATGACAGTGTGTGCAAATATTCGGTTTTAGTAGATAATGCCTATCCGTTTTCCAAAACAGTTGGACCTAATTATACTCTCACCTCTAGTGTATGAGAGTTCCACTTCATTAATGCTTAGCTTCTTCCATCTTTACTTTTGGTTTGTAGTGGTATCTCACAGTATCATAAAAGGTGTATTTTTAAAAAAATTATCCTGTGTTCAATATAGAAAAATTGTAAAGTGCACATATACAACAAAAATAGAAATCATTTACAGTAAAAATCATTTACAATCATTAGAAGAATCACTTACAGTCATTCAGAGATAGCCACTATAAACATTAAGCATACTGTTAACATGTTCGTGTACACACACTGTATACATATTTCACAATTTTTCTTCTTTATTGTCAAAATGATACATGTATATTGCATGAAATTTGAAAAGTATAGAATAGTATTAAGATGCAGAGTGAAAGTTACCACATTCCCTCCATGAACCACTGTAACATATTGGCATTTTTATAACTTTTATTTTGAATGATTTAGCATTCTAACTTAAGTAGTTAACACTACAAGTAGAGAAATAATGATCACGTTTGTTCCAGAGAATTAGTCATAGAAGCAAAGTGCTTAGAATACTCAAATTTGTATAGTGTTTTACATTTATAAGGCATTTTCCATACATTACCTAATTTGTACTTCATAATAATTCAACATATTAAATAGAGGTCAGAATCAGTAAAATAAATTCGCTAGCATCACACAGGCAAGTAATAGAGGAACCAAGACATGAAAATAAACCGTTAACTCCTAGGTCAGTATTCCTTTTAATATATCATAGAGACAAAACTAAAGGAGATGTGATCATTTCTATATCCTTGACTCCAGATAGTATCCTAACAGTGAGAACCATGATGTGGTTTTGTGAGAATCAGGGGAACTTATATCATTACAGTTGCCAGATAATTCAATAGGAGAGACAACATCATAGGACTTCCCATTGAATCTGGAGCTCCAGTGAAAAGGTGTTTCTGGTTTGCTGGGCAGGAAGGTGGTCTCTGTATTCGGTATGGGAGCAGTCATGACAGTAACATGCCAGATACGTGTGACTACCCTGAAAGACATCTGGGTGGAGATTTGTGAAACAGCCTCCGTTGAGGTTATTGACAAGAAATATTGCTTGTACTTTTTTTTCCACAATCTCTGCCAATATCTCATCTTGCCTAAAGATCTTACATAAATATCTTAGTTGAGTTATTAGGGTACGAACAAATAAAGAAAGGAGAACTAGTGAAAGCATGAAAAGCGTTGTTATTGAGATATAGTGACACAGTTGGGCTGCATGTTATTATTATTTTAAAAAGTCCCCAAGACTTACGTATAATGTTTCTGAGAAGAAATATTTCTATTTCTACATCTATTCTATTAGTTGTTTGGATAGAGAAATGTATTTGGCCTGTAGAAATACTTTTTATGAATTCTCACAACTTTAACTCAATGAGTGTCTAACATATCAAGCCTTGAGGTTCTTAAATAATAGTATAGTACTGAAGTTTAAAAATTGTGATGAGGCTAGGTGCAGTGGCCCATGCCTGTAATTGCACCTCAAGTGATCCTCCCATCTAAGCACTTTGGGAGGATCGCTTGAGGCCAGGAGTTTGAGACCAGCCTGGGCAACATAGCAAGACCCTGTCTCTAAAAAAAAAAAAAAAAAAAAAAAGCCAGGCATGGCAGTGGACTCCTGTAGTGATGTCCTTGCTATTTGTTAGTCTGAGGTGGTTGGATTGCTTGAACCCCGGAGTTTGAGGCCGCAGTGAGCTATTAACATGCCATTGCACTCTAGCGTGGGTAAAAGAGCAAGATCTTGTCTCTAAAGTAAATAAATAAATAAATAACTTAATTAATTAAAAATTATGATGAAATTGAATAAGTCCATTTTTAAATGTGCAAGAGTAAATTTTAAAATATCATAGAATAAGTTTCTATCCAAATACATACATGCACATACATACATGTATACGTGTGTATGTATGTGTGTGTATGTGTATGTTCAGAAACTTTTTTTTCTAGAAATGTTGACTGATAGAAGTTACTTTCAAGGATATCATCTAATTTGAAGATAGTTACCAATTCTTTTAGTACAAAATATCATAAATCCTAGTGATTATGGATTCCTTTTTAAAAATCATAATAGAAGATAATATCCAATTCATTGTATACTAGTTATGCAAAAGTTTTATTTATCCAAAAATATCTTTCAGTAAAATTGTCTTACTTTCTGAATCACACTTATAATTTAGGACAAGACACTTGAAGGTATTGTAGCATTTAAACTTGTCTCTAATTTCAGGTCCTGGGATACTGAGAATTGGAGCAGGGATAAATGGCAATGACAGATTTACAGGTCTGATGCAGGATGTGAGGTCCTATGAGCGGAAACTGACGCTTGAAGAAATTTATGAACTTCATGCCATGCCCGCAAAAAGTGATTTACACCCCATTTCTGGATATCTGGAGTTCAGACAGGGAGAAACTAACAAATCATTCATTATTTCTGCAAGAAATGACAATGACGAGGAAGGAGAAGAATTATTCATTCTTAAACTAGTTTCTGTATATGGAGGAGCTCGTATTTCAGAAGAAAATACTACTGCAAGATTAACAATACAAAAAAGTGACAATGCAAATGGCTTGTTTGGTTTCACAGGAGCTTGTATACCAGAGGTAAGTAGTGAGCTTGGAAAATTTTGGAGTTAAAAAATTCATTGTAGGTGGATTTGTTTGGGACTCGGCTTTCTTTCATTTGATAAGATTGTTTGAGCATCTACTCCAAGTCCAGAAGTATGCTAGGGCCAGTGATTGCAAATATAAATTACAAAATTCTTACTCTTATGAGTTCACCCTTTGGATCAACTTAATGAGCTGATAGAAGTAATAACAAGTTAGCAAATGAAATTTTAGCAATTCGCCTGAAAGTTAATGCTCTTCAAAGAACGTGTGTCTATACGCTACCTATTTATTTTTGGCTATGGTTTTGGATGTCATTAAAGTGAATGAAATAATATATATTGAAGGCTTGTATGAATAATTGTATTTGCAACTTTATTAAAATATGATTTTTTGAGGTTTTATTTTTGTACATGTGAAACATACTTGAGTAGTTAGTTTAACTTTCTTCCATGTTGGGTGTAAATACCTTTCTTATCAACCTTCTTGGCCAGCTTAATTCATTAGGCTGTCTTACTGTCCTTATCAGTTCTTTCCATGTTTTCGAAGATTCGTAATCATCTTGGTTTTCTGTTCAGTAATGTGAGAACTCATGAAACTACTTCCCAGGTGTTCTGTGTGACAGCAACAGCTTGGTGACCATGAAAGGATGCCAAGGAACAAGAGTCTTTCCTTTTTGCGAGTTGATTCTAGTTGGTTTAGAAGGATGTATAAATAAATTGAAATGATTTTTTAAAAATGGATGAGTAGAGTTTGAAAAAAAATCTAGGTTATAGGCTCATTCTAGCTTAAACTTGGATGCCTGCCTCTATGGAGTGTCTTTCTTGCCACTTTAGCCCTTTGGTTTGCTGACAGTCATAAGAGATCTTCAAATAGTATGGTCCTTTTTTTACATCAGAAATAGCATATCCTAGACTAGCAATAACAAATGTCATACAAATCTACAACTTGAAAAAGAAAGATGTTTACATATAGTGGATAATACCTTTAAATAGGTATTCAGCTATCAAAGAACTTTTACATATTACATTTTATGCACCTTTCTGATAACCCATAATATAGGTGCATTAACCAGTGTGATAGTGATATTAACCAGTGTGATTATCTTGTATAATATGTGTCAACATTTTGAAGATCTGTATAACTCAGTAACTAGTATTTTTCAAGTAATCAATGCATGTTTTTGCAAATCATGCCTGGGTAAAAGACTGTTCTGAAGTACAAGGTAGACCAGTGGATTTTAAAGTACTAGAGTATGTTTCCAGGTTGCAACTAAATGCTAAGAAACTGCCACTTGTCAAATTTTGGATTTTGGTATAATATCAAGGAAAAATACCCATAATTATCTGAAAAGACTAGTAAAATCCTCTTCCTTTTTCTGTTACACACATGTATATATAAGGCTGGATTTTCTTTATACACTTTAACCAAAGTAAAAGGTAGAAACAGGCTGGGCGCAGTGGCTCACACGTGTAATCCCGGCACTTCGGGATGCTGAGGCAGGCGGATCTCGAGGTGAGGAAATCGAGACCATCCTGGCTAACATGGTGAAACCCCGTCTCTACTAAAAATACAACAAATTAGCCGGGTGTGGTGGTGGGCACCTGTAGTCCCAGCTACTCGTGAAGCTGAGGCAGGAGAATGGTGTAAACCTGGGAGGCGGAGCTTGCAGTGAGCCGAGATGGTGCCACTGCACTCCCGCGTGGGCGACACAGCGAGACTCTATCTCAGAGGAAAAAAAAAAAGCAAAAGATAGAAATGGACAAATTGATTGCAAGAGGAGCTAGGAGAATCCAGCTGTCTTCTATTAAGCCAGACATTAAGGAAACTTTTAAAAATATAAAACAATGCCCCCTTATCACTAATTTATTTTTGAGAACTGTAGTTATTTCTCATAAGATATGTTGTTTATGTTAGCATGTAATGGGTTTATTATTGCTGTCTTAAAATGAGTTATCAATCAATATTTAAATTTTTAATTTTTCATTTGTAATATGGAAAATATCAGCAGATTTTGATGATATCAACAAAACACTCTCTGGGGTTCTCAATAGTTTTGATGTGTACAGGGGTCCTGAAACTAAAACATTTGAGAACTGCAAGTTTAGTCTGTGCTTGTAATTATCTTCCGAGTTTAAATTTTATGATCACTTGCTTCATTTTTAGAAATAAAGACTACAGCCACTTCCATAGATTCTTCTCCAATATGTTGTTGCAATGACATTGACAATTTAACTTTAAAAAAATTCCCTCAAAATTTCTGAAATGCAAGAGACCCTATAAAGACTCTGGGCTGGGCACGGTGGCTCACGCCTATAATTCCAGCACTTTGGGAGGCTGAGGTGGGAGGATCTCTTGAGCCTAGGAGTTTGAGAACGGCCTAGGCAATATAGTGAGACCCCCGTGTCTATTTTAAATTGAAATAAAAATTAAAAAAATTTAAAATAGACCTTCTGAGTTATGCTTTTACCTTTTTCATAGATTAATATGACATAAAGTAATATTAAGGTTAAAATGATAGCATAATGACATCTTAAACAGATAATGAAAATATGTAGACTCTGACATAGCCTGCTATTTGGCACATTGAAAGAGAAGGTAATTATTCTGTGATTTGTTTTCTATCAACCAGGTACACTAGGTCCTGGCAAAGAGCAGGTGCTTAATAAACTATAATTGAAAGAATGAATAAAACCTGTGAAGCAGTTTAGGGTCCTGGTGAGGCATGCCAGATAGTGCTTTGGATTCCAAGTGGGGTCTGTATTGAACAGAAGATGGATTTTGTTAGATCTATAGCCTAGTAACCACATTCTCATGTTTCTTCCCCTTATTTTGTTATTCTGTGTACTTCCTATGTTATTTTCTCTCTACCGTATTTTAGCACTGTTTTTAAGTGTCCTGCCAAATTGTGTACCACATAATTATAAATTAATGAAGTTGCTTTCATAGTGATTCATAGAACTTGCTAGTCTTATTATTTTATTTTTTATAACTAATACTTGCATTATATTTTATATTTATAAACTGTGGCTTAAGAATCAATTAAAGACAATTTTGGAAGATCTTCGTGAAAATAAGAATATCATTTCAACTTGGACTATATTTGTTTTCAAGTGCCTACCATATGCTATGTGAATAGATTCCTTTGGATATAAGTGATATTGGTATAATCCGATATCACCAATCATCACCCATGCATGAAACAAAATTAAAAATTAATTGGATTTGTAGTTTTAATTTTCTATTGCAATAGAGAAGGCCAATTCATGGTTCAGAATACTGCATTATTTTTTCTAAGAAAATAGGTTTCAAAAACTCGTCTTACTATTTCTGTTTATTATTACTGTTCTGATTATCTGAATACTTGGCAAATTCCTGACTTAAAAGAGGAGACAGTAGTGAGTATTATTGTTTCTAGTGAGAAACTGTTTGGGGATGGTTTGATGATTATTATGGATGTTAGGCCCCTTCATATACTGGCCTAAATGTTTGTTTGTATCATAATTCTAAACTCAATTAGATGAATATTTTAATATTAGAAAAAAGGTTTAGATATTTATTTTCTATGTCTTATGCGTTTCTGTATTAATAATTACATACCAGAGTCCAGTATTTCTGAAAGTGTTGCCCTTGCATGACCTTGTCAGAAATATCTAATGCTTATTACTGGACATTATTCCTCACTCAGGACCCCATTTCTGGATCACAATCTCTGGCTGGTGGAGAGGGGAAGTTTAAGCTGAATTAGAAAACTTTTTAAAAGAAAGTTTTCATATATAGAGTATACACAAAAATAGAGAAGATAAAGGAATGAGTCACAGTGTACTAGCTTCAATAATTATCAGCCTTTTGGCAATATTGTTTAATCATTTTTGGTTAAAGTACTTTTTTTTTTTTTTTTTTTTTGAGACGGAGTCATGCTCTGTCGCCCACCCAGGCTGGAGTGCAGTGACACGATCATGGCTCACTGCAAGCTCCACCTCCCAGGTTCATGCCATTCTCCTGCCTCAGCCTCCCGAGTAGCTGGGACTACAGGCGCCCACCACCACTCCTGGCTAATTTTTTGTATTTTTAGTAGAGACGAGGTTTCACTGTGTTAGCCAGGATGGTCTTGATCTCCTGACCTCATGATCCGCCTGCCTCAGCCTCCCAAAGTGCTGGGATTACAGGCGTAAGCCACCATGCCTAGCCGGTTAAAGTACTTTTTAAAGCAAACCTCAGGCATTATGTTATTTCTCTGTAAATTCAGAAGTATTAAAGGTGGATTTGCACTGAGAATCCTGGTAGTTTTTTTTAATGGACTCTTGACATTCTAAAGCTCCTTTATAACTTAAAAAGTTTACTTTATTGAACAAAATATTCATTAAATTTTCTATAAAATGTTGATATATAGCATATAACTGTACATTCTTTTTTTTTCTGAAATTGAGGCTTCTACTTTATTTATTTTTTTTGTTTAGTATTTTATTTCTATCTTTTTTTTTATTATACTTTAGGTTTTAGGGTACATGTGCACAATGTGCAGGTTTGTTACATATGTATCCATGTGCCATGTTGATTTCCTGCACCCATTAACTCGTCATTTAGCATTAGGTATATCTCCTAATGCTGTCCCTCCCCCCTCCCCCAACCCCACAACAGTCCCCGGAGTGTGATGTTCCCCTTCCTGTGTCCATGAGTTCTCATTGTTCAGTTCCCACCTATGAGTGAGAACATGCGGTGTTTGGTTTTTTGTCCTTGCGATAGTTTACTGAGAATGATGTTTTCCAGTTTCATCCATGTCCCTACAAAGGACATGAACTCATCATTTTTTATGGCTGCATAGTATTCCATGGTGTATATGTGCCACATTTTCTTAATCCAGTCTATTGTTGTTGGACATTTGGGTTGGTTCCAAGTCTTTGCTATTGTGAATAGTGCCGCAATAAACATACGTGTGCATGTGTCTTTATAGCAGCATGATTTATAGTCCTTTGGGTATATACCCAGTAATGGGATGGCTGGGTCAAATGGTATTTCTAGTTCTAGATCCCTGAGGAATCGCCACACTGACTTCCACAATGGTTGAACTAGTTTACAGTCCCACCAACAGTGTAAAAGTGTTCCTATTTCTCCACATCCTCTCCAGCACCTGTTGTTTCCTGATTTTTTAATGATGGCCATTCTTTTATTAGATATGAATAGTGATTTTTTTAAACTGAAAATATTCGGGAAGCTATAGGTTTTGATGAAGGTCTTAGTAAATAAAAATATAGTTAGGTAACTTTTCCCTGTGACTTTTGCAAACAAAATCCTCATCTTAGTCCTAAATGCTATGTGGTAATGCTTACTGACTTGATAAAAATTTAAGTTTGTAAAAGAAACCATCATACATTTCTTAGTATCTCTTTGGATCTATTCAACTCATGCCTCTTTCTGAAAAGGGAAAATATTTTCTATTTGTATATTAAGATTAATGGTTTATTAATTTAACTCATGAGATGTTATGATCCCCATTTTCAGAAGACACTGCGAATGCTTGGTAAGTGGTAGAATGAGGAAGCTCAGGACTGCTTGGCCTTAAAGCCATACTCTTTCCACCACACATTTGCTCATGTATCATTCTGCTAGCATGAAAATCCTGATGTAGATCCCTAAGTGGAAATTAAATCTGATGTTGTATTGACACCTGGGTCTCAAGCTGCATCCTCCTCTTCTGTCCAACGTCTTAAGATTGGAGTGCCCCACCTTCAGGACAGTCAGTTCTGCCATGACATGATGGATGGATTCTTAAAAATCATCACACTATGCCAGATGCATAATGAGAAACACAGAACTTATGGAAAAGATGGGGTTAGGAAAACACTGCTCAAGAACTTGGTCGTTGACACGTAAAAAAAATAGAGACCTGATAAAAATGTTGTACATATTAAATATTTAATACTTATAAACAACAATACATATGGCATATTATCTTTAAAATCTTTAAGTTTACTTGTAGAAGTGGGCATCAGAAGGATTGTAGCTTGTGTGTTATTGTGAAATGATAGAATGAGCATTATCTAAAATTGGAGGAAAATTATAACACTAGATGTTGTTAAGTGTGCCTAGTAACACAGGTGTTGAACTGAGTAGCTGTTAGTTGTTTGAGGTATGTGGCTTGTTTCACATGGGTACAATTTTCTGTGTTCACCAAGTTTCTTGTGGATGAAATAGCACTTATAAGCAAATGCAAGTTGAGGCTGTATTCAAATTGTTCCCCAATATATTATCAATTGCATTGGAACAATTTCATGATTTCAAAATAAGGGTTATAGCAGAATTAAATGTACTTGGTCCTCTTCTCCTCTCCATCTACACTCCCCCTGTTGTCACAACTGGTTTTCAAATACCATTCGTATAATTATATATTTATCCACCAATTTTATATGGCTTTAAATATCATTTACATACATATTGATAACTTCCAAATTTATGATGTCAATCTCATCTTTTCTCTAAAATGCCAGACTCATTTCTTTAGTTACAACTTGATGCATTTCTAGGATATTTATTTCATAGACACTTCAAACTAGACATATTTTAAGCCCTTTGATTCTTACCCAAAACCTGTGACTGACTGATACAGGAGGAAAGTCAAGCCTGCTTCACAGATGCCTGGGCTTCATATGTTGCTACTTGCTGTAAGTGGGCTGATGCCTCTCTAGTGCCCTAATCAGAGGTGTTTCTGAAGGTCAGAGGGCAGAGTTGTAAACTGTCCATTTAGCCATTTATCTTTTGTGGATGGAGAAATGGCCTGAAGTATGAAGCTACTACATTCAGCCCTGAGCAGTGCTCATGGTGTAGTTGATTGGTCAGGGGCTTGGAAGAATCAGGACTAGAGACAAAGATGTTTGGGGAGGAGTCATGTGAATAGATTGCCAGGAGTCAACTCGAGTATGAGGGGGTGTTTCCCAAAAGGTTCTCAACAACCGTGAAATCAGAGTGAGGCTCCCTTGCATATCGGCCAGACTCTCCTTTGTCACCACAGTGCCATTAACAGCATGATGGCAGGGATGGAGGTTATGCATAGGTTTGACAGCATGAGCTCCCTCTTACCAAGACTGATGCTGATGTAGCAGCTGGTGGTTGCTGAATGTCCAAACAGCAAGCAGCAGAGACCAAAGCTAAGTACTTCTCAATAAACCATTTACTGGTACATTGATCTCAACCAGACTTTATCACTCCAAAGGAAACAGCAATTCATTCTTATTGGAATTAATACTTTGGCTAATGTATTTACTTTAGCCTCCTAATACATCCTAATACAAGCACCATCATCTGAAGGCATAAGGAATGCCAGCTTTAACCACATGGAGACCTGCATCACACGGCCTCAAAGGGACTAATATGAAGGTGTAGCAATGGGTACGTAGCGATAGGACTGATTCACTGGCCTCACCATATACCACGTCACCTGAAGTAGCTGGCCTCATACAATTGAATGGCCTGTTGAAGACAGGCACGGTGCTGGCTTAAGGACAGCTTCTTAGAAGGTTGAAGTATTGTCCTCCAGGATGCAGTATGTGCATTCAATGGCTGGTATCTGTTTATGTGTCCCCAATAACTAGAATACAGAGGCTCAGGAAGCAGGAGGTAGAAGTTTGACTGACCTCTGTCTCTGCTACTTTTAGTGACCTACTGCCTGAATTTGTTTCCCACTTTAGACTCCACTGGATTAAAAGTTCTGGTTCTGGCAGTGGGGCTGGGGGAAGATTGTGCCTGCTAGGAGACAACTGAGGGCACCCCTGACCTATCACCTGGTTGTTTTGGGCCTCTCATGCCCATGGACCAGCAGGCAAATAAAAGAGTTAGAATGTTGCCCCAGGTGTACTCGATCCTCTTTACCATGAGAACACCCAGGTTGCTGCTGCTCAGTGAAACTCAGAGGATTTGCTGGAACATCTCTTGGTGACTCCACACTCACTGATAACTTTCGACTATTGTCGGTTTGTAGACAAATCCCAAATCTGTCCTCTCCAAAATGTCAGCACCAAAATGACTCTATCTTATGCTGATCAGAGATGCTTATGGTTCATATGAAAAATACAGAATGGCATTCTATATATTAAAACTTGTATTTTTATCTGTATTCATTTTTGGTTCTTTTTTCTCCAAACTATATATTTGCTAACTAAAAATAAAATTGAATTGAGAGACTGAGGATTTGACAGTAGGAAGGCCTTACTCTAAATGATATTCCAACTGCTTCCACCATAGAGTTTTTAAGTATTATCTTAAAGTGTTTAGATAAAAAATTTTCCACTTGAAAAAAATACCTCTAGGTTTATATGATAAAAACACCAACAAATATATTAAGCATGGCATAAGATACCCTCTTTGATCTGACTGTTGTTCCCACACTAGGCATCTCTCAAGGCTCTCCCCATTTGGCACTTCATGCCCCCCCCGCCAAAATGATACCACCAAATATACTATATTGCTTCTTATGTCTGTGCCTAGAAAGTTCTCTCTGATATCATGTTCCACCCTCTACCCCTAACTCCCACCCCATTCGATCTGTCTGCGTTGAGCCCATTATAAAATTGCAAGTTTGTCTTTCTCTTTGGAATTATACTTATCCAGAGAAGGGACTATGCATTAATAACTATTTTGCAACCATAGCATATGGCACAGTGGTTGGAACACAGGAGGTATCCATGAATGAATTACTTGTGCAGTTAAGACATTATAATTCTTTTTGCTTTATTTATCTCTATAAAGGAATGGGAGAAAATGAATGATTGCAAATATTTCTTAGCAGTCAAAGTTTATCTGGGGGAATGCAGAGGCCTCGTTAGTCCCTTTTAGAGAGGTAGAAAGTTGTAGAATTAAGTTTATGGTAAAAGGATTTCATGAAAGCATTGTAATTTTGTCACTGATTTGAATTTCTATGCACCTATTAATAATTTACATTCAATTTCAGATTGCAGAGGAGGGATCAACCATTTCTTGTGTGGTTGAGAGAACCAGAGGAGCTCTGGATTATGTGCATGTTTTTTACACCATTTCACAGATTGAAACTGATAGCATTAATTACCTTGTTGATGACTTTGCTAATGCCAGTGGAACTATTACATTCCTTCCTTGGCAGAGATCAGAGGTAAACCCTACCTTTTTTGTTCCTTTGAAAGCCTCCTGGAAAGCTTTTCCTGAAATGTTTGTTCTGTAATTTCTTTGCAGCTTTTGTTTGAAGTGTTGCTTCCCATTATTATTTACAACTGTAACTGATACATTAGAATTTGCTTCAAACATGTCTGCTGTAAAACCTTTACCAGGTAGAGTTAGTTTCTTCATCACTTTATTTTGTACAGAACTTTATCATGACATTTTCGCATTGGATTTTAAGTGATTTCCTATGGATCTGTCTCCTATGATAGATCGGGACTGGGGCCATGTCTAACCTCAGCATACTGCATATGTCAAAACATGTTTGTTTAATTAATAAGAAAGGAGAAATTGTTTTTTCACTTTAAATTTTGAACTAAATTTTGTAGAGCATAGCTCAGTTGTTCCTATTCCTTTTATAACTTTTTTTGGATTAATTGCTTGTGCTGGATTCATAAGGCCCATTATGAATCTACTTTCTAAAATACTGTTCCTGAGCATGTCAGGCTCTCCTTAGGCAGACACTAGCCACAGGTACATTGCCCTTGCTTCTTATCTTATCACATCTCATCATAGAACATGCAGTTTCTTAATTGGGAAGTCTCTACCTGATGTTGGTAATACCACGGTCTTTGGTACAAAAAATATGTGATATTATATTGATAAGTCAACATATCATATATGATGTAATACTGATGCATGTATAGGCTACTGTCAGAAAATGCTGCTGCTCAGCACCTGCCTTCATCTGTTGGGACTGCTATAACAACATACCTTAGACTAGGTAACTTATAAACAACAGAAAGTTATTGCTCACAGTTTTGGAGGCTGGGAAGTCTGAGAGCAGGGTGCCTGTAGATTGTGTGTCTGGTGAGGGCTTACTGTGCTTCAAAGATATGGTGCCTTCTCAATATGCCCTCCTCACGGTGGAAGGGGCAAACAAGCTCCCTCAACACTAATTCCATTCATGAGGGCTCTATCCTCAAGCCCTCATTACCTCCCGAAAACCCCATCTTTTAATACCACCACTCTGGGGATTAGATTTTAACATAGGAATTTGGGGGACAGGAGGACAAGACATTCAGACTATAGCAGCATCCATTATTTTTAAGGAATTAATCTATTCAGACTTCTCTTTCTCTTTATATGTCTGTATACACACATATGCACACACACATACAATGTTTTAATGTTTTAATGTATGCAGAAATAAGTCTTAAGTGGTAACTTCATTTAAATATAATTTAGTTGCCTTTTGAATTTTCTTCTGGTAAGTAATTTCTAAATGCCTCATTGCTTAGTGCCTCTGGATATTTATATTTATAGGTTCTGAATATATATGTTCTTGATGATGATATTCCTGAACTTAGTGAATATTTCCGTGTGACATTGGTTTCTGCAATTCCTGGAGATGGGAAGCTAGGCTCAACTCCTACCAGTGGTGCAAGCATAGATCCTGAAAAGGAAACGACTGATATCACCATCAAAGCTAGTGATCATCCATATGGTAACCTGCTCCTTTTGCAAGAAAAATCCTCTCTTCTCTGGGTGTACTTAGTTTTGTTAAGAAATGGCACATGGATACATATGTAACAAACCTGCACATTGTGCACATGTACCCTAAAACCTAAAGTATAATAATAAAAAAAAAAGAACTTCTTAAGGCACTTTTTGCAAATGATGGAAGTAGAATGCCTTCAGACCTCCTAATTTCTAAACTCTTTAACTTGTGTGCTACTGTTCTGAGAGACATTGTTTATGAGAGAAAATATAAAGATCAGTTTCCAAACTTCAATAATATATTTTGAAAAGTTTTTGCAGGATTATTTAAAATGGAACAAAGTATTTCTGTTCATAGCTATCAAATTTCTTTAATTTAATAATTATCCTATGGTGATTTGTTAACACCTAAGTAATTGAAATACTTTGTAATTTACATTTTATTAAGCTTCAAGAAGTGAAGCTGTCACTCTATATTAATTTCTTTTTGTCTTATGCTTAATAGTGACAATTTCCTCGATTGGGGAACTATCACAGATGTCTGTCCTAGTAAATTAAGAATGTTTTCTGTATTGAAAAATAATATTTCTTCTATGGGAATGAATCAAGAACATCTGTTAAAAGGGTTGGGTAGAAATCTTGAGAGGCTCTTCACCTTTAGTTTTCATAGTTAGGTTTTGTTTGTTTGTTGATTTGTTTGTTTTTAAGTGTTGCAACTCCTTTAAAGTGCCATTTAACCTGTTCTACTATATGTTCTAGAATGATTTCTGGAGATTCTAAAAAAAATGAGTAAAAGTTAGAAAATATATATTTTAAAATTGTATCAGTGTTCCTGCTGTTGATGCTGCTGTGGGAAGAAAAGCTTTCTTTGAGTAAAGACATGGAATATTAACAATTTAACTTTCATTATTCTGAAAGCTTATGAACATATTCTGTGTCAAAAGCATGTTAGTTAAATCTTTGCTAAAATATTTTCTAAATAAAGGCCCTCAGAATTTTGGCCTGGTGATCAAAATAATTGTGTAAGATCACTTTAATTGAATAAGAAATTCTTGTACAGTTCGTTGGGAGAATGCCCTGGCCCCTTTGTCTCCACTAGGCTTGCTGCAGTTCTCCACAGGGCTGCCTCCTCAGCCTGAGGACGCAATGACCCTGCCTGCAAGCAGCGTTCCACATATCACTGTGGAGGAGGAAGATGGAGAGATCAGGTTATTGGTCATCCGTGCACAGGGACTTCTGGGAAGGGTGACTGCGGAATTTAGAACAGTGTCCTTGACAGCATTCAGTCCTGAGGATTACCAGGTAATTCACTCAGTCCTTTTGAAGTTGTATTTGCCCTTGTAAAACAGACATAATCCTTCTCTGGAAGGGATATACACTGTACCTGGAACATAGTGACCACGCCTGTAATCCTAGTGCTTTGGGAGGCCGAGGTGAGAGAATTGCTTGAGGCCAAGAGTTGTTGACCAGTGTGGACAACGTAGCAAGTCACTTTCTCTACAATAAAAGAAAAAAAATTAGCTGGGTGTGGTGGTGCACACCTGTCATCCCAGCTACTCTGGAGGCTGAGGTAGGAGGATTGCTTGAGCCTACGAGTTCAAGGCTATAGTGAGCTATGATCCCACCACTGCACTCCAGAGGTGGTGACATTGTGTGACTCTGTCTCTAAAATAAAAAAAGAAAAAAAGAAAAATAAAAAAAGAAAAGAAAGGAAGAAAAAAGAAATAATCTACTTTATCTAATTAACTGGAGAATATTTACTTAGAATTTACATTGAACACTATTCATACACACTGAAGTGTTTTCAATTTTGTATTTTCCTTGTCTTCTTAGTATTTATAATAATTTGGGATATAACAAACATTCTGATTTTACAAATTCGTATACAGAATGATTGTAATCTATTCGTATACAGAATGATTATAACCTAATGGATCAATCTTTTATATTTCAGAATGTTGCTGGCACATTAGAATTTCAACCAGGAGAAAGATATAAATACATTTCCATAAACATCACTGATAATTCTATTCCTGAACTGGAAAAATCTTTTAAAGTTGAGTTGTTAAACTTGGAAGGAGGAGGTAAGGCTGGTGATTCAAAAATATTAAATATTTGCTTGTCTACTCATGCTGATGAAAGTAGATTCCTTTAGGGAAGTATGTTCCTTTGAACTAATCTTACTTAAATAAATGAATAAATTATTAGTTTTTGAAGAGAGAAGCCTGAAAGTTGATAATTGCTTAAGATATATGATAATATATACCATAATATATGTGGTAATATAATCTATATCAATCATTTTAGATTGATAATCCCTTTCTTGGTAAAAAGAAAATTTTCCTCTTTACATAAACTTTTAGAATTAGTTTTATAAATTAATATTCAACTCATAGTTTCACATTGATATGCTTTTGCTATGAGGTTTGGTTAATTCTGAATAATATCTCTGTTTATTATATGGACAGCCTGTTTTTGCTATTTTTCCCACTTATTATTACCCACTGATATTTTTCTAGAAGAGACGTGCTTTTAAAATGAAAAGTATAAGTGTACTAAGTCACCAAATTACAGTTTTCATTCATGGTAGGTTCCCCTAAGGTCACCTCTCTCTTTTCCGTTTTTTGCTGTGGCTCTGCTAGATCTATCTGCAGATATAACGCTGTAAAATCTGGTCCTTTTGGATGATCTATAATGAGCTGATTATTAATAAAAGAAGTCAACAATACCTTAACTTCAATTCTGCTATTCAGAAAGCTCTGATTATCAAGGGTTATTGGAGTCAAACTTATTTCATGACAAAACTCATCTGTGCTAAGTGAGGCTATTGATAATATGTATCCCAGTTAGATGGAATACTTTGCAAAAGTGTTAATGTGTTTATCAGGTGCTACTGGGAGTGTTATGGAATACATACGATATGCATTGTTAATTACCTTTATAAGTATAAGAAATTGAGAGATGATATGGTGTTTAGCAGGGCAGTCCCTTTCATTACAAAACCTGGTATCATTACCTCATTATTATTATTTATTATTTTGATGAAAGCAATAGTACATAAGCCATCCAAAGGAAAAATTGGTAGGACTGAGATATGAAAATTGTCTTTATGTATAAAGTAGGTATTTTGGGTAAATATGCAAAAATTTTTCTTTCCTGTGTTCCCAAATCTCGAGTGAGAGCAAGGAGACCAAGCCAGTGTTTGGGAGCAGGGAAATGGTTAAACAGTGCTGAGCTTGGTTGAATGCATAAAACAGTAGAAATGTGCTGTCTAGTAGGTGGCATATAAAAATACCAGCTTTTCTTGTCTTCCAGAGACAAGTCCTTGCATCTCCAAATCACTATATGCATTACTAAAAAGGTTACTATAAAATATTTGAAAAGTTGCCCTTTGTATCACTTAAAGCTAAAAATCCTTATGTAATAGAAAGAGAAAATGTTAGTGACCATTAGCTAATACTGATTAATAATTGTACATGAAATGTTATTGAGATGATAATACTTGTGATCATATGACCACTTATAGTGATACTTGTTATATTATTGAGAAACTTCTCCCCATATCTCTAGAATATGCATTGTTCTATATTAATTGGACTTGAATACTCACTAGAAAACCAACCTTGCAGTTTCATAGGAAGCAATAGTGGCCGAGAATCTGATTTATCCCTCAGTGGGTTGGGATTGGAGGAAAAGGAATTTATACAATGACCTCTACTCCTGGACTTATATGTAGGGACTGTCTAACGTGTCAAGTAGCTTGTAGAGCTTAATTCTTTGGAGAGCCAAGGACTCATTTCATGCTTTTTGACTATAAAACTGATGAAACTGATGATTCTACATAAGGTAGCCACAACCTGAATAGATGTCGTACGCTAGCCAAAGTATATATGGTGTTGAACTTCTTTTTTGTGACTTCTGGATAATGTGGGAGCAAAGCCATGTACTAGATATTTGCTGCAAATCCATTTTGCCTTTTGGATCTGTATGATGATTTCAGGTTCTAGGTGCCATACATTCTCATGTCTGGTATATCCCTGTCCTATTGACAGGCAAAAACACAGGGCAAAAAGAGAAGAGAGGGCAGATCTTACACTAGCATGTCAATCAAGGATATTGGTAGAAGCATATATGTATGGATGTGGCTTTGCTATTTTTACTCTCCTTTTTTTCTATTGCTATCATCACTGCCCTTCCTATCTTCTTTGTTTGCAAACATTTGGTAAAATAATGGTTGGGGTACAAGATGTATTAGAGGGGAAGGTATAACCACTTTCTCTTTATTATTGCCAAAGTACTTTATATTTTATATTTTGATGATATTATTTATTTTCCATTATTTTATTTGATCTTTACAACTCTTAGTCCATTTCGTGCTGCTGTAACAGAATACCACAGACTGGGCAATTTATAAGCAATAGAAGTTTACGTGGCTCATGGTTCTTGAGGCTGGAAAGTCCAAGATTGGGGGGCTGCATCTTTTAGGGCATTCTAGATACATCATAACATAGTGGAAGGCTCCACATGGTCAGAGAATGCATATGAGAGGGCAAGAGAGGGCTGAACTTGCTTTTACAAGAAACCCATTCTTGCAATAGTGAACCCACTCCCAGGATAACAACATTAATTTATTCATGAGGGCAGAGGTGTCATGACCTGATCACCCCATAAAGGTCCCAATTCTCAACACGGTTGCATTTGCGATTAAATTTCCAACATGTGAACTTTGGGGAACACATTCAAACCATAGCCAACAACATTTCTATAATAAAAGACAGCACCTTTCATAGGTGAGGAAACTGAGATACCAAGAAGTTTAGTGACTTGCTGAAATTTTTACAGCTGGCATCTTTCACAACCAGGAAAGCAGAATTTTTAGGTGGCTTGTCTAGGACTCTTTCCACAATGCCAGTGGCTAGAGGGTGATCAAGTTTGAGAATGGTAAATAAATGTGGTGGGGATTTGAATGTGTGGATGGAAGGAAAGGCTAGATGCATTTCTCAATATTGAACTGGTTGTTGTGAATGGTAAGGTGATTATCACAGGCATATTAGGCCTAAGTGTATGATTATATAATCAGATAAATACATTTTAAATATCTAAGATATTAGAAAATAATTTATGTTGCTGTAAAAAAGTGAAAATTTAAAAATAATACTAGATTGGCGAAATGGGAAGTAATAATTACAATCGATATTGAGTATTTCATGAAACTGTGAATGAAATTTTGATAATTTGATAGCTTGACTGGTGCTATAATTTTACTATTTAAAATGATCCATTTCTTATGGAAGAATGCATGTTATTGGGTGAATATTACTGCATTTTCCTCTTTGCTTGATATGTTTTAAGATCTCTCAATTTTCTCATTATGTCAATGTGTGTTGTGTGGGTTGTGTCTCTGTGTCTCCTTGTGAAGTAGCTGAACTCTTTAGGGTTGATGGAAGTGGTAGTGGTGATGGGGACATGGAATTCTTCCTTCCAACTATTCACAAACGTGGTAAGCAGTTTTTCTAAGGTCCTTTACTATTATATGTTTTTATTTTAACTTCTCATTTTAGAGACAATACTAACCACTTATTAACACCTATTATGTGTAGGTCCTTTACATATTTTATCTCATTAACTGTCACAGAAACTTTATGAAGGATGATTTCCTTCATGTTGTAGTCACCCAGCTAGAAAGGGATCAAGTCAGAATCACATCCCTGTCTGCTTCCAAAACCCAGACTCTCCTTCCTATATGAACCTAATGTTGTTTCCTGATTCTAATTGTGATAGAAATTTCACTTGAATGTCATTTATAAAAATGATTGTTTGGAAACGTTTTACATAGCTTCAAATACCTAAAAAGAGGTCAATAGAAAATTTATATTTTCATTTTAAATACATCACACGTACTTCTCCGTACCAAAAGAACTATGAATCCTTATATGTAAAATGTAATCAGAACAAATGGGGAGTAATCCCAGCATTTTGGGAGGCTGAGGCGGGCTGATCACCTCAGCTCAGGAGTTCGAGACCAGCCTGACCAACATAGTAAAACCCCATTTCTACTAAAGATACAAAAATTAGCCAGGCGTGGTGGCATGTGCCTGTAATACTAGCTATTCGGGAGGCTGAGGCAAGAGCCCAGGAGGCTCTTGAACCCAGGAGGCGGAGGTCGAGTGAACCAAGATTGTGTCACTGCACTCCAGACTGCGTGACTGAGCAAGACTCTGTCTCAAAGAAAAAAAAAAAAAGAAAGAAACAAATGGGAAAAATAAATAAGGAAGAAAATAAATGGAAGGATAGTTGGCAATTAATAAAGGTGATATTGAAAAGAGGATGCCTTTTGAAGTAGATTTATATACAAACATGATTCAGCTTTTTACCTCAAATATTTTTTCATATATGAAAAGCATACTTAGAATATTTTTTTCTTGAAGAAGTGTGTTTTCTAATCCTCAAATCCTTCTTTTTTCACAATGTCAGGTTTTATATTTTAGTGCTGGAACTCATGATTTCACCGCCTTCATTCCTAACTTCCATCAATGCCTAATGCAACCTCTGTAGTTAATTACTCTATTACTTTTAGAATTGTTCATTTTCTAGTCTGCAGACATTAATGCAACATAAAATTTGAACATACTTTTTAGGAAAAACTTAAATGCTGCTTTAGATCATGGCATCTTTTTAGCTACAGAATGGGACTATTTAGGATCAGGAGAGATAGATTTATAGTATCATCACATGATGAAAAAATAGGCCTAGAATTCATGCATATTGGAAACCAAGAATCTGTTCAGCCAGAATGACTAAAATCATAGGGAAACTACTTATTATTTCATGAAGGTAAGAGTCATTTTGGCTCAAGTTCTTTTGAGGTCAGAAAGGTCGTGGGAGACCTTCCTCATATACTCTGTGTGGAAGAATGTTCTCTTTCATAGAGAAGAAAAAGAAAAACAAGTTTTCCTTATTCATCTCCAAGTGCTTACGCAGCACTTGTACATCACGTTGGTGCCAAAGTAGAGAAAGGTCATAAAAGCATGAATATGTTTGGCACCCATTTGTGTCTGCCTTCCTTTCTAAAACAAATTAGAATGTACTCAATGAATGGAAGGACTCTTTTCAAAAAGTTGTTCCTTGGCTTTTCCTTTGGTCTGTAAATTACTGATTAACATTTTTTTTTTTCTATTTGTTGGAACTTGTTCATGCAGCCAGTCTAGGAGTGGCTTCCCAAATTCTAGTGACAATTGCAGCCTCTGACCACGCTCATGGCGTATTTGAGTTTAGCCCTGAGTCACTCTTTGTCAGTGGAACTGAACCAGAAGATGGGTATAGCACTGTTATATTAAATGTGAGTACCTTTTCTTCCTTCATTCCTAGACACTTTCTGTTGTTTTAAAAACTGTACTGTGCTATGAAAGTGTGTTTTATGCTTTCCTTTTTTTGTGTAGGCCGAGGGGAATGAGCCTATTGGCACAGACGATACAAATTGGTGATCGAACAGTCATTTGGCATTTATTTTTGTCTTTAGTATTGCACATGGAGTCATTGTTTAATTCTGAGGATCCTTGACCCTTTAAGGAATATAATGGAGCTGCACTACAAGTATTTATCTTACATAGATTTTTGTGTTTGTTCAGATAGGCTGTGGTAACAAACATCTCTAAAATATCAGTGGCTGGTACAACAAAGAATTGCCTTCCTCCTTTCCTTCTTCCCTCCCTCCCTCCCTTCCTTCCTTCCTTCCTTTCTTTTTTCGAGATGGAGTTTCGCTCTTTTTGCCCAGTGGAGTGCAATGGTGTGATCTCAGCTCACCACAACCTCCGCCTCCTGGGTTCAAGCGATTCTCCTGCCTCAGCCTCCCAAGTAGCTGGGATTACAGGCATGCACCACCACCTCTGGCTAATTTTGTGTTTTTAGTAGAGACAGGGTTTCTCCATGGTGGTCAGGCTGGTCTCAAACTCCCAACCTCAGGTGATCCACCTGCCTTGGCCTCTCAAAGTGCTGGAAAAGATTTGTTTTTCATTCATAGTATGTATATGTCCAACTTAAGTTAGCAAGGGGCTCTGATTTTTAGTCACTTTAGGCACCAAGGCTATATCTCAGCAGGTGCTTTTATCTTCTTGGTGGAGGGAAATGTGGATGTGAAGAACGGCATACCAGCTCTTTTAGCTTCTTTCTGGAAGTGATTTACGTCATTTCTACTTAACTTCCTTGGTCAAAGCAGGTCTCCCAGCTGTGCCTAATGTCAGTGGGTGAAGTGCAATCCTATCCTGTCTCTCTGCCATAAGGAAAGAAAATCTAAAACATGGGTGAACTAGCAATAATAATAACTCTATATGATGTGTGTGTGTGTTTGTGTGCCTACTCTGCTTTGTTCCAGTAGAACTTAAGAAGGATTCATTGTTCAGTGACTCACAGGAGCTAGCTACTTGCTCAGCTTCCATACGAATAATGAAGAAATATCACTCAAACATATCCTTCTGTACTATTATGGCAGATTTTCAATAAACTATTGTGCGATAAATTCAACAACCTTAGAAAGGATAACTAATGACTCAGGAAAGATAAAAAAAGCATTAAGGGAAAGGATCAACTTTTATAAAATTACTGTCTCTAAATTTTATTTTGATGTAACCATCATATTTCAAGAATAAATAAAAATTACTGTTAGTTGGGATTTACTTGGAGAAATTTTTAAGCTTTTCATTCTTAACATATTATTGACAAAAGCATATCTTCCTTCTTAAATGTGTTTTCTTATACTTTGGGTCAAATATGTTTTTTGATGAGTTTGTTTACATAATATATTGAAGATAAAAGTAAATGTGATTTGTTTTAAAATGAGTTTTACAGCTCACTTTTCAGAAAAACACCATTTATACATTCCTTGCAATGAAATATATACCATTTTTGTAGTGATTGTGAAAACTTTTCTGGGTGTACCTGAATGTAATACATTGTTAATCACATTTGATTTATTGGGATAAAATAAAAGATACACAAAAGACAGTTATAATTTAAATAGGAGCCACGTTTTTTTAATCAATTTATAGTTTCATGCAACAATCACCTTTGAAATTTTTATTATTTCAATTGTTTTTTATTTATTTCTTTTAAGAGATAGAGTCTTGCTGTGTTGCCCGGGCTGGAGTGCAGTGGCACCATCATAGCTGACTGCAGCCTCGAAGTCCTGGGCTCCAGGGACCTTTCTGTCTCAGTCTCCTGAATAACTGGGACTACAGGCATGTGCCACTGCACTTGGGATAGTCACCTTTTAAATATCCTCTATTTGTAAGACTCTCTGTGGGCCTTCAAAGATGGATAGTATATGACTCCTGCCTGCAGCAGTCTTGTAGTCTGGAGAAGAACTTATATAAAATAAAATTGTGCTGCTATCATTAATGTATTTATAAGCCTCTAAGTAACTGGCTTTAATCTCTCTTTTAATAGATCTTAATATTAAATATTTTGTAGGTTATAAGACATCATGGAACTCTGTCTCCAGTGACTTTGCATTGGAACATAGACTCTGATCCTGATGGTGATCTCGCCTTCACCTCTGGCAACATCACATTTGAGATTGGGCAGACGAGCGCCAATATCACTGTGGAGATATTGCCTGATGAAGACCCAGAACTGGATAAGGCATTCTCTGTGTCAATCCTCAGTATTTCCAGTGGTTCTTTGGGAGCTCATACTAATGCCACATTAACAGTTTTGGCTAGTGATGATCCATATGGGGTATTCATTTTTTCTGAGAAAAACAGACCTGTTAAAGTTGAGGAAGCAACCCAGAACATCACATTATCAATAATAAGGTTGAAAGGCCTCATGGGAAAAGTCCTTGTCTCATATGCAACACTAGATGATATGGAAAAACCACCTTATTTTCCACCTAATTTAGCGAGAGCAACTCAAGGAAGAGACTATATACCAGCTTCTGGATTTGCTCTTTTTGGAGCTAATCAGAGTGAGGCAACAATAGCTATTTCAATTTTGGATGATGATGAGCCAGAAAGGTCCGAATCCGTCTTTATCGAACTACTCAACTCTACTTTAATAGCGAAAGTACAGAGTCGTTCAAGTAAGTATCCCTTAGTGTGTTATTATTATTATTAGCTATCAGAATCCTGAAACAATCAGTTTTAAATTTTATTTAATATAGAATTCTATAAAAAATAGTAAACTCTAACTTTGAAAGTGTCCTCTTACAACAGTTTACCTGTAAGGTAACTGGAAGCCAGACACATTTTTTTCTTAGAAATTATGTTTTAAAAGCCAGTAGAAAGTAAGATGAGAACTTTAAAATTATCTAGCACACACTATTATAACAGGGTTGACGTAGTCTTGAGGCTGACTCTGATTTCTGGATGAGTGGATTCGTCCACTGGGGTTGCTGTAACAAACTGCCATAAACTGGGTGGCTTAGAAACAACAGAAATTTTTCCTTATAGTTCTGGAGGCTGGGAAGTGCCATGATTAAGATGCCAGCAGATTCAGTGTCTGGTGAGGGTCTGCTTCCTGGGTCTTGTGGAGGGTTGAGGGGTCTCTGTCTCTCTCAGGCCTCTTTTACATGGGCACTAACCCCATTTACAAGGGTCTCACCTCCTTAACCTAATCACCTTCAAAGGCTCCACCTCTTAATACTATCACCACAGAGATTAGAATTTAAATGTATGAATTTTGAGGCGGGAGGACACAAACCTTCAGACCATAGTAACAAAGTAGTTCAGTGACAGCATTAATTAAGAATGGGCAGTGCAGAACAGGTTTGTCAGGGAAGAAGGTGAAGCGGTTAAAGAGGCAGTAATTTAGAGTATGATGATTTGCAGCTGGTCGTTGAGGTCAAGGAACAAAATTAGTTTCCTACTCAATCTTGTAACTGAAGTGCTGTTTTGTTTTAATGGCACAGTGAACTAATTAGAAGAGGATCATTCTGTAGATTTCATCATTATCTGTTGTAATATTATGTAAAGTGATGATTATACTCTAATGATTTTTTCCTTTTTGATAACTTTTCAACACATATTAGAATATTTCTGTAGGTAACTGTTCTTTTGTTATAAATTCTATAATAAAAATTTCTCTAGAATGTAAGCTACAATAGAGCAGGGACATTCTGTTTAGTTTATTTTTGAATCCTGAATGTCTAGATTAATGCTGGTGCATATTAAACAATACATATTCTTAAATATAAATAGTAGGGCCGGGCGCGGTGGCTCACACCTGTAATCCTAGCTAGCACTTTGGGAGGCCGAGACAGGCAGATTGCCTGAGCTCAGGAGTTCAAGACCAGCCTGGGCAACATGGTGAAACCCCGTCTCTACTAAAATACAAAATAAATTAGCCGGGCATGGCAGCGTGTGCCTGTAGTCCCAGCTACTTGGGAGGCTGAGGCAGGAGAATAGCTTGAACTCAGGAAGCGGAGGTTGCGGTGAGCAAAGATGGTGCCACTGCACTCCAGCACTGCAGCCTGGGTGATAGAGTGAGACTCCATCTCTATAAATAAATAAATGAATAAAATAAATGGTAGAGGGAAAACCCCAAATGAGAATCCTATTTGGCTAATGGAATCTTGCTGAGGTTTCTTGATGACTCTTGGCCAGTTCTTAGAATTTTGATAGCTTTCTCTGTTCTATTTGGATCTTCTGTCTTTCAGTTCCAAATTCTCCACGTCTTGGGCCTAAGGTAGAAACTGTTGCACAACTAATTATCATTGCCAATGATGATGCGTTTGGAACTCTTCAGCTCTCAGCACCAATTGTCCGAGTGGCAGAAAATCATGTTGGACCCATTATCAATGTGACTAGAACAGGAGGAGCATTTGCAGATGTCTCTGTGAAGTTTAAAGCTGTGCCAATAACTGCAATAGCTGGTAAGAAAAGACAACTAAAAAGCAGTACATACAGAGGTACATACACACAGAGGGACATGTATCCTTGATTAACAAAGCCTCTCGCAGTTGCAATTAGGATAATAAACTAGAAAGCTAGAAATACTCTTGTATTTTTTTCAAGGGACAAATCTAGAGTTTTTTTTTTTTTTTTTTTTTTTTTTTTTTTTGAGATGGAGTCTCGCTTGATTTTACAATTTTGTTTTGTTTTGTTTTGAGATGGAGTCTTGCTCTGTCGCCCAGGCTGGAGTGCAGTGGTGTGATCTTGGCTCACTACAACATCCACCTCCCGGGTTCAAGCGATTCTCCTGCCTCAGCCTCCCGGGTAGCTGGGACTACAGGTGTGCGCCACCATGCCCAGCTAATTTTTGTATTTTTAGTAGAGATAGGGTTTTACCATGTTGGCCAGGATGGTCTTGATCTCTTGACCTCATGATCCGCCTACCTCGGCCTCCCAAAGTGCTGGTAGAGTTTTTATATATTTATGACACTGAACTTGTAGACTTTGCAAAAAGTTTTGGCCAAATTATCTATGAATTTAAAAGCTATGATGACCAAAATATGCACAAATCAATGAAAAGTAAACTGAGGAAAACACTGGTTTTCTCTGAGTGTACTCCTCATTTTTGAAAGGAATTCACTTGTAAATGACTACTGAGGAATGCAGGGAAAATGGGCAGCTACATGCTTTCACTGTTTGGCAACAGCTTTGTCTCTGGATCCCGTTATCTTACTTGCTTATTTATTTGTGAAGAGCAAGGAAGAGGCAATAGTTAGTATTAACTATTTTATGTATAAGAAAATGGCTTCTTTGCCAGATGTGTGTATAAGAAGACTGCCTACTTTGATAGTGCCGTCCCAGCATCCAGAGGGAGATTTGTCTGAGAACTATTCAATTAGAACCTTTCTAGTTTGCTTTCAGAGGAACAGGAATGTGAATTGATGGGATACTGTGCTTGATTTAAGAAAATAAATCATCTGGACATAATACTTGCTTGAAAAGACAATAAACCAGGCCCATCTAATACCTAACGGGTGTAGGCTGGGGTAGCTCTTAGGAATACCTGGCTGCCTGTAGAAGGCCTCACACACTGACAGATGGTGGGGATTGGTCAGTGTTCTAAGAAATTAGTCCTCAGTCTTCACACGAAGGGCCCCTCCTTTCCCCACCCACCTTTTTTTAATTTTAATTTTTATTTTTTTCTCCTGCCATCCTGAGCAGTACTCAGTAGCGGCTTTCAATCTATGCAAGAAAGTCTTTTCATATCCAGCTGTATCATTGATGATGGTAGCGTTCCCATATCTGTGCAATGGTATAATTTATCTCTCCAGTGACGTTACAATTCTAGTTCTGTTCTTTCTTCTAAAAGTACATATTTTTTTCTTGTAGTTAAGGGGGGCTATCTTGTAATGAATTATTCCCTATTTATATAAATAGACCAAATATATGTATACATCTTTCTGAAAGTGAAGGAATGAACTTGAACACCCCTAGGAAGTCTTTTTCATTATTTTGTGACATTATCAAACCCATTTTGCTACTGAGAGGCATAAAGGTCTTCTTGCTTAGAATGAATGTAGTCAGTATCCTCAAAAAAGTATTTCCAAGTAGATCCATAAAGTTTGATACCTAATAGTTTTTCCCTAGTATATGGAATGTTTTGATCATATTTTAGAAGTCTTAGCATTTTACTTTTGGTCTTTTCAGGTGAAGATTATAGTATAGCTTCATCAGATGTGGTCTTGCTAGAAGGGGAAACCAGTAAAGCCGTGCCAATATATATCATTAATGATATCTATCCTGAACTGGAAGAATCTTTTCTTGTGCAACTGCTGAATGAAACAACAGGAGGAGCCAGACTAGGGGCTTTAACAGAGGCAGTCATTATTATTGAGGCCTCTGATGACCCCTATGGATTATTTGGTATGAAGACTAATTTGTGTCTCTCTTTGACTTGTCTGTATGTATAGATCATAGATAATGATCTTTTCTTTACTTTTAGAGACTCAGAATTGATCTGATCATGTTTTCTTTCTTAACCTGCTGTTACTGACATATAGGACATCTGTACACAGTCATTGGCAGTGGTTAGTGATTGTTTAAAAAAGAAATTAAATCAGTCTCTTAGCATATATGGAGAAGTCACAAACTATTGGCTTTAGGGTGTGACCTGGCTCCTATATGTGTTTTGTGAGTCTTAGGCATTTCTTTAGAAAAATAATTTAATTTATAGAAATTTACACCAAAATTTGGATTTCTGGGCTTTCTTGATAAATAGGAAATGTGGCAATATCAAGTTCCTTTTCCTGCATAACATCAGTCATGGGAACCAAATAGCAACTGCCCCTCTGGAGCAGGCTTGCACTGTGCAATCAGCTTCTGTGCTCACTGGACCTGTCACTCATGTCTGGTATAGACTTGAGCCCTATGGGCTTTGTGGTTTCTACTTCTATCACAGTGAAAAATAATTTGGAAATTTTGGCAGGGCAGACCAATTTGTTTCACAGCGTGTTACTCTGGTTTTTGTGGGTTATAGCTACTTAGACTGCTTAGGGGGAAAGAGAATCCACTGTAGGATGGTGCTTGGTTAACTGTTATCTCTGTTTCACTTTGTATTTGAAATGAATTCTGCTCTGTCTACCCTTCAGGTTTTCAGATTACTAAACTTATTGTAGAGGAACCTGAGTTTAACTCAGTGAAGGTAAACCTGCCAATAATTCGAAATTCTGGGACACTCGGCAATGTTACTGTTCAGTGGGTTGCCACCATTAATGGACAGCTTGCTACTGGCGACCTGCGAGTTGTCTCAGGTAATGTGACCTTTGCCCCTGGGGAAACCATTCAAACCTTGTTGTTAGAGGTCCTGGCTGACGACGTTCCGGAGATTGAAGAGGTGAGAGGACTGGCTAGTATAGAATGACACTGTAAATCATACCTTATCTGTAGTGACTAGAACAGATGGCCGTTGTGACATTTTGGAGAGGATGTCAAATAAATTATTCCTGCAAGAATGTTCAAACTATGCTAGTGTGAAAGTGATTCTTACAGTTGACAAAATCAGGAATATTCTAGAAATAGATTGCATACATATGCCAGTTTACTACTATAAGACTTTTTTGTACAATTACATTGCATTATTCAACATTTTGGTTAAAAGGTTAAATAACATATGTATATGTATACATATATATGTCATAATTTATAATACATTTGTTCTGTATAAACTCTTTTTTTTTTTGGGATGGAGTTTTGCACTTGTCACCCAGGCTGGAGGGCAGTGGCACGATCTCGGCTCACTGCAACCTATGCTTCCCAGGTTTAAGGGATTCTCCTGCCTCAGCCTTCTGAGTAGCTGGGATTACAGGTGCACGCCACCATGCTTGGCTAATTTTTGTATTTTTAGTAGAGACGGAGTTTCACCGTGTTGGCTAGGCTGGTCTCGAATTCCTGACCTCAGGTGATCCACCTGCCTCAGCCTCCCAAAGTGCTGGGATTACAAGCATGAGCCAACGTGCCCGGCTTGTTCTGTATAAACTCTTAACTTATATTTATACTCCCTTTTGGCTTGGGTGTGAGCCAGTCAATCTTAAGTATTATTGTGGTTTTTCATTCATTCATTCATCCATCCACTTATTCTTCAACCATTTTTGAGAATTTACTATATGAAAAATACCATGCGAGATACATCTTCCTGATATTTCCTTTTCCTGATGAAGCAGCAAGGTAGCAAATATAAGTACAGTATCAGTGGAAAAGTTAATCACTAACATACATTGGCTGAAGATAATTTTACTGTATGAAATTCAAGTATTATTAACATTTAGATCTCATTACTTTTGATAGCATTTATTCTTTAATAGTATAAAATTTTATAGAAGTTCATAAAATTTATTTTGAATGCTAATTGTGCCATTTTTCACTTCTAAAATATTATTCATTAGCACATAAAAAACACTTCTGTTTTTTTCTCTCTAAATTTAGGTGGCATTACAGTATGTTTTTGTTTTAAATTTTGTCGAATAATTTTATTTAAGATAATGGGAGAAATAAACATAGTATATTAACTCTCCATTAAAATGTATATTTCAGATTTTTTTTAAAAAGGTATAGGATGTAAAAGTCCTATTATTGAAATGGTAAACATAAACAGGGATATTAAAATTGAGTCACATGATTATATAACAATATTAAGGAGTTTAAACAGCCTGTATGTCTTATATATAACTAGGTTCTATTATTAAATGTTGATGGTGGGTTATTCTGTTACATGTTGGGTTTGTAAGTGTAATTGGGGGAGTTTCTTTTAGTCCATTTATATTTCATTCCATTTTGTTCTTGTACTTGCATGTATATGTTTGATTTTTTTCCCTTGAATCATTTTTATTCTAATTTCAGAACTGTGATGCTGTTAAGGAAGTTTTCACTGTATTTTCAGGTTATCCAAGTGCAACTAACTGATGCCTCTGGTGGAGGTACTGTTGGGTTAGATCGAATTGCAAATATTATTATTCCTGCCAATGATAATCCTTATGGTACAGTAGCCTTTGCTCAGACGGTTTATCGTGTTCAAGAGCCTCTGGAAAGAAGTTCCTGTGCTAATATAACTGTCAGGCGAAGGTATATGAGATAGCTGCTTGCGTCTGTGGGAGTGATGAGAGTTGTGGGGTGGTGGGGAAGGATCCTTTGCACAGTTAAATCATTTAGGTTTTGTGGTTTTTTCTATGCCATAAATTATTTTATAGGTTATTTTAATTTGTTAATTGAATTATGCTTATTAGTATAAAGGGCCTTTCATTTATCATACCTATTGTTAGTGAAATGGGTAATAAATTTTACATCACTGGGCTCTCTAACCACAGAAATGCATTGCTCTAATCTGTAATTTGTTACAATTAGTACTTAAATATAACTGGCTTTTAAATTAAAGAACATTTGTATGATGTATGAAGGAGTTGATTTCCAGGTCTGTTTTTTCTTGCTTTTTTTTTTCTTTTTTTGTGAGGCAGCATTGGGCTCACTGAGCTCCTTCAGAAATAGAAAACAGGATCTTGGGAACTTGTGACAAGTACAGTCATCCCTGTGGTATCCACAGGGGATTGATTGCAGGGTCCTTGGATATAACAAAATCCTTGGATGCTCCTCTTTAATATAAAGTGGTGTAAAATATAAAATTTGCATATAACCTATGCACAGCCATCCGTATACCTTAAATCATCTCTAGATTACTTATAATACCTAATACAATGTAAATGCTATGTAAATAGTTGCTATACTGGACTGGTTTTTAAAGTTTGTATTTAAAAAAATTTTTTTTTCTAAATATTTTTGATCTGCGGTCTTGAATCCACAGATGTAGAACCTGTGGATAGGGAGGGCTGACTGTTACTACATTTCCTCAAAATGTAGTCAAGTTTGTTATCATTGTTACTTTGTTTCAGTTAAGTATAGCAATAAAAATTAACTTAGTAATTTTGTTTTGAAACCCTGAATTTGCATACCTTGGAAAATATTTTCATAGCTTGGTTAAAAATAAATATTGTTTGATTGAAAATTAGCAAGGTTTCCTCACAGGAGAAGACAAAATGTTGGGAGACAAGTGTAATTAAGAAACAGGATTGTGTTTGTACTACAACTTTAAACTTTTTTAAAAAATTAAAAACCACAATCAGCATTCCTTTTCTGTATGTGTAATTACTTTGAGCGCTTAACCTATCTTTTAATTGTCACTCCACATTTTAGCGGAGGGCACTTTGGTCGGCTGTTGTTGTTCTACAGTACTTCCGACATTGATGTAGTGGCTCTGGCAATGGAGGAAGGTCAAGATTTACTGTCCTACTATGAATCACCAATTCAAGGGGTGCCTGACCTACTTTGGAGAACTTGGGTGAATGTCTCTGCCGTGGGGGAGTCCCAATATACCTGTGCCACTTTGTGCCTTAAGGAACAAGCTTGCTCAGCGTTTTCATTTTTCAGTGCTTCTGAGGGTCCCCAGTGTTTCTGGATGACATCATGGATCAGCCCAGCTGTCAACAATTCAGACTTCTGGACCTACAGGAAAAACATGACCAGGGTAGCATCTCTTTTTAGTGGTCAGGCTGTGGCTGGGAGTGACTATGAGCCTGTGATAAGGCAATGGGCCATAATGCAGGAAGGTGATGAATTTGCAAATCTCACAGTGTCTGTTCTTCCTGATGATTTCCCGGAGATGGATGAGAGTTTTCTAATTTCTCTCCTTGAAGTTCACCTCATGAACATTTCAGCCAGTTTGAAAAATCAGCCAACCATAGGACAGCCAAATACTTCTACAGTTGTCATAGCACTAAATGGTGATGCCTTTGGAGTGTTTGTGATCTACAGTATTAGTCCCAATACTTCCGAAGATGGCTTATTTGTTGAAGTTCAGGAGCAGCCCCAAACCTTGGTGGAGCTGATGATACACAGGACAGGGGGCAGCTTAGGTCAAGTGGCAGTCGAATGGCATGTTGTTGGTGGAACAGCTACTGAAGGTTTAGATTTTATAGGTGCTGGAGAGATTCTGACCTTTGCTGAAGGTGAGCAATGGTTCTAAATGAATTTCAATTGCCCCTGGTAAAGTCATCATAGTCCATTTTTATGATAAAATTTATAAGAATTCTTACTGTGTACATTCTTGCTAATATATAAAAATGTAGTTTGGCTTTAGAAAAAATAGAAGGTAATTGGCTTGTTAATGTTTGACATGACATACATAGACTGACATGACTGTACATACATATCTTTTTAGTTTAAAAAATAGATTTTCCGGGAATGTGTGAATTTCATCCCTTTATGTTTGATAGTAGTGTCTTTAACAAAGCACAGACGAAACTATAAGGCAAGTTCTAATTTTGTAAGGGAAATTTTAGTAATGAACCGTGTACCTACAACCATACATGTTGGTAAGAAGCAGTGGTAGCTAGGAAAATGAGTATTAATTGATAAACATTTTCATATGCACTAGACAAATCAGGAAATATCATCAGAGAAAATTATTTGTAAGTAAAAGTAGCATAAACTTTGGTGACTGCATTTATATTACATTAATCCTAGTGATCAATTTATAGTACTGTTCCTACACTTGCGATCACTTGTAAATTTTCATAAACAATATACTGATATTTTACATGATCAGCTAATTAGAATTAGGATCAGATTGGTTCTTTTTCAGGACTGGTTGACTCCTGTGCTATTTAAAATTGGGAAAGTTAGTATGTTTAAAATAGTTTTCTTTGGGTGTGGGAAATGTATCTTTACAGAGATTATTGATTACATCCTCATTTGGGCAATTATATATTCCACAAAATTTTTTAAAACATAGTGCTTTTCTGGTTGAAAAAGTAATGTATACTCTAAAAACCTCAGAATATACGACAAAATGCAGGAAAGAAACTTTATTCATAATTCTATATTTTAGAACAATCCATTATATTTGTTGTTTAACTTTTTAAGGCATATACTTTTTTTGGAAACTAATTAGAGGTCATGGTACATATGTAATATGCTTTTTGAAACATATAATACTCATTATGTTTTAGAGTAAATTTTAAAAATTGTATAAAATATTTTAATTATGGTTATTTTCTAGTCAGTGATTTGAGGATTTAGTGGGATATGATATGCTTGATGGAAGATGGGAACAGGTTAGTAATTGGTAACTTTTCTATTTCAAAAGGAATAATGAAAATGTAACAAGGAGGGAGTGGAAATGAAAATATAAAGTTAGATTTTTCCAGTGGTTTTGTTAACTACAAAGAAAGTTATATATAAAGAAATAGCATTATATAAATTACTATTACCATGAATTATAACCTTAGCATCACACAAAATGGACTCTGTTTTATAGCTCTTGCTAACTTAGATTCTTAGATAATGCAGACTCTCTTAAAGCAATCTTGACACTGCTGTATTGATGAAAATGCAGCAGGGTCACAAAAGAGAGAACATGCATTTAATCTCCTTTCTCCTTTTCCCTGCCTTTTCTTTTCCCACTCTTTCATTCTCTCTCCAGAAAGTGGGGAGAAAATAGAATAGGGGACACCTTAGGCTGAACGGCAGAAAGTATTGGATTTAGGGACATTCTGTGGTGCCCTATCTACTAGATCAAATTGCAAAGTAGATTGCTTGGACTTTTGTTGCTGTCACTTGTCCCTTTGAGTTCCTCTTTTGTTTTCTTCCTTCATTGCACTACTTCCTGGAGACTGGTACTTGATGCTGTCATCTCATCTCATCAGTTACTCAAAGATGCATCTCATTTAGACTGGTTCTTTTGCTCAGAATTTGACATCCCTTTTTAGTTCCTCGTTTTGACCACCATTCCCTAAGTGTTCCTGGTTTTTCAGGAAGGTATTGTGTTGATATCTGATTAAAATTATCACAGTAATGCCAGAATGAGAATGAGACTCCACTTTCCTAAAGGGAGTTGTTTCTAAACAGGATACCTTTGAAGCTCTTTTCCTAGCTAGGTCACTGTTCTTGGCTAACAACCAGAAAGTAAAGCCATGATTCTTTGAAACAATTCTACCTTTTAACTTTCCCATAATTCAAAATGTCCTTCTCCACAATCTGTCTTCATTAATGACATTTTACAGTGTTTGATATGTGAAAAGATATATATATATAAAATTAAAATTTGCTTATGTTGCCCATGATATGGAACTGTTGTAATTCACTCATATTTTTACTTAACTTTTAAAAATAGAAATTATTTTGGGCCTTTCTGAGTTATCTGTGTTGGTGATTTTGTTACTTTGGTTTTTATTCCATTGATGTTTTTATAGGTGAAACCAAAAAGACAGTTATTTTAACCATCTTGGATGACTCTGAACCAGAGGATGATGAAAGTATCATAGTTAGTTTGGTGTACACTGAAGGTGGAAGTAGAATTTTGCCAAGCTCCGACACTGTTAGAGTGAACATTTTGGCCAATGACAATGTGGCAGGAATTGTTAGCTTTCAGACAGCTTCCAGATCTGTCATAGGTCATGAAGGTGGGTTCCTTTTTTTGTTAAGCATATTCATTTTCTTTTCTATGGATGTCATTTTTTGTCTAGTTCTTTAAAACTTCTGATATTTTTTCCCTTTCATTATTTTGTTGAACTGTGTGTGTGTTAATCTGCATAGAACTTCTTTGGGAGAAGGCTTTATAATGAACTGTTTAGCCAGATTTAGGAGCCTTGCAAACCAATACCATGTTCTAGCTTGCCATTCTCTACTGGTATGATTTTAAGGAAGTTAAACCTGAAATGCTTAGTTTTACCATTTGTTAAATGATTCAAAATATTACTTAATAGGTTTCTTTGTGAGGATTAAGTGAGCTAATAAAGGTAAAGTGCTTAGCATAGTTCCTGGCAAGTATAGTGTATGCCCAAGGGTAGCTGTTGTTATCAAACAGTGAAACATTGGCAACCGGTTAAAAACAAGTAATAGTTTGTAATGAGTGAATATTTTAGCCTGGATTTTATATTGTGTTTGTATATTTTATGAACAAATTGCCAAACCTTATAAAATGTCTTTTTTTCCTTAAAAAACAGTAATTTTCTTGAATTCTTAGTTAATATTTTACATCATATGTAGGGTTTTGCATAAAGGGGCTAATTTTTGTGTGTTTAAAACAGAACAGTGTTTTTGTCTTCGAGTAAGCCTGTTTTGGGCTAAATAGGTATTGATAGCCTGTGTTTCATTACATAGTTTATCTGGAATTAAAAAAATAATTTTACCTTGAATAGTTAATAAATGAAAAGGATATAGATTATGTACTTGGACATCTATTTAATAGATGAGAAAACAAATTGAGACATAGAGAGATTAAAAGACTTGACAGTGTCAGATGGTTAGTGGCTGTGCCAGAAACAGAATGTATTTTACTGTATTACCTTTTCCCTTACTGTACTTCTAACTTGCAAGTTTATTTATCCATGCAAATATTCGAGCCATTTTCAGTACTCTACTTTTATTAATGGTTTGGAATTGCATGTGGTCATAGCAGTAATGAGTAAAAGTGACTAATTCCATAAATCTAACCTAAAGACAGATCATCAACTATCAAAAAGTTATTTGTAACACAATACAGAGTTACTGCAGGAATAGTTAATAATAATGACAACAGTAACACTTATGGAGTGTTTTCTGTGTGGCAGAAACTGCACCTTCATTATTTCACTTAAGTTTAACAGCAGTCCTATGAAATAGGTATAATCGTATACACCAGATTTTCATACAAGGAAACTGAATTTGAGAGAGACTAAATAGCAACAATTATTCAGTGGTAGTGCTTATGCCCAGCTGTGTCAAATCCAAAGCCCATGCTATATAGGGCACCTAGTGAGGAGAGACTTTGTTTTGCTTGAACTCGCGTCTGCTGCAGAACCTGGCAATGCAGGGACTTTTGGTAAATATTTGAAGTTATTTCAGTTGGAAGCATAATGAATTTGAGTAGCAGTGCCTGTGTGAGGGAAGGAAATTAGTGAGAGAACCTGACTCTGCCTCAGGTTAAAGGTGGACATTGGTTAAAGATGATAGCTGAAATCTGGAAAATGAATATGATGATTTTTGTGGACAGAGGAAAAAAAGCAAATTATCGGAATGGAACCATGCAGAACATCAGACTAAGGTGCTGGGAAAGAAAAATTACCCGAGAGGAGAGAGAAGCCTTTGCTGGAGAGGCAGGGAGAAACCAGGGAGAGAGTGTGTTTTCAATCAGTTACTAACTAACATGGTCAAAAAGGGGAGTTAGATCTCGAATGGGCCAAATAAAACAGTAGCAATGGTAGATGAATTTTAAAGGAGGATTGGGGATAGGAAGCAAATATCTAAGGATGACGAACGTAGAGGTCTTCAGGGGGTCCTCCTCAGTGTGGCTTTCAGGAGGCCGCCTGTTCAGTGTTTGCTTCTGGTCTGTGACAAGAGGACTGGAAACTCATAACAATTTCACTTTGCTGTGATCTCCAAAAGCAGTATCTATGGACTGGTATTTTGTATGTTTTTTTTCGTTTGTGTTAGTTTTTTGCTATTTAACTTATCTAGTCATTTATTTTATTCTGTTTTGTAAGAGGGTCAGCCTCTGATGGATTAAGGCAAACAAAACAAAACAAAACACAAAGCCCTGTCCTTCACAGCAGGAAGTTTTGAGAAGCACTGCTTATTGGCTGTGACAGCAAGGAGAGGAGAAACATTGGATAAAACAGATGACAGGGGAGCATTTGGGATTTGTTTTGTTTTGTTGAAGAAATATGCGGAAGAAAAAGAGAATCAAAGTGTTAATGGTATGGAAGGTACAAACAAGAGCTGAGATCAGGAAAGGATAGATGAGATTTAAGGAGGGACTTAGAGCTAGACTAGGCATGCGCTTTTCAGCAGTATGATGAAATTTCTTTTCTAAGGAATACAAAACAATTTGGATGTCTAGGATCAATTTAATTAATTTTAACTGTAGGGCCACTAATGTTGTGAAAGTGCATCCTATGAGCCTGGATGGTGGTGCTAGTGATGAGTTGGAGGGCTCTGAAGACACTGAGGCCCTCCTGCTGGGTACCACAACGTCTTGGAGAAACTGCAGACATGAACACCTGCAGTCTCTTTGGCCCAGATGAACTTCACCTGAAAACAATATTGTGGCCTCGTCAGTTTCCAACAGCTAATTATCTGCAGGAGAGGCAGAGAGGAAAGATTAGTAATTAAAAGAAATGGTCCAAAGGTGTTATTGGTTAAAAATCTGCTTTAGCATATCAATCTAAAACACCAAATTGCATTTATTGCTAGCATGAGTGCTCCCTAGATTTTTTACATTTTCTACATAAAGGTTGGAGTCAATTTCTATTTTTTGCTTACTTTTTTCTCTTCATTCCTAAGCCTTTTCCTAGATTATAAATTATTTTTTCAAAAACATATTAAGCCACAATAGTTCAGTATTTTGTGTATGCTTTATATTACCATGAAAATTGCACAGAGAAATGTGTATCATGACGAGTTTATGAAAGTGAATTACTGAAAACATCATGGTGATTCTTCAGAGATAACCGCTAAACAAATGGGGTAAAAAATAATTGTGCCATGTGAGCTTTTAACAGTGTTAACATTGCTTTTGGCCTAGTGTTGGAGTTTCATTTATGTGATTAGATTTACAATGTGGACTATGCTGAACTTCTGGCTCTAGAATGCATTTTCGATTCATGGGAGGAGTTGCCTTAGTCTCTAACAATGCATTGAATTCTGTAGAATCCTATTTCTACATTTTGTCCTAATGCAGTTGGAGAGCTGCCCAGTGGTAAATATTACTTTCTTTCAAATGTAGTGGACAGAATTTAGAAACATGGGACAATGGATTTTACTATGGTTGCACACTGGGTATAAATGTGCTCTTTATAAATCTGTGCTAGGTGTTTCTCTCAGTCACCCAACTGAGCAGCATCATAATCATTATGTCATGTTCGATGGATTTTAAATTTTTTCTTCTCTTAGGGACAGCGTGAAGCTTTTTTACACAAAGATTTGAACAAGAAATGTGATTCTTTAAAGAAATATATAGAACCGCTCTACTGGAAACACTCAACTTTTTCTTAACTGTTCTTATTGACAGTCTGTGCTTCACATTATTCATATTCCTATGATTGTTTTATCCCATTTTCTTTTTTAGTATAGAGGGCAATTTGGATACTATACATATGTCATGTATACACGAATCTATTAAAATATATTTTCTGTATTTTGGTTTTCAATTAGTTTTATGTACATTGTAGTTGGTGTTTATCTTTGTAAAAAGAATTCTGGTCTTGAAAATAAGTGTCTAAAACACTTAGGTTTATTAAAATGCATTCTTCATTCATATTCTTTATCTGCATTAGGTTAGTCCTAGACACCATATAACAGATCTGCTTTAGAGTTGAAATATGTCACTAACTTTTGGTAAACTCTGGATTTCGTATCAAGATGATCGTCCGGTTATGTAGTCAGACACTTTGTTAGGTAAAGGTTCTTCTGCCTTTCATCTTGGGAAAAAACTAGAAGGCTATTGAGTATCTAGTAAAGTCTTTGTCATCTAAAAATAACATACTCTCAAGACTTTTCTTCTGTCTTTTCCCTTAAATTTGGAAGGCTAAGCACTTATTTTTAAGTTTTTCATTTTCCTGTGACTGTTTGACTTTTCATCCTGGCAGAAGGTATCTTTCTGATATGTCCAGTCATTTTTTCTAGGAGGCATTTTAAATGGACCTGGCTCTTGGGAGTCTGCAATAAAGAGACAGAATACATACCTCCCTTTTGATTATTGCTTAGAAAAAATTTCACACTCTTCTTGCTGTTGACATGATACATTTTCACTAGGCTTACAAGATTATGTGTTTAAGAAATACTTCATTTATCTTTTATTTATGTGCTTCTCTATGTGCGTGTGTGTGCGCATGTGTTTGTGTATATGTGTGTTTGTGTGTATCATACTTCAAATTATATTTTTGCAATATTTTCTTGCAAGTTACTTTCATAGTAACTTTTTAAATTTTCAGAGGGGATATTGATGAAGTAGTATTAGACTTTGAGTGTTTTTACATGTATTAAGTTTGTCTGAATATTTTACTTTCTTTTCTCCTAAGCATTTTATTTTTACTTTTACCTAAAAATGATGTATTTGTTCCCAAATCTCTATGTCTAAACTTGCAACTGCAATTTTATTATTGTGATTATAGATTACCCTTCAACATGGAAATTTTTTGACCTGCATTTTGTTTTCTTGCCATTTGTGTTCTCTTTGCACTTTAGTACTTCATTAAACTTCCATAATTTTCTTTCTGAACCATTAACAAATTTTGTGATTTGAAAAGTTTGAAAACCACGACTCTTTTTGAAAGAGTCACCAGACAACACTCTAGGTGAAATAGCTTAATAACTTCAAGGATTTTTCTATGCTTTTTAGTAATAAATTTTTGTTTTTCAATATTCCAAACTTGCTCTATAAGAAATTCTATATATTGTACAATAGAGAGACACCAGAGTTTCATAGTAGTGTCTATATTTTGTTCACAAGTTTTACAAATACAAAATTTTTAAATGGTATGCTAGCAACGGCTGACTATACGTAGTCTTTCATTTTCATCCCAATCTTTGGACAATCCGATCTAGAAATTCCTGTGCTTTTAAAAGATAAATCTAAGACATAGTCTACTAATGTAATGGTAACTAAATTTTTTTGGTATTGACACACTTAAAATGTGTTTTAAGAAGTGAGCTTGCAGTGAGTGGAGATCGCAACACTGTACTCCAGCCTGGGTGACAGAGCGAGACTCCGTCTCAAAAAAAAAAAAAAAAAAAAAAAAAGTCTTTCTAATGCTTTTGTTTATATTATCCACTCTCCTTAAAATGTTCATTTTGTTAAAATTGTGTTTAAATTTAGTATGAAAAATTATTTTGTGTTTTTAAATTGAAATTAAGATAGTCTCTAAATTAATTAATTCATGGTATTTTAAGAAATCTTCCTGTAAGAAATATTTGTTGTCTTCAGAAATAAAAAATGTGGCAGTTTAAAAAATACTGGAAAACAGTGTTTAAATTTTATTGCTTTATTTCTACTTTTTAAAAAATGTTTGAAGGTATTACTTATATACACAAAAGTTACTTGGATAGCTAACTGAACTAAAACTAAAAGTGACATTTTTAGTGAATGTTTGTGGTTTTTAACTATATGTCTATGCTATACAATTTGATTAAGGATGTTGTCTTCTAAATCTTTTTAAACATCATTCTATCTTTGCATAATAATAATTTTTTAGTGATACAGTTCATTGGTATTTCTTAGCTGTGTTCATCATCATATAAAGCTAGTGAATTGAGCATATTTTCAACAAGTCATATGGCTATTAGCACGCTCCCTAACAGCTTACTTTATGCTTTTAGCAATTTGAAAGACATGTTATGATTTTCTTCACTTTTGTAAAGTATTATATGGAGATAAAAGCCAGGAATAGAAGAGATCTAAAATGTCTCCATCATCCAGGAAGGATAACTGTAACTTTGGCAAAGTTACAGATGTTGATGTACAGATTTGACACCTTTCCTTTGTATTTCTTTTTATAAAACAAAATCATTGATGGTATATGTAAGTTACAACTAAAGAAATGTGATTTTCAGGTATTTGCAAGCATTTTTATGCATGCATTGTGTAAAATCACATTGCATATCAGTGTAAGGATTTGTGCCCTTTTGAAAAGTGAAGGAAGAATTTACTTGTGTTACTATCATGAGGACTTTATTATTTTCTTTACAGAACACTTATGTTCTGGTGCATGTTTTGGAGTGTATAAAAGTTTGTGTTTCCCATTTTAGCATGTGCTTTTGTAACTTTTACATATTGAATTTCCTGAAGTTCTACTACATTGAAGTATTCAGAAGTGGGATAATAAACAATAAGCATGTATAAAGCTTCTAGAAAATTCAAAACAAAACAGCTTTGTAATGTTCTTGGGAAAGGTGCTGTAATAGTTGCATGCTTGGGATTTGGGTTTTGTTGAGTTCAAATGTGAAGTTTATTTTCCATTAAGCATTTATCAATTTACACATTTTACTTGCAGGAGAAATTTTACAATTCCATGTGATAAGAACTTTCCCTGGTCGAGGAAATGTTACTGTTAACTGGAAAATTATTGGGCAAAATCTAGAACTCAATTTTGCTAACTTTAGTGGACAACTCTTCTTTCCTGAGGTAATACTGCAAAGAAAAGTCGATCACAAATATCTAGAAAGAATGGTGTATTTTGAGGAAAATGGGATAGAAAAGCAGCACTATTGTAGTTATTATCTTTCTCTCTTCGCCAGACCTACTTCGTATGAATTCTTTGATGATGTATTTAATTGTTTTTATCTTCGTTCCCATTGCCTCAATATTAAGCCAAGCCAATATTACCCTCTGCCTTGAGTAGTACATTGGACTTTTAATGACTAGTGTCCCTGCAGCACTTGTATTCTTTTCTCTGCTCTAGTTTTTTCTATTCACCATTGTTGTAGAAACCTCCCCAACTTTGTGCTTTGAGATTTCCAATAGTGCTACATTGCTCAGTGAATAAGATTTACGTTCATTAGCTCAGCATTCAAGATCTTCCACAATTAGCCCCTGTCTGCTTGGAGATTAGGTTCCCATGAGTCAGTGGTTTTTATTTATTTTTAAGCCACAGAACTTTTGTTTCAATGAAAATATGTTTGCCTGCACAATTTATAAGGTGAATAAAAATAAAGCAGGAGATAGTTCATATTCAATAACGACAGATGGATTGATTTCTTTCTGTATGACATAGAGGTCATTGAATACAACACTGTTTGTGCATTTGTTGGATGACAACATTCCTGAGGAGAAAGAAGTATACCAAGTCATTCTGTATGATGTCAGGACACAAGGTAATTCAGAATTTAATTTTAATTTTTTTTGGTATATTCTTTTCGTAAAAGAGAAAATTGTTATCTCTGTATTTAACAATTAGATGCATACCAATTTTTAAAATGTTACTTTATTATGTGTCCCCTAGAAATGTTAGATCTAAAAAACATTAGCACCATATGGGAATACTTATCTTTATAGACTAGGGAAAAAAGCCCTGAAACGTTTTGCTAAATGGTTACTTACAGAATAAAATTCATTTCCGAAGGTAGAATTTTTTTGAAATTAATTTGAGACTTACAAGCCAATTTGAATTTTGGACCAATTATATGGATAAATCAAATTTAGTCTTTTCTTTTTGCGACAGGGTCTCACTCTGTCGCCAGGCTGGAGTGCAGTGGCGCGATCTCAGTTCACTGCAGCCTCCGCCTCCCAGGTTCAAGCGATTCTCCTGCCTCAGTCTTCCGAGTAGCTGGGACTACAGGCGTGCATCACCACGCCCAGCTAATTTTTGTATTTTAGTAGAGACGGGGTTTCACCATGTTGGCCAGGATGATCTCAATCTCTTGATCTTGTGATCCGCCTGCCTCGCCCTCCCAAAGTGCTGGGATTACAGGCGTGAGCCAACACACCTGGCCCAAATTGAGTCATTTTTAAGCAAATTATCTGGGTACTTTCCTCAGTTTCTATTCAATTTCTATAATTCTGATAACCAGTATAACCCCAATAATGACAGTAATATGTGAAGTGAAGAAATTCATGATCTTCCACCTGAAAGAAAAATGGAATGTGGCTTTTGTTAACCTGAAGATTTGTTAGAGAATAGAACACTTTTGATTACCTTAATGTTTCGGAGAGTGAGGTTATGTTTCCAGAGATTAAAAGCTAATGCCAAATCACTGTTAGATTCCTCCCTGACATTTTTAGGAGTTCCACCAGCTGGAATCGCCCTGCTTGATCCTCAAGGATATGCAGCTGTCCTCACAGTAGAAGCCAGTGATGAACCACATGGAGTTTTAAATTTTGCTCTTTCGTCAAGATTTGTGTTACTACAAGAGGCTAACATAACTATTCAGCTTTTCATCAACAGAGAATTTGGATCTCTAGGTTTGTGTTACTCTAGAATGAATGGGGTTTCCAGGCAAGTGCTTACTAATATTCTACTTGTGTGGATGAAAGCCATTGCTAAAATCAGGGACAGGAGAAAATTAATATTTCTTCATTCAGGACAGAACTTTATAACTTCTTTATTTTTGAAAAGATTAAAGGAATTATCTATTTTCACAGAAATGCTATGTAATTAACATAACATTTCAGCAGCATACAGTAATTTAGGCTGTCTGCGGGTCTACTAATCTACGCTGGGCTTGGCCATGGGTGGCTCTATTCCATATGTCTGTCATTCTTCTCCGGGACCCAATGGTAGCACGAAAAACCAAGTGAAAATGTGTCCGGAATTAGTGGGTTCTTGGTCTCCCTGACTTCAAGAATGAAGCCGCAGACCCTTGCGGTGAGTGTTACAGTTCTTAAAGGCGGCGGGTCCGGAGTTTGTTCCTTCTGATGTTCAGATGTGTTCGGAGTTTCTTCCTTCTGGTGGGTTCATGGTCTCGCTGGCTCAGGAGTGAAGCTGCAGATCTTCACAGTGAGTGTTACAGCTCTTAAGGAGGCACGTCCGGAGTTGTTCGTTCTTCCCGGTGGGCTTGTGGTCTCGCTGGCTTCAGGAGTGAAGCTGCAGACCTTCGCAGTGAGTGTTACAGTTCATAAAGGCAGTGTGGACCCAAAGAGTGAGCAGTAGCAAGATTTATTGCAAAGAGCGAAAGAACAAAGCTGCCACAGTGTGGAAGGGGACCCGAGTGGGTTGCCATTGCTGGCTCGGGCAGCCTGCTTTTATTCTCTTATCTGGCCCACGTCCTGCTGATTGGTAGAGCCGAGTGGTCTGTTTTGACAGGGCGCTGATGTGCGTTTACCATCCCTGAGCTAGATATAAAAGTTCTCCACGTCCCCATCAGATCAGTTAGATACAGAGCATCGACACAAAGGTTCTCCAAGGCCCCACCAGAGCAGCTAGATACAGAGTGTTGATTGGTGCACTCACAAACCCTGAGCTAGACACAGGGTGCTGATTGGTGTATTTACAATCCCTGAGCTAGACATAAAGGTTCTCCACATCTCCACCAGACTCAGGAGCCCAGCTGGCTTCACCCAGTGGATCCCACACAGGGGCTGCAAGTGGAGCTGCCTGCCCGTCCCATGCTGTGCGCTCGCACTTCTCAGCCCTTGGATGGTCGATGGGACTGGGGGCCGTGGAGCAGGGGGTAGCTCTCGTCCGGGAGGCTCGGGCCGCCCAGGAGCCCATGGAGGGTGTGGGAGGCTCAGACATGGCGGGCTGCAGGTCCCGAGCCCTGCCCCGCGGGAAGGCAGCTAAGGTCCGGTGAGAAATGGAGCGCAGTGCCCGTGGGTCGGCACTGTTGGGGGACCCAGCACACCCTCCGCAGCCGCTGGCCTGGGTGCTAAGCCCCTCATTGTCCAGGGCCAGCAGGGCCGGCGGGCTGCTCCGAGTGGGGGGGGCCCGCCAAGCCCACGCCCACCCGGAACTCCAGCCGGCCCGCAAGCCCCGCGCACAGCCCCGGTTCCCGCTCGCGCCTTTCCCTCCACACCTCCCTGCAAGCTGAGGGAGCCGGCTCCCGCCTAGGCCAGCCCAGAAAGGAGCTCTCACAGTGCCCCAGTGGGCTGAAGGGCTCCTCAAGTGCCACCAAAGTGGGAGCCCAGGCAGAGGAGGTGCCGAGAGCGAGCGAGGGCTGTGAGGACTGCCAGCATGCTGTCACCTCTCAAAAATGTGTAAGGCCCTCTGAGGTCTAGGGTTAGAACCAGCACATCATCATTTTTATCTTGTTCTATTGGCCAAAACAAGTCACATATCCAAATTTAAAGTCTAGAGGCGGGGAAATACGCTTTTCCCACAATGAGACACCCATGATCCATCACATGGTAAAAATTATGGATATAGGAAGGGGTGAGGAATTGGGACCAATAATACTAGTTACTGAAGGTGCTTTTAGGAAAGGCAAAAAACTCACAATGGGATATTATTGTAAACATTTAGATAATTATAAAACATTTTTGCAACCTATTCAATTAGGAGCTATCAATGTCACATATACCACGGTTCCTGGAATCCTGAGTCTGAAGAACCAAACAGTAGGAAACCTAGCAGAGCCAGAAGTTGATTTTGTCCCTGTCATTGGCTTTCTGATTTTAGAAGAAGGGAAAACAGCGGCAGCCATCAACATTACCATTCTTGAGGTAAAACTCTTATATATTTTTCCTTATTATTGTATTGAACCTGAAGTAACTACATAGAAGGTAGAAATTGATGGAAGAGTCTATCTATAACATATAAGAAGTAACATTTAGTAAGACACTTCTAGTAACTTTGCATTTTAAGACATCAAGTTTCATGAAAACTAAGTTTACCTGAGTTTTTTCTATTAGTAAAAAAAAAAAAAAATTACTCTGAATTTAATATCAGGTTTGGACACTCTACAATTATAATACCAGAAACTTGGTGAATTCTTTTCTGCTTGTTCCCCCCACTGGTACCTTTAAATCATCTTATTTCTTTTCTTGATTTTGTTGTTGTTTGTTTTTTTAATCTGTTCTTGTTTAGATAGACAGGCCTGCTGTTACGTATTTTATTATAGACATGTCTGTGATAAAGAATTTTCTTAGGGCAGTCCCCTTTGAGATGCCATAGACCTAAGAGGTTTCAAGGAGTATTTTGATTACTCCAAAGGATTCTTTGGACCAGAAAATCCATGTATGTCAGAATCTTTGTTGGTAGTAGGACCGGTTAAATTAGAGATAGGGAGAAACTCACTAGAGGCAGATGGCACAAAATACGATTATGGTTACGTTAAGCTTAACATAATCATTAGTGATTGAAATTACATTTTAAAGAATTTTTCATATTGTGGAATCTCATGTTGTTTTGGGACTCAGTTACCTAAATACATTTCCAAGAGGTTTATAAAAATGGTACTCATGGAGGGAGTAGGAGATGGTGTGTAGGACAGGGGAAGGGAAAGAGGGAGAAAGCATGAATATTGCAGTTGAAAAAATATTTTTAAATTACTATGTATTTTGGGAGTTCTATTTTAAAATGTATTTTATTATCTTGGAGGCTTGTACTTTTACAAAATTATAAGTGGTGTAAACCATCTACCAACTGAAGTCAGTAACTTATTTTGTTGATTACTGTGGCACTGTGACCTAATATAACAGTATAAAAATTCCAAAGCTGTAAAATTAAAGGTAATATTATGTCAGTATATGGGATATAACACGAGATTTGATAAAGCTTTCAAGTAAGTTATCTTTCAAATGTATACTCTATTAATAAAAATATAAATAAATGGATTGATTATTCCTTAGATATGTTAGTTTTTAAAGCAGAGAATACACAGTCACCCTTATTTTCTCTGAGGAGTCTAGATTTTTTTGAACATGGGGTTTTTGGTTCCACCTTTATTTCATCTTAGATCTTTGCAACCTTTTCTGCTTGCTAAGTAGCACTAGATTAAGAGACTGCAGGCCTATGCATGTAGGAGCAAGCTGCCCTGGGGAGTGGTAGGGAGGAGGTATTGCATGGGGGATGGGGGACAGTAAGAGTAGGCACAGCAGTCCTTCTATGTCACTGACCTTGTAACTCATGTTGGTCCATATATTACATAAGACAATCTAGAGACCATGATTTTCACTTATATTTTCACATGGAAACATGACTCCATTAAATAAAGTCAGGAGAAAAGCATATGTTAGTGAGTGTGTACTGACATTATATATGCATAAATATACACACACATTGTGTTTCTTTGTAAATATTGATGGCTGGCTGATCACTCTTGACATGGATTTTGCTAATCCTTATGTTTTTGGTACCTGCCTTATTTTCATTGCTATTATGTGGACTGGTGATTAATAATAATAGCTATTAATTTTAAAGCATTTTCTCTAGGCCACTCTACACGTATGATTTGTAATCATTATTACAATCTCCTGCCCAAAAGAGCTATTATTGCCTCATTATAGAGATAGTAGAATTGGAGTCCTAAAATTTAAGTAACTTACTTAAAATTATAAAATTTGGTACTAGGCCTCCTTGAACTGCAGAGTCTTTCTTTTTTCATGGTATTCTATTCCTCCTTCTACACACTGGATATTAAGGTGATTTAAAATGTTTGTTCATATTATGTTTAAAATAATTAGGCTTATATATTTATATAATTGGTTTACATGTTATATAAATCTAGATTAAAAATGTTAAAATATTTAAGTGGTTTCATGTGGGTCAACCTAATTACTTCCTGTACAACCAAGTATAAGTTTAATACTTTTATGTTTATTTTTTCTAATTTACATCTGTCTACTTTATGGTTGCATTTTTTTTTATATTCTTTTTTTTTTTAGGTTTTTTTTTTTATTATACTTTAGGTTTTAGGGTACATGTGCACAATGTGCAGGTTTGTTACATATGTATCCATGTGCCATGTTGATTTCCTGCACCCATTAACTCGTCATTTAGCATTAGGTATATCTCCTAATGCTGTCCCTCCCCCCTCCCTCAACCCCACAACAGTCCCTGTAGTGTGATGTTCCCCTTCCTGTGTCCATGAGTTCTCATTGTTCAATTCCCACCTATGAGTGAGAACATGCGGTGTTTGGTTTTTTGTCCTTGCGATAGTTTACTGAGAATGATGTTTTCCAGTTTCATCCATGTCCCTACAAAGGACATGAACTCATCATTTTTTATGGCTGCATAGTATTCCATGGTGTATATGTGCCACATTTTCTTAATCCAGTCTATCGTTGTTGGACATTTGGGTTGGTTCCAACTCTTTGATATTGTGAATAGTGCCGCAATAAACATACGTGTGCATGTGTCTTTATAGCAGCATGATTTATACTCCTTTGGGTATATACCCAGTAATGGGATGGCTGGGTCAAATGGTATTTCTAGTTCTAGATCCCTGAGGAATCGCCACACTGACTTCCACAATGGTTGAACTAGTTTACAGTCCCACCAACAGTGTAAAAGTGTTCCTATTTCTCCACATCCTCTCCAGCACCTGTTGTTTCCTGATTTTTTTTAATGATGGCCATTCTAACTGGTGTGAGATGGTATCTGATTGTGGTTTTGATTTGCATTTCTCTGATGGCCAGTGATGATGAGCATTTTTTCATGTGTTTTTTGGCTGCATAAATGTCTTCTTTTGAGAAGTGTCTGTTCATGTCCTTTGCCCACTTTTTGATGGGGTTGTTTGTTTTTTTCTTGTAAATTTGTTTGAGTTCATTGTAGATTCTGGATATTAGCCCTTTGTCAGATGAGTAGGTTGCAAAAATTTTCTCCCATTCTGTAGGTTGCCTGTTCACTCTGATGGTAGTTTCTGTTGCTGTGCAGAAGCTCTTTAGTTTAATTAGATCCCATTTGTCAATGTTGGCTTTTGTTGCCATTGCTTTTGGTGTTTTAGACATGAAGTCCTTGCCCACGCCTATGTCCTGAATGGTATTGCCTAGGTTTTCTTGTAGGATTTTAATGGTTTTAGGTCTAACATTTAAGTCTTTAATCCATCTTGAATTAATTTTTGTATAAGGTGTAAGGAAGGGATCCAGTTTCAGCTTTCTACATATGGCTAGCCAGTTTTCCTAGCACCATTTATTAAATAGGGAATCCTTTCCCCATTTCTTGTTTTGGTCAGGTTTGTCAAAGATCAGATAGTTGTAGATATGTGGCATCATTTCTGAGGGCTCTGTTCTGTTCCATTGATCTATGTCTCTGTTGTGGTACCAGTACCATGCTGTTTTGGTTACTGTAGCCTTGTAGTATAGTTTGAAGTCAGGTAGCGTGATGCCTCCAGCTTTGTTCTTTTGGCTTAGGATTGACTTGGTGATGCGGGCTCTTTTTTGGTTCCATATGAACTTTAGAGTAGTTTTTTCCAATTCTGTGAAGAAAGTCATTGGTAGCTTGATGGGGATGGCATTGAATCTATAAATTACCTTGGGCAGTATGGCCATTTTCACGATATTGATTCTTCCAACCCATGAGCATGGAATGTTCTTCCATTTATTTGTATCCTCTTTTATTTCATTGAGCAGTGGTTTGTAGTTCTCCTTGAAGAAGTCCTTCACATCCCTTGTAAGTTGGATTCCTAGGTATTTTATTCTCTTTGAAGCAATTGTGAATGGGAGTTCACTCATGATTTGGCTCTCAGTTTGTCTGTGATTGGTGTACAAGAATGCTTGTGATTTTTGTACATTGATTTTGTATCCTGAGACTTTGCTGAAGTTGCTAATCAGCTTAAGGAGATTTTGGGCTGAGACAATGGGGTTTTCTAGATATACAATCATGTCATCTGCAAACAGGGACAATTTGACTTCCTCTTTTCCTAATTGAATACTCTTTATTTCCTTCTCCTGCCTGATTGCTCTGGCCAGAACTTCCAGCACTATGTTGAATAGGAGCGGTGAGAGAGGGCATCCCTGTCTTGTGCCAGCTTTCAAAGGGAATGCTTCCAGTTTTTGCCCATTCAGTATGATATTGGCTGTGGGTTTGTCGTAGATAGCTCTTATGATTTTGAGATATGTCCCATCAATACCTAATTTATTGAGAGTTTTTAGCATGAAGGGTTGTTGAATTTTGTCAAAGGCCTTTTCTGCATCTATTGAGATAATCATGTGGTTTTTGTCTTTGGTTCTGTTTATATGCTGGATTACATTTATTGATTTGCATATGTTGAACCAGCCTTGCATCCCAGGGATGAAGCCCACTTGATTATGGTGGATAAGCTTTTTGATGTGCTGCTGGATTCGGTTTGCCAGTATTTTATTGAGGATTTTTGCATCAATGTTCATCAAGGATATTGGTCTGAAATTCTCTTTTTTGGTTATGTCTCTGCCAGGCTTTGGTATCAGGACGATGCTGGCTTCATAAAATGTGTTAGGGAGGATTCCCTCTTTTTCTATCGATTGGAATAGTTTCAGAAGGAATGGTACCAGTTCCTCCTTGTACCTCTGGTAGAATTCAGCTGTGAATCCATCAGGCCCTGGGCTCTTTTTGGTTGGTGAGCTATTGATTATTGCCACAATTTCAGAACCTGTTATTGGTCTATTCAGAGATTCAACTTCTTCCTGATTTAGTCTTGGAAGGGTGTATTTGTCAAGGAATTTATCCATTTCTTCTAGATTTTCTAGTTTATTTGCATAGAGGTGTTTGTAGTATTCTCTGATGGTAGATTGTATTTCTGTGGGATCGGTGGTGATATCCCCTTTTTCATTTTTTATTGCATCTATTTGATTCTTCTCTCTTTTCTTCTTTATTAGTCTTGCTAGCGGTCTATCAATTTTGCTGATCTTTTCAAAAAACCAGCTCCTGGATTCATTAATTTTTTGAAGGGTTTTTTGTGTCTCTATTTCCTTCAGTTCTGCTCTGATTTTAGTTATTTCTAGCCTTCTGCTAGCTTTTGAATGTGTTTGCTCTTGCTTTTCTAGTTCTTTTAATTGTGATGTTAGGGTGTCAATTTTGGATCTTTCCTGCTTTCTCTTGTGGGCATTTAGTGCTATAAATTTCCCTCTACACACTGCTTTGAACGTGTCCCAGAGATTCTGGTATGTTGTGTCTTTGTTCTCGTTGGTTTCAAAGAACATCTTTATTTCTGCCTTCATTTCATTATGTACCCAACAGTCATTCAGGAGCAGGTTGTTCAGTTTCCATGTAGTTGAGCGGTTTTGAGTGAGTTTCTTAATCCTGAGTTCTAGTTTGATTGCACTGTGGTCTGAGAGACAGTTTGTTATAATTTCTGTTCTTTTACATTTGCTGAGGAGAGCTTTACTTCCAACTATGTGGTCAATTTTGGAATAGGTTTGGTGTGGTGCTGAAAAAAATGTATATTCTGTTGATTTGGGGTGGAGAGTTCTGTAGATGTCTATTAGGTCCACTTTATGTAGAGCTGAGTTCAATTCCTGGATATCCTTGTTAACTTTCTGTCTCTTTGATCTGTCTAATGTTGACAGTGGGGTGTTAAAATCTCCCATTATTATTGTGTGGAAGTTTAAGTCCCTTCGTAGGTCACTCGGGACTTGCTTTATGAATCTGGGTGCTCCTGTGTTGGGTGCATATATATTTAGGATAGTTAGCTCTTCTTGTTGAATTGATCCCTTTACCATTATGTAATGGCCTTCTTTGTCTCTTTTGATCTTTGTTGGTTTAAAGTCTATTTTATCAGAGACTAGGATTGCAACCCCTGCCTTTTTTTGTTTTCCATTTGCTTGATAGATCTTCCTCCATCCCTTTATTTTGAGTCTATGTATGTCTCTGCACGTGAGATGGGTTTCCTGAATACAGCACACTGATGGGTCCTGACTCCTTATCCAGTTTGCCAGTTTGTGTCTTTTAATTGGAGCAGTTAGCCCATTTACATTTAACGTTAATATTGTTATGTGTGAATCTGATCCTGTCAATATGATATTAGTTGGTTATTTTGCTCATTAGTTGATGCAGTTTCTTCCTAGCCTCGATGGTCTTTACAATTTGGCATGTTTTTGCAGTGGCTGGTACCGGTTGTTCCTTTCCATGTTTAGTGCTTCCTTCAGGAGCTCTTTTAGGGCAGGCCTGGTGGTGACAAAATCACTCAGCATTTGCTTGTCTGTAAAGTATTTTATTTCTCCTTCACTTATGAAGCTTAGTTGGGCTGGATATGAAATTCTGGGTTGAAAATTCTTTTCTTTAAGAATGTTGAATATCGGCCCCCACTCTCTTCTGGCTTGTAGAGTTTCTGCCGAGAGATCAGCTGTTAGTCTGATGGGCTTCCCTTTGTGGGTAACCCGACCTTTCTCTCTGGCTGCCCTTAACATTTTTTCCTTCACTTCAACTTTGGTGAATGTGACAATTATGTGTCTTGGAGTTGCTCTTCTCGAGGAGTATCTTTGTGGCATTCTTTGTATTTCCTGAATCTGAATGTTGGCCTGCCTTGCTAGATTGGGGAAGTTCTCCTGGATAATATGTTGCAGAGTGTTTTCCAACTTGGTTCCATTCTCCCCGTCATTTTCAGGTACACCAATCAGACGTAAGTTTGGTCTTTTCACATAGTCCCAAATTTCTTGGAGGCTTTGTTCATTTCTTTTTATTCTTTTTTCTCTGAACTTCCCTTTTTGCTTCATTTCATTCATTTCATCTTCCATCAGCAATACCCTTTCTTCCAGTTGATCGCATCTGCTACTGAGGCTTCTGCAATCTTCGCGTAGTTCTCGAAACTTGGCTTTCAGCTCCATCAGCTCCTTTAAGCCCTTCTCTCCATTGGTTATTCTAGTTATCCATTCTTCTAATATTTTTTCAAAGTTTTTAACTTCTTTGCTATTGTTTTGAATTTCCTCCCGTAGCTCAGAGTAGTTTGATCGTCTGAAGCCTTCTTCTCTCAACTCGTCAAAGTCATCCTCCATCCAGCTTTGTTCCGTTGCTGGTGAGGAACTGCATTCCTTTGGAGGAGGAGAGGTGCTCTGCTTTTTAGAGTTTCCAGTTTTTCTGTTCTGTTTTTTCCCCATCTTTGTGGTTTTATCTACTTTTGGTCTTTGATGATGGTGATGTACAGATGGGTTTTTGGTGTGGATGTCCTTTCTGTTTGTTAGTTTTCCTTCTACCAGGCAGGACCCTCAGCTGCAGGTCTGTTGGAGTTTACTAGAGGTCCACTCCAGACCCTGTTTGGCTGGGTGTCAGCAGCGGTGGCTGCAGAACAGCGGATTTTCGTGAGACCACAAATTCAGCTGTCTGATAGTTCCTCTGGAAGTTTTGTCTCAGAGGAGTACCCGGCCGATTGAGGTGTCAGTCTGTCCCTACTGGGGGGGTGCCTCCCAGTTAGGCTGCTCAGGGGTGAGGGACCCACTTTAGGAGGCAGTCTGTCCGTTCTCAGATCTCCAGCTGCGTGCTGGGAGAACCACTACTCTCTTCAAAGCTGTCAGTCAGACAGGGACATTTAAGTCTGTGGAGGTTCTTGCTGAGTTTTTGTTTGTCTGTGCCCTGCCCCCAGAGGTGGAGCCTACAGAGTCAGGCAGGCCTCCTTGAGCTGTGGTGGGCTCCACCCAGTTCGAGCTTCCTGGCTGCTTTGTTTACCTAAGCAAGCCTGGGCAATGGCGGGCGCCCCTCCCCCAGCCTCGCTGCCACCTTGCAGCTTGATCTCAGACTGCTGTGCTAGCAATCAGCGAGACTCCGTGGGCATGGGACCCTCCGAGCCAGGTGCGGGACACAATCTCCTGGTGTGCCATTTTCCAGGCCCGTTGGAAAAGCGCAGTATTGGGGTGGGACTGACCCGATATTCCAGGTGCCATCTGTTACCCCTTTCTTTGACTAGGAAAGGGAACTCCCTGACCCCTTGCGCTTCCCAAGTGAGGCAGTGCCTCGCCCTGCTTCGGCTCACGCACAGTGCACCTCACCGACTGTCCTGCACCCACTGTTTGGCACTCCCTAGTGAGATGAAACCGGTACCTCAAGCAGAAATGCAGAAATCACCCGTCTTCTGTGTCGCTCAGGCTGGGAGCTGGAGACCAGAGCTGTTCCTATTCGGCCATCTTGGCTCCACCTATGGTTGCATTTTTGTATCTTCTGTATACTAATTATACAGTTTAATTTAAAAACAGTTTCTGAGGGTTAATTACTTTGAGAGTATAACTAAAGGAATGTAATGAGTGTAATTTTTTCAGGATGATGTACCAGAGCTGGAAGAATATTTCCTGGTGAATTTAACTTATGTTGAACTTACCATGGCTGCTTCCACTTCATTTCCTCCCAGACTAGGTATGAGGAGTTTCTTGTTTGTTTCTTTTAACTCACTTCAGATGAAATGAAGAAACTTCGTTTTTGAATCAGAAGTGATCATTGTGCTGTTTTGTTAATCTTGGCTATGTGTTAAAATATGATGGCCTTTTATATTTATTTTTGATACTCTCATATATTGCAATTTTTACAATGAACAATGTAAAGACATTAAAAATTATTGTGTGATGTTCTTTAAATTTTACAACTATTTTATAAACAAATTTGTAATCCTCAAAATAGCTCTTTGGAAGGTATTTTCCTTTCATTTTCTTTTAAAATTAGCTGTTTTCAGTAGATCTCCAAACTCTCAGATGTTTTTATTTTCTTTCAGGTTAAGCAGTGCTGATGTTTGCTTCTTTGTTGCTTTGTTGTGTTCTCTGCTTCTTTTTTGACCTTTTATCTTTTTCTTTTCATGCTTTTAGAAAAGACTCAGTTAATTCATTACAGACTGAAAGGTAAAACCTGAACCTTGGTACAAACTTATCTAGATTCCTTTGAAAAGATGTATTCCTATGTTTAAACACAAACTTCTCTTTCAGTGTGGACATTTACTACTGGGAAATTTTGTCTGAAGCCTGTGGGTGTGATGGCCCAGTAGAGGGTGGTGCTGAGTTGATTAGAAGGGGTGCTGGACAGGGGAAAGTTAATTTGGATTAAAGGAAGAGAAGCATGGCCAGGAGCAGTGGCCTGGGAAACAGGCATTCCTCATTCATTTCTGAAGCTCACTGTGATAACTTTGAAAATATTGAAAGGAAATAATCAGTTTCTAACCTATTGTTTGAATAGTTTGAGTTCTTTTACTAAAGAAATAGATGATTCCAATGAGTAGGCTGTTTACATCAAGTATTATTACGAGATATTATTCACACTAAGACAACTAACGAAACAATTCATATTTCTTTCATCCTCTTACTGAGATAATTTGAATAGTTAACTTCTCTTGAGTGGTTTCTAATGCTCCTATTTCAAGTGCTTTGTACCTTAGTAATGTCATTACTTACATCTTCTCATTTTACAGATGAGGTAGCTTAGGCTAAGAGAAGCTGTGTAATATGCCCCAAATCACACAGCTAGAGAGTGGTAGAGCTGACTTCAATGGTGTGGTCTGATTTTAGAATCTCTGCTTTTTAGCCTCTTGTCTGATGGACGCAAACCCTGATTTTATATGCTTTCCTGGACAGTGTTGTTCTTTTCACTCTGCAGAGAATTACACTCTCCCTACCCTTTCCCCATCCAGGCAGCTACCATAAGTGTCCTAGACTAAGGTAGCACCTCTGAAATTTAAAAGGTAAAGAACAAAGTATTAAAAACAAAAATCAAAACCAAACCAAAAAACCAATCAGGAGCAGGATTAGTTAATATTTTAAGACTAGTCCAGGAGCAGGGTTAGTAATATTTTAAGACTGAAACCGAAAAGCCAACCAGAAGCAGAGTTAGTTAATGTTTTAAGGTATTGGTAACATACTAAGTTTGGTGGATAGAATAAAAATAAAAAGAGAAGATAAGTTTACTTTGATATTAATCTCTCTTGACTTCACCAGACTTTTTCCCCATCTTTCCCATGTGTCTGTACTTCTGTTTGTATCCATGTCTCTCTGTGTCTCTTTTGCACACCTCTCTTTTCTCTGTACCTTTCCTTGCACTTCTCTTTTCATTTATTTTTCATTTTTTTCCTCTTTCTACTCCTTCCAACTGTCCCCATTTTCCTTTCCTCCTAAAATAGTGATATTATAGAATAGAGATGCCAAATATGTTTTGACTAATTAAAATAATAGAAACAAAATAGTAATCTCAGTTGTTTATTATTTTATACTGTTCTCAGTTGATTAAATTTCTATAAATCAGTGGCTCTTGTTAGCCAGAAGTATCCTTATTCAGATGTGATAAGCATTGTCTCTTTATTTTCTTAAACATCTTTTGAGTAATGTTGATAATACCTGTATATTATGAATTATATAATTTCAAAGGTACTGTCTTTAAGTCCTATATCAAAAATATTTTTAATCATTTATATGTATTTTAAGATATGCTTCTATGTTTTTTTAGATTCAGAAGGTTTGACTGCACAAGTTCTTATCGATGCCAATGATGGGGCCCGAGGTGTAATTGAATGGCAACAAAGCAGGTAAGGCCAAGGCTGCGTGAGAGCCCTCTTCTGGGTTTCATATTATTTACTATCTACCAAATAAAATTTTAGAAGGGAAAAATTAATGTTTTTTTGTCTTTGTTTTTTTTACTATATTATAGGTTTGAAGTAAATGAAACCCATGGAAGTTTAACACTGGTAGCCCAGAGGAGCAGGGAACCTCTTGGCCGTGTTTCCTTATTTGTGTATGCTCAGAATTTGGAAGCACAAGTGGGGCTGGATTATATCTTCACCCCAATGGTGGGTTTCAAAATCTATCACAGATGACTTTTACAAATTATTTTATAATCATTATTCCTTGAGAATTACAGTGATTTAGTTCCCATATAAATAAATTATTATTAAAAACCATTGTATATTTCACAGTAAATTAGGACAGAAGATTTCCACATGGTAAAATAGTTCCTTTAACTATTTTAGTAAGTATAAATTGAATTTTCATTACTATTCTAAATATTATTCTGTATGTATTAACTATTTCATTACAGTATTTGATACTAGAGAATACAAGCTGCAATATTAAAGAATTTATATCATTAGATAATCTTCCCGGAATGTTTCTTACACTTCTCGAAAATTTTAACTCTTTCATTTCTTTGTTTTTGCTCACTGAAACACGTTTAGTGTTTTAAAATACTTTTACTTGGTCTCTTCATGCCTTTTATTTCTTAGCCAAATGTTTACTTTCTTCTCTTCCCCTATAATTTTTTTGGAGACAGAGTCTCGCTCTGTCACTCAGGTTGGAGTGCAGTGGTGCGATCTCGGCTCACTGCAACCTCCATCTCCCAGGTTCAAGCAATTCTCCTGCCTCAGCCTCCCGAGTAGCTGGGATTACAGGTGGCCACCATCATGCCTGGCTAATTTTTTTTTGTATTTTTAGTGTATTTTATATTTTTAGTGTATTTCACCATGTTGGCCAGGCTGGTCTCAAACTCCTGGCCTCAAGTGATCAGCCTGCCTCGGCCTCACATAGTGCTGGGATTACAGGCGTGAGCCACTGCGCCCAGCCCCCTCATAATTTTTACTTTCTAAGCTTAATGTTGCCAATTTAAATAAAAAGATATAAACCAAAATATAAGGAAACAAAATTCAATGTAAAATAGCGTATTCTTTACATTCACAACTGTATTGTATTTCTTTCCAAACATTCTATAGAAACTCACAGTGTATATAAATATAATACGTTCTGCTTTTACGTTTTTGACCAGATTCTTCATTTTGCTGATGGAGAAAGGTATAAAAATGTCAATATCATGATTCTTGATGATGACATTCCAGAAGGAGATGAAAAATTTCAGCTGATTTTAACAAATCCTTCTCCTGGACTAGAGCTAGGGAAAAATACAACAGGTAATTAATAATTTCTTATAAACAGCTTCCTCTCCTTCATGCTGGGTTCCTTAATATGGGGGAAGATGTAAAGGAATTAGAAAGTCTTGGTGGTTTTCTGTGCTTACAATGAGAATGATTTTAAGTTAGAGCATTTCAGAATTCCTGTGTCTGTGTAACAGTGCCTCTTGCTTGTGTATGTTGGTGTATATATGCATGTATGTAAAAGACAAAGTAGGTTGATACTACAGATAATATTATTTCCTCAGTTATTGTAGGATTATTTAATTTGTAGATGTCTTTCCTTTGGAATTTGAATTTTGTTCTGGTTTCCTACTTAGCAATAGAAGGAATTACAAAGTTAGTTCCTTTAGTGTCATCTACTCTCTAGTATTTTCGCATAGTGTTGAGGTATACTGATACTTCAGACAGATTATGGGAGCCATAATTCTTTGGTTGGAACAGTTTGATATTGTTGCTAAGAGTCATCCTACTCCATTGCTTGATAGGCATTTTGCTGACTGTTTAGAGAAGGTAAGAAAGAGACAAAGGAGAAAACTCGGGAACATACAGAACTTGAGGGTTGGAAGGGCTCTTAAAAAGTCACTTCCGTTCCTTCTGATGATAGACAAGCCAAATGAATTTCAAGGATTGAATGCTGACTGACCCTTCAAACTCCTGTTTTAGTCAGTGGCTGAGCTGGTTTTTTTAAAAAAAATTTCAAAGTTTGATGAATATTTGCGTTACTAAATTATTGGCCTTTATGGAGAAATTTGATTTGTAGTTGAAAATATACAAGAATTCTGAGTAACCCAAGGATTGATTTTTACTTTTCTTGCTGTTTTGATAAAATACATTGATATTTCTAAGTCCCCAGAAGCCTTTTTTTTTTTTTTTGAGGCTGTGGCTGTTGTTTCAAGTTCAAAGAGTATATGTTTGAGATCAAATCATTTTCTTGTAGAACATAGTGGGTTGGTAAAGGGTTGTATGAATGGATACCATGTGTTGGTTGAGAATAGTCTATGTACAAATAACAGAAAACCCAATGCAAATGGATTTAAACACATACAATTTCTTGGTTTATTTAACCTGAGGGTACAGCAACATATGGCTTTAGATGAGGCAGGAGCAGGACTTAATGCTGCCAGAGATCCTGAAGTTTTCTGTCTCTTTTCTTTGCCTTTTGGAATATTGGCTTCATTGCAAAGCTAACGTTATTCATTGTCATAAGATGGTGATCAGGACCATTCTTCTGCATTTCATATAACAGGAAAGAGAGAGTATTCAAATTCATGCATTCCTATAAGGTCCTCATAAAAATCTGATTGAAATTACATAGGTTACATGCCCACCTCCATAAGTAGGAGAAAGGAATATATTATTGGACTCTCTCAAGGTTACTTTATATTTGTAATTTTCTATTTTTAAAGATTAAAAAATTCCTCAGAGCAATAACAGAGCTTTGACAGTGAGTCATTTCTTAAACCATGCCCCATTGATTGACCTTGAGACTATTTCCAAACCCTTATAAAGTTTCAGTAAATATCCTTTTACATAAATCTCTGTATACGTGGATAATTAAGATTATCTGTTGAGTACAGTGCATGTTGAGTGAAAGGACTCATCCACTGCCTTCTGTGTTAGTTACATTTCAATGTATACATATACGATAGTTTCTCCATATCCTTACCAGCAATTTCTTTAGTCTTTAAATTTTTATATGCCATTTCTAATGACTGAAAAATATGTGGTTGTAGTATACATTATCGTGCATTTTTTTCTTTCATTTTCCTGTTTGTTAGTGAGCTTGACACTGGTTTTTTTTTTTTTTTTTACTTTGTGATCCTGTTTTTCATATCCCTTATGTACTTTCCTGTGGTTTTTGCTTTACTGGTTTGTAGGAATAGTTATATATTTTGAATTCAACCCTTCGCCTCTTAAATATATTGCAGATATTTCTCCCAGTCTGTCATTTATCTTTTATTATAATGTCTGTTATTATAAAATTTTTTTTAATTTAAAATATCAAATATTTTCTGATATGCTTTTAAATCCTACTTACTTAGGTCTTTTCACCCAAATGCTAAAAATATTTTACTATATTTTTCTACTATTTTCATTGTTTTGATTTATAGTTACATTATTGCACATATAAGGAATTTATTCATTGGTGGTGTGTGAGGCAAGGATACAACTTCATTTTTCTTCTAAAATGTAGAAAATAATACCCTAATATCGTACAGAGAAACATCCATTAGCCATTAATTTTCAACATGAAATATCTACCCTTCTATCTATCCATCTACCTATCATTTTCCTGGACTCTGTTTTGTTCTATTTGCCTATTTATGTGTTAATAGCATACTGTTTTATTTATCATAGCCTTGAAGTACATTTTGATAGTTTTTCAGGCCAAATATTTTTCTTTTTTTTTCTCTAAATTATCTCACCTATTCCTTAAAAAGTCTCTTTCATATGAACATTAGATTCAAGCTGAGATCTATAAAACAAACAATTTTGACTGGAGTTGAATTAAAATTATGGATTAATTTGGATGGATTTGACATCACTATAATATTGAGTTTTCTGATTTAGAAATATAAAATGCCTCTCCAGTAATTTAGATCTTTTATACCATTGCCTGCCCTTGTGTTCGCTCAAAACCAAACTATAAGACAAGGATTTGGACAAGGATTTAGTTTATTTGAGAGGTGATCTCTGGAGGCCTGATGAGAAATGAGGAGGTGAGAGAGAGGAAAGCTGATAGATGATGTCCTAATGAGCAGTACTGCTGTGGGCAACTGACACCCAGTCCTGCTGGTGTTCCTCTTAGACACTGGATTGAATGAAGCTTAGGACTGTCTCATGACAAGGAAAGAAATCTGGGCTGTTCATTCACCAGCTCCTATTTCTGATCATTTGAGAGTTGCTCTTGGGTGTTAAATTTGCAACAGTTCTGACCTTACTCCTGCATGGGCTGATGCTGTCTTCAGGTAGAAAGAGACCACTGAGCAAATAGGAACTGCTGCAGGTGACTTTAGAGTGGGTGAAAGGGAGGTGCTGACAGTGTCTGCCACAGTTATACATTAAAATTTTGTGATTTTCTTCATATAGGTTTTATAGTTTTTACATTAGGCTAATTTCTTTTTTTTTTTTTTTTTTTGAGACAGAGTCTCACTGTGTCACCCGGGCACCCAGGCTGGAGTGCAGTGGCGCGATCTCGGCTCACTGCAAGCTCCGCCTCCCGGGTTCACGCCATTCTCCTGCCTCAGCCTCTCCGAGTAGCTGGGACTACAGGCGCCCGCCACCACGCCCGGCTAATTTTTTGTATTTTTTTAGTAGAGACGGGGTTTCACCGTGGTCTCGATCTCCTGACCTCGTGATCCACCCGCCTCGGCCTCCCAAAGTGCTGGGATTACAAGCATGAGCCACCGTGCCTGGCCTACATTAGGCTAATTTCTAAGTATTGTTGCTATTGTGAATAAGGTCTACTTTTCTTTTTTTTTTAAATAGCTGATCTTTAGAGATATTATAATAGTCTTTAAGAATGTATGATCTGAAGCAGACTTCTTGATTTTGTGCACCAGGTCTGCCACTTCCCAGCTTGTAAACTTCTTCAAATTACCTGAATGTGCTTCAATCATAGATTCTGTAAAATGAGACTAATAATATAATGAATATCATAGGGTTATTGTGAGAATTAAAAGAGTTAATGTAGGTTAAGCAATTAGTAAGTTCTTAATAGTATTAGTTGTAATTATTATTAATATAAGTGACAGTAAAAAATAGAACACTCTTGATTTGTGAAGGTTACTCAGCTTGCTTTGTGTTCTTACTATAGTTCTAATATTTTCTCTTACATTTTCTTCGTAGACAATCATGTCATCTAGAAAATAGTGACAGTTCTGACTCTTTCCACTACTTTTACAGGTGTTATCTGGCTGATAGCCTTGGGACACTGTTAAATAGTAGCAATTATGACAGACATTATCATTTTGTTTCTGTTTCTAGTGGGAATGCTGCTAATGTTTCAATATTTGATATTTGTTGTTGACTTCTGAGAGATATTGCTTCATCAGGTTAAGGAAGCTGCCTTTTATCCCAAGATTACTGAGTATTTTTCTGTCATGAGTGAATATGTTATTTTATTAAATGCTTTAAAAAATTCTGTCATTTTTAAGATCGTCTTAAGACAATCACCTTAGGTAAAGAGTTGGCCTAGTTTTCAATTAGACATCCACACTTTTTTCAGCATTTATAACCTCTTCTATTTTCATTTGTTGCTTTAATATTTTTATTTTGGCAGCCTTAATTATTGTCCTTGCTAATGATGATGGCCCTGGAGTTCTATCATTTAACAACAGTGAGCACTTTTTCCTAAGAGAGCCAACAGCTCTCTACGTCCAGGAGAGTGTTGCAGTATTGTACATTGTTCGGGAACCTTCACAAGGATTGTTTGGAACAGTCACAGTTCAGTTCATTGTGACAGAAGTGAATTCCTCAAATGAATCTAAAGATCTGACTCCTTCCAAAGGCTATATTGTTTTAGAAGAAGGTGTTCGATTCAAGGTACAGTAAGAAGCTTTAATGAGAATGGAAGTTTATCTTTAATATTTACAAAATAAATTTCTCTTAGATGTGCACTCAAGTCCTAGAATGAAAAAAACAATACTTCCAGCTTAGGTGTTAGGTAAAGACATGATTCATTTACTATGTGACAAGTGCTATAGTTCTATTTACTCTGTATAAAGTGCAACTGGAAAAATTTACTATTAATAGGGTAAAAGAATATGCAAATAATAAAGAAAATATATCTATGGCTATTTTAAATTTTCAGCACATTTAAATTGCATATGTCACTTTATATTGTATATAAGCCATATAAAAGAAAACCCAAGCCAATTTTTGTAAACATTAAGTCCCAGCCAATCATTTCCCTTTTGCCACATTTTTGTTGAACAAAATGTAACTGTTTACTTCAGACTGCTTGTTTGACAACAAGAATAGTTTATTGGAGAAAAAAATGCTGGATTTGGGATAAATATGATCTATACTCACAGTTTACCTTCCCAAATTTCTTTTTCTATATATTAACAATTTTCTGTTCCTGCTACTAAACTTTATTTTTTAAAACAGTTTAAGTTTAAAATGCAGCACACCAACATGGCACATGTACACATATGTAACAAATCTGCATGTTGTGCACATGTACCCTAGAACTTAAAGTATAATAATAAAAAAAACCAAGCAATTTGCAAGATTATGTTGCAAATGTGATTCTTTTTTTTTTTTTGAGGCAGAGTCTCACCCTGTCATCCAGTCTGGAGTTCAGTGGCGCAATCTAGGTTTACTGCAAACTCCACCTCCCAGGTTCAAGTGATTCTGGAGTGCAGTGGCGTGATCTCAGCTCACTGCAAGCTCTGCCTCCCAGGTTCACGCCATTCTCCTGCCTTGGCCTCCCAAGTGGCTACAGGCGCCCACCACTACAGGTGCCTGCCACCATGTCTGGCTAATTTTTTGTATTTTTAGTAGAGGCGGGGTTTCACCATGTTAGCCAGGATGGTCTCGATCTCCTGACCTCGTGATCTGCCTGCCTCAGCCTCCCGAGGTGCTGGGATTACAGGCATGAGCCACCGCGCCCAGCTATGCCCAGCTAATTTTTTGTATTTTTAGTAAAAATGGGGTTTCACCATATTGGCCAGTCTGGTCCCAAACTCCTGGTGCCAAGTGACCCACCCGCCTCAACCTCTCAAAGTGTTGGGATTAAAGGCATGAACCACTGCGCGGGGCCTGTGATTATTTTGACTCATTTTTTATTGTGGAAAAATATGTGTAATATAAGATTTACCATTTTCACCATTTTTAGTGAACATTTCAGTGGCATTAATTATATTCACAGCAATGTACAACCATCACCACCATCTATTTCCAAAATTTTTCATCATTCCAAGGACAAACTCTGTGCCCATTAAGTAGTAACTCCCTATTCCTCCTCCGCCTAGTAATCTCCAATCTACTTTCTGTCTGTATGAATTTGCCTATTCTAGATATTTCGCATATGTGAAATTATACAGTATTTACCCTTTTGTGTCTGACTTGCTTCACTCAGCAAAATGTTTTCAAGGTTCATCTGTGTTGTTACAGGTATCAGAACTTCATTCCCTTTTTACAGCTAGATTATATTTTATTGTATGTATATACCGTAATTTTTAAATCCAGCCATCTGTTGTGTTGTTTCCACCTTTTGACTCTTGTGAATAAAGCTACTATTATTGTGAAAATAAAATAAAATAAAATAAAATAGCTGATTATGTTAGCTTTAGGCATTTTTCAAGCCAGCTATGTAAAATGTAATAAATCTAAAATAATAGATTTAAAGCTATTTTGTCTAAAACATCCATCTAATAATTATTTTCCTAAATGATCATTTTATGTAACTTCAGCACATTTGCAAATGCATATTCATATTCATGGTTTTTTTTCACATTTTGGAAATTTAAAACCTTAAGGTTTGTGCAAGATCACTTACATTTAAATCTTGAAATATATATATATAAATTCAAATTTGAAATATTTTATTAATTTTCTATTGCTTTATTCATGTTTTTTCATCTTTTAAAATTTTTCTTAAATTTATTTTTTGTTTTTTTTTACTGTGACTTTTTTCATAAAAGACTCCTTTTTCACAGTATGGCTATATACTTTTCTTTTTATTAGGCAAATTAAAAGTTAGAGCAAATTGGATTAAATAAATTTTTTAACCGACATAACTGCTTTTATTCCAAAAAGTTTTTATTTTGAGGTATAAATAGTAAAATACACAGATCTTAAGTATATGGCTTAGTGACTGTAAAGATATATACATACACACATGTAACTACCACTCAGATTAAAATACTTAACATTAAGGCCGGGCGTAGTGGCACACGCCTGTAATCTTCAGTGGGGGTAGGCGGGCGGATCACTTGAGGTCAGGAGTTCGAGACCAGCCTGGCCAACATAGTGAAACCCTATCTCTACTAAAAATACAAAAACTAGCTGGGTGTAGTGGTGTGTACCTGTAATGGTACTCAGGAGGCTGAGGCAGGAGAATAACTTGAACTTGGGTGATGGAGGTTTCAGTGAACAGAGTGCCACTGCATTCCAGCCTGGGTGACAGCGCAAGACTCTGTCTCATAAATAAATAAATAAATAAATGAATGAATGAATGAATGAATGTATTTAACATTATCATCAGCCAGAAGATTCCCCGTCTCTTCCCCTTTCCAGAGGAAACTACTTTCTGATTTCTATCACTGAAGACTGATTTTGCTGGTTCTTGAGCTTCATATAAATAGAATCATACAGTGTGTACTCTTTTGTGTCTGGCTTCTTTCACTCAATATAATGTTTAGGTCTGTGTGGTTGCATGCATCAGTAGTTGGACATTTTTTTTAATCACTGAGTAGCATTTTATAAAATAGACCACTATTGGTTTGTCTGTTCTCCCACTGATGAACATTCGGGATGCTTCTAATTTGTGTCTGCTATGACTACAACTGTTTTTTTAACAGTGAACCCTAGATTAGAATGAGATTAATCAAGTTATTTAGCCAGAGCAGGGCAAAAAGTTCACAAAAATGAAGACATAGATGTAATTTTTAATCAATGTTATTTTAAAATGCACTAAATATTTTTTGGACACTTCAGTGCAATATATCACAAAGTTGAAAATCCTAAAAGTAGTAACCCAAAACAGGTGTAACCATCACATTATAGGAATCGTATTAAATCAAAGTGAGATGATATTTTTCAAAACATGCTATTTTGTTGTCAGAAATGTTTAGTAGATTTCGCTATATGTGTGTTACAAAAAATACTGTATTCTAGTAACCTTATCTTTTGATTTTGTTTTCAGGCCCTACAAATATCTGCCATATTAGACACGGAACCAGAAATGGATGAGTATTTTGTTTGCACCTTGTTTAATCCAACTGGAGGTGCTAGACTAGGGGCGCATGTTCAAACCCTGATAACAGTTTTGCAAAACCAGGCCCCTTTGGGGCTATTCAGTATCTCTGCAGTTGAAAATAGGTATAGTTTATTCATAAGGAAATTATCACTTCTGAAGCTATAAGTAGGGAATATTTTTTGACATAAGAAAATGCAGAGGGAAATTGATGTCTGATTATTTTAAAAGGGATTTTTAAAATGAACTCTAGAAAAGATAGGTCTAGAGAGACCAGTTACTCTCCTAGCTGGGAGTATCAAAAACCTAAACTCACCCTGTTTTTAGAATGGTGTTATTAGAATTCTTATTTTCTCAAGAGTTCACACTTGCAGGTAAAGGTCTGTACTATTTTGTGTTTTAAAAATAATAAAAAGCAAGAAATAATATAAAGCAGACTTAACTGCTCAAACCAAGTGAATGACTCTTCAAACATATATTAACATGATTGTGGTTTTAAAATTTCTCCTAGAGGCTGACAAATATTTATTTTTTATATCATAAAAATATTTTAATATATCTAGTTTCATTAATATGTTAATTTCCTGACTCATTTTTTCCTATAAAGTATTTTTGATACATGTGTGAAGAAACGTAAGAATGACAATTTTATTTCTTTTTCAGAATATATAGTGTGAAGTTACTGAAGTAACTGATTTTCAGTATTTTCTTACCATCTCATCTTGGATTGTGTAAATTTAAAAGTGTATTAAGTATCTGCTAGCAATATGATATATATTTTAAATATGTAGAATGTATACTTTTTCTGCTTCCCACAATCCATGTATTTCTTTCAGAGCCACCTCCATAGACATCGAAGAAGCCAATAGGACCGTGTATTTAAATGTATCTCGAACTAATGGCATTGATTTGGCTGTGAGTGTGCAGTGGGAGACAGTATCTGAAACAGCCTTTGGCATGAGTATGTTTCATTTCTTATGAGAACAAAATTCTGTAATGAAGAAATATTGCATGTATAAGATTTATATTTTTTCCTTTGAATTGTATGTTATTGATCATTTGAAAATGGAAAACAGATAATCTAATTCTTTAATTGCATCTATAAATATGTGTTGAGGCTGGGCACGGTGGCTCACGCCTGTAATCCCAGGACTTTGGAAGGCCGAGGCGGGCGGATCACAAGGTCAGGAGATAGAGGCCATCCTGGCTAACACAGTGAAGCCCCATCTTTACTAAAAATACAAAAAATTAGCCGAGCGTACTGGCGGGCGCCTGTAGTCCCAGCTACTCGGGAGGCTAAGACAGGAGAATGGCGTGAACCTGGGAGGCGGAGCTTGCAGTAAGCTGAGATCGTGCCACTGCACTCCAGCCTGGGCAACAGAGCAAGACTCGCTCTAAAAAATAAAGTAAAATAAAAAAAAATATATAAAAAAATAAAAGTATTGAGTGCCTATGCCAGGCATGGCACTGAACTCATGGATCTTAGAATTTAGGGGGTGGGGGTGACAGAAATGAATCAAGTAAGTAAAAATCAATGTATACTTTAAACTTTAATAAGTGCTTCAAAGGAGAAGTTCTAAGTGTTGAAAGAATATAGGGGAATGCTTTCAAGGGGTATTGATCTTTGAACTAAAACTGAATGATGAGTAGAGATTGATTATGCAAAGGACTGGGTTGGAAGAACATGGAGGTGAGAGTGAGAAGCTGTGAAAGCAGAAAACTGAGGCATAAAAAGCACACATAAGCGAAGAACTTGAGTGGATAGTAGGTACAGAAATAAGGAGGAATATTGAGCTTGGATAGCTGGACAAGACCATATCATTCAAGAACTTAAGGAATATTTTATAGTTACCAGTCTTTACAATAGTGTTAATGGAAAGCCTTCAAGTGGTTTAGGAATGGAGGAGAGTTACCATATGTAATGTGGTATGGTATAATCATATTTGGATTTTGAAGATATTATTCACAGTGCCATTAAATAATGGGCTGACATAGACACAGAAAAGAAGTGAAGATACAGGGAGGCAAGATGATGGTAGCTTAGACTAGGTGTTGAATATGAGGGTGAGGGAGAGGGATGTACCAAAGATGACTCAGGCTTCTAGCTTGTGCAGTTGGATGGGAGAAGGGGTTCATACTATTCACTAAGATGGAATTCCAGAAAAAGGATAGATGTATTTTAGTAAGGGGAGTAAAATAAATTTGGTTTAACACATTTTGAATTTGAGTTACTTTTGAGAATAAATTTCTCTAGACTCAAAAGAAGGTCTCTGCTGGGCCAGGCATGGTGGCTCATGCCTGTAATCCCAGCACTTTGGGAGGCTGAGATGGGCAGATCATCTGGGTTCGGAAGTTCGAGACCAGCCTGACCCAAATGGAGAAACCCCATCTCTACTAAAAATACAAAAACAATTAGCCAGGCTTGGTGGCGCACACCTATAATCCCAGCTACTTGGGAAGGCTGAGGCAGGAGAGTCGCTTGAACCTGGGAGATGGAGGATGCCGTGAGCCGAGATCACGCCATTGCACTCCAGCCTGGGCAACAAGTGCAAAAACTCCGTCTCAAAAAAAAAAAAAAAAAAAAAAAAATCTCTGCTGGAGAGATAAACATGGGAACTTTAGCTATATATATATATATATATATATATATATATATATAGTATTTGAAGTCATGGAAATTGATGTAATAATCTGGAAAGAAAGGCTGAAGATGGAGAAGGGAAGAGGACACTATAGACTGAACTATAAGAAGGTTCAAGTTGAATGGCTGAGGATATGGGATGATGACCTAGCAAAGGAGACTTAGAGGATCTAGTAAGAAACTCAGGAGAAAACAGGATGGCAGATACCAGCAGAAGAGTGCTTTAAAATGGAGGAAAAAGTAAACGGTGTCAACCCCTGGTGAGAAGTCCAGTAAAATGAGAACCTGAAAAATAACTATTATAGTTGGCAACATAGAAGGCATTAATGACCATAGAAGGGGCTGTTTGTATACAAAGATGGGGACTGAATACTATTTTGAATAGAGGTGAAAGAAGAGAGACCTCAAATATATGCAACCATTTCAAGAAGTTTGGCAGGGAAGATAGGACCTGGAGAAGGTAGTAGCGGTGTGGTGTAGGATTCAGAAGGTTTTTTCCATGTTTAGTTTGGAGAGACCCAAGCATGTGTAGGTTGGATGGAAAAGGTAGAGAAATGTTAAATATTTAGAAGAAAAAGGAGATAATTAATAGTGTTATGGTTGTCTAGAAGACAAGTTGAGATGGGATCCAAAAAAGAAAGATTCTAGTTTCTAATTTAGATTTCTCCATTACTGCTTAGACTTTGCATGTGTTTTTTGGAAGTACTCATGAGAGCACATGTCGGAGATTCTTAATCGTTAGCAGTCATTGCTTATTCTTCATTTGTGGTCGTCTTGAATTATTGTAGAGAAGGATTTGTCCATATGTCAGGACCATTTGGGACTCTAAATGAAAAATCTGCAGTATATCTTTAAAAGGGAGCAACATAAAAATTTAAAATGCTGGATTTTTAGGAAAGGAAATTGCTATTGGATATTACATGTAAGGCATTGACAAATTCTCTTGAATTGGTAATCTAAAAAGATCAATCATTTATAGGGAGCCCAGGTTTCAACCTTGATAGTTGTTCTTACTGCATCATGTTCACACCATTAACCAAAATTTAAAAAGAACTTAATGTTTTGGAGGGAAGCAGCCATGTTAAGAGATTATGCATTTTTTTAAAGTTTTTACTCTTCATTAGTTAGGGGATTTTTATTTTTGTCCTTTTTTTTTTTTTGTAGTACAGAATTTTAAAACATGTACCAGTTGTAGCAGTTTGATAAAACCTTGACAGCCATTTGAAATATGTGAGTCTGCTTGACATTCTTAAAATATATAAAATGTAAAGTGAAAAATAAGATGGGCATAATTTCAAATTAATAGCGTACATTTTTTAAACCAAATGCTTATCATGTTTCTATAAAGGGTATTTATTATTGTAAAATTTCTCAGTTATATTTTCATCAGCTTTACAGAAGTTCATAAAAATCATGTTCTGCATATTTCCCTTTAAAATACACATTTAGTATTTATTTAGTTAGTTTTTGAGCCAGGGTCTGGCCATGTCACCCAAGCTGGAGTACAGTGGCACTATCTCGGCTCACTACAACCTCCACCTCCTGGGTTCAAGCAATTCTCGTGCCTCAGCCATCCGAGTAGCTGGTATTACAGGGGCGTGCCACCACACCCAACTGATCTTTGTATTTTTAGTAGAGAATGGTTTTACCATGTTGGCCAGGCTGGTCTCAAACTCCTGACCTCAAGTGATCCACCTACCTTGGCCTCCCAAAATTCTGGGATTACAGGCGTGAGCCACCATGGCCAGCCACATTTAGTATTTATTTCTAAATACACCTTGGAAAAGTATGTGTAGGTATAAAGCAGAGCATTTACAAATTTTCTTGTTTTTTAAATAATAATTTTTAAAAAATTATTATTTGCAGTACGAATTCATTATTTGTAGTTACTTTAAAGTTTTCTCACTTGTGGCTTTTTACACTCATACACACACACGTCATGAAAGGATTTTCATTTGTAGTCACAAACGCACTTGTCTCATTATTTAAACAATAAATTAGAATAGATAAGTTTTTGAAGGAATAATAAACTAGTAAACCATGATTTGTGTTTTTCAGGGGGAATGGATGTTGTGTTTTCCGTATTTCAAAGTTTTTTGGATGAATCAGCTTCTGGCTGGTGTTTCTTTACTTTGGAAAATTTAATATATGGTATAATGTTAAGAAAATCATCTGTTACTGTTTACCGATGGCAGGGAATTTTTATTCCAGTTGAGGTAAACATCAGTTTTTTTTATAGTACAAAAATAAAATGTACAGATAAAGTTTAGATGTATCATGAATTACTGTATTCTTATTCCTCATTTTCTAGGATTTAAATATAGAAAATCCTAAAACTTGTGAGGCCTTTAATATTGGTTTTTCTTCCTACTTTGTGATTACTCATGGAGAAAGAAATGAAGAAAAGCCTTCTCTTAACAGTGTGTTTACATTCACATCTGGATTTAAATTATTCCTGGTAAAAAAATTTTCACTTTTAAATAGATTACTTTCTTTAAAAGAAATTAAGATTTGTAAGATTGTTCAAATTGGAAGATAATGTATGTTTTATGTTAATGTGAAAAAGGACTTTTTGTGAGTTGATATACATTTTGGCAAAGTATCTTAGTCCGGGGATAGTTTTGTCTTTTTAAAATGACAGTTATGCGTAGCTTGGTATTAAAATTTTTTAAGTCTTGCACTTCAGATAGTAACTCATGCTATTAGTGTGTTCACTGGCTTTCTTAATTCAAGTCTTCTTCAAGTTTTCATTCCCACTCTGTCCTTGCAGGTACAAACTATCATTATTCTGGAAAGTTCTCAAGTAAGATATTTCACTTCAGACAGCCAAGATTATTTAATCATTGCAAGTCAGAGAGATGATTCCGAATTAACTCAGGTTTGATTCTTTTAAAATGAAGTGGGGTTTTTTTGCTTTTCTTTTTAACATTATAATTGAAATTTACCAAAGGTGTGGTCTGCTGGTTTAGTATAAAAGAAAACCATAATTTGATTGTGGTAAAGTAGAATGAAAAGACTGGTTAGTTAAAAGTTAATTTTTAAACACCAGAGTCATAAAATATTATATTATCTTCAAGAGCCAAGGATAATGTAATAATAAATATGAACATTTAATTAGAATTTAATTGAATCACAAAACATTGTGGAGAATAATCACACAGCCAGACAGAGAGTATCACTGAAAATTCATGATTAGCATTGCCACACGGGCATTCAGTATCACCTCGGAAACCCCACATTTCTTTAGTAAACTAGATCTTGTAATTCTAGTAATGCTTATTTGATAACTTTTGTCACTCCTTAAACTTCCATACATGCTTCACATTTCCATTTTCAGCTAATTCCCTTGTTGAAATGAAAGCTACCAAAAGGGATATTATTCATTTTCCCAACACCAAATTCAAAAACCCACTTGAAATCCAATCTTATTCCTTATTCCTGCTACAACAGAGAAAGTGTCCCTTCTAAAAAGCCAGGCCTCTCACATAGGTGCCCATCTTGTCCTCATAACGTTTAGCTATTCCCTCCATCTCTGGCGTCTATTTCTCCCTATTTGGTTACTACAATCAGAATAAATGTTCTAGCTTCACCCAGCTTAAAAAGAAATTCCTCCCCTGATCTCATTCCCTTCTAGTTTTCGTTTCATTTCCTTTCCCCCCTCTATATTAAGACATCCTGACAGAATTATCTACTTGTTTTGTCTTTACTTCCCCGAGCTCACCGATGACAACTGCATTGCCAGATCCAATGGGTGTTTTTCTGCGTAATCATTATGCATTCCACCAGCATGTGACAGTCACCTCATCCTCAAATATAAATCTTATCTTGCTTTCTAAGACACTACACAAATTTTCCTTTTCCCTTTTTCTCTCTCTCTGTGTGTGTGATCCTTCTCAGTCCCCATTGCCAGTTCCTCTTCCCTTTCGTAAACTTAGATGTCTTGGAGTTTTCCAGAAAGATTCACTTATAGTTCAAATTTCTTTTTCCTTTTCTTCATTCACTTGGATACTTTTATCAATCCTATGGTTTTAAATATCAGCAATAGGCTAGTGTATTTTAGATTATATCTGTAGCCTTTCCTCTGTATTCCAGGCCTATATACCTAACTGCCTATTGACATGTTCACTTAAATATATTTTTGGTACATAATATTTAACATATCCCAAACTGAACCTTTGGTTTTCACTATGAAACTTGTTACTTCAGTGCTAGCTTTCATCTCAGGAAATAGCAGCCCCACGAACTCAGTTGCTTAGGACAGAATCCTGGGATATTTCTTCCTTGATTACTCCTTTTTTTAGGCGGGAGATGGGGTCTGGCTCTGTGGCCCAGGCTCGAGTGCAGTGCCGTTATCACAGGTCACTATAGCCTTGACCTCCTGGGCTCTGGTGATCCTCCTACCTTAGCCTCCTGGGTGGCTGGGTCAACAGGCGTGTGTCACCACACCTGGCTGATTTTTTGTATTTTGTAGAGATGGGGTTCCACCATGTTTCTCAAGCTGGTCTTGAACTTACTCCTTTTTATTCTTTCACATCGAGTTTATCATTAAGTATTTTTGATTACATGTGTCAGTAAGTGAAGACATTTCATCTCTACTCCTCCCTACTCCAAGTCCCCATTATTTCTCTTCCACACCATTATAGTGTCCTCCTAGCTGTTCTCTGAACTTCCTTGACCTCAGATCCATTCTCCATTGGGTAACTGGAGGCATTTTTTGAAAATATTAATTGACTAATGTTATTTCTGATTTTAAAACCACTTAATGATTTACAATTATACTTAGAATAAATTTGAAATTATTTAATATGGGCTTAACATAGGATAACTATATTTCCTCATTTGCCTTGGAAAGTACTGGATTATGCCTGTTGTTCTGGTATTGTTATTAATATTGCCCCTTTCACTCTTTGAAGGATCCCTGTTTAGGTGATAAATTATATGGTCACCCTAATGGAAGTTACTCCATGATGATCTTACCTCTCCAGCCTTAACTCTCATCATTCTCCCAGCACTATCAGATTCCGTCCAGTCTTTATTCAGATAATGACAAACTTTTTCTGTCTTAAGAACTTTGTCATGTTGTTCCTTCTAACTTGATTTCCCAAATACCTTCGTAATTCTCTATCAGACCATCCTAATTGTCATCTTCAGTACTTGACTCATTTTATACTCATACATTGACTTAATTATTGATATGTTTCTTGTTTACCTTTTCCTAATAGTTAATAAGATCCATAAAGGGAAAGGCCGCTGTATCCATAGTTCCTAGCATAATGTCTGTGGCTCAAAAGTTCGTAATTGTTGACTGAATAAGTATAATTTTCTGTGACACTGACCAGCTTGCCTTCAGGTGGGGTCTGAATTTTAATTTTGCATTTATGAACACTTACCCTGAAACCTTGTGTGCATTGACTGCCACCATGGGGACAAAAAGGATTTAGGTGTTTCTCTGTATTCTATTGCTTGAGCAATTGATAATAATATTGCAGCATTAGAATGTTTCTTATTCAGTTCTAAATTTTCATATGTAGTTTATTTCCTGGTTTTAGCTTTCCCTTTCCCTGCTGTCACCAACCCTTACCCAGATGTACATTTGATACTGATTTCTTTTCAGATAACTTCGCTTTCATTCACTCTGTGTGTGTGTGTATGTGTACTTATGTGCATAGACATATATGTGCACACTCACAGATTAGATAAGGGAGAGAGCAGCGAGGGAGCATCAGTTTTAGTATTTTCTTATTTACAAAAGTATCTTTTTAACCAAATAAAAGGATCCAAGAGAGTAAACATATGGTATTGATTACATTCTCGCAAGTGCTAAATTCCTAGTCATAAAGGGTTTTGTATTTCAACATTTCCTTCAGGTCTTCAGGTGGAATGGAGGAAGCTTCGTGTTGCATCAAAAACTCCCTGTCCGAGGTGTGCTGACGGTGGCCTTGTTCAACAAGGGAGGCTCTGTGTTCTTAGCCATTTCCCAGGCTAATGCCAGGCTAAACTCCCTTTTATTCAGATGGTCTGGCAGTGGGTTTATTAACTTTCAAGAGGTGCCTGTCAGTGGGACAACAGAAGTTGAGGCTTTGTCTTCAGCCAATGATATTTACTTAATGTTTGCCAAAAATGTCTTTCTAGGTGAGAAGATAAAGTATTTGTAGTATATATATAGTTATTGAAATCATCTAGCATTCATATGGTATATTTTATATGAAAATGCTCTTGCAATAATTTTTTACTAATCCATAGAATATTTCTTGATAGATAAGTATTAATTGTCAGCTATAAATGGATTTTTGAGAAATATTTAAGCATTATACCCCTAATCTTGTGTTCTGACTACTACCTGAAAGTTATATGAAAACAAAATTGGAAATAGGTAGGTAAAGTTGAAAGATACATGAATATTTTACACCCAGGATACAAACAAGTAACTTTTTATATGTATTTACTTGATGTGCCATGAATAATTTATAGTATTAATAAATAATGTTCAGAACTTTTTATAAGACTCTTTCAGAATATTCTTGGAAGGAAAATTTGCTTTTTGCTGCTGAGTAGAACTTTCATGGGTAAAATTGCAACATTCCTAAAAAAATAAAAAAAAAATTGTCCTTGTTCTTTCTTTAACATTATATCATGGTTAATGACTAATAATGTATTCACGTCATGCAGTAAATGCAAAAAGACTTTTGAAGTACTTCCTATTAACTTGTATTTTTATTAGACTAAATGGATTCTGAGGAAATTTGTTTGATATTTTTATTGTAGTTTTATTATGTAATTTTGTCATTTTTTCTGTAACTTTTGCATTAAGATTTGACTTTTATTTCATTATTGTAGGAGATCAGAATTCAATTGATATTTTCATCTGGGAGATGGGACAGTCTTCCTTCAGGTATTTTCAGTCCCTAGATTTTGCTGCTGTTAACAGAATCCACTCCTTCACACCAGCCTCAGGAGTAGGTAAGGACTTTTCAACTGCTCACCAATTCTAAAGGTAGTATGGAAAGCCAGAATGATTTTAATCTCATTGATTTAGATTTAGTGTCACATTGCCAGACACTGGGTATTTTTTTTTGGAGACAGGGACTCGCTCTGTCGCCCAGGCTGGAGTGCAGTGGGGCAATCTCCGCTCACTGCAAGCTCCGCCTCCCAGGTTCTGCCATTCTCCTGCCTCAGCCTCCCAAGTAGCTGGGACTACAGGCGTCTGCCACCACGTCTGGCTAAGTTTTTTGTATTTTTAGTAGAGACGGGGTTTCACCGTGTTAGCCAGGATGGTTTTGATCTCCTGACTTGTGATCCGCCCACCTCGGCCTCCCAAAGTTCTGGGATTATAGGCATGAGCCACCACCCCCAGCCGACTCTGGATATTTTAATAGGAATGTAACATCAAGATCTTTACAATACTCCTTCCAGAAATCCTAGAATTTTTTGAAATTCTTTTGAATTGCAGTTTTCCTTTTGCAGATTAATACTTTCAGAATGGACATTGGCTTGAGAATAATCAGAATAACTAAAATATAGAGGAAAATATTAGTGAAGAATAAAAATAATATATTTCTTTTGTCTAGAGAAACATGAAGAGTGACATTAAATGTATATTTTTAAAATATGAAAGTATGTATATGGCAATAGCAAGTATTTGCATTTAAGAATGTTTTTTAAGTTGGAGAATGACTATGAGAATTCTTCCATCTTCATTAATTCTCCCAGCCTCCTCCACAGTCTGAAATCCTTTCTTGGTCTTCTGTACTTTAATCTACACGTCAGAAACATAAGCAATATTTTTAATCACTGTGGTTTCAGAAACAAAGTCGATTGGAGAGAACCCAAGGTATTATTGCTGTCTGCAGGTTGTAGGATTATTTTAGGGTTGGCAAGGAATCCCTTGGGTGGGCCAGTGACGATAAGGAGATGAAGCTGAGGCCAGCTGGCATGGTGAGCTTATCAAGCTGGCTCATGGGGTGGGTGTTCATAGCGTAGGGAGGAGACACAGACAGTGGGTCATCATGTCTCCTGTCGAGGTGTCTAGAGAATTTGTGAGCCAAGCCTGAGTGGCTCCACAGGTGACTCTGGATGAATCACAGTCCTGCTTTTAAATTGAGATATGGCAATTCTGTATGAATTAAATGGCACACAGTTATTAATTTGATATTATATGTAAGTCAATGCTACAATGCTATGAAGAATTCCTCTACTTAAAAGCCTTAATGTATGGTTGGAGAAGCAAGAAAAAATATTAAGATACTAATTCAAGGTATAGGACTGTATTAGTCCATTCTCACACTGCTTTAGAAAACTCTCTGAAACTGGGTATTTTATGAAGAAAAAAGATTTAATTGACTCACAGTTCCACAGGCTGTATAGAAAGCATGCTTTGGGAGGCCTCAGGAAGCTTACAATCAAGGGTGAAGGGGAAGCAAGCACCTTCTTTACATGGTGGAGGGAAAAAGAGAGAGTGAAGGGGGAAGTGCTTCACACTTTTAAACAACTAGATCTTGGGAGAACTCCCCTACTATCACAAGAACAGCAAGCGGGAAATCCGCCTCTGTGATCCAGTCACCTCCCACCAGGTCCCTCCCCCAACACTGAAAATTATAATTTGACATGAGATTTGGGTTGGGACACAGAGCCAAACCATTTCAATGACCAATACCATTTGCTCCGTGAGGGGTAGAATTGGAGTGATTAAGAGAGACAAGAGAGAGCTTGAGCTATGTCTGCGTGGATTGGCAGGACACACTTTGGGCAGAGGGAAAGGTATGAGCAAAGGAAAAAGGCAGAAGTGTTTATAGCATTGAGGGCACCATTGGTAGATGAAAGTGCCAGGGACAGAGGATTTGACCAGAATGTTGTGGTGCTGAGATTGGAGATACAACACTGGAATCTAGAGAAGACGGCCTGGAATGGCAGGCACATGGTGTGCCTGTGCCTGAAATCATCCAGCAGTTTTCACACATTTTGGTCTTAGAATCTATTCATATTTATTGTGTAAGAGATTAAAACTGAGAAATTTTAAAGTCATTTATTTTAAAATGACAGCAATATACTCATTATGTGTAAATATAACGTTATTTTTAAAAAACACTTTCTAAAACGAACACTTTTATGAGAAGAGTGGCATTGGTTTTATTTTAATTTTTGAATATCTCTTTAATGTCTGGTTTAATACATGGTATATAGATTCTACTTTTTATTTATGTATTTAATTGATTTTTTAAAGAGACAGCATTTTGCTCATTTGTCAGGCTATAATGTAGTGATGCAATCATAGCTTACTGCAGCCTTGAACACATGAGTTCAAGCCATACTCCTGCCTCAGCCTCCTGAATAGCTTGGACTACAGGCATGCTCCATCATGCCCACATAATTAAAAATTTTTTTTTTTGTAAAAGTGGAGTTTCTTTGTGTTGCCCAGGCTGGTCTTGAGCTCCAGGCTTCAAGAGATCCTCCCGCCTCAAAGTGCTGGGATTACAGTCATGAGACACTGTGCCCAACTGATTCTCTTAATTAATTAACTTTTTTTCCATCTTTATTAAGGCTTGATTGACAAATAAACATTGTATATATTTAAGATATACAATGTGATATTTTGATATACATATAATGATATGTATTTCCTCAGTTGAGCTAATTAACCCATCCATTACCTCACATATTTACCTTTTTTTGATGAAAACACTTAAAATCTAGTCTCTTAGCAATTTCAAGTATACAATACATTATTGTTAACTAGAGTTATTATGCTGTGGATTAGGTCCACAGAAATTACCCATCTTATAACTGAAAGTTGGTACTCTTTAATCAAAATCCCCCATTTCTCTCACACCCTGGCCCCTGGCAAGCACAATTCTACAATTTGCTTTTCTGAGTTTGACTTTTTCAGATTCCACATATAAGTGAGATCAGGCAGTACTTGTCTGAGTCTGGGTTCTCATGTCTGCATCTGAATTCAGTCTACTGCAGTATTATCAGTCATTTAGCCTCTGCTAAGTTCTATACACTCATGAAAGAATGAGAGTGAAGTAGAAAAACAGCATTATTATGAAAACAACATTATTTTCATATTATTATGCAAATAGTTTTGACCTCTGAAACCCTCTAAAAGGGTTTCAATGTCTCTTAGATCCCTGGATCACACTCAGCAGGAGTGAGATAGAGAAATCCTTGAAGGCTTTTCAATGGCAAATGATGATCAAAGGCATGTTTTACAACTCCTCATAGCTTTGGTGTATAGAATATGCTGGATGAAGTAACTTGCAACTGCCTGGGCAAGAGCTGAAGAGGGCCTTTAGCTGTGGTGAGAAATTAGGAGTAAAGATTCTTGTGAGAAAGAGAAATTAGAAATGAAAATCCTTGTGGGAAAGAGAAGTTAGAAATGAAGATTCAACAGCACTTGATGTCTGTTCAAATGTGAGGAGCAAAAGTTATTATACCTTGGCAATTGGGAGGAGAATGGTTTTAAATTAGGAAAAGGCACAGAAAATGTCCGTAGTGGGAAATGTGATGAACTTGTTTATAGGTGTCTCTAGTTTGAGATAATGTAGAAGCATGTGTAGGTGGTTAGTAGAGATGTGGAACTAGAATCAGGAAGAAATTGGAGTTAAAGGTTTGGATTTTGGAGACATCCATGCGTGGGGATAGTTGAACTCACAAATGTTAAAATGTACAAAGTAAATTATATTGATTGGGAAGACTAGAAGATTTAGCACAAATACAGGAGTCAGTATTTGGAATTTTTCCCTTAGGTGCCTGACTACTGCTTTCTTTATCAGGCATTTAACATTTAGGCAGTGTTACCTTAAGTCACCTCAACTACTGACCAGGAATCACAGGTTATTTATGTCTAACTTTTAAATTAGTACTATTTTTAATTTACAAGTTGTAATTATATTACACATATTAAGTGTAGTATGATGTTTTGATAAATGTATACAACGTGGAATATTAAATCAAGCTATTAACATATCCATCACTTACTTAACATTTTTGTGATGATACAGTTGAAATGTACTCTTAGTTATTTTGAAATATACTATACATTATTACTGATTATAGTCACCCTGATGTGCAGATCTGAAAAATTCCTTCTGTCTAGCCAAAATTTTGTACCTTTTGACCACCAACTTCCCATTCTCTTGCTTTTCCCCGCCCTGGTGACTATTGTTGTACTCCTTGCTATGAATTCAACTTTTAAAAGATTCCACAACTAGTGAGATCATGCAGTATTTGTCTTTCTGTGCCTAGCTTATTTACTTGGCATAATGTCTTCCAGATCCATCCGTGTTGTCCCAAATGACAGAATTTTATTCTTTTTTTGAAGTGGAATAGTATTCCATCACATATATATACCACATTTTCTTTATCCATTCATCTGTTGATAGATATATAGGTTGAGTTCACATTTTGGGTATCGTGAATAGTGCTGTAATGAACATGAGAGTGCAGATATCCCTTTGACATACTGATTTCAATTTCTTTTGACATATTCCTAGACAGAAGTGGGTATTGCTGGATCATTCTGTTCATTGTTGGGGGAACCTCCATACCATTTTCCACGACATCTTACTAGTTTACATTTCTACCAACAGTGCGTCTGCAAGGATTTCCTTTTCTCCTCTTCTTCAACACTTATTTTTTTATAAGATGTATTTTAGTAGGTGTGAGGTGATAGCTTATTTTGGTTTTAATTTTTATTTTCCTAATGATTAGTGATCAACATTTTTTTCATGAACCTGTTGGCCATATATAAGATAGCTTTTAAGAAGTGTCTTTTCAGGTCCTTAGCCTATTTTTTTTTTTTTTTTTTGAGACAGAGTCTTGCTCTGTCGCCCAGGCTAGAGTGCAGTGGTGCAGTCTCGGCTCACTGCAACCTCTGCCTCCCGGGTTCAAGTGATTCTTCTGCCTCAGCCTCCCGAGTAGCCAGGATTACAGGCATCTGCCACCATGCCCAGCTAATTTCACCATCTTGGCCAGGCTGGTCTCAAACTCCTGACCTCATGATCCACCTGCCTCAGCCTCCCAAAGTGCTGGGATTACAGACGTGAGCCCCTGGGCCTGGCCTAGCCTATTTTTTAATTGGGTTGTTTACTTGCTATTGAGTTATTTGAGTTCCTTATATAGTTTGGATATTAACCATTTATCAGATAGCTGTATGGTTTTAAAATGTTTTTTCCCATTCTTTGGGTTGTCCCTTCATTTTGTGAATTGTTTCCTTTGCTGTGCAGAAGCCTTTTAGTTTGATGCAATCCCATTTGTCAGTTTTTGCTTTTGTCACCCGAACTTCTGGAATCAATAAAAAAATCCTTGCCCAGATTAATGTCATGGAGATATTCCCCTGTTTTCATTGAGTAGTTTATAACTTGAGGTCTTTAATTTATTTTGAGTTGATTTATGTATTTGGTGGGAAATATGGGTCTAATTTCATTCTTCCACATGTGGATATCCAGTTTTCTCAACACCATTTATTGGATAGACTCTCTTTCTTCATTGTATGTTCTTGACACCTTTGTCAAAAATCAATTGGTTGTAAATGTGTGAGTTAATATCTGGGATTTTTATCCTATCCCATTTGATCAGTCACTCTGTTTTTATGCCAGTACCAAGATGTTTTGATCGTAATTGCTTTATATTTTGAAGTCAGGTAGTGTGATGCATCCAGCCTTGTTCTTTTTGCTTGAGATTGTTTTGGCTATTCAGAGTGTTTTGTGGTTTCACATGAATTTAAATTTTTTTTATTTCTGTAAAAATAGAAAAATGATACCAGAATTTTGATAAGGACTGCATTGAATCTGTAGATCACTTTGGGTAGCATGGAACATTTTAACAATATTCATTCATTCAATTAATGAATGTGGGATATCTTTTTATTTATTTGTGTTTTTTTCTATTTCTTTCATCGGTGTTGTACAGTTTTCAGTATACGAGTCTTTTGTCGTTTTAGTTAAATTTACTCCAAAATATTTTTTTTTATTGCTGTTGTAAATAGGCTTGTTTTCTTAACTTTTTTGGATAGCTAGTTATTAGTGTATAGAAATGATACAGATTTTTGTATGTTGATTTTGTATCCTGCGACTTTACTGACTTCAGTTATCAGTTCTAAGAGTTTGTTTTAATGCAAACTTTAGGGTTTTCAATATATAAAACATGTTGTCAGCAAACAGAGACAATTTAATTTCTTCCATTCCTATTTAGGTATGTCTTATTTCTTTCTCTTGCTTAATTGCTTTGGCTGGAACTTTCAGAACTATGTTGAAAGGAAGTGACAATAGTGAGCATCTTTGTCTTGGCCAGGATCTTGGAGAAAACCTTTTTCAACTTTTCACCATTGAGTATAATGTTGGTTACTTGTTTGTTATATGTGACTTTTATTGTGTTGAAGTATATTTCCTCTATACCTATTATTTTGAGAGCTTTTATCATGAAAGAATGTTGTTTTTTTTCAAATACTTATTTTGCATCGATTTAGATGATTATTTGGTTTTTATTCTTTATTTTCTTAGTGTGGTGAATCACATTTATTGATCTGCATATATTGAACCATCCATAAATTCCAAGAATAAATCCTACTTGATCATGGTGAATGATTCTTTTATTGCATTGTTGAATTCAATTTGCTATTGTCTTACTAGGGATTTTTGCATCTTTGTTCATCAGAGATATTGGCCTGTAATTTCTCTTTTTCTTATAGTGTCTTTGGCCTTTATATTAGGATAGTGCTGGCCTTGTAAAATGAATTTGGAACTATCCTCTGTTCTTCAATTTTTTGGAGTAATTTAAGAAGGATTGGTATTTGCTCTTTAAATGTTTGGTAGAATTCAGCCATGAAGGCATCAGGTTCTGGGACTTTCTTTGATATGAGTCTTTTTATGACTGTTTTAATTTCCTTACTCATTATTGATCTGCTTAAGTTTTCTATCTCTTCACGATTCAGTCTTAGTAGGTGCTATGTGTCTAGACATTCATTTTTTCAAGGTTATCCAGTTTTTGGCACATAACTGTGGTAGTTTCTCTTGATCCTTTGTATTTCTGTATTTCTGTGGTATCTGTTGTAATGTCTCCACTTTTATTTCTGATTTTGTTTGAATCTGCACTTTTTTTCTTAGTTGATGTAGCTAAGGGTTTGTCAACTTTTTCTTTTAAAAAAAACAATTCTTAGTTTTATTTATTTTTTTCTATTGTTTTTCTAGTCTTTCTTTTATTTATTTTTGCTCTTTGTTATTTGCTTCCTTCTGTTAACTTTGGGCTTAGTTTGTTCTTTTTCTGTTTCCTTTAGTTGTAATATTAGACCGTTTATTTGATATTTTATTTCTTTTTCAATACAGGTGTTTATTGCTGTAAATTTTCCTTTTCAGACTGTTTTTGCTGCATACCATACATTTTAGTATATTATTTTTATTTTTGTCATAAGGTATCTTTTTATTTCTTCTGCAAGTCACTTGTTGTTTAGAGTATATTTAATTTCTACATATGTGTGAATTTCCCAAGATTTCTTCTGTTATTGATTTGTAGCTTAATGCCCTTATGATCAGAAAACATACTTGCTATGCTTTCAGTGCTCTTAAATTTGTTAAGACTTGTTTTGTGGCCTAACCTACAGTCTATCCTGAAGAATGTTCTGTTTGCTTGAGAAGAAAGTATATTCTATTGCTGTTGGATAGAAGATTTTGTTTATGTCTGTTAGGTCTATTTGGTCTACAGTGTAATTTAAGTCCAGTGTTTTCTTATTGATGTGCTGTCTAGATAGTTTATTGTTGAAAGTGGGATACTGGGGTCCCCTACTATTATTGTATTGCAGTCTATATCTCCCTTCAGATCATTTAATAATTGCTTTATTATTTAGGTGCTCCAATGTTGGGTGTATGTATATTTATAATTGCTATGTCTTCTTGATGAATTTACCCTTTTGTTATTATATAATGGTCTTCTTTGTCCCTTTTTATAGTTTTTTACTTAAAGTCTATTTTACCTGATGTAAGTATAGCTACCCTTCTGTTTTGACTTACATTTGCAAGGAATACCTTTTTCCATTCCTTCATTTTCACTTTGTGTGTGTCGTTTTTGGTAAACAGTCTCTCGTAGGCAGCATATGATTGGATCTTTTTTTTTTTAAAATACATTCAGCCATTCTGTGTCTTTTGATGAATTTAATCAGTTTCATTCAGGATAATTATTAATAGGAACAGACTTGCTACTGCCCTTTCATTATTTGTTTTCTGTTTGTTTTGTAGATCTTTTGTTTCTTTCTTCTTCTCTTGCTGTTTTCCTTTGTGGCTTGATGGTTTCCTATGGTGGTCTGCTTTGAATCCTTTCTTTTTATAGTTTTTGCTTCCACTGTAGTTTTCTGCTTTGTGGTTACAATGAGGCTTACATAAAACATCTTGTACTCAAAAGCAGCTATTTTAAGTTGATAAAAAATTAACTTCATAGCAAACAAAAACTATATTTTTATGTTCTCGCCCCTAAAACTTTTATGATTTTGATCTCAGAATTTTTTTTTGTAATTTGTATTTCTTAACAATGTATTATAGCTAGTTATTTTTAATAGTTTTGTCTCAGAGTAGAGATAAATTTGCTTTATATAATCACCTTACATTATTAGAATATCCTGAACATGACTATATTACTTATACCATTCAGTTTTTTTTTAATTTTCTCATGTTTTATGTTATTAGTTATCAGACTTTCATTTAAGCTTAAATAACTCTCTTTAGCAATTCTATAGAGCAGGCTGAGTGGTAACAAACTCTCTTAGCCTTTGTCTGGGAAAAATTTAATTCTCTCTTGTTTCTGAAGGACCGCTTTCCTGAGTAAAGTATTCTTGGTGGAAGTTTTTTTTTCCCCTCCTTCATAACTTTGAGTTTATTATTCTACTCTTTCATGGTCTGTGGGGTTTCTGCTGAGAAATTTGCTAATTAGCCATATTGAGACTCCTTTGAATGTGACTATATTCTCTATCTCTTGCTGCTTTCAGTATTCTTTCTTAGTATTTAATTTTTGTTTGGGTAAACTCTTCATTGAGTTGAATTTGGTTGGAGAACTTTGAGCTTCCAATTTCTAGATAGTGTTGTCTTTCCCCAGATTTGGGTATTTTTCAGCCATTATTTTTAAAAATAGTGATTCTCAGTATTTTTTCTTTCTCTTCTTTGGGAACTCCTGTTATGTACAGCTTAGTTCTCTTGATTGTGTCACACAATTCCTATAGGCCTTCTCTATTCTTTTTCATTCTTTTTTATTTTTTCTTCTTTGACTGGATAACTTCAAGTATCCTATCTTTTAATTCACTAATTTTCTTTCTTCTGCTTGATCAAGTCTGCTGTTGAAATTTTCTACTGAATTTTTAAAATAGTCATTGTATTCCTTATCTCTAGCAGTTCTGTTTGTTTTTTTGTTTGTTTTTATTTCTTTGTCAAATTTCTTATTTTGTTAATGAATTGTTTTCCAAATTGCATTTACTTTTTCATCTGTATTTTCTTATAGTTCCCTGAACTTCAAGAGAATTATTCTGAATTTTTTGTCATTCATTTTACAGATCTCCATTTCTTCAAGATCCATTATTGGAACTTTATTAGTTTCTTTTGGTCATATTTCCCTGATTTTTAAAAAATCCTTATGTTGGCATCTGCACATGTGAGGAAACAGCCACCGTTTTCAGGCTTTTCTAGCATTCTGTGGTGGTGATAGAACTTCACTGTTTAGTCTAGCTTGGGATTCTGGTTGGGTTAGTTGGTAGTGACCCCAGACAAGTAGACTTTGTTACCATGTTTTGTATTTGGGCTGGGCTGTTACCTGTGACCTGGGATCAAATGGAAGTGCTGGCTGTGCTCTGAGATCCAGTGAGATCTCTGGTTGGGGTCTTCAGTAAGTCAGAGCTGTTGCCTGGGCTTAGTAACTGCCTCTGATCAGACAGTGTTGTAGATTGTCTTCTCTGGCTGGCTAGTACTGTGTTTTGGGATCTATATCTGTGCAGGGCCACCTACTTGGCTGGGAGGCTGGGTGAGGTGTCTAGATTGCTACTTAACTACTCAGGATAGGCGGGACCACAGGCTATGCTGCATAGATATGCATGGAAATGGGCTTGCCTCCCATACTAGGGTATCCTTAAGCAGAGCACTGAGGTTTGGTTCAGTAGCTGTTTAGCTGCTGGAGTTGAGCAGAGTCAGATGCTTCCCTCAGAAGACATTCACATACATGCACATGACCCCTGGCCTGGCAAGGGCTTAAGGAGAGCCCCAGGATTTGGTTGGATTGATGCTCACTAGCTGAGTCTGGGGAGGACTAGATTCACATAATTGCTGACTGCCTTTAACCTCTTGCTTGGAGCGAAGTTAAGGAAAGCACTGGGGCTTGGCTAAGTCACAGCTCTGCAGCTGGGTCTGAGTAGGGTCAGATGATCTCTTTGGATAGTCAGTGGGTCTGGGAAGGGTCAGAGGGTCCCTTTGTGGATAATGCTGACCTGCCCTTGCTTCTTGGCCTGGAAGTGGCTGTGAAGGAGACCACCAGGGCTTGGCTAGGTCACAGCTCTGTAGCTGCATCTAGGTGGGGTCAGATGCTTCCTCTGTGAATGATCACAAATGCACCCCTGCCTTCTGGCCTGAGAAAAGACTAAAGAGTACACTAGAGCTTGGTTGGGTTGCAGCTCAATCACTAGGCTTGGGTGGAGCTAGATGTTCACTCAGCAGATAATTATCAACATGCCGCTATCTCCTGGCCTGGGGAAGTTTTAAGGAGAGCAGGAAGGTTGGGTGTGGAAGCTGGCCAGGGATTTTGGCCTGGGAGGCCTGTCAGCTGTGCTTCATGTAGAGCAACACTGTTGGGTATCCTTTCTGGTGGTGTGCCTCTACTGGCCACAAGGCAGAGCCACCACCAAGATCTGCTAGTCCGCCACTGTGAGCCCTACCCCTGTTGGTTGTTTCTAAGTGACCTCAGGTGGTCTAGCCCTGTTGATAGCTAGTGTTTCCAGTGGGGCAAGACAAGGGAGTGTTACCTGTGAATGGGCCCAGAATGTTGGGGAAGCTGAATGTCTGCCTCCAACTCAAATCTTTCTTCCCTCTGTAAAAACCCACAGTTCCTGGGGAATCTCTTGTGTGCCAGATTGTGCTGGCTTGGGGGAGGGGCAACATAGTCAAAGAGAAACTGTTCCTCTTACACTTCAAGTGTAGCTGTTCTTTGTCTGTGGTCCAAGGGGTTGTTTCAGCCTCACTCCCATGTTCTGGGATATTCATCAAGGCATTCTTGTCTCTGAATAGTTGCAAACTGGATTTCTGTAGAAAACGGTAGAGCCAGAGAATTCCTATTCCACCATCTTGCTGATGTCGTTCTATTTACCTTTCACTTTTTATAGATTGTTTCTCACATTGTACTTTGTTTCCATGTTTTCTACTCCTTCCTCCTCAACCCTGTGGAATGCCCATACCACATTCTCCCAGTCCCCAGCCACCTCCTACCTGGACTATTACATCACTTCCTGGCCTCCACACTACCTTTACTTTGCCATCAGAGTCCTCTGCCTGTCTCTGTTCTGCTCATTCTTTCTTTAACTTCTGTTTACATTGTCAACACTTTGACTAGTCATAAATCTGTTATTATCCTAAGATATACAACTTGAGTGACTTATCATTCATTCAACAAGTGATTTGTTGAGTAAATTATGTATCTTTCATCATATATTTGTTTAGTTTTTGTCTACTTGTCCTTTACTTTTTTGCCTTTATTATATTTGCTTTTCTTATTCCTCAAGTATTCGAGAGGACTAACTATGTCTCCTTGAGTCACTTATTATTATTCAAAATAGTTGCCTAAGGAATGTTTTTAAGGATGATGAGTGCTGCCTGAAGGGCCATTAATTAAAGTTATAGAATTCTCTTTAAAGATTTAAAAAATATATAATAGGCATACTTTCTAAAATAATTTGCAAAAAATTCTGCCAGAGGCTTGTTAAAGGACCCATTGTGAGGTCTCTTTATTTCTTTTGTTTCTGTGACTTGAGGCTGTAGAAGTATGAAAAAATTGTAGGTAATTATTTAGAATGGCTTATTATAGATCTCCTGAAAGCTGAAATTATGCATTAAATAATGTTCAAGGGCTTTCTTATTTTGAATGTGTCAAATATTTTATTAAAAGTATTAGATTGGAGCTGTAACTATGAGGATCACATATTTATTCTGGTTAATGACTTGACAGATTATTGGGTGGTGACTGAATTCTTTAAATGGAAGAAGAAGAATGAATATGACAAAGCCTACAAGGACATATAAACTTATCTTCCCTTTCACCCTTTTCTCCTTTAGTAGTTAATAGATATTTTTAAGTGCAATTATGTGCCAAGCACATTGGTAGACCCTGGGGAAACAAGGGTAAGCAAAACTACATATAAACCCTGCCCTGAAGAAGTTTTACATGTACCAGGGAAGAGAGATATTATGTATAATCATACATATACGTTTCTAGTTATAAATGGATAACTGCTATGAAAGAATAGAATACTTTCATACTACAAAATGAAAGGACTTTCCCTGGTCTAAGAGATGCCCAGAAAACTTACTAAGGAAGAATCATTTAATTGATAATTATGTGTTGAGTAGGAGTTGAAGAGCAGAGTTGATGATGGATCAGGCTCTAGGCAAAGAGAGGTCAGGTGGTGGTGGTGAGCATGTGCTTTTAGGGAACTAGAAAGGGACCAATGTGGCCCAAATACAGACAGTAAGGGAACAGTGATACTGGGTTTAACTGAAGATGTAATCAGATAGGTACTTAAAGGATTATGGTCTTTATCCTAAGAGTATTGGGATGCCTTTCTTGAGGAGGTGATGGGGAGGTGGAGATAGAGAGATGGACAGAGAGAAAGAGAGCATATGTGTGTGTGCGCACGGGTGTGCATGCATGTGTGGCTGCCATGAAGGAAAAACTTAAATGTTAGAAGAGAAGATGTCTGAGAAAGAGCTGGAGGCACATTCTTTAGAGATGTTGAATGATGAAGCTTGGAAAGCGGTAGGTGATGCAGGTTAGAGGAGTTACTTGTAGTCTCACAAGTAAAACCACAGCTGTTGGTGATAGATTAGATACGGAGGGAGACAAGAAAGAGGATGTCAAAGATGAGCCCTAATTTCTGCAACTGGTGGGTGAATGGTAGTACTGTAACTATTGTGGCGGTGATTACTTGGGAGAGGACCAGGCTTTCAGAGGCAGAGAAAATGAGTTTGGTTGGAATATGTTAAGTTTGCCATTCACATGCAGAGTAAGCACTACCGATTATAGAGTTTAGAGGAGGGTCTTGGTTTGCTGATATACATTGGAAGTCCTTAAGTACAGAAGGTCATTTTACTACAGGCAGAGATTATCTTGGTTGAGACTAATGAATCAGCTCATTTTAAACTTCAGAGATGTTGAGATGCCCCTGAATTAATTATTTTACTCAGTGTCTCCAGTTTTATAAAACTTTATGAAAAATATATGACCATTTAAAATGCAAGTTTATTGATAACCTTTCTTTTGACTGCGTGAACTTTTTATGCAATGTTTGCTAAAGTGTGGTAGTACTTAAGTCCATTACTATAAATAAGCATGATCAGTAGTTCTTGATATATAAGAGTAAGGATATGGGGCTTCCCATTGTAACCTATGGGCTAAAATTGTAGAAGAGGCTCATACTTTCTTATTCTTGGTGCTATTTTAATATCTAACCAATCTCATTTGATGTCTTTTTTTTTTTTTTTTTTGAGGTGGAGTCTTGGTGTGTTGCCCAGGCTGGAGTGCAGTGCGTGATCTCGGCTCACTGCAAGCTTCGCCCCCTGGGGTCACACCATTCTCCTGCCTCAGCCTCCCAAGTAGCTGGGACTACAGGTGCCCGCCACCATGCCCGGCTAATTTTTTGTATTTTTTAGTAGAGACAGGGTTTCACCATGTTAGCCAGGATGGTCTCGATCTCCTGACCTCGTGATCCTCCCGCCTTGGCCTCCCAAAGTCCTGGGATTACAGGCGTGAGCCACCGCGCCCGGCCTCATTTGATATCTTTATGTTCCAATGTGTTTATCTAAGTACTGGAATTTGTGCATGTATTTCTATGATTTCTCATTTTTTCTCCCTGTTTTATTTAAGTCTGGAAATTATTTAGTATTGTATATAACATAGTAAGCCCCCTTCCTTCTTAACTTGTGTAGATATAAATATGTCCTTTGGCTATTTTTTACTTCTTTTTTAGAAGCAACCCTATTAACTGATATATATATATATGGACAAGATCTCACCCTGTTGCCTAGGGTAGAGTGCAGTAGCATGATCATGGTTTATTGCAACCTTGACCTCCTGGGCTGAAACGATCCTGCCACCTCAGCCTCCCAAGCAGCTTGGACCACAGGTGCTTGCCACCATGCCTGGCTAATTTTTGTTTTTTGTAGAGACAGGCTCCCACTATGTTGCCGGGTCTCGAACTCCTGGGCTCAAGCAATCTTCCTGCTTTGGCCTCCCAAAGTGCTAGGATTACAGGTGTGAGCCACTGCACCCAGCCTTGCTTTGAACTATCAAAAGTATGGTTTCCTGATAACATTTCAAAAACATTTGAAGAATATACTTTAAGAGTCATAAATTTGTTCATATCCTTTGGCCTAATTAATTAACTTGAAGAATTTATCAAGTGAAGATAATTAACATGAAGAATTCCGTCTCTACTTAATATTTAATAATTAAATATACAATAACAAATATCAAATGTAGGGAAATTATTAAATATATTTTGATCAACCGTATATATTATCTATGCACTGAAATTATAGACTTGAAATCTGTGTAGAAACACAGAAAACTGTAATAGTATAGACATGGTGTAATATTGTTAATTAAGAGTTTTTTGTATTTATACTGTTTATAGCTGTGTCAATTATGAATTCATATGAATGGCAACTAGAAAGGAAAATGAAACATTTCATGATGGGATTATGAGTATGTTTCACTTTTTAAAATATCCTACTATGCTATCTAATAAATATTAAGATGAATATAAAAGAGTTTAAAATTAGTTTCGGTTTTAGCAGTCAGTAATTTCTTTTTTATTAAATGGGTATGGATACCTCATCAAGCTGGCTTGATCATTCTAAAGCACTTAAAAAATTATTATTTACATCCAGTTATTTCAGATATTGAAGTATATTTTGTTACCTCAGAAATCACAATGGAACTTTGAGATTTTGGAAGATTTTGCTTTGGAACCGATGCAGGGAGTGTGGGAGGTGACAGTTTACATCTCACTCAAGTTGTTTTTTCTTTCCTTCCTGCAGCCCACATACTTCTTATTGGCCAAGATATGTCTGCTCTTTACTGCTGGAATTCAGAGCTTAATCAATTCTCTTTTGTTCTGGAAGTACCTTCTGCTTATGATGTGGCTTCTGTCACAGTAAAGTCCCCTAATTCAAGCAAGAATTTAATAGCTCTAGTGGGAGCTCATTCACATATATATGAGCTAGCTTACATTTCCAGCCATTCTGATTTTATTCCTAGGTAGGTTCAACATTTTATGCTAAGTATCTTTATGCTCACTGTAATTTTGTATGACAGCTCATTGCCAAGTCTTTATTTAGTGACTGAAAAATATATAAAATATAAGAGCTATTTATCAGCCTGAAATTTGGTTATTATCCATATTTCTAATATCTATTCTACCAAGTTAATCAGTATTACATGAATATTTTGGATTAAAATTTTAGTTATGAAATGTGGTTCTTCCAAACCTTTAATATCAATTAATGTAATGAGTAGTCTACTATGTGTATATCTTAAATTTGTTGTAGTTGACTTATTCTGTATATGCTTCTTATGGTAGTTCAGGTGAACTGATATTTGAACCTGGTGACAGAGAAGCTACAATAGCAGTAAATATCCTTGATGATACAGTTCCAGAAAAAGAAGAATCCTTCAAAGTTCAACTTAAAAATCCCAAAGGAGGAGCAGAGATTGGCATTAATGATTCTGTAACAATAACCATTCTGTCTAATGATGATGCCTATGGAATTGTTGCATTTGCTCAGGTAATGATACTGATGACCCCACACTTGCACTGCAAAGTGTTTTATTTATTGTATTTGTGTATTAGCTATTATTAGCACTCAGCAAATCATAGCTTGAGTATCATCAGCCTCTCTCCCTTCCCTTTCCCCTGCCTCCCTTTTATGTGCATTCTAAGATGAATTCTACTGACATTTTGCAATTTATAGTCTTACACACTGGACTCTGAGTCAACTTGTCCTAATCGTTTTGTTATTTTCAGATTCCTTTTATAGGATTGACTTTGAAATGTTACAAGTTGATCTTGGTCTAAAAGTTTGGCTCTGCTGTTAGCTCTGTTACCAGAGAGAAAGGATGAAATAGATGCTAAATACAATATATACTGTGTGATATACATATCACATACAAATATATTACTCTCCTGTTATGCTTTGTTACTTCTATGGAGAGGGGAAGAGAATGAGAGGTGGGGTAGGGGGAGGGTGGAGGAGAGAGAGAGGGTTGTAATTATATGTATGTTGGACATGTAGATGTCTTTTCCTGAGGAAAGAGAACCATGCAAATCCTAAGTCACTCCCGTGCCCAGACTTCATATTTCTTTATCAGCAAGCAAAAGGACATCTATTAGTTGCATCATTTAGTCCTTTTGGCAAAGTGAATCTTACTTCTTAATTTGAGTTATAGCTGCAGCTATCATGTATCTTTCTCTGAAATGTTTTTCATATGAGGAAAACCTAACCCAAATTTGCCTACACACCAAGATCATGTCCTCAGAGAAGGTGAGCTTCAGGGTTAGTTGGATGACTCTACCATGTCATTTTGGCTTAGATTGTTTCCATCTCTCTACTTTGCCATCACAAAATTGACTTTCATTTGGTTGTTTGAAAGCTGATGTTATTGTTAAGGTTACTATGTTCCCGTTCACGTTCATTTGGGGCAGAGAGCGATATTTTATGAGATTCTCAAAGTAAAGAAGATATTTCCCAAAAGACTCTAGAAAATGGCTTATGTCTCATTGTCCAGAACTGGGTAACAAGCCCACTCACTCATTCGTTCATTAATTCATGCAGCAGTTATTTAACAAACGCTTGTTATGTACCAGATACTGTTTCAGATGCTAGAGTCATGTTAGAAAATAAAACGGTAAAATTCTTTATTTTCATGGTCCTTAAATTCTAGAGAGGGCAAGGGGAGAAAGACAGTAAACACAGACATAAGAAAATATGTACTATATCTGATGGTGATGAGTGTACTATGAAGAAATGTTAGGCAAGGAAGGCAGATGGAGAATGCAAGGGAGGGGAGTGGAGGTTGTATGTGGGGAAATCTAAAATAAGATGATCAGTAAGGGCTGTTTGGAGGAAATGACAGAAGGACAAAGACCGGTGGGGGATGAGGGTGTGAGCTATGTAATATCTGGGGTAGGAACATGTAAAGCAGAAGGACCCATCAGCAAGAGCAAAGGCCCTGCGGTGCAGCCCTGCCCATCTGGAGCAACAAGGAGGCCACTGTGGCTGATGTCTGCATGTGATAGAGGATGAGGTTCAACAGGTGCAGGGCCAGGGCTCTGTGTCAGGGATCCCCATGACTACCCACAGTTTCGATGAGTCACTAAGAGGACTCACAGGACCTAGCATTTAGTCATACCCATGGCTATGATTTATTACAGCAAAGAATACAAAATAAAATCATTGAAGGGAAAAAGCTCATGGGGTGTAAAGTCCAGAGGAAGCCAGGGCAAGCTTCTAAGATTCCCCCTCCTACCTCCATCCATTGACATAGGACACACTTAATTCCCCAGCATTGAGTTGTCACAACATGTATAAAATGTTGCCAACCTGGGAAGCATACTAGGGACTCAGTGCCCAGGATTTTAACTGGGGTCTGATCATGCAGGCACCCTCTGCCTAGCACATACCAAAATTCTAGACTCTCAGAAAGAAATGAATGTTCAGCATAAACCACAATTATTACGCAGTTTAGGCACTGGGAGCCGCTTAATAATTCCAGAATGATGGGAACTCTCCTGAAATCCAAGTTCCCGGACACCAGCAGAAAGCCGACCTGTGAACAAGCCTTTAAGGATAGCAGTCAGGTCTGCTGTGTGAGCACTTTCCTGCATAAGCCCATTAGCATTGTAATGAATTTGGGCCCTGAGGGAATTAGAGAGCCTTTGAAGGGGAGGAGTAGAAAAGTGAATGATCTGACTCACATTTTAGAAGGAACAACCCTGGCCATTGTATAGAGAATAGATTGTAAGTAGGCAAGGACAGAAATAGACCAGTTAGGAATTATTACAGTAATAAATGATGGAGCTATGGGAAGCATGAATTTGCTGCTCATTGAGATATGGATGACTATAGGAAGAGCAGGTTTAGGGGATAAGATGAGGAGTTTTGGATGTGCTTAAAGTCTTGTGTCTATTGCATGCAAGAGTCAGAAGTTTGCACTGCTACTCAATCTGGTCCATTCCTGGAGCTAAGCATAGATCAGCTTCCTCTGAGGCATCTCTGCCCAGTAGGGATATAATGTGTGCCTCATATGTAAATTTAAGTTTCCTAGCAGCCTACATTTTTTAAAAAGTAGAAAGAAGCAGGTCACTTGATTTTAATATATTTTATTTAACCCAATGTATCTGAAATATTTTTTCAACATATAATCAACATAAAATTATTGAGGAAATAGTTTACATTTTTCATATCTTGTCTTCAAATTTTAGTGCGCATTTTACACTTATAGACTAGCTACACTAACTACATTTCAATTGGTCAATAGCCACATATGGCCAGTGGCTACTGTGAAGGAGAAGGCAACCCTAAGACATGAACTGGATCGTGAGTGGGGAGAGTTAGAAAGAAACAAGAGGACCGCTATTCTTATTAGGTACTCACTTGTTTCTTCACTTTGTTCAGATCTCTGCAAAATGACACCTTACCAGAAAGATCTTCATTGATGGAAAATTGCAGCTCCCCACCATCATTCTCTTTTTATCCTTATAAAAAGTTTCTTCTTTGTGACACTTATAATTGCCTAGTTTGTCTATCATCAAGTTTTTGTGTTTTTTTTTAACTAGAATTGAAGAGTATGAGAGCTGGGATACTGCTGTGTTCACAGCTTTATCTCTGCACCCAGAAAAGTGCCTGGCACACGTTAGGGGCTTAGTATGAACCTGTCATTCTGTGGGAGAGGCAGAACACTTACAAGGCCTTCTCAAGGCCTTATACAAGTCTGTAGGGCAGAGCTGGGCTTCCTGGGGTGAGAACCGACATGCTCTGCTGTGTAGTTCCATCTTCTCGCCCTGTAGCCTTGCAGCAGATGGAGAGCACATGCTGTTCCTCAACTGTTTGAGCATGGTAGATTTCCCTTTATGAAGCTTGTTCCAGAATTGTTCTGGAGACATAAAATTACTGTTATTCAATAATTGCCAATAGATACCGAATTCTTTCAATCTGTTCAGTAGAATTCTTCATTACAGGTCTTTTATGTCTGGACAATCTCATTTCAAAATGAGATATAGTAGATAATGAGAATTTCTTGAATATTTTCTGGCTGCATGAAGTGCTCATTTTATTAACCCTCATTAATGGAGGGCATGGAGCCAGAGAGAGCTGGCTTTTTAAAAGGCATTGACTTTTGTGAATAAATTATGTGCATATTTTAAAATCAAGGCATTTTATTTAGGAATGTTTGATTGCCTGAAGCAAGATTTTATTACTATGTAACATCTGTAACAATGTGTTAAAATGCTGTGTAAAATATTGCTGAAGAATAGGATCGCTACTGAAATTAGCATTCTAAGTAAAAGCTCTCATAAGTTTTAAGAAATTAATGGGGGAATCTCTTTTCAGGTTATATAGTGACCTGAATGGAAAGATTTTCAAAAATCTTTACACTCCATATTCTTGCTTTACTGCATATGGAAAATCCAGGGGTATTGTAAGAAGAGATTCTTTGCAGCATTCATTTTGAGGAACAGTTCATGAAATGGCTGACAAGAGACGTGTATGTTTGGTGAAGAATGTTGTAGTCACACAGAAATAGATAATTAGTTTGGGACAAAAGAAAGAGGCTAGGAAGCATAGATGAGAACAAGAAAGAAAGTAAGGAATTCTATCATAAGGGAAAGGGATATTTCAGGTGGGAAAAAACAGTTGTAAAGGCCATGAGCTAAGGATGAAACACCATCAATGGAGGCAGGAGAGCCCACAGAAACATTTCAGAGGATATGAATTTAAGAATAAGAGACATTTGCCAGTGATCAAGGAGAAAGCTGTAATTCTCATGACATCGTTATGCATGGATGGGGTGTTGGAAACCATATAGGTCAAACTCTTCTTTTACAAATGGGAAACAAAGACCTAGTGGGATTGCCAGAAGTTACACAGGGAAAAAAGGCTTCCCTGCTCTCGTGACTGTATCCTTTTTCTTCTACAAACTTTTTACATGCTATGAATACTTTTACAAAAGTACATGCTTTCTGAGTATTAATGTAATATATGTTCACTGAACAAAATTTGAAAAATATAGAAACAGAAACATAATCCTATAATAATTAACATTTTTGTTTACTTTCACTTAGTCTTTTACTTATTCAAACGTGTGTTTTAAATCATGGTCATTCTATGAGACTGTTTTTTAATTGTCGTTTTCACTTACTATGTCATGTTGCTTAGGACCACAAAGTTTGCAAATCCATAATAACATGAGACAAAAAAAGAAGTCTGATTAGTTAATTTCAGGTAACCCCTTGTGACTTTCTGTGTATTTTTTCAGAATTCATTATATAAGCAAGTGGAAGAAATGGAGCAAGATAGCCTAGTAACCTTGAACGTTGAACGCTTAAAAGGAACATATGGCCGTATAACCATAGCATGGGAAGCTGATGGAAGTATTAGTGATATATTTCCTACCTCAGGAGTGGTATGTAATTTACAAAGTTATAGGAGACACTTTTAAATTATGGTTACTAGTGATGTATGGGACCAAATCCTGCCTTATAGATGAAGTGTTTGAGTTTGACCATGTCAACACTGGATTCCTACTAATCATTGTAGACAGGGATACAATTTAAGGTTAGTTTTCTAGTTGTAGGTATTGTTCTTTTTTAAAAAAATATAAAGCCAAAATTGTCCTTTAAAAAGTCATTCTTTTTGAGTTTCGGTACATTTGTTGGCCACATTGTGGGTGCATTACATTGTTAGAAAGATAAAATCAGCCAAATAGGATCAAAATGTGGTTTCCAGGTTTAGGCACAATGGAAGTAGTAAGTAGGGAACAAGTCTGTGTAAAACAGTCAGACTTATGAAAAAGTAGATCTGAGTTGTGGAGTGATATAGGTTGGGTTTCCTGTAAATAGACTCTGAGATTGAGAGTTGTGGACAGAAGGATTTTAGGGAGATACATCTATGAGGATGTGAGGAAGGTGAGGATGTGCAGAGGGAGAAGTTGATCCACAGGCAATTGCAACTGAGGTTGATTGCAACTGAGTTCAGGAGATGAGCTGGTCCTTAGGAGTTGTTCCCAGTTTAGAGCTGAGCCATTGATATCCCCATTTTAGCAGTCCTTGACTTTAGGCCACCCTCAGGGTTGGGTATAACCTTGAGTGACAATTTGCTGTAGCAAAGGGTGATTCCCAATGAGGAGCACAGAACCTGTTGTTCCTAGCAGCTGAGGGATGGGTACATAAGCCCCAAGAAGGGGTCTGGGCACATGACGAGATTATCCATTACTGGAGAGTAGTATAAAGTTGGAGCTGAGGTTCAAGAATGGAATCAGAATGAGCCAAATAAGTACATGATTAACAACAAGAGGGATCAGAGAGCCTTTTGTTCCTAGCTGGAAGATGGGTTGTCTTCTTGGCTTGCCTTTGGTTTCATAGATTAGTCCGTGTATATTGCCCAAATGCTTCTCTCAAGAGTTCTTCAGAGAAGAACTGTCTCAAAAAAAGGACAGGTATATATCATGGTTCATCATTTCTAGGTTTCTGTATTATTTCAAAAGTGATTGGAGCTTCTGTATACTAAGAATGTTATAGCAAATTCTATTGCATTTAATATTTACTTTAGGTAAGCTACCAAAACTGTAAGTTGTGTCTGTCAGGTTCTATATGTTCTGATTTATATTTCTCCAATTATCATTTATTATATAAACATGATTACAATTATTTCTAATTTAAATATATAATGGTACCTTAAACATAGACTATATTTTGGAAGAACTAATTATTTCATTCAGGGAGCTAGTACATCTTTTTTCTGTAAAGGGCCAGATAGTAAATATTTTAGGCTTTGTGAGCCATTTGGTCTCTTTCACTACTACTTTGCCTTTGTAGTAGAATTGTGCTAGGCAATATAAGCAATATTAGCAGACAATATAGGCAACGATAGACAATGTGCAATTGAGGGTTTGGCCATTGGGCAGTAGTTTTCTGACCTCTGATTTTATTAATAAAGCTCTTGAATTTATTTTTTTAACTTGTATTTTAAGTTCAGGGGTACCTGTGCAAGCTTGTTACATAGGTAAACTGGTGTCATGGGGTTTTGTTGTACAGATCATTTCGTCATCCAGGTATTAAGCCTAGTATCCATTAGTTATTTTTCCTGATCCTCTCCCTTCTTCCACCTTCCACCCTCAAATAAGCCCCGGTGTGTGTTGTTTCCCTCTATGTGTCCATGTGTTCTCATCGTTTAGCTCCCACTTATAAGTGAGAACATGTGGTATTTGGTTTTCTGTTCCTGTGTTAGTTTGCTAAGGATAATGGCCTCCAGCTCCATCCATGTCCCTGCAAAAGACATGATCTCATTTTTCTTTTATGGCTGCATACCTAAAGAAAGAAAGACTATTCAATACAGCAATCCCATTACTGGGTATATACCCAAAGGTATATAAATCATTCTATGATAAATACACATGCATATGTATGTTCATTGCAACACTTTTCGCAATAGCAAAGACATGGAATCAACCTAAATGTCCATCAACGATAGACTGAATAGAGCTTTTGAATTTATATTCTCCATTGCCTTTTCCAGGTGGAAAAATGAATGTCAGCAAAGGTAGATATATCAGCCTATAATGCTAGTTTGAATAATTATAAGTAGTTTATAGCTGCATTGCTGGAGAGTGGTGCGTGAGGTGGGAATCAGTGAAAAATGACATTCAAGAAGTCCTATCAGCAAGGTCTTCAGATGCTTTTTAGCAAATTTGGATTTGACTCTTCAGACAGGAGAGACACAAAAGGAGAAGAGAGATGCTATGATTTGCATCTCTCCCTATCTTTCTCTCTCCACCTATGTTTTAGTTGATTCATTGCTTAGTGATATATCTGTTCAGTTAGTCAAAGGAAATAATCCGGGCAAAAGTTTTGTAGAGAAAAATCTTTAAGCTAGTATGCCACCTTATTTTGTTTTTATGGATCTTTGTATATGGTATCTAGAACTTGGATTCCCAGAGAGACTATATACTTTATCTTAGAATGGAATTCAGGCTCCAGGATTTGACAATTTGGCTGCATGTTTTTTTTTTTTTTTTTTATTAGCTTAAAGTTTATAAATGGTTTGCTTTTTCCTTTTTCCTAACAATCTTCTGTTAATATGAGAGGCATCTGATTTGTAGAATCATATTATTATGTTGCTTAAATATCTCTTGCTATTTAAGTTATGGTTTAATAAAAGAAAATCAATTTTTTAAATATTCTTACTACATAGTGACAATTACGAAATAAATAACATCTTCTTTCTTTAAAATTCTAGATTTCATTTACTGAAGGCCAGGTACTGTCAACAATCACTCTGACCATTCTTGCTGATAATATACCAGAGTTATCAGAGGTTGTGATTGTAACCCTCACCCGTATCACTACAGAAGGGGTTGAGGACTCATACAAAGGTGCTACTATTGATCAGGACAGAAGCAAGTCTGTTATAACAACTTTGCCCAATGACTCACCTTTTGGGTTGGTGGGCTGGCATGCTGCGTCTGTCTTCATTAGAGTAGCAGAGCCTAAAGGTAAATATTGTTAAATGTCTTTGAAGTTTTAATGAGAAGCTTCATTGGATAATTTAATTCTAATATTTATAAGGAATGTAAATTTCTCTTTTTATATGACTTTTTCAGTTTGACAGGTCATACTCAATCCTTTTTGTTTATTGTTGTTAAATCTGGTAATCATGTGAAATCACCTAGCAGTAATGTTATAGGAAAGGTGTCTTTTAAAAGATACATTATAATAGAAATATTAATATTTTAGTTGTGAGTACAGTAGAGGTGACTGTTTTTTATTTTACTTTTTCTTTTTCATCATTCATCTGTTCTCTTTCTTCACTCAGCTATATTTTCTATAGATTTTGAGATTTTGAGTAGTTACAGAGAACAATGAGCAACACAATGAAATGTACATGGCACTAAAGGTATTAATTGTTTAATCCAAAATAGTAATTAAAATAATTTTATCGTGTGAAGTGTACAGTGGTCAGTTTCTCTTTTGAATGCTAAAATCATCACCCAAATAATTATTCATATTAGCTGCTGGTGAAGGTTCTAAGATTTTCACATAATAACATGGACATCCAGCTTTCAAGTACCTTTCATTTGAGTAGTCAATGGGAAAAATACAACATGTGGTTATGTTCCTGGGTCTTTAATATGGCAAATTAAGTTTTTAAAATCTAAACAATGAAATAAAAGTTAGGTGCTGTGAAATACTTTGAGCCTCATGATAGGCACATCACTGTAAGAACAAAATCACTCTTAATGATTAGTCATTAAATGACTTTGTATGTATAATTTTTCATTTTTTGAAGAATCTTTTGAGTGTTTATAATTATCATCTCTGTTCAACCTGCATATCTGTACTTCCCTAAGACTTTGCAGCAATTTCTGTTAAAGTGTATGACATGTGCAACATAGGAGGGTGCTTTAGAGAATCAGAGGTGGGGGATTAGGACTGGGATATAATGCTAGGAGTGGATGGTGATTCTCTGCCCAACTTTGGGGACCAGGAAGACCAAGCCCAGAATGATCCTTGGGAGTATACGTTGTCTTTGTTTTACTTATTTTTCCTTAACTGTCTCCAAGGGATAGAGTAGAGTGTTCCACTCTAGGTCCTTGAAACAGCATTGACAGCAAATAGAAAAGCCTATTGATTCATGGCATGTTTCTCTCACAGAAAACACCACCACTCTTCAGTTACAAATAGCTCGAGATAAAGGATTACTTGGGGATATTGCCATTCACTTGAGAACTCAACCCAATTTCTTACTGCATGTCGATAATCAAGCTACTGAGAATGAAGATTATATATTGCAAGAAACAATAATAATAATGAAAGAAAACGTAAAAGAAGCTCATGCCAAAGTTTCCATTTTGCCGGTAAGTCAAGGCTGCAATGAATGTGATCTAAAATAAAGGAAAATGCTCTTAAGTAAAATTGTGATGCTCTTGTAGGTAAAAATCTTTCTTTTTTAATAAAAGGATGCTTTTAAACATAAAAATATAAGTATTCTACTGTTCCCACCCACCTGAATATTTAATAATGAATGAATATTTTATAACTGGCTGGCAAAAATGATGTCTATTACTTGTATTTATTCTTGAACTGGAATACTGTTTGAATGAATTTTGAAGCACTGAATTTAGATTATTTATATCTGATTGGATCCACTGTAATTTTGTTTTGTCAGTTTTTAAACTAATGACAACAAATGAAATGCCCAAATCGATCTGGTTGTTTTTATTATTCATTTAATAGGACAGTATTTTCCTTTCATGATATGATTACTTGAATCAAGATTAGTCTTCAGATGGTTTAGATCTGGTTTTAGCTATCTGTGTTTATCCATGCATGTATGGAGAGAGAGAGAAAAACAGAGAAAGAGAGGGGGAGAATATGTGACTATATCAGTAATGATGCACAAGAAATTTTAATAGTGGATTAGTGTTAATATTATAAGATAATAACAAAATGTTGTGTTTTATATTATATAAATAGTATTAATCTTATATATTATGTACCATAGAATATATTATGTTATTAAATAAATATGATATTATATAATGTTAGTGTTACTAATAGTGATATTAGCGGTTTTAGGTAATAATATCTCCTGAAGAGTATAATTTGGGAAAGGTATAAGGGATGGGATAGAAATGAGGGTTTTTCCCCCCCTTTTTAGAGTATTTTTTATCTCTGGAAATTTTTCATTATGCAAAAACAGTAAGAGATTTTTAAAAATTAAATATAGGCTTATATCTTGGTTTTCAAGTCTAGAGCTTTTGCTTTAAAAATGTATGTAGCATTTACCAGTGTTTCCTAAATTTTCTTTTGTGATATTAAATATGTAAAACATACAATAGAATATGGTCAAAATTTCAGGATAGATTTGTAAAAATTATTTTATTTGCTAATGAGTGTGAAGATTCCATTGAAACATCACCAGTGAGTTAGAATATTCTGTAGATTCTGAAGTGGTCAATGGGAATGTATTAAAATATAACAAGAATCTTTTTTATGTTTGACAGAGCTGCCCATTCCTGTGAACAAAGTCAATTATTTCCTTACTGAAAAATGTCAAGTATTCAATGCAGGTTAAATGTCTTAAAAAAAAAGTGAAACACCATCTTTTTCCCCCATCCCCCAGGATGACCTTCCTGAATTGGAGGAAGGATTTATTGTCACTATCACTGAGGTGAACCTGGTGAACTCTGACTTCTCTGCAGGACAGCCAAGTGTGCGGAGGCCTGGAATGGAAATAGCTGAGATAATGATAGAAGAAAATGATGATCCCAGAGGAATTTTTATGTTTCATGTTACTAGAGTGAGATGAACTTTCATTTGTTCACAGTCATACAGAAGCCTCTCCCTGCTGATTTGGCCAGTGTTTTATATATGTTTTCTGCAAAACATTTAGCTTTGCCTGTATTTATTTTTAAATAGATAAATAACCAAATTTGTCTTATAAACTAATTCTTAGGTCTCTTTGGGCTAGACCAAAGGATTCAACAAGTTTACTTTCATTAAATTAAACATGAGTTCAGAAGACCTTTTATGCATACTTATATCTGACTATTAATTTCTACTTTAAAGGGTGAAGTATAGAAAGTTAAGTAGAAACAATAACTTTAGAAAGATGACTTATGAGAGTTACCATTTTATCTTGCCTTTCAACTTATATTCTTTACTTAAAGGGCACTGGGGAAGTTATTACTGCCTATGAGGTGCCTCCACCCTTGAACGTCCTTCAAGTTCCTGTAGTACGGCTGGCTGGAAGCTTTGGGGCAGTAAATGTTTATTGGAAAGCATCACCAGACAGTGCTGGCCTGGAAGACTTTAAACCATCTAATGGGATTCTTGAATTTGCAGATAAACAGGTATGCCAGTCATTAACATATTAGCCTTTTTGAGTTGTGCTTCAGACATTTTGTAGGCATCCACCAAATGAATGTACATTAGTGATTGCTAAATGCATTGTACTCTAAATGTTTCTATGTTAAATCAAACAAATATTATTAATTGAAATACAATTTATTAATCGCATAGGAAGAGACTTATAAAGATACAACAATCTTACCCTTTTCTGAACCCCCTGTCCCAGTTTCATTTAAAATAAATGGAAGTTACAAAACAGGATAATAATTGCCTTAGAAGTACCTAACAATGTATAGAAAACTGTCTGATGAACTAGACTCTTCCTGTGGACTTTAGTTTCTTTTATTTTGTTTCTTAATGCCAGTGAATACAGATATTTATTTAGAATTTGCACTAAAAGTGTGGACAGTTTTTACTTAATATCTAAAATGCCCTTTATAATTAAAAAAATTGACTAAAAGAAGAGAAAATGAACAAAATAGTTAAAACTTGAAAAATTGAAAAACAATATTCTAGATTTAGGCTAACCAGTCTTAAATATTATAAAACATTCCCCAAGAATTACAAATTTTGTAAACTTGGCATTTTGTAATATGTAAGAATAAGATGTTTTCATAGAATTTTTTTTTATCAGTAAGTGGAAAAGGCATATGAACAACCATGAAAATGTTAGTAACTTTAACTAGCACCTCTATCTACAGGTAGCCTTATTTTGGCTAGACAAATTACCAGAGTATGCTTCAACTTATTAGTTGCTCATGGGGGGCAGTAGTAAATGCTGTTAAAAGGTAAGCATACAGATATAGATTTTCCTACACAGAAAAACCTATTATTGTTAATATTTTTGAAATCCTGAGCTTTTAAAACAGATTTAGAACTTGAAACATTTCCTAGTAAAAAGAGTGGAATGCAATCCCAGCACTTTGGGAGGCCGAGGCAGGTGGATCACGAGGTCAGGAGATGGAGACCATCCTGGCTAACACAGTGAAACCCCGTCTCTACTAAAAATACAAAAAAATTAGCCAGGCATGGTGGCGGGCACCTGTAGTCCCAGCTATTCCGGCGGCTGAGGCAGGAGAATGGCGTGAACCTGGGAGGCAGAGCTTGCAGTGAGCCGAGATCGCACCACTGCACTCCAGCCTGAGTGACAAAGCAAGACTCTGTCTCAAAAAAAAAAAAAAAAAAAAAAAAGCGGAATGCAAGTCAATGAGATTCTTATGTTAAAAGCAGAAACAAATACATTGATTATTCATTGAAGCAGCCTTCCAACTTTAATGACATTATCAGCACTTTATCTGTGCATGAGGTTCAAGTTCCATCATTAACTAGCATCCTTAGGATCATGCTTATTCTTAAAATTCACATCCTCTAGGGAAGGGACTCTGTATTCTACAGCACAGATTTGAGGTGCAGGGAATTTAATTAGCTTCTATTTGAGCATTTGATTTTATTCATGTTTCTACCTGTCTGAGTGTGATATCCAGGTTTTTCACTTTTCTCTGTTGTTAAATTAAAGATTTTAGGTAGATTTAACTTCATCTTCTGATAAATGTCTGTGTCAGAAACATTGGAATATTTTTATGATCAATGGTGAAACTGCAAGCTGGATCAAGTTTTATTTATTTATAAGTTTATAAAAGCTTTTAATATAGACTCAAAAAATTGAACTAAATCCTGATTATAAACATCCAGGAATAGCAAATTTGGGTTTTCTTTCTGCCTTTCTTTTTGACTACGTTGCAAGAACAATATGTGAAACCAATGGGATTTATTTTAATTGTAGAAGACAGTGGTAATTTTTATGTAAGTTTCATATCATGTAATATTAATACCAAGCATACTGCATTTTATGTTTGTGCAATGGTGTTAGAACCTGCATGATATTAAAAAAATTTTAAGCATAAGGATTTATTGTTTTTAATCTGTAAATAATACTCTTATCACATCAATAATGTTTTATCTTGAAAATAATAGACTGTAAATTTCTGACCTTGAAATACCATAAATATACACAACTTTAAAATGCCATAAATATACATGCCATAAATATACACAACTTTAAAAGTATTACAAATATAATGAGCAAAAAGAACTACTTTTTAGTACCATGTTTCTGAGATTTTTGGTTTCAACTAAAAAATTAAAATATATGTAAGCAAAAACTGTGATTACATTATTTCTTTCCTCATTTCCTATCTTCCTCCTCCTTTTCCTCCCTCTCTTTCTCCCTTCCTTCCTTTCTTTCATAGGTTACTGCAATGATAGAAATCACCGTAATTGATGATGCTGAATTTGAATTGACAGAGATGTTCAATATTTCCTTGATCACTGTTGCTGGAGGTGGCAGACTTGGTGATGATGTTGTGGTAACTGTTGTTATTCCACAAAATGATTCTCCGTTTGGAGTATTTGGATTTGAAGAAAAGACTGTAAGTTAAATATATCAGGGGAACGCCTTGTTTCAGGCTAGAGTTTCATGTAATTTTGAGTAGAAAGTGTCTTACATTTTTGTTTCGAAAGTCTTGGCCAGGCGTGGTGGCTCATGCCAGTAATCCCAGCACTTTGGGAGGTCGCGGCGGGTGGATCACGAGGTCAGGAGATTGACACCATCCTGGCCAACATGGTTGAAACCCCGTCTCTACTAAAAATACAAAAATTAACTGGGTGTGGTGGCACATGCCTGTAATCCCAGATACTTGGGAGTCTGAGGCGGGAGACTCGCTTGAACCCAGGAGGCAGAGGTTGCAGTGAGCTGAGATCACGCCGTTACACTCCAGCCTGGCGACATAGAAAGACTACATCTCAAAAAAAAAAAAAAAAAAAAAAAAAGGCCAGGCACGGTGGCTTATGCCTGTAATCCCAGCACTTTGGGTGGCCGAGGGAGGCAGATCACAAGGTCATGAGTTTGAGACCAGCTTGGCCAATATGGTGAAACCACCCCGTCTTACTAAAAAAATACAAAAATTAGCCAGGTGTGGTGGCACATGCCTGCAGTCCCAGCTGCTTGGGAGCCTGAGGCAGGAGAATCACTTGAACTCGGGAGGCGGAGGTTGCAGTGAGCCGAGATCACGCCACTGTGCTTCAGCCTGGGCGACAGAGTGAGACTTCGTCTTAAAAAAAAAAGAAAGAAAGTCTTTATTACCCTTCATGTATGAGTCTCTTCTCAAGGATCTTTTGAGTGGGCTATTGAATTAAGGGCCAATCCTCCAGCCTGTGCACACAGTTTGATAGTAATGTGAGCTCTTAATATCAGGAAATTACGAAGGGGAACAGATTCCTGTTTATTGGGTGTAGTAGACCAAGATGTACTTTTCATCCATACCACCTATTCTCTGCCTGCTTTACTGCCAGACCACCAATCTGGTCACAGGCAGGATTCTGTCATGGGTCTGCATGTTACATCCCACAATGGGTTTAACTGGTGAGGGATTTATATTACCCACTGTTATGCTAGTCTGTTGTGAGTTACGTAGAACAAAACACCACAGTCACCCCCCACCCAGCTCATGTATTTCTCTAGATTTCTTCTCTCTTACTTCTCGTTGGCTGTTTACTTCCAAGACTTGAAAGAAGGAACCCAATTATTATTGATTCAGCCACAAAGAGAGAGAGAGAGGAAAAAAAGGCTAATTAATCATGAAAACTAAGTATTTGTACAGCCAGATTTGGTACCTAGTACTAAATTATCACTACATTTTAAGTGTAAAACACTATAAATTCCATCATAATTATTATTACATGATAACTATGACATAATATTATGACCTTACCTTTCAAAAGAAATTCCAAGGTATGAATTAGCCATAAAAATATTTAGATAATCCCCATATACTCAGCAACTTTTCTGACCCCATATTCCCTTCATTTAATCACTTACAGGTAGTCAGTAATTCACATAGATCACTTTTAATTAATAAACCAATCGCTGAAATACCCATTGTCTACTGTCCTGTGGATGGAAGGCTAGACTGACAGCTTGCCTACAAGGGCTGGACTTCCTGATGCTCCAAAATTGAAATGTAACAAATAACTGCCTAATGATTTGGCTATTGAATTTCAACTTCATAAGAAAATGGGACCTGTAAGAGGGACAGAACAAACTTCCGCTGTAGCCCAATGAGCTCTTCCTTGGAAAAAAAAAATGGGCAGCTGTGTTTGTAAGGAGTGTTGGATTGGCAAAGGAGTAACTGTGAATATCTCCCAAGCAGCAGAAAATTACACATGAATATGTAATTTATTTTTTATAAAATGTCTCTTAGCTTATAAGTTTAGATTACAAGTTCAGGGTTTAGTATTCAAATCTTCAATTGATGAAACCTCACAATAACGTTTTTCATCAAACTTTTGGACTTTGGCACTGGACAATGTGTTTATAATCTACTTTTACTGTTAGAGAAAATGAAGACCTAGACTAGTATTCATAAATAATTTTTGTTCATTTTATTATAACTGCCGTCATAAACTCTAGTGTTTTAAACCTAGTGTTAAGCACACTTGTTCTGGGAAATAATATCGTTACAGCTACAGATTTTCAATTTGTCTTAGAGTCTAAAGGGAAGATTTAGGTTACCCAATTCCTACTGTATTGTTGAATATGTAAAGCACCGTGCTTGGGCTTTAATTCATTAGATGTCGGTGTCTATTTTGATTGTTGGTGATAATAGTAGCTGCGTGATGCTCAGCCCTTTGTGACTGCATTCCTTGCTTATATCCTATCTTTCCTATCACAAAAGTTTCTTGGTAACATGAAGTTTATCTTTTAACCTTAATAAGATATACAATATTGTGCACACAATAAACATTCTATTAGATTATTTGGTGGCACAGATTAGATTCACAGCTGAGGTACATTGAGAAAAGACTGTTAGTATAAATCCATCAAAATTAACAAGCTGTTCACAAGGGCAATGTGGTAAGTATACCAAAGCCCTGGGAATAGCAGAGAAAATCTACTTGTGATGGAAAGTAGATTTCTACTTGTGAAATAGAAAGTAGAAATCTACTTGTGAAACCTAAACTAAAATGTTACATCTATGCAATCAAAGACTTACATAATGGATTTCTCTATTTTTTTCTTACTAAATATCTCTGGTCCCTGAGGAGTGGTATGAACAGTTTGGAGTCAGAATACCCTAATTAGATTCCAGGCTCCTCATCTCCAAATATATGTATATATCTGGCCCTCAGATTTCTATGAGTTTCTGTGAGGCTTAAATAAGATAAGGTATAGTAAGAACTGACACACAATAGAAGCTCATTTCAGTTTGTTCTAAATCTGTGCTCTTGGCATCAATGCATATCTCATGAAGAAAACAAAACAAGATTGTATTGCATGTTAAGCTTCTATCCGTCTTGAAAGTGGAAAGCATTGTGTTATGTTTTCTATTTATATAGCAGATAGATGATATAGGTTCAATGAGAACTTTGCTTCACAGAGTCAACATATGTACTTCACTTAAATTAGGTCTGTTAGTAAGGACTTGTATAAAAAATAAATAGTTCTGGTAAATGAATGTATTGAATCTCCTCTCTTTATCTCAGATTAATAAAACCACTTTTAAATTTTGACTCACTAAAGTAGGTACACCACAGATAATTCAGAGGACAGTTTAGGTCTGTATTATGTGAGGAGCCTGATTGTAGTAACAAAGATCCCCCCAAGTCTCAGTTTCTTCATATAGTAAATGTGCATTTCTTCTTCATGCAGGAATCCTGCACCAGAGTGCCCAGTTGGCTGATGCTTATGGGCACCTCTTATTCAACTGGCAGCTCTCAGGCCCTAGACTCTGTCCATCTTGGGGTTCTGTCCTCTTCTAGGTCCTGAGCATCCTCTCCATTCACCTGCCAAGTGGAAAAGTAGAGGATGTGGGGTCTTGTATGGGAGTTTATGGCAAGAGTATTAGCAGCATAAATCATTTCTGCCTCTATTCTCTGGGTCAGAATTCAGTCACATGCTCTACCTAATTGCAAGAGAAGACAGGAAATGCCAACTAGTTGAGCATCTAGGAATAGAAAGTGGGATTTGGTAAAAAAATTTTTTCTGCCACATGATAATAACATGTAACATTCTAAATTTTAAAACTGCAGTCATTGTAAACAGAAATAAGATTCTACTTGTTTATCCTGCTCTTTTTGTTTGTTTGTTTGTTTTTGTTTGTTTGGCCTTACTGAATTTTCTTCTTTCAGGTAATGATTGATGAATCCCTTTCATCCGATGACCCTGATTCATATGTGACATTGACGGTTGTCCGGTCCCCAGGAGGAAAAGGGACCGTCCGACTTGAGTGGACCGTAGATGAGAAGGCTAAACATAACCTTAGTCCTTTGAATGGGACCCTTCATTTTCATGAGGTATAGTCAGCATTAGCACTCCTGTAATTTTTCCTTAATTTGTCTTTGATTTTCTTTTTCCTTTTTATTATAAATTCAGGGAGCACATGTGCAGGTTTGTTACATGGGTATATTGCATAATGCTGGGGTTTGGGCTTCTAGTGAGCCCATAACCCAAATAGTGAATATAGTACCCAATAGGTAGTTTTTCAACCCACACCCCACTCCCACCCTCCCACCTCAAGTAGTCCTCAGTGTCTGTTGTTTCCATCTTTATGTCCATGTGTATCCATTGTCTAGCTCCTACTTATAAGTGAGAACACATGGTATTTGATTTTCTGTTTCTGCATTAATTCACTTAGGATAATGGCTCCTAATTGCATCTATGTTGCTTCAAAGGACATGATTTAATTATTTTATATGACTGTGTAGTATTCCATGGTGTATATCTACCACATTTTCTTTATCCAGTTCACTGTTGATGGACACTAAAGTTGATTCCATACCCTTGCTATTGGGAATAGGTTGACTGATGTCTGATGTTGAGTGGAAGCACCTACCCTAGTGTGGGCTGCAGGCAGGGAAGGATGGTAAGAAGCGATCATGTTGGAAGGTACTGGGGTCTCTTGGGGAGTGGTAAGGGGGTGCACCAGCTTCTAGTCCTGAGCCAGCAGGAATGAAGTTTGCTTCCCTCTCGTGCCCCTGTTGCAGGACTCATGACTTTCAATTCATAAAGACTTTGTCCTTTGGCTCCGCAGTGCAGCTGCAGGACACAGATATGCCCCTCTGGGAGCTGCTACCAAAATGGGCTCAGGGCAGGGCCTCTTCCCCAACTCCAGGGCAAGCAACTTCACAAATTGTCTGTCCTCCATTGCTGGGACACTGCTGCTCTGTGTAAGGAGGGGGAGTTGGGCACTGTTCTTCCTGTAAGCCCAAGTGGCATAGGTTCACTTTCAGCAAGGATTGAGCCGCTGAAAAAAGCACACAAAAAAATGCTTTGTGTGTATGCACTAAATCCCAGTGGGAAGAACCACAACTGTGTCTGTGTCTGCCACAGTCTAGAGTGGGAGATAACCCCCTCTCTACGACTGTCCCTAGGCATTGGTGCTGCCCCCTTCAGTGACTGGCCCTATGCCTGCATTTCCTTTGTCCCAAGGGGACTCTGATGGGTTGTGCTCCCCCTCCCTTATGGGCAGCCTACACTGTGGGTTAGATCTCCAGAAGTCCTTTAGCTCCCTGGGACCCACCTGTCCCCCGTGTTTCCCAATGTCAGAGCCAGTTGTGGGGTATATTTGCAGGAGATCTGGTGGTTCAGTGACTCTAGAGCAGAGAGGTCTGAGGCAGGGCAATGGCACTATGGTTACACAACCAGTACGGCACCCTCCATCTCAGTTTGGGTCTGAGGGAAACAGGCATGCCTGCACAAGCTAGCAACCTGGTTCTCTGTCCCTGGGAACTTCCTGAATCGCCACTTATAGCATTGTCTTGGGTCACTAGCACAGAGGGGCTCCTCAGAAGCTTGGCAGCTAGGACATTGTCAGAGGAGTGAGGGGAGGAGAGAAGCACTCCCACCTACTTTCTATGGGGCCCTTGGGGGTCAATCTCTGTGGACTCAAGCTGCTTCCCTTTTCTACACCCCCACTTCTTCCCACTGGCCCTCTGACAGATCCTGGCTCTCTTCCCCCAGTTTTCTGTTCAGAACTTGGCCTTTCACCAGTAACTTTGATCATCTTCCTGAGGAGAACTGGCACCTGATGTTCCTGGAGAGCCATCTGCTCGAGGCACTGGGCACTGTGCTGTCGCTGCTGAGGGGAATGGTGACTGTGGTCACCCTGTGTGGCCACACCTCGAGAGCTGTCTTTGATTTTCTTCTGCGTAGTATTACTTGTAAATTCATGTGATAATATTTACTATGTCTGGGATTTTTTTGGAAATTCATATGCATGATGGGGGGAAAAAATCACACACGACACACACACACACACAGAAACTCTAGATATCTGAAATCAAATTCTTGTTTTTGAAGTTTTTATTGATACATAATTGATATACATGTTTTCAGAGTACATGTGATAATTTGATACATTCATATAATCAAATCAGAGTAATTGAGATATCCATCACCTTGTTTTTTCTTTATGCTAGGAACAGCCTAATTATTCTGCAGCTGTTTTGAAATGTACAATAGATTATTGTTACCTATGTCAAATTCTTTTTTTGTTTGTTTGTTTGGTTTGGTTTTTTTTTTGGGGGGGGGAGACAAAGGGTCTTGTTCTGTCACCCAGGCAGTAATGCAGTGATGCGATCATAGCTCATTGAAGCTTCAACCTCCTGGCTCCAGCAGCATTTCCACCTTAGCCTCGTGAGTAACTGGGACTACAGGCCTGTGCCACCATGCCTGGCTATTTTTTTTTAATTTTTAAAAAATTTATTTTATTTTATTTTAATTAATTAATTTATTTTTTGAGACAGAGTCTCGCTCTGTCACCCAGGCTGGAGTGCAGTGGCATGATCTCGCTCACTGCAAGCTCTACTTCCCAGGTTTACGTCATTCTCCTGCCTCAGCCTCCCGTGTAGCTGGGACTACAGGCGCATACTGCCACGCCTGGCTAATTTTTTGTATTTTTAGTAGAGACAGGGTTTCACTGTGTTAGCCAGGATGGTCTCAATCTCCTGACCTCGTGATCCGCCTGCCTTGGCCTCCCAGAGTGCTGGGATTACAGGTGTGAGCCACTGTGCCTGATCTATAATCAAATTTTTAAATTCAGATTCTGCCCCCGTTTTACCATCAAAACTACCCCTCTCTCACATTTTTCCTCTCCTGATTGAAGGCAAAGCCAATCAACCACGCTGGATGTCTGGGTGTCATCCCCAGCTGCACCCTTTCTGTAATCGTTACATGTATTTGATTACCAAGTCTAGTCAGTTTTCCCTTTAAGTGTGCTTTCTGACTATTCTGACTGTGCAGAACGTCTATACTGACTCAAAATACTGATGGTGTAACATAATAAGACAATGTCAAACTTAACAAAAACTTGTAGTTTTTAACATCCATGTACACTTTGAAAAAAAATCAAGGAAGTATTTTAGTCAATCAAAAAACTGAAACACAATAAGTAGTTTGAGAATAGCAAGCATATTACAGTCCACCTGTATGTGTCTCAGCCTCCCACAGTGATAAGAAGTGAAGGTGCAAGGTCCTATCTACTTTGAAGGAGGAACACAATCTTTTGGCCCATGGAGTTGGTTTCTGTAACTTGTAAGAATGACTCCCCTATTCAAAGTTTGGTCGGACATTTACAGATCTGTTTGTCTTCATCAGCATGAGCCTGAGAACCTTGGCTGGAGTATCAACCAACCCACTGTAGGATGTGATTTTTCTGGTTGCCTGTGTGCACTCAGTTTCTTCCTCCTCTTTCCCTTCTTTGGCTAGTTTTAATAATCAAAAGAAGGTGGGGAAGCAGCATATGGGGCCCAGTTAAGCTGAGCACAGAGTTTTTTTTAATGAATAATCCCAACCTAACCACAGGACAGTGGTATTTACCAATCAAACTCCTAAGTCTTTTTCTGGAAGGGAGGATGGGGAGGTAGAAGAGACAATCTGATTATAAAATATACGTGGAAATACAAAATGCCAAGAGTAGCCAGCAACTCACAAAGAAGAATATGGAGGGTGGCCTTACTTAGCCAATGTGTCAGATAATACACAGTTAAAGTAAATAAGGCAGTGTGATATTTGCTCTGGGATGAACAAACAGGCCAAAGAGAAGAAAACAGTCCAGATTTGTCAGTCTTTTTATAGTTTTTGCTTTTAAAATCATGTTTGATTCTAAACAGATTTCTTAATTTAATGCCTAAACAGCTTTCTTAAATTAATAAAGATGAAACCAGAATGCAATTAGTTAAAAAACAAAAATATCAATAAAACCTGATTCATAAATTAAAAAAACTTAGAAAATAAGAATTGACAAGAAGGAAATAATTATTAAAAGAGAGAAAATATTGAAAATTGGTAAGAGACTATATAAATGTAGACAAATAAATTTTAAAAACCTATGTGAAATTAGCTCTAGCAGATATACAGCAGATATAGAAAGTCTAAATCTATGCACTTTTGAGAATGAATAGAGAATAAACATTAAAAACATTAAAAGCTCTGTAGGTGGTTTTCCAGAGGAATTCCACCAAATATGTTTCCATGGTCCATGTCTTAATTTTTTTTTTTTTTCAGTCTAGTGACTTCTTCAGAGCTTTCAACATGAGATAGCACAGAAACAAATACCTTTTTTCCCTTCAGTATTGCAATATGTGATTAAGGAAGTCATCAGTGATGCCCTCTGGCAGTCTATTTGCCATGCACATGTTCTGCCATCATTCTTGAGGTGTGATTACCCTGATGGTATTAAATCTCAAGCAAGATGTTGCAGGAATACCATCCATTTACTTCTCAGCTTCTGACACATGATGTCTCATGAAACATCTAGGTTGTGTGCCCTAGCCATAATCTGAAAACCTCTCACCTGAGGAGCATTTAGAAATTAGAAATTAGTTTCAAATGTCTATAAATATTTTCCTCGGTAATAAGCAGTAATTTCAGAGTTACCAGATTCTTACTGCTAGATACACTTCCCAGGTGATTAAAAAGGTTTTCTTGTTTTGAGCATAAAATCTACACTAAAATGGCAGATAGTCTGATCTTTTCTTCCAGCGAATAATAAGTTCATCCATTTTTAGAGTACTGCATTAGGAGGGATGATGTTGTTTCTAGATTCCACTCTCTCTGTCTACTTGTTTGGTCATCAGCCTGGTACATTTCATGTACAACTGTGTAACGGCTCCATTGTTTTAGTATGTCTAGTTCTGAATATATACAAAGATCTATGTCTCCCACAGGTTCTAATTTGGTTTTGAGGATGTCTTTCATCATCTCTCAGTTCTACTCATGGCTAGTGGTATCCACGCCATCAATAATGCCCAGGTGGAAATCGTTCTCATAGCCACTTAGTATTCACATTGGCAATAAGGAAAACCTAGTCTACAGAAGCTGTTATACCTACGTACATCCCAGGTTGTACCAATGCTTACTGTATAATAGTTTTCTGGACTTTCTCAAAATGTAACAGTGACTGTGGAGTCACCATTGCCCATCTTACAGGGAAATTCTCACAATAATTCTGTTCAGTCCTACCTTGGTAACAGGGCAAAGTCCTTTCCTATTTCTACTTTATGCAGGACAACTAAGCTCCATACTCTGTTTATAGAAACATACAACTCTCCAGAACTGATGAATGGTCTATAGGTGATAAGTCAGGGGGATATTGCACTTCACCTTCCTTGGGGAGAAAATTATGAGGTGGAGATTCGTTTCCAGAGGCTTTTTAGGAAGTGCTCTTGAGGTCAACACCTGTGTAAGTAAAAGAAGCAGGATTGGACAGGGATGAAGGCAAATCATGAGGCAGTTGAAACTGACGCTACAGTATACTACAATTTGTTTTGAAATGGGACTGACCCTTCAGAGCTGTCTGAGTTAGAATGATGGTGAGTTTTATAATCTTGTGTTGAGCAGTCATTGTGTATGGACCATGCCAGGAAGAACATTTGACCATGTGAGAAGGGGTTGTCTTCAGATGAGGCAATTTGCAAAGGAGCCTGACAGATGAGAGTTGTCTGCTGGAAACACTTCCAGCAGACAGGGTAATGAGTTCTTTCCAGAAGGGGAATCTTAGTGAACATCAGAGCATCCACCACTGAGATGCAGGGTAGGGCCACGTTCAAGAGAAGTTTGTTCTGAAAAGCTCTCCCTCTCTTTCCCTTGGTCTTTTATGATATACCTTATTTTTTCACTGCCCACTTTGACTCTTTGCCTTCTACCCATTCCTGCTTCCTTCCTGCCCCATCCACTGTTGTTGGTCCCAAGAGTACTCCCTATTATGTGTTTCCTCTCTTGTCTTTCTCTTAGCAGAGTAACTTCTAGAAACTTTGTTAAGTATCATTGTAGGCTGGTAAAAATAAAATGGTCCTGGGAAGATAAGAGGAAAGAAATATACAGAGAACAACTGTGCCAATACTTTGAGAGAGAATCATGATGCATATCATTTTTATCTCTACCTTTTCCTCTGCATTCTAAAACAACTCGAATGTGTCCTATACATCACTGGTTAAATTTTCTGCAGTTTGAATTCTGCATTTTATTGTTTCTCATGAACATTGTAGTTTTGCAATTGCATTTTTTCTTTGAGATTTTTATTATTAAATAGTATTATTTAAATCTCCACTCAAGCTTTTGTTTCTTCATAGTTGCTTATTGTTATTTTTACAATGTATGCATTTTAAAAATTTTGTAAGGGCTTCTAGGAAAATATGTGCTCCCTGCCTGAGACCTTATTAGATGTACTTATGAAAAATCTGTAATTCTGGGATGCAGTGCATCACTCCCATTCCTTTTACTCTCTACATATTATGAATTGGAAACTCAGAATTGATATAAAGACGAAAGAGCTGATAACAATGGGAACACTAAAGCTCTGAGATAGGTGGCAGCCAGTTATTCTTGGTTAGTGTAGTCTCTGTGGCCTGGAGTTCAAAGAAGTCAGGAAATGGGTCTTACACCCAGTATTAGTTTGTTCTCACACTGCTAATAAAGATATACTCAAGACTGGGTAATTTATAAAGGAAAGGAGGTTTAATGGACTCACAGTTCCACATGGCTGGAGAGGCCTCACAATTATGGCAGAAGATGAAGGAGGAGCAAAGTCATGTCTTATATGGCCGCAGGCAAGAGAGCGTGTGTAGGAGAACTGCCCTTTATAAAACCATCAAATCTTGTGAGACTTACTCATTATCATGAGAACACCACTGGAGAAAACCCACCCCCATGATTCAATACCTCCTGCCAGGTCCCTCCCATGACATGTGGGGATTATGGGAGCTACAATTCAAGATGAGATTTGGGTGGGGACACAGCCAAACCTTAACACCCCCTTTGTGGTACTTCCTGTTATTTAGGTTCATGGCGTGGAATGTGTATCCTCTAGTCTACTCCAAACTGATTCCTTCATTAGTGAAATTGTACCTATATTTTAGAAACATTTTAATCTTTAGTTTCTTTCTTTCTGTTAGTCTTGGCCCTTTATGGTGTCTACGTGTGCATTTGAAGAAGGCACAACTCATGCAACCAGTCTCTGCCAGTTTAACTCAGAAGTCTCTTTCCTCCATCTCTGTTTTAATTTGCTGTAAAAATACATGTGCTCATGGAAAACAGACAAACAAACAAACAAAACAAAAAAACCTCAGTCAGTACAGAAGGATGTAGAAAAATAAGTATAATTCCCCTGACTCCCTCTGAATCTTGTATTCCTACTTCCCAGAGGTAACCACTATTGACAGTTTTTTATATACCCTTTCAAAAATTTTTATGCGTATCCAAACATGTGTCTTATTCTTACACAAATGGAATTTTACACTGCAATCTGTTCAGTAACTTGCTCTTTTTACTTTATAATCTATCTTAAACATTTATTTTTCATACTAGCTAAAATCCATTGCACTAAAAAAATTGGTTACATATTTTTCATTGCATAGATTCCCCTTAGAATTTGATACTATTGACATTTCTTCATGAGCACTGTTTTACTGTGGTGTTTATAGGTTCTCTTACATTTTTTGTATCTTTCTGGGATTCACATTTCTTGTTTAGTATTTAGTTCTGTCTAGTTCTCGTTTCTCAAATGTTTATATACTTTTGCAGACTTCTATCACCTATATTTGTATTATTTTCCTCTCCTCTACTATCTTCGCAATCTTGGTTCTCTTGAGATATGGGAAGTAGCCACTGAAAAGTAAAAAGGATATAGATTTTATAGCCAGCTAGACCTTACTCCAAGTCTTCACTCTACTATTTAATGCCATGTGACTTTAGGAAAATTAATTTCTCTCACATTTGGGTTCTTAGTTGCAAAATGACGATAATAAGGCTTAATCTAAACAAAGGCTCTGAGTATTGCATGAAATAATGTTTGTGAAGAAACTAACCAATTTACAGACATTTAGAAAGTGTTTTATACAACAATTGTAATTTAGAAACATTTTAATGAAATAGCAGGTTGCTACCTCAACTTAATATCTGCATCATAGGATAAAAATTAAAGGCTTTAAATTTTTAAAACTCAACAGCTTTTCTACATCACGGGATAAAAAATTAAAGGTTTTAAATTTTTTAAAAACAGGAAAAATTTATATTTCTATTTTCCTGAGATAGCCTATATGTAGTACCATTTCTCAAACTGTTGTCTGCACTGCTATTCAGCGGAATAGAAATAATTGTTCTGAATTTTAAAGAAAAAAAGGGATTCCAGTTTCACATGGACTTGGGAAAACCTTGATTGAGCTAAGTAGGCTCTTTGTATGCAGGATTATTTTTAGACACTTTAATGTACTGAAGTCCATTTTGAATCTCTAATAGAAATATTCTGAATTTATTCCCCTATGAGACTTCCCCATCACCTTTTTATCCCAGAACATTTATTACTATCTTTTATAACCATTGGCTGGGATTTTCCACCTGTAATCACCCTTTTCCCCCTCTTACTGGTTGTAGATTTCTTTGAGAAATGAAGAGCATATGATATGAAGAGCTGCCTATGTATACAGTAGATAAGGTGGAGGGCAATATAAACATGTAAAATATAGTCGATTCTCATGATTCACAGTAGCCAATCCTTATCATTCACAATCCCATACTTGAGAATTTCCCTACTCACTAAGGTGTATTTGCAACCTCCAAAGTCGATACTTCTGGTGTTTTCATGGTCATTCAGGGACATACAGAAAGTGTTGGAGAATTTGATTCACCTGATTTGTGCATTGCCAGCTTAGGTTGAAGAAACCAACACCTTGACTTTTTGTTTCAGCTCTCATGTTATAAACAAATGTTCTTTTTCCAGTCCATTTATTATCAGTTTTTAAAATTTTTGTGCTTTCTGTTGGTGAGTTTACTCTTTAAATTTGCCCCCAAGTGTAGTGCTGAAATATGGTGTTCCTAAGCACAAGAAGGCTGTGATGTACCCTAAGGAGAAAATATGTATGTTAGATAAACTTTATTCAGGTGTGAGTCATAGTGCTTATTAAACATGAGAAATGCATTTTAATGATTCTAAGTTTTTGCCAATATGTACATGTCTGCAAATTACCACAAAAGTGCTCAATATTGATTTTGGGGTTACAAAGTTGGGTGAGTAGACAAATGTGCAAATAAGGAATCCAAGAATAGAGGAACCAACTGTATATAAAATCAGTAGCACCTTGAAGAAATTACTGTACATATAAAGAAGTATGTAAAGATGTTCATGGCAATATTATTTGTAATAGTAAATAGCCATTGTCAGACAAATCTTGCAAATAGTATAAAGGCAAACAATGGAATCCCCACAGCAATGAAAATAATACGTTGAGTCTGAGAGCAGTGACTCATGCCTGTAATCCCAGCATTTTGGGAGGCCAGAGCCTGGTGGATCATTTGAGGTCAGGAGTTTGAGACCAGCCTGGCCAAAATGGCAAACCCCTGTCTCTACTAAAAACACAGAAATAAGCCGAGCATGGTAATGCACACCTGTAATCCCAGCTATTCGGGAGACTGAGGCAGGAGAATAGTTTGAACCTGGGAGGCGGAGGTTGCGGTGAGCTGAGATTGTACCACTGCACTCCAGCCTGGGTGACAGAGTGAGACCCTGTCTCAAAAAAAAAAAAAAAAATACATTGAATCTACATAAGAAAACATGGGTAACCTCAACAGTGTGCATTGAAGGAAAAATTAAGGAGACACAATGCATTTTAGAGTGAATAATAGGATGGGAAGAGTTTTGAAAAGGGAGATCGAAATGGGCTAATAAATAGGTCAAAAAGAATAAATTATAATAAAAGACCATTTGTTGTCCAGTAGAAACAATGCTGTTGACAGGAGTAGGACTAATTCAAACTATGCACCTGAGATCCAAGAAAAAAATAAGAAAAAATAAAATCATTAACATTCTTATGAGTTACCAGTAAGGAGAAACAATGTACTATGAGAAAGAAGTATAAAATACCTAGGAATAGATTTAGCAAGAAATAAGTGGAACTGATATGAGTAAAGATAAAAACAAAATCTTAAAGGTGAAGGTAAAAGAAAACTGAAACATGGATGTAAAATACCAAGTTCCTGGATAGAAAAACTACACTTTCTTATGAATTAGGTCCTTTACTGCTACCTTTAGATATTTTTGTTAACTAGAAGATGCCATTACTAATTTAACATCAGCAAAATATACCATGAGTTGGATATCCAGTGCTGATGAACAATGGCTGGTATCTCAGGGCTGTGGTTGCCCCTACAACTGTGATCTAATGTCATTCACACTTTGTTTTCTCCTTTGAATGGAGCTATTTCTTATAAATATAAAGTCTATGACCTTTGTCTGCTTACATCATTGTGTGATCATTTGGCTTTCTTTAAAGATTGGATTTTCAACGGTTAACATTTTTCAGTAAATTTAGGGGTTGTATTCTTTTCCCATTTTCCCCATAAAGAACCTAAGTGGAATTTGTATTCAGAACTGATTTTTGTGGAGTAATTCTTTCTAGCTGCAACTCATAATTCTAGTGACAAAAAAGACACCCTTAAAAATGATTATGGACGTAAACATTATTCTGCTAATGACAACATTCAAACTTTGGCTTTGTTCAATCTGGAAAATGCACTGTTTCTGTCATTGGATGTAGACTGAGTCCCAGAAGACCATTGTGTTGCACACACTTCAAGACACAGTGTTGGAGGAGGACAGGCGTTTCACCATTCAGCTGATATCAATTGATGATGTAGAAATATCTCCAGTACAAGGTAAGAGAAATTCACATTTTGGGAAATTAAAAAGTAAATTCTCAGAAAAAATGTAATAAAAATAACCCATAGTTACAAAAATGGACAGTGTTAGGTTTTATAATTCCTAAAACATAAAGATACCATTTTCCACATGTATTAAAGGTTAAGAATTTTTTAAATTAAAATTATAATACCTAATCTTGGTAAGGTCATAGGTCAAAGATTTCATACTGCTTAGCTGTGTAATTTTTTTAAATGAAGATGTTTATTGTAGCAGTGTTTATAAAATATAAAATAAAATATGTCAGCTTCCTAAATGGTCCAGTAGTTAAATGTGTCTGAATACTATGCAGCCATTCAACGTGACATAACAGGAAAAACTCTTAATTACATTAAAAATTAAGAACACATAATTACATGGATAATTGTCATGTTAAGAAAACGGGTTTTGCGACAGCATGCTAAATGTAATCTGTTTTGTCATGTGCATGTCTTACATGAGTTTGGAATTATTTATTTGAAATGTTAATAGTGGTTTTTGATTACCTATATTTTATAAACATATTTACAATTATCACACATTACCTTTGTAATAAAACATTATTTTTAAATGTGTCATATTATGTTTAGCATTATAGCCTGTGTACGTCTGTTTTCATCTGAAAGTAGTTACTCAAATATTTTGACACTTCAGAAACAGGCATTTTAATTCTCATTTGCCTCCAGTTGATATGATGATTTGTTTTTGGATCCATAGAGAAAAGAGTAATGATTCTAAAATGGTTTTATTGTGCTATAAACAATAATAACCAACCATAAAAAACTGGTTCAGAAACTTTTAGCATGAAAATTTGGTGATTAATACATTTCTTTTTTGCCATCAAGAACTCCATCCTATGTGGCTAAAAGCAGATTTCATGTCCAAGGAAATTTTTAGAATTGTAGAGTATCTATCACTGTATATACTTAGGGTAGTTATATTTTCTGCATTTTCGTTTAGGATATTTTCCAGCAAGGGAATCACATCACTGCACCATATTCTTTTATAAGTCTTTAGTTAGCTTTAGTTAACTCTTTCATAAGTCTTTAGTTATCTACATCATGTTAAAATGACAGATGTCATGTAGGCTAATTAAACATAGAAGAATATATGATTGGATCAGGATAAATCATTTACCACATTGAAAAAAATTTTTTGAGGCAGGGTCTTGCTCTGTCACCCAGGCTGGAGTGCAGTGGTGTGATCACAGATTCCTGCAGCCTTGAATTCCCAGGCTCAACCAAACCTCCCACCTCAGCCTCCTGAGTAGCTAGTACTACAGGCATGTGATACTGTGCCCAGTTAATTTATTTTTATGTTTGCAGGGATGAAGTCTGTGTTGCCCAGGCTGGTCTTGAACTCCTGGGCTCCTGGGATCCTCCCACCTCAGCTTCCCAAAGTGTTGGGATTACAGGTGTGATCCACTGCACCTAATTCTTAATATCTTTCTGTCTGACTGTGGTACTTGCTGTGACAAGCCACTCTTGATTCCATTAATCCATTGCCAAAGAAAGTGAGAGTATAGTGATCCAGCTCTTTGTGTCATGAACCCCTAATATGTGTTTCTGGAAACAATTTTCTTTAAGTTTCTGCTAAGTTATATGGATACTCAAATACTTGATATAGTTTTCTGTTTCCATCTTAATAGAAATATTTGACACAGGTTTATAAATGCTTACAGTCAAATGATAGAGTCAGAAAATTAAAAATGAAAAAGTGCCCCCAAGAAGTCTTGCTTTTGCCACATAGCCGGTTGACATAGCTATGTAGTCAATTGCAGTGAGCTGCAAAATGGTTACTGTAGAAGCAAATTAATGCCAATGATAGAGGAGCCCTTGCTTTTCATGAGAGTGATAGGGAAATTACTGCCAATTTTTTTTCTGCCCCTTTCATTAAAATGTAATCTTGGGCAAGCGATTTGCCTCCGTGTCTTCAAGACCTCAGTGTACTTCAGTGTCATAGGTAAAATGAGGATATTAATACCTTACTGATATGAGAGTCATGAGAATGAACTAGATTCCTGTGTGTAAAGTGCTTAGAAAGTTTCCAGGCATATACTAAGGGCTTATGTGCATCTGCTACAAAGCGGTCTGTATCATCTTGAATTTAGGTAGTGCATCAATAATTATTCGGGGTGATAAGCGATCATCAGGAGAAGTTGGGATAGCTTCGTCATCTAGGCACATCCTCATTGGGGAACCCTCAGCAAAATATAATGGTACCGCTATTATCAGGTAAGGACTTCATGATTTTTCTTTGCCTATGTGGGGGTTATGAAGTTTTATTTAAATAATTAGTCTTAAATTTATCACTCTCAATACATACATAGTCTCCAAGCATTAACATCTTATATACTGTTAACATCCTGTAGAGAGGAGAACAAATTTTGGGCAGAAATTGAAATAATATCCTGACCTATCTTGATGTTAGATCATGAGAAGGTTTCTGACTCTTGAGTGATTTGCACAAATTACACCAAGGAAAGCACATGGAGTTGAGATCAGAAAATCTATGCTTTCGCCTCTGTTCTGTTACTAAACATGTGATATAAGGGAGTTACTTCATCTCTGCAAGCTTGTGTGTCTTAGCTACAAAATCATTCCTTAGAACATCATCAGGGCCAAACATTTTGCTTTCAAGTGTTCTAAAATCAGAGTCTGTATTAGTCTGTTCTCACACTGCTATAAAGAACTGCTTGAGACTGAATAATTTATGAAGAAAAGAGGTTTAATTGGTTCAAGGTCTGCAGGCTATACAGGAAGCATGGCTGGGGAGGCCTCAGGAAACTTACAATCATGGCAGAAGGCGAAAGGAGAGCCGGCATGTCCTACTTGGCTGGAGCAGGAGGAAGGGGTGGAGGGGTGCTACGTACTTGTCAACAACCAGATCTCGTGAGAACTCTATCAGGAAAACAGCAAGGGGGAAGTCTGTCCCCATGATTCAGTCACCTCCCACCAGGCCCCACCTCCAACACTTAAGGTCACACTTCAACATGAGATTTATGTGGGGACACAGAGCCAAACCATATCAGGGCCTATCATATAACTAAATTAGTATGATCATAGGCAAGTTTGTTTCTCGTAAAGTTTCTTATGGGGGATGGGAAGCAACTGTCAATGGCATAGCTGGGTTTGACTTTATACTTTATCCTCATGGTAGTTATCCAGAAGTAAGACTATCCCTTCCCATCAGCATACCCTTATATGAAGGGTCTTCCAGTCTTTAGAGAACTTAGACTTTTCACATTTTGTACCTTGCATGTTAAGTGAAAAGCCTATAAATATTAATACTTCTTTTTATTTCTTTAAACCTTCTGCTTTTAGTAATCAGTTTTTGCCTATATTCCTGTCAAGATAGATTTACGCTAGCTTAATACTTTGGGTGTTACTATCTTGGAACTTTAAGACTTTCTTTGGTTTATAGTTGGTAGATGAGGTTATTTAAAAGAAAACTTACTGAAGTGGATGAAAATTGCTGTTAAAAGACAGAGAAAATGTTTAAGAAAAGTACCTTCAATTGAAGTGTATTGGATATACATTTGTTTATTGTTGTAGCCTTGTTCGTGGCCCAGGGATTTTGGGGGAGGTCACAGTGTTCTGGAGGATATCCCCTCCTTCTGTGGGGGAATTTGCTGAAACATCAGGAAAACTGACAATGCGAGATGAACAGTCTGCAGTCATTGTAGTAATACAGGTATCAATATTAGCTGGTTTCTGTTGTGCCCTTTACTCTGTGTGCTGGTGAGTGCGCATGTGTGAGCATATGTGTATATGTGGGTGTGTTTGTGTGTGTGTGGTTAGAAGTGGGGGATGGGGAGGAGGTAAATATTACAGCATTTGTGGTTGTTGGCGTGCACGTATGTGTGTGTGGTGTGTGTGTACGGTTGACAATGGAGATTGGGGAGAAGGTTAATATAACAGCATTTGTTATTGTGGAGGTGCCTGTGTGTGGGGCTAAGAGTGGGAATGAGGAGGAGATTAATATTACAAAATCTGTTGTTATTATTTAGAGGTTAGGAGTTTTTCTTGAAATTCCACAGATTCTACTGTGGATGACTCTTTGTCTTTCTCTAGGCTTTGAATGATGACATTCCTGAGGAAAAAAGCTTCTATGAGTTTCAGCTCACTGCAATCAGTGAGGGAGGAGTTCTGAGTGAATCCAGCAGCACTGCCAACATCACGATGGTGGCCAGCGATTCTCCCTACGGCCAGTTTGCCTTTTCACATGAGCAACTTCGAGTGTCAGAAGCACAGAGGGTATAGTATGAAATGCTGAAGATTTTAATATCATTTTTATTTTTAGGTATTAAAATGTTTTCTTGTTTCTATTCCAAAGTTTTCACAAACTGATTAATTTGCTCCAAACATCATTTTAGCATATAATGTATATAATTTTATAACCTTATATGTAATTTTAACACAATCCTGGTAAATAGAACCTTTAGTTACAGACAGTATTGTCTGGTGATTAAACATCCAAATCAAATAAGAAAATGCATTTTGCATAGGTTAACATCACAATCATCCGTTCCGGTGGAGATTTTGGCCGCGTGAGACTCTGGTACGAGACGATGAGCGGGACAGCGGAAGCGGGCTTGGATTTTCTTCCTGCAGCAGGGGAGCTCCTCTTTGAATCAGGGGAGATGCGAAAAAGTCTGCATGTTGAAATCCTTGATGATGACCATCCTGAAGGCCCAGAGGAATTTTCTCTAACAATTACAAACGTGGAACTCCAGGGAAGGTAAAGGAGAAAGGAAATTAGGAAAAAGAAAGCAAAGAGCAGAGAGAGAGAAAGTTCTATTGTGTAGAGATTAATACTGAGCTCTAAAGCAGTTCTTTCCCTACTCTTTCTCAGATTTGTGTGACATTAGAACAGGACATAGAAGGGAAATTATGACAATGACTGGGTGTTTTTTTAAATTTTCTTAAATATAACTTCCCTCTGAAAATTGAAAGTATGTGTTTCTATTGTGTGGACTCGCTCTGGGTAGCCAGGAAGTTGAATATGATGTGGGCTTCTAATTGATGAAGAAACAGCCTAACAGCTCTCTAAATCACAGGTCAGCTGGTGTGGCTGAATTTGCTTCTTTTGATTTCCATACTTGTGAAAGGGCTGGAGGGAGGGATTTCTTTCATTGGTGCATCTGAAGTCTGTATTGTCTTCTCTGTGGGTGAATGACATAGATGCTTGCCCCATAGTTTTAAAGTGGGGAAAAATTTGAGTGAAAGCTAGTTGGCCATTAATGTGCACCATGTTTTCAAGAAAGATCATGAATTAACTAACCATAATGAGTCTCTTTTATTCCCTGATGTAGTGGGGCAGATTTGATGAGGTGGAAAAACACCTTTAGCATGTTTAAGTACTCACAGGTTCTGAAGCTCACAGGTTGAGAGAGACCTACCAGCACCTCTGCCCAGATAGCAGATAGGTGGGCCCTTCAACTAGAATAATGCCTGCATTTAGAAGAATCATAAAGAAATTTTTCTTGTGCGTGAAAATATTTTTGCATTTGTAATGTGAATATCATGCTTTAAAAACTTTTTTAAACTAAAATATATCACTCAGTGACTTAAGTGTATATCATCCCATCTGGGAAAAAAAATGTATTGTGGGCTCACATACCCTTCAAATTTTAGATTTCCCAAAAATGCTTCTGTGCCTGGCAATGAGAGTGAATTGGTACTCCTAGTAAATGTAGTAAAAAGTTTGAGCTGATCACTGACTACTTTAATTAAATAAATGCAATTTGGTAAAAGTAGCTCATTTAGTGTGAGATCATATTTGTGTTATTGACCAGCTAGAGCTTGAGGATTTTGTCTTCTTTGCTACTATTTTTTAAAAAAGCAGTTTCTATGTAAGTTTAATTCTGGGGAAACAAGTTTTTCCTTCCAGATAAATTTCTAGGTTTTCTTTGATCTCAAAAGGTAAGTAGTACAATTAGCTAATCTACAGCCCACCTCAGACTACTGGTAACAGTTACTCTTATCATTTAATGTTCCAAACCTCAATTTTCTAATTTTGCCTTTTATATAATTCACCAACTCTCAACCTTTCAACACTTGGTAGCATATAAATACCAGAATAGAATTTGGGAATTGAAGGAAGGACTAAAATGGTTTATCGGCATTTTTTAGCCGATAAGTTGAAGCTTATCGGAAGTTGAAGCTTTGTTTGATGGGAATAATATTAATCTAAAAAAAGACTTCTTTTGCAGAAGTATCATTACAGAAGTAAACTACCATCTATATTAAGGATAGAGGAATTGCTTATTGGTTTCTGTAGAAATTGAAATACTTTTCTTTCTTTTTTATTTTTCTTTCTTTTTCTTTCTTTCCCCTTTTCTTTCTTTCCAAAGTCTTGCTGTGTCACCCGGGACAGAGTGCAGTGGCACAATCATAGCTCACTGCAACTTTGAATGCCTGGACTAAAGGGATCCTCCCACCTCAGACTTCTAAATAGCTATGACTGCAGGCATGTGCCATCATGTCTGGCTAATTTTTTAAAATTAGTTTTTAGCAGAGACAAGGTCTCACTATGTTGCTCAAGTTGGTATTGAGAGATTTTTTTTGAATCTTGATGATTTAGTTTGAAATTTAATTAGTGTCATGACACTCATTATTTCTTTAAATAAATCATCTTAACCTAACACTAAATCTCAAGGCCGCCTGCTTACTTACCTATCTGTGAGTGCACTAGGTCTATTACTGCATATGTATTCAGCTGTGATTCCCAAAGGTTCATTTTACGACAGCATCTTTCTGATTTCCTCACAGTTTATTATCTTCCCATTGCCCAAGTTTAGTAACTTTATATTAGTTTTGGCTTCGTACAGGCACCAATCATTGGGAGCAACACAGAAATCTGTTTCAAAACATCATTTCAGGAAAAAGAATATTTTAATGTTGAGGATATTTAAAAGTATTGCAGTACTTTATAGAACTAAGTTGTAGGAGCTAAGAGGACCTTTTAATTCATGCTATGCAATTATGTAATTTTGTTGTTGTTGTATTTTATTTTATTTTGATTTGTATGACTTTGGAAGAGGGTATGATTTTACCATTCAAGAAAATGGACTTCAGATAGATCAACCTCCCGAAATAGGAAACATCTCCATTGTTCGAATCATAATAATGAAAAATGATAACGCAGAAGGCATCATTGAATTTGATCCGAAGTATACTGCCTTCGAAGGTAGGTTCAGTTAGCTAGCTTATAAGTAAGTTTACTACCACTTTCCAAATTACATTAGTTTGAATTTCCATGTGTAAATTGTTTTAGTTTGGTGTGGGTGTGTTTGTGTTTACACATATACACTTATATTTATTTACTTATTTGAAATACATTTTCAGTTACCTTTGGGTAGACTTGAACCTTGCTGTGAATGGCAATGTTAGGAACAAGGCTATCTAGAAAAACTATGTTTAACATTAGGATTATTAAAAGGTTTCTGTTTCAAACATTTTAATGAAAGCCTTTGTAATTTGTGCATATTTAATTTCCTATGTGACTAGAAATCAGTGAATATTCACTTCCTAATGAATAATCATCTTTGAAATGAATATTTTACTGGCCTAGAGATGCAGGGAGTATCAGGATCCTTGATCTTGCTTTCTCGAAACAGTCCCCAGTAGCAGCTTGCCTAATATTGCCAATTCTTTCCTCTTGTAGAAGCAGAATACAGAATATATGGTTATATTCCTTCCCAGGTAGGAAGAGATGGCTGCCTTTCTAGGAAATGATTTTATTCAAAGGCAGAATATGAATATGACTTTAAAAATAAATATCTTACTGCTGCATTTAACCTGATTGGCTTCATTGCCTCTGTCAAAATTCTTTGGTTATCTAGCCATTTTTAAAGTTCATAAAAAATTGCTTTAGGAGTTGGTTTATAATGACTTTATGGGTAAGTTATGGAATACATCACTATTTTGTGAACTTCAATCTATACCTCGTAAAAATACTACATTTTTGCATCAAGAAATAAATGAGACTTAGAATTTTTTTAGTTCATTGTTTTCTGTTAGATTCATTATCTTTGGGGAATTTAGGTCAGTGCATATTTATATTTATAATGTACATTAAGTATTATTTAGCCATAGCTAACATAAGCCCTATTAAATTATATTTTAATATGCAGAATTTAGCATAGCTTAAGAAATACATTTTTGAAAATAATGTTTAAGTTGAAATCAAACATTGAAGACACATTTTCACATTCACAAGTAGATTTCATAGGAACTGAAAATGTAATCAAATTGTACTTATATCTGGACTTTTAAAAAATTCATATGATACACATATCGTAAACCTCATTTATTTATGTTACCATATTTATATTTCAATTGAATGTGTGGAAGCAATCCAGAGTGGTTTCCTATGAGCACAAACAACTTAAATGTTTTTTTGTGTCCATCTAACATTGTCTTAGAAAGCAAGGATCATTTGTTTGTATGTAGTACACAGAGGGAGAATGCCAATGCTACTGATTAAATACATTATTTAAATGCTAATTGTACTGTTCTCTATAACTTTCAACATCTGATAAACTATGTTCCTCCTAAAAAAATAAGTCATGAGGTTTTCACTTATCCCCTTTTAAAATGATAAAAGAACTATGAAAACATAGAGTGCTTACTTTGTGCCATTATGTTTAATTGCCAGGTTTGATTTGGCTGAATCTTGTAAGTTAGTTGCTCTGTCTGGCTTACCAGTTAATTCCAAGTTCCCATTACAGTGGAGGAAGATGTTGGGCTGATCATGATTCCAGTGGTGAGGCTACATGGAACTTATGGCTATGTGACAGCTGATTTCATCTCTCAGAGCTCCTCTGCCAGTCCTGGAGGTGTTGATTACATTTTGCATGGCAGTACAGTCACCTTTCAGCATGGGCAAAACTTAAGTTTTATAAATATCTCCATCATTGATGACAATGAAAGGTTGGTATATAGAAAATATTGTGGGCACATATAAGACATAAGTATTGTGTTCAAACTCTTACATATGTTTTGCACTGACAATAGAACTTTAGATAATATGTGTCCATTGGGAAACAACAGGTGAAATACTTTTGGGGTACTAGGGATAGGGAAAGAGGGGCTAGGAGACGACGTGGTTGCATATGTCACTTCATTTCAAATAAAGGAAATAATATTTTCTGTTTCTCTAGACTTAAATAATCTAATCAGAATGTGGAAACATCCTTTAATTCACTTTGTTTATGCATTAAGCAATTAAAAAGAGGGCAGAAAAGTCCCTACAACTGCCCTAGGTCATATAATATTGATGTTAATCATTCATTCTTTTAGCTAAGCACCCACTTCTTACCACTTGATGTGTGACTACTGTGCCTTGAATATGCATGACCAATTTGGAAAATGACTGGTTATTGGGATTTTACAAGCACTTTAATATGTTTAGACTCACAGAATTGCTCCTTCTTGCCATGCAGTGAATTTGAGGAGCCCATTGAAATTCTACTCACTGGAGCTACTGGAGGAGCGGTCCTTGGGCGCCACCTAGTGAGCAGAATCATAATAGCTAAGAGTGACTCTCCCTTTGGAGTCATAAGGTTTCTCAATCAAAGCAAAATTTCTATTCCTAATCCCAATTCCACAATGATTTTATCACTGGTGCTGGAGCGGACTGGAGGACTCTTGGGAGAGATTCAGGTAGATTTATTTTCCCCATAACTTTAAATATAATTTTTGATAGACTGAGTATGGTGGTGTGTTTTCTCATTCCCCAAGTATATTTCTTTATTCACGATCAATCAATATTTATTAATTACCTTGTATGTGTACAGCAGCTTTTGAGCCAGATTAAGTACATAAAAATGTATAAGGCATTCATCTGTCCTCAGGGAACCTTGAGGGCTTGTTAGAAATGAAGTGAATGATTCTGATAAAATTCATTAACTCAACAAGTATTTGCTGAGTGCTTCCTGTGTGTCACACCCTGTTCTAGGTACTGAGAATATACTGAGGAACTAGATAGACCTCATCTCCGTTCTTATAGCGTTTTCATTTTATTAAGCAGAGTTGAGCAATAAACAACTAAAAATAAATTGATCTGATAACAGTAAGGGCTCTGCTTGTAAAATTGGGAGACACAATTGCGAGTGCTGTTGGTGAGGATGTGATATTTCAGCTGAAAGATGCATTATGAGAAAGAGGTTAGAAGGGTGAGCATTTGGGCAGAAGGAATAATAGCTTCTGCAGAGGCATAAGCTGGCATGTTTCAGGCATGGAGGGGTTCACGTGGTCGGGGCCTGGAGGTAAGGGGATAACAGCACAGGATAGACCAGAGGGCCCAATAGATGTTCAATCACACAGAACCTCCTAAGCCAGGTCAAAGATATCCATTGCTCAACGAAATAAAAGAGGACACAAACAAATGGAAGAACATTCCATGCTCATGGATAGGAAGAATCAATATAGTGAAAATGGCCATACTGCCTAAGGTAATTTATAGATTAAATGCCATCCCCATCAAGCTACCAATGACTTTCTTCAAGGAATTGGAAAAAACTACTTTAAACTTCATATGGAACCAAAAAAGAGCCCACATTGCCAAGACAATCCTAAGCAGAAAGAACAAAGCTGGAGGCATCATGCTACCTGACTTCAAACTATACTACAAGGCTACAGTAACCAAAACAGCATGGTACTGGTACCAAAACAGATACATAGATCAATGGAACAGAACAGAGGCCTCAGAAATAACACCACACTTCTACAACAAACCTGACAAAAAGAAGAAATGGGGAAAGGATTCCCTGTTTAATAAATGGTGTTGGGAAAACTGGCTAGCCATATGTAGAAAGCTGAAACTGGATCCCTTCCTTACACCTTATACAAAAATTAATTCAAGATAGATTAAAGACTTAAATGTTAGACCTAAAACCATAAAAACCCTAGGAGAAAACCTAGGCAATACCATTCAGGACATTGGCGTGGGAAAGGACTTTATGTCTAAAACACCAAAAGCAATGGCAACAAAAGCCAAAATTGACAAATGGGATCTAATAAACTAAAGAGCTTCTGCAAGGCAAAAGAGACTACCATCAGAGTGAACAGGCAACCTACAGAATGGGAGAAAATTTTTACAATGTACCCATCTGACAAAGGGCTAATATCCAGAATCTACAAAGAACTCAAACAAATTTACAAGAGAAAAACAACCCCATCAAAAAGTGGGCAAAAGATATGAACAGACATTTCTCAAAAGAAGACATTTATGCAGCCAACAGACACCTGAAAAAATGCCATCATCACTGGTCATCAGAGAAATGCAAATCAAAATCGCAATGAGATATCATCTCACTCCAGTTAGAATGGCGATCATTAAAAAGTCAGGAAACAACAGATGCTGGAGAGGATGTAGAGAAATAGGAACACTTTTACACTGTTGGTGAGACTGTAAACTAGTTCAACCATTGTGGAAGACAGTGTGGCGATTCCTCAGGGATCTAGAACTAGAAATACCATTTGACCCAGCCATCCCATTACTGGGGATATACCCAAAGGATTAGAAATCATGCTACTATAAAGACACATGCACACGTATTTTTATTGCGGCACTGTTCACAATAGCAAAAACTTGGAACCAACCCAAATGTCCATCAATGATAGACTGGATTAAGAAAATGTGGCACCTATACACCATGGAATACTCTGCAGCTATAAAAAGGATGAGTTCATGTCCTTTGCAGGGACATGGATGAAGCTGGAAACCATCATTCTCAGCAAATTAACACAAGGATGGAAAACTAAGCACTGCATTTTCTCACTTATAGGTGGGAATTGAACAATGAGAACACTTGGACACAGGGCAGGGAACATCACACACTGGGGTCTGTTGGGGAGTGGGTGGCTGGGGGAGAGATAGCATTAGGAGAAATACCTAATGTAAATGACAAGTTAATGGGTGCAGCAAACCAACATGGCATATGTATGCCTATGTATCAAACCTTTACGTCGTGCACATGTACCCTTGAACTTAAAGTATAATAATAAAAGATTTCATTCTAAGTGCAAATAGGATGGCATTAGAAAATCGTAAGCCAGAGAACAATGTCACCAAATTGTCTTTTAAAGCAGCTCATTTAAGTCTACTGCAAGGAAAATGGATTCAAGAAGCTGGTGGGGCAGCATAGGAGCAGGAAGGATGGCTAGAAGGCTATTTATTTCCCTCTACTGTCCAAGTCAAAGCTGACGGTGGCTCAGACAAGGTGGTGGAAATAAAGATGGCGAGAAGTGTGTATACATTGATATTTGGAAGAAAAATTCATTGGGCTGGACGTAGAGGCTGAGGGAAAGACAAGAATCAAGGATAACTCCTTGAATTTAAGTTTGAGCAGCTGGATAATTTGTAGGGTTGTTTACTAAGATGCAGAAGCTCAAGGAGAAATTAAGAATTCTGTTTTGGGCATGTTCTTCTGAGATACTACTGACATACCAGGGGAGGGTGGTCACGTAGGCAGGGCAGCATGCGAGTGTGTGTTGTGGGTTGGTCAGGGCTGCAGATGCAGGTCTGGAAGGTGTTGACACATGGGGAGGTGTTTGAACATGTGGGGCCTAAGGGGTATATCTGGAAACAGGAAGGATATGGTGCTGAGTCCTGAGCTTCCACCATTTAGAGATCAGAGGAAGGAGAGCCAGCAGAGAAGCTTGAGAAGTGAAGGAGAAGGAAAACTAGGAAAGCAGGTGGCACATAATTATCACGTAAGCCAAGACGACAGGACATGGTGTTTCAAGAAGGAAATAGTCAGCTGGAGGGCTGCTGATGAAAGATCAAAAAGCAAAAACAAGTGCCCAACGTTCTTTCTTTGTAGATTGTGTGAGAGGCATACCATTTCAAATCATAGAAATGTAGAAAACTTTGTTTCTTAAAACAATGTATGAAGGTTTCCGTGTGTTTTACACTAGGAATAAGTAGATTTAGCATTTTTCATGGTCTACAGCAGAGTTTTTCCATGGTTTTGTTGTCTTGTTTATATAGGTTTTGATTAGCACAGCCTGTGCACACAGCAGGACAGTATTGTACTTATGTATTTTTAAAATGTTTATATTTCTCTAATATGTATTTTAATATAGATTTTTATGTGTTTTTATCCTATGTGATGACAAATTATTCATGAATACTATAGGTATGTAGTTTATATTTGCAAATACCTTTTTTTTCTTTTTTCTTTTTTTTTTTTTTGAGATGGAGTTTCGCTCTTTGTTACCGAGGCTGGAGTGCAGTGGCGTGATCTTGGCTCACTGCAACCTCCGCCTCCCAGGTTCAAGCAATTCTCCTGTTTCAGCCCCGAGTAGCTGGGATTACAGGCGCCTGCCACCATGCCCGGCTAATTTTTGTAATTTTAGTAGAGACGGGGTTTCACCATGTTGGCCAGGTTGGTCTCAAACTCCTGATCTCAGGTGATCTGCCTGCCTCGGCCTCCCAAAGTGTTGGGATTACAGGCGTGAGCCACCACACCCAGCTGCAAATATCATTATTTTTAACAACAAAAAACAAGTTTATGAAACAGGAATTTGATGGAATTATCCTAGAATAATTTTCCTATATGTGTATATGTTTTCTTAATACTAGATACCCTGAAATAATTCTTTGCTTGAAATTGATCTCTATTAAATAAATACCAAAACCAAAAACATCCTGCAGGTGAACTGGGAGACAGTAGGACCCAACTCTCAAGAAGCCTTACTGCCACAGAATAGAGACATTGCAGACCCAGTGAGTGGGTTCTTCTATTTTGGAGAAGGAGAAGGTGGAGTGAGAACCATAATTCTGACAATCTATCCTCATGAAGAAATTGAAGTTGAAGAGACATTCATTATTAAACTTCATCTTGTGAAAGGAGAAGCTAAATTAGACTCCAGAGCTAAAGATGTTACATTAACTGTATGTATGACTTTATTTTTCTCACAAAATGTGGATTTAATGGATTTATCAGAAAATATATTTACATTTGTTGAAACTCTATAAGCTTGTGATAAATTGGAAATTATAAAACCAAATAAAATCAGAATAATTCTGAAGGGTCAAACTTTTTGGTTTTCATGTCAGCTCATTGCATAGCCTGATTATTGGTAATATTTTTTAAAAAAAACATTTTAATATATGATACTTATTTTACAAGCTTGGAGAAAATTTGGTGTTTTGGGAATATTTGGCAGTTTTAGAGCAGAGGTATTTGTTATAGCATACCAAACATTGGATATCTTTGTCTTCAGAGAATGTAAAAATTATTAACTAGTTATATTCCAGATAGTTTGAAGGAAAAAATGGTACTTGTTTAGTTAAGGCAAAAAGTGCTGGGACCAAGACTACTGAAAATAATGCAGAGAGATGACCCATTTTTTTAAAGTTTGTAAAATACTCTTACTTGAGATCTATATCAGTCAGAGTTTTCCAGAGGAAAAAAACCAATAGGACAGACATGCACACAAACACACACACACACACACACACACACACACACACACACACAGCAGGGTGGAGGGAGAGAAAGAGATTTGAAGGAACAGACTCACATGATTGTGAGGGCCGGCAAGTCCAAAATCCATGAAATAGGCTGGCAGGAAGGAAACTCAGGAAAGAGTTGAAGTTGCAGTTTTGTGGAGCAGAGCAGTTCAGTAAGCTAAAAACTCAAGCAGGATTCCTAAGTTACAGTCTTGAGGCAGAATTCCTTTTTCTCCAGGAAACCTCAGTTTTTGCTCTTAAGGCCTTCAATTGTTTAGATGAGGCCCATTCACATTCTTGTGGGTGATCTCCCTTACGTACAGTCAGCTGATTGTAAGTATTCATCATATCTCCAAAATACCTTCACAGTGACATCTAGACGAGTGTTTGACCAAACAACTGGGCACCATAGTCTTGGCAAGCTGATACACAAAATTAGTCCTCACAGGGCCTGTTTGCTTCACTCCATGTATATCATAGCTAGTAGGAAGAATTTAGCTAAAATTAACTGATTAAATGTAGTAAATATGAGATGAATAAAGCAAAATTCAGGCATCAAATTACTATTCTCTTGGGATTCTACAAATGGGAGTTTTCTGAATTCTTATTCCCGTCATCTTTGGGGAATAAGAACCTACTTGTTTTAGGTAACAGTCAATGTGATAAAGAAGTTTTCAAAAATTAGGTAGCTAGGTAGAGTATATTTAAGTGTCATTTTTATGTTTCTTTCATTTCCTCAGCTTCTCTGTTAATATGTTGGATACTATAATTTGATCCCTATTGTTTTATATATTATTTCCTCTGCTCTCTGTTTATATTTTTTAGATACAAAAGTTTGGTGACCCAAACGGAGTTGTTCAGTTTGCTCCTGAGACTTTGTCTAAGAAGACTTATTCAGAGCCTCTGGCTCTGGAAGGGCCCCTGCTCATTACCTTCTTTGTCAGAAGAGTCAAGGGCACCTTTGGAGAGATTATGGTATTATTTTTCATTTGATTTTTCAAAGTACCACTTTGCCTAACAAACGTGGTTAAGAGGTACAGAGAAACTGCATGTTCTAGTTAATTAAAGTTTTTGATAAACTAAAGTTACGTGAGTTTTCAGAGAAACAGAGGCTTTATTTAAACATCTGTGGGCTCTCATCAGCATCAACCTCTAGCTATCTCTCTAAATTAAAATTGGTTACAGTTAGTTCAGAAAGATTTTCCTCACACTTAATCATAAAGAACCAAATGATTTTACATTTTATTGTTTGCTATAATGTGAAGCCTTTCCTACTTAAGCCTCTCAATGATTTGTGTAAATTCTCCAGGGCCTTATTTCTCATTAGAATTTTTCTATTTAGCAACTGTTTTTTAAGAGGTTGTCTTTGCATGTATATTTATATAGAATGTTTGGGGATGCCCTTGTAAGTTTTCATGATATTTGATTAACAGATCAAGGTAATTTGTTTGCAGGAAAAACATATTGTGTGAAATTTCTCTATACACTGATCTCTCTTTCTGTATTGGATATTAACTGATACTTCTTCAGTTGAAACTTCATAGTTTTGAGGCCAGCAATTCTTGGAAAATAATAATTGATTTTTGATATCTCATAAATAGTCCTTTTTTATTAAAAACAAACAAAAATTCTGATTTGAATTATCAAATTATCTACTTTTTACCTTGAAATATTGTGTGTGGTTTACTACTAAAGTTATTTGTGGAATGGAATTTTTAAGGTAGCTTGCTTCTCTGTGTCCCTTCAAATTGTGCTATTATTTTAGAGGCAGATAAAATAATGAGATTTTGTAATCTTGTCCTGCAAATAGCATTCAACAGCCTGAAAGAGTCAATATACTTTCCAAGCTAACATATACTTAGAGAGTTTGGCTTTGAATATAGTGATGCACAATTATATATTTTTTGTATATTATAGAGAAAAACATAAGGGAATTTGGTACAATATACTGAATTATATAACTTTGTTGAGTTTTTTTCTTTTATTTTAGGTTTACTGGGAATTAAGTAGTGAGTTTGACGTTACTGAAGACTTTCTTTCCGCCAATGGATTTTTCACCATTGCTGATGGAGAGAGTGAAGCTAGCTTTGATGTTCATTTGCTACCAGATGAGGTACCTGAGATAGAGGAAGATTATGTGATCAAGCTTGTATCTGTAGAGGGAGGAGCCGAACTGGATCCGGAGAAAAGTATCACATGGTTCTCTGTTTATGCAAATGATGACCCACATGGAGTATTTGCCCTGTATTCAGATCGCCAGTCAATACTTATTGGGCAGAACCTTATTAGATCCATCCAAATTAACATAACACGACTTGCTGGAACATTCGGAGATGTGGCTGTTGGGCTTCGAATATCATCGGATCATAAAGAACAGCCGATTGTTACCGAAAATGCAGAGAGGCAGCTGGTGGTCAAAGATGGTGCCACATATAAAGTGGACATGGTGCCAATAAAGAATCAGGTTTGTGGCATTTCTTCAGTTTCCTGATTATTCCAATAAAACCCTATCAGGAGTGCCCATGCTTACCTCATGATCAGTTTGAAATCTTATTCAGGTATTTAAATGGAACCACACAAAAAAAATGCCCTTGAAAATGTTTAGTAACTACTGGATAATACATTTGCAGATTATAATAAGTATATTACTATTTGGATGGAGATAATAGATTTTTGTGTAGAGAGTAACAGACACTTATTTAATACTTACAAAGTTTTAGGAAGTGTTTCCAGTGGTGTGCATATACACCTGCACTCCCACGCACATGTGTACACAAATGCACACACACACACACACACACATTGATACTTGTCAAAGGGGAGAAATTTGTAGGCTTCTTTGTGCTTCTAGCAAAGAGTAGTGCAATGAAATAGATTACATGAAGAGGATTTGTGCATACAGAGACTGGTACCTGCTTCTCTCTTTGAAAAGTTGAAATGTAGGAAATTGGCTATGATATTCTCTAATGGTAATTAGGAGAAATCATAGCAGGCTGCTCTGCCAAGATCTGGGGTGAGTGATCAGAATGCATGGATTTCCTGTGGCTCAAGCAGACAGCCCAGCAGTCTTTCTCAGTCTGAATCACAGAAAGTGATTGAGTGACTGTTTTTTTAATTCCTCCCAAGGGTGGTACATGTCATGTCATCCTCTGTGCATGCATTATGGCATTCATTGCCACTGGATGCATGATGGCACTGGGATTAATTATCTCATGGGTAAGAAAGGCTGTCTAAGAAGTAGACAGATTGGAGTCATCTTGGGAAAAACTTGCAGGGTGAATTGTGTAGCTAGGAGAGAATGAAAAAGGAGAATATATTCTCTCTGTCGAGGAATGGTGAAGAGGGGAATTCTGAAGCCTTTGGGAACACCCAAATCAACTCCATGAAGGCTCGAGCATTTGGGTGCTGCTTTCATGGAGGTGTGATGTTCAGCCAGTGTCAGCTTAGTTTCATATAAACTTGTGATCCATAGAAAATAGGCTATAATTTCCGGATAAGCAACAAGCCTATTACACTAATCCGTACTTACAGTGCTACCTTTTGATGTGTCGTGTACCTGAGCCTTTTGTTGTTGCTTAATAAAGAAAACAAATGGGGTCTTCTTAGTGAGACATGGGTTTCATAGTTATTCCTACATTCCTGTACAATATGTCCTCAGTTAATGTCCACAGGTTCTTGGAAACTGCAGCTTTAAGTGAAATGATGTACAATGTAACTGATTTTACCATAAGCTAATTGATACAAACAATAGTTAAGTTCCTACTGCATATTTCTGGTCACAAAAACAGCACCAGACTTATAATAAAGGCCACCTACTTTGAAATTAAACATTGAAATAAATGTGAGCTATACCTGCATTTGAGAAAGAGTAATAAAAACAAAATAATTATTCACCCTATTATTCCAGTTCAAGGTTGTAGGTTGCCAGAGCCTTCCATGGTAGCTCAGGGCTCAAGGCAGGGATCAACCCTGGACAGGACTCCATCCCATCGCAGGGCACAGTCACACTCACACCCACACTCACTCAGACTGGAATCATTGACACATGCTGATTCAGCCTCATGTGCACATCTTTGGAATGTGGGGGAAATTGGAACACTTGGAGAGACCCACGCAGACATGGGGAGAATGCGCAGACTCCACACGGACAGTGGCCCTGGCTGGCAATTGATTTTTTTCTCATCAACATTATATGAAACAGCATTGAGTGAAACTGTGTGATTTGAAGACCTGTTGTAGTTCCTTGGGAAACTGACTCAATGTCATGACCTTGCTTTATCAATTTCTAGCCTCCATTTCCTGTATCCAACAGCTCTCAAGGCTAAACAGTACAAAAATGGAAAAAGAGAAGTGGATTAAGTTAACCAGAGTATTATTGTATCAAGTCTCACTTACAAATTAGGAAAAGTTTAAAAAATACAGTATGCCTAAATTATGTAACTCGAAACATTTTCCCATATATTCATAGCATTACATTCTGAATATATTCAATTTATAAGCTGCTAAAGAATGCCAGGGGGCAATCCTTTAACTTTTCTAGGAATAGCTGGTAGCATTTTATAGTAAGTTTTCATTTGACAATAAGGCAGGCCAAAGAGAAGATTAGATATTGTATTGTTTTACTAAGCAAAGTGTATAGTACAAAATTGCTCTCAGGCATAAGAAAACCAAAATATGTGATATATATTACACGGACTAACACCCTTGATCTGCCTAGTTGTTAGATTGTTTTTCACGGTACCTGGAACATTTTGAACCATGTGGTAGTCCACTTTTCATTTCATTTGAAAGCTTAGCATTGCAGTTCATAAAAATACTTAGCTTTCCTAATATGATAAATGAAGTATCATTTATGAATTTAATATTGTCTTTGAACCCATTTTAATTATTTTTATGATTTCTATTCTCATAAAGAGTAACAAAAGTTTACTAGTTTATGCATGCATAAAAACCCTCTTTTTTGCTCACTTTAATGTCTCTTTTTAACCTATTTCAAGCTGCACAGCTTCCTTCTTTCTGGCACATTCCAGGATTGTGGTGTAAGACTGCACATAGATTTTTAGGTGTTGGTGAGTTAGTCTTCCAAGGAACTGTTTGGGGAAAGGTGTGACATGCACTTAAACCAAAGACAAGATTTTTTTCAATACTTCCTTTCTTCCTTCTCACCCTATATATAACCCATTGCTCTTTGAAGATTGGGATATTAGTTACAAGAGTTTACATCCTGTCCTCCCTCTTCTACCCTCTTGGATAAAAGTTGAGACTTTGGACAGGTAAGCCACAGAGAAGAACCCCAAGGGCCATGATGTATCTAACCCCCTGTGCTGTGGCTTCTAACCTGCAAGTGTGTCTTTGAACAGGGTAGGTTTCCATTAGGCTCCAAGAACAAGAGTCTTGATGTAGATTTAACACCAGAACCTTGGAGTGTCAACTGTTAGCACCTAGTAAGTTGTTAACACCTGGTTAACAACTGGCTTTTTTTATGAGGCACAGACTGACAATAAGAATCATTGACCTGCTAAACAAACAAGTCTAGGCTTGAAATACTTTTTCAGAATGCAAGAGGAATTTTATATTTGTGGCTGGGTCATTTATTGAGCACTTATTATGTGCCAATCATTGTGAGAAGCTCAGCAGATACAAAGATGACTGAGAAACAATTCCTGGTGCCATGTTGCTCCCTGTCTAGTGTATGAACAGCCAGTATAAAAGCATGTGGATAAACAGTGTTGGCATGTGCACAGGATGTTATGGTACCATAAATCGTTTCTGTTTGTGCCCAATGCCATCAAGAACAATAGGCAGGAATTGCTGGCAAGATGGCCGAATAGGACAGGTCCGGTCTGCAGTTCCCAGCGAGATTGACGCAGAAGGCAGGTGATTTCTGCATTTCCAACTTAGGTACCCGGTTCATCTCACTGGGACTGGTTGGACAGTGGGTGCAACCCATGGAGGGCAAGCCGAAGCAGGGTAGGGCATCGCCTCACCTGGGAAGCACAAGGGGTTGGGGAATTTTCGCCCCTACCCAAGGGAAGCCATGAGGGACTGAGCCTGAGGAACCGTGCATTCCAGCCCAGATACTGTGCTTTCCCTGTAGTCGTCACAACCTACACACCAGCTGACTCTCTCTGGTGCCTACACCACCAGGGCCCCAGGTTTCAAGCACAAAACTGGGCAGCTGCGTGGGCAGACACCGATCTAGCTGCAGGAGTTTTTTTTGTTTTGTTTTGTTTTTTTCCCCATACCTCAGTGGTGCCTGGAATGCCAGCAAGACAGAACCATTCACTCCCCTGGAGAGGAGGCTGAAGCCAGGGAGCCAAGTGGTCTTGCTCAGCAGGTCCCACCCCCAAGGAGCCCAGCAAACTAAGATCTACTGGCTTGAAATTCTCGCTGCCAGCACAGCAGCAGTCTGAGATTGACCTGGGATGCCCCAGCTTGGTTGGGAGAGGAGCGTCCACCATGGCTGAGGCTTGAATAGGTGGTTTCACGCTCACAGTGTAAACAAAGCCAACGGAAAGTTCGAACTGGGCTGAGCCCACCACAGCGCAGCAAGGCTGCTGTGGTCAGACTGCCAGATTTCTCCTCTCTGGGCAGAGCATCTCTGAAAAAAGGCAGCAGCCCCAGTCAGGGACTTATAGAGAAAACCCCCATCTGCCTGGTACAGAGCACCTGGGGGAAGGGGCGGCTGAGGGAGCAGCTTCAGCAGACTTAAACGTCCCTGCCTGACGGCTCTGAAGAGAGCAGTGGATCTCCCAGCACCGCGTTCGAGCTCTACTAAGGGTCAGACTGCCTCCTCAAGTGGGTCCCTGACCCACGTGTATCCTGACTGGGAGACACCTCCCAGTACAGGCTGACAGACAACTCATACAGGAGAGCTCTGGCTGGCATCTGGCAGGTGCCCCACTGGGGCGAAGCTTCCAGAGGAAAGAACAGGCAGCAATCTTGGCTGTTCTGCAGCCTCTGCTGGTGATACCCAGGCAAACAGCGTCTGGATTGGACCTCCAGCAAACTCCAGCAGACCTGCAGCAGAGGGACCTGACTGTTAGAAGGAAAACTAACAGAAAGGAGCAGCACATCCACTCAGAGACCTCATCCAAAGGTCACCAACATCAAAGACCAAAGGTAGATAAATCCGCAGAGAGGGGGAGAAACCAGAGCAAAAATGCTGAAAATTCCAAAAACCAGAACACTGCTTCTCCTCCAAAGGATCACAACTCCTCACTAGCAAGGGAACAAAACTGGACGGAAAATGAGTTTGACAACTGACAGAAGTAGGCTTCAGAAGGTGGGTAATAATAAACTCCTCTGAGCTAAAGGAGCATGTTCTAACCCAATGCAAGGAAGTTAAGAACCTTGAAAAAAGGTTAGATGAATTGCTAACTAGAATAACCAGTTTAGAGAAGAACATAAATGACCTGATGGAGCTGAAAACACATCACAAGAACTTCGTGAAGCGTACATAAGTATCAATAGCCGAATCAGTCAAGCAGAAGAAATGATATCATAGATTGAAGATCAACTTAATGAAATAAAGCAAGGAGACAAGATTAGAGAAAAAAAATAAAAAGGAATGAACAAAGCCTCCAAGAAATATGGGACTATGTGAAAAGACCAAATCTACGTTTGATTGGTGTACCTGAAAGTGACAGGGAGAATGGAACCAAGTTGGAAAGCACTCTTCAGGATATTATCCAGGAGAGCTTCCCCAACCTAGCAAGACTGGCCAACATTCAAATTCAGGAAATACAGAGAACACCAAAAAGATACCCCTTGAGAAGAGCAACCACAAGACACGTAATTGTCAGATTCACCAAGGCTGAAATGAGGAGAAAATGTTGAGGGCAGCCAGAGAGAAAGGTTGGGTTACCCACAAAGGGAAGCCCATCAGACAAACAGCAGATCTCTTGGCACAAAACCTACAAGCCAGAAGAGAGTCGGGGCCAATATTCAACATTCTTAAAGAAAAGAATTTTCAATCCAGAATTTCATATCCAGCCAAACTAAGCTTCATAAGTGAAGGAGAAATAAAATCCTTTACAGACAAGCAAATGCTGAGAGAGTTTGTCACCACCAGGCTTGCCTTATAAGAGCTCCTGAAGGAAGCACTAAACATGGAAAGTAAAACCGATACCAGCCACTGCAAAAACATACCAAATTATAAAGACCATCGACACTATGAAGAAACTGCATCAACTAATGGGCAAAATAAGCAGCTAGCATCATAATGACATGATCAAATTCACACATAACAATATTAACATTAAATGTAAATGGGCTAAATGTCCCAATTCAAAGACACAGACTGCCAAATTGGATAAAGACTCAAGACTCATCTTAAGGAGACCCATCTCACGTGTAGAGACACACATAGGCTCAAAATAAAGGGATGGAGGAATATTTACCAAGCAAATGAAAAGCAAAAACAAACAAACAAACAAAAAACAGGAGTTGCAATCCTAATCTCTGATGAAACAGACTTTAAACCAACAAAGATCAGAAGAGACAAAGAAGGCCAGTACATAATGGTAAAGGGATCAATGCATCAAGAAGAGCTAACTGTCTTAAACATATATGCACCCAATCCAGGAGCACCCAGATTCATAAAGCAAGTTCTTAGAGACCTACAAAGAGACTTAGACTCCCACACAATAATAATGAGAGACTTTAACACCCCACTGACAATATTAGACAGATTAATGAGACAGAAAATTAACAAGGATATTCAGGACTTGAACTCAGCTCTGGACCAAGTGGACCTAAGACACATCTACAGATATCTCCACCCCAAATCAACAGAATATATATTCTTCTCAGCACCTTGTCACACTTATTCTAAAATTGACCACATAATTGGAAGTAAAACACGCCTCAGCAAATGTGAAAGAATGGAAATAATAACAGTCTTTCAGAGTACAGTGCAATCAAATTAGAACTCAGGATTGGGAAACTCACTCAAAACTGGGTAAATAACAAAATGAAGGTAGAAATAAAGATGTTCTTTGAAACCAATGAGAGCAAAGACACAGTGTACTAGAATCTCTGGGACACAGCTAACACAGTGTTTAGAGGGAAATTCATAGCATTAAATGCCCACAAGAGAAAGCAGGAAAGATCTAAAATCGACACCCTAACATCAAAATTAAAAGAACTGGAGTAGCAAGAGCAAATTCAAAAGCTAGCAGAAGACAAGTAATAGCTAAGATCAGAGCAGAACTGAAGGAGATAGAGACATGAAAAATGCTTCAAAAAATCAATGAACCAATGATTTTTTGAAAATAGCAATAAAATAGATTGACTGCTAGCCAGACTAATAAAGAAGAAAAGAGAGAAGAAACAAATAGACACAATAAAAAATGATATAGGGGATATCACCACTGATCCCACAGAAATACAAACTACCATCAGAGAATACTATAAACACCTCTACGCAAATAAACTAGAAAATCTAGAAGAAATGGATAAATTCCTGGACACATACACCCTCCTAAGTCTAAACCAGGAAGAAATCGAATCCCTGAATAGACCAAATAACAAGTTCTGGAATTGAGGTAGTAATTAATAGCCTACCAACCAAAAAAAGTCCAGGACAAGACGGATTCACCACCGAATTCTACCAGAGGTACAAAGAGGAGATGGTACCCTTTATTCTGAAACGATTCCAAACAAAAGAAAAAGAGGGAATCCTCCCTGACTCATTTTATGAGGCCAGCATAATTCTGATACCAAAACCTGACAGAGACACAACAAAAAAAGAAAATTTCAGGCCAATATCCTTGATGAACATCAATGCGAAAATTGTCAATAAAATACTGGCAAACCAAATCCGGCAGCACATCAAAAAGCTTATCTACCATGATCAAATCAGCTTCATACCTGGGATGCAAGGCTGGTTCAACATATGCAAATCATTAAAAGTAATCCATCACAGAAACAGAAGCAATGACAAAAACCACATGATTGTCTCAATAGATGCAGAAAAGGCCTTTGACAAAATTAAGCAGCGCTTCAGGCTAAAAACTCTCAATAAACTAGGTATTGATGGAATGTATCTCAAAATAATAAGAGCTATTTATGACAAACCCAAAACCAATATCATACTGAATGGGCAATAACTAGAAGCATTCCCTTTGAAAACTGGCACAAGACAAGGATGCCCTCTCACCACTCCTATTTGACATAGTATTGGAAGTTCTGGCCAGGGCAGTCAGACAAGAGAAAGGAATAAAGGATATTCAAACAGGAAAAGAGGAAGTCAAATTATCTCTGTTTGCAGATGACATGATTGTATATTTAGAAAACTCCATCATCTCAGCCCCAGATCTCCTTAAGCTGATAAGCAACTTCAGCAAAGTCTCAGGATACAAAATCAATGTGCAAAAATCACAAGCATTCTTATACACCAATAACAAACAAACAGCCAAATCACGAATGAACTCCCATTCACAATTGCTACTAAGAGAATAAAATACCTAGGAATCCAATTTACAAGGGATGTGAAAGACCTTTTCAAGGACAACCACAAACCACTGCTCAAGGGAATAAGAGAGGACACAAACAAATGGAAAAACATTCCATGCTCATGGATAGGAAGAATTAATATCGTTAAAATGGCCATACTGCCCAAAGTAATTTATAGATTCAGTGCTATCCCCATCAAGCCACCATTGACTTTCTTCATAGAATTGGAAAAAACGACTTTAAACTTCATATGGAACCAAAAAAGAGCCCGCGTTGCCAAGACAATCCTAAGCAGAAAGAACAAAGCTGGAGGCATCACGCTACCTGACTTCAAACTACACTACAAGGCTACAGTAATCAAAACAGCATAGTAGTGGTACCAAAACAGATATATAGACCAATGGAACAGAACAGAGACCTCAGAAATAACACCACACATCTACAACCATCTTATCTTTGACAAACCTGACAAAAACAAGCAATGGGGAAAGGATTCCCTATTTAATCAGTGCTGTTGGGAAAACTGGCTAGCCATATGCAGAAAACTGAAACTGGACCCCTTCCTTATACCTTATACAAAAATTAACTCAAGATGGATTAAAGACTTAAAAGTAAGACCCCAAACCATAAAAATCCTAGAAGAAAACCTAGGCAATACCATTCAGGACATAGGCATGGGCAAAGACTTCATGTCTAAAACACCAAAAGCAATGGCAACAGAAGCCAAAATTGACAAATGGGATCTAATTAAACTAAAGAGTTTCTGCGCAGCAAAAGAAACTATCATCAGAGTGAACAGGCAACCTACAGAATGGGAGAAAATTTTTGCAATCTATCCATCTGACAACGGGCTAATATCCAGAATCTACAAAGAACTTAAATAAATTTACAAGAAAAAAAACAAGCACATCAAAAAATGGGCAAAGGATATGAACAGACACTTCTCAAAAGGACACATTTATGCAGCCAACAAACATATGAAACAATGCTCATTATCACTGGTCTTTAGAGAAATGCAAATCAAAACCACAATGAGATACCATCTCACACCAGTTAGAATGGCGATCATTAAAAAGTCAGAAAACAACAGATGCTGGAGAGGATGTGGAGAAATAGGAATGCTTTTACACTGTTGGTGGGAGTGTACATTAGTTCAACCATTGTGGAAGACAGTGTGACGATTCCTCAAGGATCTAGGACTAGAAATACCATTTGACCCAGCAATCCCATTATTGGGCATATACCCAACGGATTATAAATCATTCTACTATAAATACACATGCACACATATGTTTATTGTGGAACTATTCACAATAGAAAAGACTTGGCACCCACCCAAATGTCCATCAGTGATAGACTAGATAAAGAAAATGTGACACATACACCATGGAATACTATACAGCCATAAAAATGGATGAGTTTATGTCCTTTGCAGGGACGTGGATGAAGCTGGAAACCATCATTCTCAGCAAACTAACACAAGAACAGAAAACCAGGCACCACATGTTCTCACTCATAAGTGGGAGTTGAACAATGAGAACACATGGACACAGACAGGGGAACATCACACACTGGGGCCTGTCAGGGGGTGGGCACTAGGGGAGGGGTAGCATTAGGAGAAATACCTAATATAGGTGACGGGTTGATGGGTGCAGCAAACCACCATGGCACGTGTATACCTATGTAACAAAACTGCGTATTCTGCACATGTGCCCCAGAACTTATGATAATAAAAAAAATAAAGAACGATAGGCAATATAGAAAATGGTATTGGTGATGCAGTCTTGGAGCTAGGTGGGAAGGCACAAGTGACCTGGTGCTTTAAGCTGACACCTGGCTCTTCACTCTTAGGAAAATAAAGATAAAGAAAAATCATTAGCTGCCCAGCCAGTGACCTTCATGGGGGAGGGGTACACTCTTATAGGAGAGGTGGGATGTACACGATTAAAATTTTTCTGTGATTTATTTGTTTTTTTTAGCACTTGACCCAAGATTCATGTTCAGTGAATGTCATTTTGAATGAATAAAACACCTGTTACCCTCATGTTGCCCAATATTTGAAACCACCACAGTATATATTTTGCAAAATTGAGGATGTGTTGTCTAAATTCATTATATTTAAAAGAAGAGACTTTACAGAAATGGTTGCTTTTTCCATTCAATCAAAATATGCAAAGTTTTTGGGAGTATTCCAGGTTGTGAGATAACTTGGGGGTTATCACCAAGACCAACGTTTCTATGGGAAAATGTGCTGTAAGTTTCAAAAATAACTTTTTGCATATCAATACATAAATTCCAGATTCCCCCTATTTTGTTGGATTCTAAAATTTTGAAAATATGTAACACACAGCATTAATTTTTATTTATCCAACATGTTCAAATAATCAGTACACTGAAATTATTCATTTTGAGTAAATATGATAATTATTAGTATTCAATGAGGAGGAGGAAATTATTCAATGAGGAGGAGGAAAGTGAGTTTTGCCAAGTTTATAGGAGCTGACACTTTCGTCAGAGTGCCCCTTCTGTTTTCTTGACACTTGATTCCATCATGAACACTGCCTGTGTGGCTGCTGTCATTGGTGAAGCCATTTGGGCACATGTGAAAAATTTGAAAATTTGTATTTGTTTTGTTTTGTTTTGTTTTTTCTTTTTTGCGGGAGGGGGAGACGGAGTCTTGCACTGTTGCCAGGCTGGAGTGCAGTGGCACAATCTCAGCTCACTGCAACCTTTGCTTCCTGGGTTCAAATGATTCTCCTGCCTCAGCCTCCCAAGTAGCTGGGACCACAGGCTTGCACCACCAAGCCCATCTAATTTTTATTTTTATTTTTAATTTTTTTTTTAGTAGAGACAGGGTTTCACCATGTTGGCCACGCTGGTCTTGAACTCCTGGTCTCAAGTGATCCACCTGCCTGGGCCTCCCAAAGTGCTGGGATTACAGGTGTGAGCCACTGTGCCCAGCCAATTTGTAGTTTTTTATACTCTACATCTTCCACTCCTTATCTCACACCCTACATACTGGTGGTTTGTTTTGTGATGGGGGAAAGTGCATGTATTGATAAAACTGTTTGCTACTAAAGCAACCTCAGGCAGTATGCTAATGGCTCAAGTCAAAGAACAACATTTTTCTCTGAAAATTATTTCTAAATCACTGACACTGTTTGTTTATAGGTCTTCCTATCACTGGGCTCTAATTTCACTTTGCAACTGGTGACTGTGATGCTTGTCGGTGGACGTTTCTATGGAATGCCAACAATTCTTCAGGAAGCAAAATCTGCTGTCCTTCCAGTCTCTGAAAGAGCTGCCAATTCTCAGGTAATTGGCCCTGGGTGTGGTTCTCTCAGCAGAACACTAGAGGGCAGCTTTTACAGGAAGGAAGGAGACTCTTAGAGCTAGAATTTCTCATGAGTAACAATTTTCTTAAATATAAATAACTCTGTGAATATCAAAGTAGATGTAACAGATATATTATATAAAATAGTCTATTTTCAGCATTCAGTAGGAAAAAAAGAGATATGTCCATATCTCTTCTTGATATTATGTATCTAATATTGAGGTATTTTATGTTAAATAATTAAAATTATAATGAAGCACTAATATTCCACACTTTTTCACATACTAACATTGTGAATGTTTATCTTTAATATTCAGACTTTGGTTTACAGGGGCGAGTTTGTGCTGATGTAGATAAATGCTGATGGTCAGATCCTGTGATATGGTTGAAACTAAGTATTTGCATCTTCTGTCTGAGGTTGTTGTAGGAAAGATTATTTCCCAATCATTTCATAAATGCACATGAGAACAAAGAACAACTTGAGGGCTTTCCTTTCCTTTCAGGCGGATTCTGTCAATATAAGAAAAAGACAAGGCTGTTATCTGTGGCTATGGTAATGTGTGTATGTTTGAAGTCATTGTGTGATATAATTCTATCCTACTCCTTCAGGTGGGAGCTGAAGTGACTCGGGCAAGCCTGGCTCAAGATGCTGAGGTGGAATCTGTACAGATGAATGGGCAGGAATATGGGCAGATATAGTCTCTGGCCACTAAGGGATGCTTTTCAGCTACTCCCTCCTGAGCATCTTCTCCAAGGAGAATGAATGTGCTTTTTCTCTTAAAATGGAATACACTGGCAATTAAAATAACTGAGAGTAAAAGGTTTTTTTTTCTTTACCTCCTCTTCTTTAAGAGTGAATGAGGAAATAGAATTTATTAATGCTTTGAATTTTGTTGTCTTCTTTTTGTTCATGGGTTGTTATTAAAAAAAAGATTCAGCAAAACCATTCATTTGGAGTAAAACATTTCCTACTCCTTATCCATGCATATTGTCACAATACTGTATCACCCCAAAGGGCAAGGTTACATCATGGTACACTCATGTCTTTGGTGTATCCTCTATACTCGTATCAATGTTTGGTGTGTGTGTGTGTGTGTGTGTGTGTGTGATGTGGCTAGGGCATTTCAAAATAGCCCTCTAGTCATGTAGCAAGAATGATCTCACTCAATTGCAATTCTGCAATTGCTAAGCAGAAGCCTCACTGGGCTGGGCATGGTGGCTCATGCTTTTAATCCCAGCAATTTGGGAGGCCCAGGTGGGTGAATCCCCTGAGGTCAGGAGTTTGAGACTAGCCTGGCCAACAAGATAAAACCTCGTCTCTACTAAAAATACAAAATTAGCTGCATGTGGTGGCATATGCCTGTAGTCCCAGCTATTGGGGAGGCTGAGGCATGAGAATCACTTGAACCTGGGAGGCAGAGGTTGGAGCAAGCCGAGATCATGCCACTGCACTCCAGCCTGGGTGACAGAGCAACATTCTGTCTCAAAAAAAAAAAAAAAAAAAAGAAGAAGAAAAAGAGAAGCCTCACTGTAACAGAGAATCTAGGCTGGGGTCAAATTAAAGTAGTTATTGTTTCTTTTCCTCTGTGGCTCCAGAAGTTATCCTGTGGAACCCTCTCATGTTTTTCTATTATTCTTCATTTCAATTTAAGAAGGGGAGAATGAGTTTTAATATATAACTCTTGATTAAATGGTATCCCAAATTTATAGCTATTGAGACCAAAAGAGGTAAACTGAATTGTTCAAATCAAAATGTGAAGCCAGGAATCTGCTTTTATTCTTACTCATTGCTCAGAACTTATTTCATCTATAAATCACATACCCTGGGAACGTTGCGCATAAAACAAAATCTACTTGATGCTTGTGATAAAGATGGGTATTAAAAAAAAACTTTGAAGTTTTCTGGTCTTCAAAAAAAGATATAAAATTACGTCAGAGCTGAAAAGAACCCTAATAGAAGGTCTAGTTCGTGGTGCTTACTTTATAAATGAAAAAATATACTATTATATCTTAGAAGTCAAATTTTAGTTCTACAAATGAGGTTCTGGAAAGACCCATGAGCAAGTCATATTAAATGCCATTTAACATATTTTGCTTTCATTTAACCATAATTACGCTTATCTTTTTTTGGATGTTGTTCATTCAAAAGATAACATTTTGATTAAAAAAGAGAAAGCTATCAACTATAACCTAAATAATAAAGTAAAATAAATTTTAAAATCTGAGATGTTATTTCTTAAGCACTTCTCTTTAATTCAATATGAGACAAGGATATATATTGTATAAACCAAGGGAAAGTTTACATTTAACCCATTCCTCAGAAAACAGGAAGGTTTAGAGAGAAATAAAATACTCTAAGCATGATTTTCCCTCAGGTCGGATTTGAATCTACTGCTTTTCAACTCACGAACATCACTGCTGGCACAAGCCACGTTATGATTTCTAGGAGAGGCACATATGGCGCTCTCTCAGTTGCCTGGACCACTGGATATGCTCCTGGGTTAGAAATTCCTGAGTTCATTGTTGTTGGCAACATGACCCCAACACTGGGTGAGTTGTAGTTTTTCTAAGATGAGTCCTGTAGAATATTGGAAGGATATCATTGGCCACTAATTGTCTTGGGTTATCCTTATTCTGGACACTAGACATAGTTTTTGAATACAATGCTCCCATATTTAAGTGATCAGACTAGTACAGGCTGCTTGGTGAGAAAAGGAAAGAAGTTTTTTCAGTCAAATTAACAACTTCATGCCTTACCTGAAAAGAGTGGGGTCACTAAGCAAACTACTCTGTCCATACAATAGGAGTTTGTTGAAAGTAGTTCTAAGAATCTAATTTGGCAACTACAGTAATAAGAAAAATAAAAATACATACAGCTCTTGTATGCATTTCCATGTTCACCTGACTATTTCTGGCAGTAGGGCAGCTGTTACTTTAGATACTTTATATTTTAAAGTATACCATTAGCTCTTTGAGAGTTAGTGAGATGCAAATGTTAGATGGTTTGACCTCTACCGTGTTATAGCAAGCTCATTGCAAATTTAGATAATGAGAGTTTATAAAGAACCCTCCAGTGGGCTCTGAATCTGAGGATCTCCCTCCTTGATTCACAGAGTCTTGTTGGTCACCAGGCAAATGCCATTTAAGCTCAGTAAGAAACCTAATGAATCCTGCGGAGGACTGAGATCCTCAGTCTCTCAGAGAGGAGGGAATGATTTTCATTTTCCCAAGATCTTGGCATCACTGAGAGATAAGAAGGAATGAAAGCTAAGGTCCTATAGAAGATGGGGGGTGAGGGCTAGGCCAGTGAAAATGACAACATTTTCATGCCAGCTTCCATCCTAACGGGAATCCCAGAAAACAGAAAGAGAGAAATTAGCTGCGTGATTGAGAGACACCATAGTGTGATAACTGCCTTGGATACTGGGGTTTCTTTAGCCACTGCATAGGTGCCCCGATGTGATGTCTCAGGCATTGGCTCCTCTTGTTTTCCTTTTGGCATGTCCCCTAAGTTAAAGATATTTAATTATTTTTTCCTGTTTATTTTCTAGCCCTTTTTTTCCTGCAGAAACGCTTATCTTTTACTTCCTTACCCCTCTGTCACTTTGGGTGATACGCATAGCTTCATATAATCTAGGGTGTTTGTAAAAATTTTTTGTGTTAGTAACCACTTGCTACAGATGAAAAGATTTATGTGTAGAAATATTGCTTATTATGAGTGTATATGCAGCTTTGTGCTTACATATCATATTAATCTTCAAACGCTTTTGTGAGTTTATGTTAACTTGATTCAACTAAAATAACAGGAGTTCCCAAATAATAGATCTGTATCTTCAAACAGGTTCATTTAGTTTTTTGAGCCTTTGTAATAGATTTTCAAACACAATGAAAAGTACAGTGAACACCCATAAACTCACTGACTAGATTTATTTATTTATTTTATTTTTAATTTTTTTTTTTTGAGACAGAGTCTGGCTCTGTCACCCATGCTGGAATGCAGTGGTGCCATCTCAGCTCACTGCAACCTCCACCTCCCGGGCTCAAGGTATTCTCCTGCCTCAGCCTCCTGAGTAGCTGGGATTATAGGCTCGCACCACCATGCCTGGCTAATTTTTGTATTTTTTGTACAGATGGGGTTTCACCATGTTGGCCAGGCTGGTCTCAAACTCCTGACCTCAAGATCTGCCCTCCTCGGCCTCCCAAAGTGTTGGGATTACAGGCGTGAGCCACTGCGCCTGGCCTTGACTGGATTTAATAGTTGTTACAGTCTGCCATATTTGTGACATTTTTTCTGAAGCATTTTAAAGTAAAATACATAGATTATGATATTTCACCCCAATCTACTTCAATATGTATCCTAAAAATATGCTGGGGCCAGAATTTAAACCAAAGCCTGACACTAAGTCTATATTAAAGCTTGCCTAACACCAGTCTCTTTTCATTGCTGGATTTTGTCATTGAGCCAGGAAAGAAAAAGATGTAAAGGAGAAAAGTAAACAGGGACCAAAAGCAAGATTTGTGTGGTCTCCTGTAAGTTTACCTCTCCCCGACCCCTTTTTAAAAATGTTTTACCTTTTGTGAACTATAATAGAATTTTGGAAAAGAAAATACATTACTACAGTTTTAAAAGTAAAATCCCAATTTAAAATAAGAAATAATACCCTACTTTGCTTTTCTTATTTTCTTTCAGGGAGCCTTTCATTTTCCCACGGTGAACAAAGGAAAGGAGTTTTCCTGTGGACGTTTCCCAGCCCTGGTCGGCCAGAGGCCTTTGTTCTTCACCTATCAGGAGTGCAGAGCAGCGCTCCTGGCGGAGCTCAACTCCGGTAAGACCAACCTCATTCTCACCCAAGAAATTCTCTGAGGAATAATCTGGAATTCATCCATCAAAACAGAAAAAGGCACAAGGATTATTGTCCTTGAAGCAAACACAAACATAGTTTTAGTGTAGAGCATCACATGGCGTGCATGCCGGAGAGGGAGGCGGCTCTCAGGAGCCCCACAACCCACTGCTTGCCCTAAAGAGAGTTCCTCATGCCTCACCTTGAGAATGGGGGCTGGGGTACCATCTCCACTAAGAGGCATGATGGCAGTTCTCCTCTTGTTAAAGGGAGCTATCTTCTGAGAAGCTGAAAATACCTGATTGCCCCAAGTGATTAAGAGTAAGAATAAGATTAAGTAAGAATAAGACATCGCAGTAGGGTGATAATATTACTTGTTTGGACCAGTGGCCCTTTGACTTTAATTTAATTTTATTGAATTTTACTATGTATCTATAATGACTCTTTCTGCAAATACAGTATATTTACAGATAAATACGTACCTGCCAAAAGCAATTTACTTTCCTTATTTCTGGGATAGACTCGACCAGAGCAGCAGAGGGCAGACCTGCTATTCAGACTTAGGGATTTAGTCCTGGCTCTGCCACTTACTCACTGTGTAACTTTGAGAAAGTTACTTGATCTTTCTGTTCTTCAGTTTACTTGGAAAATAAAGAAAATTTGGGGGTATGAAAACTAGAGTGTATTCAAGTATGTTTGTGTACATGTTTATGTGTGGGGGATCTCCATTGGGGAAATAAAATATGACTTTAGATTATACATATGCCATTTTTAAAATGTTCATCCAGAGAACGTATTTTAGGGTTACAAATTCAAATGCTTTAACAGCAACAATAGTTATTAACAGTATTATAGTGCTTGGCCAGGTGTGGTGGCTCACGCCTGTAATCCCAGCACTTTGGGAGGCCACAGCAGGCAGATCACCTGAGGTTAGGAATTCAAGACAAGACTGGCCAACATGGCAAAACCCCGTCTCTACTTAGAATACAAAACATCAGCCAGGTGTGATGGCGCGTGCCTGTAGTCCCAGCTACTTGGGAGGCTGAGGCAGGAGAATTGCTTGAGCCCAGGAGGCAGAGGTTGCAATGAACTGAGATCGCGCCACAGTGCTCCAGCCTGGGCAACAGAGTGAGTGAGACTCCGTCTCAAAAACAACAACAAGAAGTAGTATTATAGGGCTTACCCTAGGCCAGGCATAAATCTTTTTTTTTTTTTTTTTTTTTTTTTTTTGAGACGGAGACTCACTCTTTCGCCCAGGCCGGACTGCAGTGGCGCTATCTAGGCTCACTGCAAGCTCTGCCTCCCGGGTTCACACCATTCTCCTGCCTCAGCCTCCCGAGTAGCTGGGATGACAGGCACCCGCCACTACACCCTACTAATTTTTTGTGTTTTTAGTAGAGCTGGGGTTTCACTGTGTTAGCCAGGATGGTCTTGATCTCCTGACCTCGTGATCCGCCCACTTCGGCCTCCCAAAGTGCTGGGATTACAAGCGTGAGCCACCACGGCCAGGCATAAATCTTACAGTGCTTACTCTAGGCCAGGCATAAATCACACACACACACACACACACACACACACACACACACACACACACACACACTATCTCTCTCTCTTTACTCTCCCCAGCAACCTTATGAAGTAGATTATATTATTTGTCTCATTTTATAGATGACGAAAGTCATAGATAGATTATGCGATAAACCCAGAAGCACACAGTTAATACATGTTGGGGCCATGATTTCAGCCTAGGCTGAATGGCCTCTGTGTGAGGTATTAACAACTGTTTTATGTACTGAGTGCTAGCTGCTTGACAAGAGAGAGTGATGGGACCTGAAGAATCCTCCCTAAAGGCATTTAAATGTATATTAAAACCAAAAACTTGTTAGCAAAAGAAAATATACCTGTAGACAGAATTAGGCCGAGAGGCCAGCAGTTGTAACCTCTGATAATAGCTATTAACTCACAACAAAAATCTATAGGAAAAAAACTAAGGATAAATTATTCTATCATGGGTGTCTATCCTAATTCATACATAAAGTTTTAGCCACATTTGCATGAGAGGTTAGTTCCATTACTGGCAGCTGAAGAAAGCAAGGATTTTGCTGCTAGTGCCAGTAACTATTTCTATTTGGTAGATAAGAAAGCTGGCAGAGGTCCAGAATATTGTAGTAATATTGTTCCCCTTGTACTGATCCTAAGGGAGAGCCTGATTTTCAGATCCCTCAGACAGCTGCTCTGGGATGATGGAGAAATAGACCAGAGACCTATAAGCTTTTCATTTAGCTCAGACTTGTTAGTTCCTGTCCCTGCTTTTGCAGCTCCTGTTCTTACATTTCTTGTGCCCTTATTTATCAATAAATAGGATTTGATGGAATTCGAAATGGCACGTCATTGTTAAGTTGCTGCCCCCATGAATAGCATTTTAAATATGTGAATGATGAATCTCTGCAGTCGTATTCCTATTTTTTAAAATCAATTTCTTCATGATTTAATTTTTTTCCCAGATCAGGTTTCATCGTTGCTGAAATTGAACCAATGGGCATCTTCCAATTTTCCACTAGCTCAAGAAATATCATAGTGTCAGAAGATACACAGATGATCAGATTACATGTACAAAGACTATTTGGGTTCCATAGCGATCTTATTAAAGTTTCTTATCAGACCACTGCAGGAAGTGCCAAGCCACTGGAAGATTTTGAGCCTGTTCAGAATGGGGAACTGTTTTTTCAAAAATTCCAAACTGAGGTTGATTTTGAAATAACCGTTATTAATGATCAGCTTTCTGAGATAGAAGAATTTTTTTACATTAACCTTACTTCAGTAGAAATTAGGGGATTACAAAAGTTTGATGTTAATTGGAGCCCACGCCTGAATCTAGATTTCAGTGTTGCAGTGATTACAATATTGGATAATGATGACCTGGCAGGAATGGATATTTTCTTCCCCATGACAACTGTGGCTGTAGCAGTTGACACAACTTTCATTCCTGTAGAAACTGAATCCACCACATACCTCAGCACAAGCAAGACGACTACCATTCTGCAGCCAACCAACGTGGTTGCCATTGTTACTGAGGCAACTGATGTATCTGCCATTCCTGAGAAACTTGTCACCCTTCATGGCACACCTGCTGTGTCTGAAAAGCCTGATGTGGCCACTGTAACTGCCAATGTTTCCATTCATGGAACATTCAGCCTTGGGCCATCCATTGTTTATGTTGAAGAGGGGATGAAGAATGGCACATTCAACACTGCAGAGGTTCTTATCCGAAGAACTGGTGGGTTTACTGGCAATGTCAGCATAACAGTTAAAACTTTTGGTGAAAGACGTGCTCAGATGGAACCAAATGCATTGCCCTTTCATGGTATCTATGGGATTTCCAACCTAACATGGGCAGTTGAAGAAGAAGACTTTGAAGAACAAACTCTTACCCTTATATTCCTAGATGGAGAAAGAGAACGTAAAGTATCAGTTCAAATTTTGGATGATGATGAGCCTGAGGGGCAGGAATTCTTCTACGTGTTTCTCACAAACCCTCAAGGGGGAGCACAGATTGTGGAGGGGAAGGATGACACTGGATTTGCAGCTTTTGCCATGGTTATTATTACAGGTATATCTTTGAAATGATGGAGATAAAAATGTACCTTTGTGGTACATAATTTGTATTAAGATGAATCTAGCTTAAATTTAATGAAAGAAGATGAAGTACTGAAGTTATTCATAGGAATGCATTAAAGTGTTGTTTTTCTGTAGCATGGACCCACGACATGAACTCATGATGTGCTGTTCTGAGGGCCCTATAATTTAATGTACTATAAATGTCACTGAGATCAGAGTCAGTAATACAATCTATAAATCTATACTCTCACAATATAAAGAACGTTTAATCATCCAAACACATGATTGCCTATCCTGTTTTGAAACTTCATTCTAAATTTACCAGCTACTTTCAGTAATCCATCCTAAAGTCAAAGATCTCATTGGCAGGAAATTCTTTTTTTTTTTTCTGTTACCAAAAAGATTTAAACTGTTGCTTTTTGTTTTGCTTTTGACCCAATGTAGTTGATATAGCCATCATACTGTTGTGTATATATGTTACAATAGCTTAAAATTTCAATTTTTTTTTGTTTCTCATGTATCTTGTCAATCTTTTCATGACAGTTTGCCGTTTACCTCTGAAATCATACTGTGTTTTATTTTTTGAGATGCAGTCTTGCTGTGTTGCCCAGGCTGGAGTGCAATGGCGTGATCGCGGCTCACTGCAACCTCTGCCTCCTGGGTTCAAGCAATTCTCTGACTCAGCGTCCCGAGTAGCTGGGATTACAGGCACCTGCCACCATGCCCGGCTAATTTTTTTTGTATTTTTAGTAGAGACAGGGTTTCATCATGTTGGCCAGCTGGTCTTGAACTCCTGACCTTGTGACCCACCCACCTCAGCCTCCCAAAGTGCTGGGATTACAGGCGTGAGCCACTACACCCGGCCTGAAATCATACTGTATTTCTTTAAATGAAATACATCAGCATGTCAATACCTTATAGGAATTAGAGTAGTGACAGGCTATCTCATGATTCTTTTCTTTTTTCATTTTTATGTTTTATTGTAAAGTGACGACTTACACATATTTAGAGGGTACAAGGAATGATGTTATGATTTATAAATACAGTGTAGAATAATTTAATCAAGCTAGTTAACATGTATATTACCTCAAGTACTTAACATTTTTTATAGTGAGAATATTTCAAATTTACTATCTTAGAAACTTGGAAATGTACAGTACTCTATATTAACTATATTCACCATTCTCTGCAATAGACCTCAGAACACACTTTTGAGATTTGATGCTTCCTGGAGTTCGTATTTTATTTTAGCCACTCAGTTTTAATTCAGTCATAATTTTGCAGTCTTTTAACTTCCTTTCATATGCTCAGCATTATCTCATGTATGTTAACCTACAAATTTACATCGATTAGTATGATTTATTTCGGTTTCTACAGTTTATGAAGTGTATTATAAATTCTTATTCTATTCTACAAGTTATTTACTGATTTTGATTCAAATTGGCTTAATGCCATCTATATATTTCTATTAAAATTAATTTGGTAGCTGGGCGTGGTGGCTCACGCCTGTAATCCTAACACTTTGGGAGGCCGAGGTGGGTGGATCACTAGGTCAGGAGATCAAGACCATCCTGACTAACACGGTGAAACCCCGTCTCTACTAAAAAAATACAAAAAATTAGCTGGGCGTGGTGGCGGGCACCTGTAGTCCTAGCTACTCGGGAGGCTGAGGCAGGAGAATGGTGGGAACCTGGGAGGCAGAGCTTGCAGTGAGCCAAGATCACGCCACTGCACTCCAGCCTGGGTGACAGAGTGAGACTCCGTCTAAAAAAAAAAAAAAAAAGAAAAAAATTAATTTGGTAGTCAGCATCCTCCTTCTCATTCTATGACACAGATATTTTATTACAGTTATTTGAATGTGACCAGAGCTGATAGTAAAAAAACTTAACAATTAGTTTGGCACCGGCCAGGCCCATTAAAATGGCTTCTGGGGGTTCTTTGCTGTTCTAAGCCATACTCCATTAATTACTGGATCATGGGGAGGTCTTGTAGTCCTGGTTAAGGAAGTGGCAGAGGGCTCTTTGAGGGCTCAGGACAGAAGTTAGGTACCAACTGGAATGGAAGTGCTTCCCTGTTCTATCAGACAATATAGCCTACCAGTGTCTATCCCTTCATCAGCTCTGAGCTTAGTTTTAACTCAACAGGCAAATGGTAACTCACCTGAGCTCTGTGAGATTCTGTAATGTTTACCTTCCCTACATAAGACACACTCATCACACACCTGTGGCAAATGACTGATACCCTACCATAGCTACCGCTAACATCATATGATGTAATTGGCCTGACTACACCACCAGGCACATTCACATGGTCATAATACCTTAAGTTCCTTTACCTGCAAATGTTGCCCTCATCTTTTCCCTACCTGAATTTTTTTCTTTTTTTTTTTCATCTTCTTAACATAGTCTTTTTTTTAATTATTATTATTATACTTTAGGTTTTAGGGTACATGTGCACAATGTGCAGGTTTGTTACATATGTATCCATGTGCCATGTTGATTTCCTGCACCCATTAACTCGTCATTTAGCATTAGGTGTATCTCCTAATGCTGTCCCTCCCACCTCCCCCAACCCCACAACAGTCCCCGGAGTGTGATGTTCCCTTTCCTGTGTCCATGAGTTCTCATTCTTCAGTTCTCACCTATGAGTGAGAACATGCGGTGTTTGGTTTTTTGTCCTTGCAATAGTTTACTGAGAATGATGTTTTCCAGTTTCATCCATGTCCCTACAAAGGACATGAACTCATCATTTTCTATGGCTGCATAGTATTCCATGGTATATATGTGCCACATTTTCTTAATCCAGTCTATCGTTGTTGGACATTTGGGTTGGTTCCAACTCTTTGATATTGTGAATAGTGCCGCAATAAACATATGTGTGCATGTGTCTTTATAGCAGCATGATTTATAGTCCTTTGGGTATATACCCAGTAATGGTATGGCTGGGTCAAATGGTATTTCTGGTTCTAGATCCCTGAGGAATCACCACACTGACTTCCACAATGGTTGAACTAGTTTACAGTCCCACCAACAGTGTAAAAGTGTTCCTATTTCTCCACATCCTCTCCAGCACCTGTTGTTTCCTGATTTTTTAATGATGGCCATTGTAACTGGTGTGAGATGGTATCTCATTGTGGTTTTGATTTGCATTTCTCTGATGGCCAGTGATGATGAGCATTTCTTCACGTGTTTTTTGACTGCATAAATGTCTTCTTTTGAGAAGTGTCTGTTCGTGTCCTTTGCCCACTTTTTGATGGGGTTGTTTTTTTCTTGTAAATTTGTTTGAGTTCATTGTAGATTCTGGATATTAGCCCTTTGTCAGATGAGTAGATTGCAAAAATTTTCTCCCATTCTGTAGGTTGCCTGTTCACTCTGATGGTAGTTTCTGTTGCTGTGCAGAAGCTCTTTAGTTTAATTAGATCCCATTTGTCAATTTTGGCTTTTGTTGCCATTGCTTTTGGTGTTTTAGACATGAAGTCCTTGCACACGCCTATGTCCTGAATGGTATTGCCTAGGTTTTCTTGTAGGATTTTAATGGTTTTAGGTCTAACATTTAAGTCTTTAATCCATCTTGAATTAATTTTTGTATAAGGTGTAAGGAAGGGATCCAGTTTCAGCTTTCTACATATGGCTAGCCAGTTTTCCCAGCACCATTTAATAAATAGGGAATCCTTTCCCTATTTCTTGTTTTTGTCAGGTTTGTCAAAGATCAGATAGTTGTAGATATGTGGCATCATTTCTGAGGGCTCTGTTCTGTTCCATTGATCTATGTCTCTGTTGTGGTACCAGTACCGTGCTGTTTTGGTTATGTAGCCTTGTAGTATAGTTTGAAGTCAGGTAGCGTGATGCCTCCAGCTTTGTTCTTTTGGCTTAGGATTGACTTGGCGATGCGGGCTCTTTTTTGGTTCCATATGAACTTTAAAGTAGTTTTTTCCAATTCTGTGAAGAAAGTCATTGGTAGCTTGATGGGGATGGCATTGAATCTATAAATTACCTTGGGCAGTATGGCCATTTTCACGATATTGATTCTTCCAACCCATGAGCATGGAATGTTCTTCCATTTGTTTGTATCCTCTTTTATTTCATTGAGCAGTGGTTTGTAGTTCTCCTTGAAGAGGTCCTTCACATCCCTTGTAAGTTGGATTCCTAGGTATTTTATTCTCTTTGAAGCAATTGTGAATGGGAGTTCACTCATGATTTGGCTCTCAGTTTGTCTGTGATTGGTGTACAAGAATGCTTGTGATTTTTGTACATTAATTTTGTATCCTGAGACTTTGCTGAAGTTGCTAATCAGCTTAAGGAGATTTTGGGCTGAGACAATGGGGTTTTCTAGATATACAATCATGTCATCTGCAAACAGGGACAATTTGACTTCCTCTTTTCCTAATTGAATACTCTTTATTTCCTTCTCCTGCCTGATTGCTCTGGCCAGAACTTCCAACACTATGTTGAATAGGAGTGGTGAGAGAGGGCATCCCTGTCTTGTGCCAGCTTTCAAAGGGAATGCTTCCAGTTTTTGCCCATTCAGTATGATATTGGCTGTGGGTTTGTCATAGATAGCTCTTATTATTTTGAGATACGTCCCATCAATACCTAATTTATTGAGAGTTTTTAGCATGAGGAGTTGTTGAATTTTGTCAAAAGCCTTTTCTGCATCTATTGAGATGATCATGTGGTTTTTGTCTTTCGTTCTGTTTATATGCTGGATTACATTTATTGATTTGCGTATGTTGAACCAGCCTTGCATCCCAGGGATGAAGCCCACTTGATTATGGTGGATAAGCTTTTTGATGTGCTGCTGGATTCGTTTTGCCAGTATTTTATTGAGGATTTTTGCATCAATGTTCATCAAGGATATTGGTCTGAAATTCTCTTTTTTGGTTATGTCTCTGCCAGGCTTTGGTATCAGGACGATGCTGGCTTCATAAAATGTGTTAGGGAGGATTCCCTCTTTTTCTATCGATTGGAATAGTTTCAGAAGGAATGGTACCAGTTCCTCCTTGTACCTCTGGTAGAATTCGGCTGTGAATCCATCAGGTCCTGGACTCTTTTTGGTTGGTAAGCTATTGATTATTGCCACAATTTCAGAACGCGTTATTGGTCTATTCAGAGATTCAACTTCTTCCTGGTTTAGTCTTGGGAGGGTGTATTTGTCAAGGAATTTATCCATTTCTTCTAGATTTTCTAGTTTATTTGCATAGAGGTGTTTGTAGTATTCTCTGATGGTAGATTGTATTTCTGTGGGATCGGTGGTGATATCCCCTTTTTCATTTTTTATTGCATCTATTTGATTCTTCTCTCTTTTCTTCTTTATTAGTCTTGCTAGCGGTCTATCAATTTTGTCGATCTTTTCAAAAAACCAGCTCCTGGATTCATTAATTTTTTGAAGGGTTTTTTGTGTCTCTATTTCCTTCAGTTCTGCTCTGATTTTAGTTATTTCTAGCCTTCTGCTAGCTTTTGAATGTGTTTGCTCTTGCTTTTGTAGTTCTTTTAATTGTGATGTTAGGGTGTCAATTTTGGATCTTTCCTGCTTTCTCTTGTGGGCATTTAGTGCTATAAATTTCCCTCTACACACTGCTTTGAACGTGTCCCAGAGATTCTGGTATGTTGTGTCTTTGTTCTCGTTGGTTACAAAGAACATCTTTATTTCTGCCTTCATTTCATTATGTACCCAATAGTCATTCAGGAGCAGGTTGTTCAGTTTCCATGTAGTTGAGCGGTTTTGAGTGAGTTTCTTAATCCTGAGTTCTAGTTTGATTGCACTGTGGTCTTAGAGACAGTTTGTTATAATTTCTGTTCTTTTACATTTGCTGAGGAGAGCTTTAGTTCCAACTATGTGGTCAATTTTGGAATAGGTGTGGTGTGGTGCTGAAAAAAAATGTATATTCTGTTGATTTGGGGTGGAGAGTTCTGTAGATGTCTATTAGGTCCACTTTGTGCAGAGCTGAGTACAATTCCTGGATATCCTTGTTAACTTTCTGTCTCTTTGATCTGTCTAATGTTGACAGTGGGGTGTTAAAATCTCCCATTATTATTGTGTAGGAGTTTAAGTCCCTTCGTAGGTCACTCAGGACTTTCTTTATGAATCTGGGTGCTCCTGTGTTGGGTGCATATATATTTAGTATAGTTAGCTCTTCTTGTTGAATTGATCCCTTTACCATTATGTAATGGCCTTCTTTGTCTCTTTTGATCTTTGTTGGTTTAAAGTCTATTTTATCAGAGACTAGGATTGCAACCCCTGCCTTTTTTTGTTTTCCATTTGCTTGATAGATCTTCCTCCATCCCTTTATTTTGAGTCTATGTGTGTCTCTGCACATAAGATGGGTTTCCTGAATACAGCACACTGATGGGTCCTGACTCCTTATCCAGTTTGCCAGTCTGTGTCTTTTAATTGGAGCAGTTAGCCCATTTACATTTAACGTTAATATTGTTATGTGTGTCCTGTCATTATGATGTTAGTTGGTTATTTTGCTCGTTAGTTGATGCAGTTTCTTCCTAGCCTCGATGGTCTTTACAATTTGGCATGTTTTTGCAGTGGCTGGTACCGGTTGTTCCTTTCCATGTTTAGTGCTTCCTTCAGGAGCTCTTTTAGGGCAGGCCTGGTGGTGACAAAATCACTCAGCGTTTGCTTGTCTGTAAAGTATTTTATTTCTCCTTTACTTATGAAGCTTAGTTGGGCTGGATATGAAATTCTGGGTTGAAAATTCTTTTCTTTAAGAATGTTGAATATCGGCCCCCACTCTCTTCTGGCTTGTAGAGTTTCTGCCGAGAGATCAGCTGTTAGTCTGATGGGCTTCCCTTTGTGGGTAACCTGACCTTTCTCTCTGGCTGCCCTTAACATCTTTTCCTTCATTTCAACTTTGGTGAATCTGACAATTATGTGTCTTGGAGTTGCTCTTCTCGAGGAGTATCTTTGTGGCGTTCTTTGTATTTCCTGAATCTGAATGTTGGCCTGCCTTGCTAGATTGGGGAAGTTCTCCTGGATAATATCTTGCAGAGTGTTTTCCAACTTGGTTCCATTCTCCCCATCATTTTCAGGTACACCAATCAGACGTAGGTTTGGTCTTTTCACATAGTCCCAAATTTCTTGGAGGCTTTGTTCATTCCTTTTTATTCTTTTTTCTCTAAACTTCCCTTCTCGCTTCATTTCATTCATTTCATCTTCCATCAGCAATACCCTTTCTTCCAGTTGATCGCATCTGCTACTGAGGCTTCTGCAATCTTCGTGTAGTTCTTGAAACTTGGCCTTCAGCTCCATCAGCTCCTTTAAGCCCTTCTCTCCATTGGTTATTTTAGTTATCCATTCTTCTAATTTTTTTTCAAAGTTTTTAACTTCTTTGCTATTGTTTTGAATTTCCTCCCGTAGCTCAGAGTAGTTTGATCGTCTGAAGCCTTCTTCTCTCAACTCGTCAAAGTCATCCTCCATCCAGCTTTGTTCCGTTGCTAGTGAGGAACTGCATTCCTTTGGAGGAGGAGAGGTGCTCTGCTTTTTAGAGTTTCCAGTTTTTCTGCTCTGTTTTTTCCCCATCTTTGTGGTTTTATCTACTTTTGGTCTTTGATGATGGTGATGTACAGATGGGTTTTTGGTGTGGATGTCCTTCTGTTTGTTAGTTTTCCTTCTATCAGACAGGACCCTCAGCTGCAGGTCTGTTGGAGTTTACTAGAGGTCCACTCCAGACCCTGTTTGGCTGGGTGTCAGCAGCGGTGGCTGCAGAACAGCGGATTTTCGTGAGACCACAAATTCAGCTGTCTGATAGTTCCTCTGGAAGTTTTGTCTCAGAGGAGTACCCGGCCGATTGAGGTGTCAGTCTGTCCCTACTGGGGGGGCGCCTCCCAGTTAGGCTGCTCAGGGGTGAGGGACCCACTTTAGGAGGCAGTCTGTCCGTTCTCAGATCTCCAGCTGCATGCTGGGAGAACCACTACTCTCTTCAAAGCTGTCAGTCAGACAGGGACATTTAAGTCTGTGGAGGTTCCTGCTCACTTTTTGTTTGTCTGTGCCCTGCCCCCAGAGGTGAAGCCTACAGAGGCAGGCAGGCCTCCTTGAGCTGTGGTGGGCTCCACCCAGTTCGAGCTTCCTGGCTGCTTTGTTTACCTAAGCAAGCCTGGGCAATGGCGGGCGCCCCTCCCCCAGCCTCGCTGCCGCCTTGCAGCTTGATCTCAGACTGCTGTGCTAGCAATCAGCGAGACTCCGTGGGCATAGGACCCTCCGAGCTAGGTGCGGGACACAATCTCCTAGTGTGCCGTTTTCCAGGCCCGTTGGAAAAGCACAGTATTAGGGTGGGACTGACCCGATATTCCAGGTGCCGTCTGTTACCCCTTTCTTTGACTAGGAAAGGGAACTCCCTGACCCCTTGTGCTTCCTGAGTGAGGCAATGCCTCGCCCTGCTTCAGCTCGCACACAGTGCGCTTCACCAACTGTCCTGCACCCACTGTTTGGCACTGCCTAGTGAGATGAAACCGGTACCTCAAACAGAAATGCAGAAATCACCCGTCTTCTGTGTCGCTCAGGCTGGGAGCTGTAGACCGGAGCTGTTCCTATTCGGCCATCTTGGCTCCACCCAACCTGACATTTTTTTCTTAATAATATTTCTCACTTAACTGGATAATTAATTTTGCTGCATCCACCTACCTTTATAATCTTTTCACGTTTAGATTTTAGAACAAACTTTCTGAGTAAGTCAGGGAAAAAATAGTTTATTTAGTTTTGATTTTGATCATTGGCACATTACAAGTCTGGAATCATTTTACTAGAAATTTGAAATCAAATTTGTTATTGTAAATGTGACAAGGGAAGTGTTATTTTCATTAGAATCATGCTAGTTGTTATTGCCTTGGAAAAGGAAATGAGGGTTCTGCTTTGATAGTCTTGTAATCTACTTGAAGAGCCCAAATCCTCACTTGAGGTGACAAGAAAACAATTGCTGCCAAAGATAAAAAGTCAATGTCAGATTCTGATACCAGGCTACGAAGTGATTGTAGTGATTAATTGGTGAGGATGAGGATTGGCAGTCTGAAACAAAACACACATGAGACCCTAGGACAAATGTAGCCCATCACTTGCATGTCCCTAATAAAGGGGCTCCACATTTACTTTAAGACCAGGGAAATGGTCCGGGGGCTGATGACTACTAGTTCTTCCCTATCAGGACAGTTCAGTGGTTTTCTGTTTCCTTAACCCAACCTCCTCCCTAATTTCAGAAGTTCTGTCTCCTTAGAATGCCAGGAATCAGGTTTCAGGGTGATGGGTACACATGATAATATGGTTTGGCTCTGTGTCCCCACTCAGTTCTCATCTTCAGTTGTAATCCCTCAAATCCCCATGTGTCAAGGGTGGGATCTGGTGGGAGATGATTGGATCATGGGGGCAGTTTCCCCCATGCTGTTCTTGTGATAGCGAGTGAGTTCTCAGGAGATGTGATGGTTTAAAGTAGCACTTCCTTTGCTGTCTTATCTCCTGCCACCATATATGACGTGCTTTGCTTCCCCTTCCACCGTGATTGTAAGTTTGCTGAGGCCTCCCCAGACATGCAAAACTGTGAATCAATTAAACCTCTTTTGTTTACAAATTACCTAGTCTCAGGTAGCATCTTTATAGCAGCATAAAAATGAACTAATACACATGGTTTTTGAGGCTGATTGCTTTAGGATCATTGCTTCTAGGATCAATGCAAAACCGGGCCATGGAGAATAGAAAGCAGTCAGAACTATGCACTGGTATTTCTCTAGTCTGAGAAGCTGGCTTAGTTGCTGCCTAGGATTTGAAATGATGATTTCTGTATAGTATGAACCCTAGTTTTGTTCCAGTTTAAACTTTTTTTTTTTTTAGTATAATGGTACCCGTAACCTCAAGTGTTGCTTAGGAAAGTTTCTGATACCCAGAGATGCTCAGGAGTTCCTTAATATTTCTGTTTTGTTCTGGGGCAAATAGCTTCATGGATATCATAGATGGTCTTTTAGTCAAACCTCTTATGTGAAGGTAAATCTGTTGAACAGAGTTCATTTATTTGACAAGTATTTATTCAACACTTGCCATATGCTCAGTTCTGTTCTTGGAGCTGGGGATACAGTAGTGAATAAAAGTTGTTGCTCTAGAAGGGCTTACATTCTTTGGGGGGTATATAGCCTTAAAACAGATAAATATCTAAAATTTCAAGTACTGTCAAATGTAAAGTAGGATCTTAATAGGAAAATGAATATGTGTGTGTCGGGGAAAGAGTGGGATTTGATGTTTTATTTCTTTTCTTGTATTCCCAAACAGCCACCTTGATGTTATCACAGTTTAGTTTATTTTTAATAAAGATCTTTTAACAACTCTAGCTCCCCTTACCACCTGTGAATTTCTCACTTTTAAACCATCTGAGCTGGCAAGATTAGTGGAGCATGGGAGGTCTTTTAAATAATTCTTGAATATATTATAGCCCTCCATTCTTTTTTTCAGGGAGTGATCTTCACAATGGCATCATAGGATTCAGTGAGGAGTCCCAGAGTGGACTAGAACTCAGGGAAGGAGCTGATATGAGAAGATTGCACCTTATTGTCACAAGACAGCCAAACAGGTATGTGTATATATAGTATACGGAAGACATAACATTCTGTGTGTCTGTACAAATCTAATTTCAATTCATACAATGGTAGAGGCAGGGTAAGATAGAAGGAAGTAGTGTGGAATTTGGCACGTTTTCAGACGCTCTATTTCTTAATGTGATCATGATACTTCGTTTATGATCATAACTTAGGGTTACCTTGAGTGTTTTATACTTCATGAAGTACCATACAAATATCAGATAGGTAGGCCATCGCGTCATCATATTGCCTATTATCTGCCCACTCTACATACATACCATTTTCCTGTGAGGAAAACTTGGAGTGCCAAAACTTTGTTTGCAACTTAAAACTGTATAGTAGCATCTTTGGATGCTCATCACATACATGTGCTTTGTATGCACACATGCCCATGTGTATATATTACATGTTCCATTTTGGGCCTAAATAATCTGTGAGAATGTAGGTCTCCCTTTGCCCTGTTTTGCAATAACAACCATTATGAGTGGAAGTGTTGTTTCTTTAGAAAAATTCTTTTTAAAAGAGAAATGAGGAACATTTACTTGCTTTTAGGAACTCCCTATAATTCTCATTTTCACATTTTTTGGACATAATAGAAAAGTATTATTTGTTTTTACATTCCTTACACAGAGTATCAGGATACTTATTCATTATTGAATGGAGTGTAGTCAAAGAAAACCACATAAGCCCTGAGGCTTAATTCTCTTATCTGTAGTGAGGAAAACTGGTCATTTTCAGCATCATCAGTGGTAAAGTAAGTGCTATACTTTGGATGAAGAGGTACCATTTGGCACAGTGATAATAAACTCTATTAGACATGGGGATGACACCCTCTGTTAAGGCATTGGGTGGGTTTCTTGCTCACAGGGCCTTTGAAGATGTCAAGATCTTTTGGCGAGTCACACTTAACAAAACAGTCGTCATGCTCCAAACGGATGGGGTAAACCTGATGGAGGAACTTCAGTCTGTGTCAGGGACCACAACCTGTACAACGGGTCAAACAAAATGCTTTATCAGCATTGAACTCAAACCAGAGAAGGTAAGAAATGAAGAGACACACTAGTGTCAACTTCTAATTATATTTCTTTAGAATTAATCATTTTAAAACCACTATTGAAACTTACACATTGTTGATATGGAGATTCTTTGTGTTTTTCTTAGCCATAATGTCTAAATCTCTTTGCCGACAACAGACTTTAGACAGACTTGATTACATTATGGAATTTTGTAAATAAACTTGTCATTTTTCTATTTTATTGTTTCTTGCCATTCTAAAATAACAACCATGTAGGTTTAACTTCTTCTTTTATTTGTATTCTTGGTACAACTCTTTCCTTTTCTAGAAATAAATGTCTTATTCACAATTCTTTTTGTTAACCCCTTCCTACTTACATACAAAGAAAAAGGTGTTTATCATTGCTTAATAAATGAACACATGCTTAATAAAAGATATGTCTTGATATACTAACTCTTCTACACATGAAAATTAATAAAATATTAAGTATATACTGTTAGAATCACATTTATCTTGCATGCTATCTTCTTATATAATGATAACATTTCTTCTTTCAGTATCACTATAAATGCAAATTCAAATAATTTTTATTACTTAGTAAGTGATTTTCTTTTTGGTATTCAAATCGTCATGGCATGGCCACTGATAGTCTTATTAAGCTGGTCTTTTGTCTTTTCAATATTACTTTTAAAATATCTGGAAGCATACTTGCTTTATAGCAATAACAAGTATTCTAGAGCTGCCTTGATTTTTTCCCTAATGTAAGACAGCCAATTAACTAGTGTCAAAGGACTTGATTTCTTTGATCAGAAAGGATTTTAGAGATCTACATGTATGTACTAGAGCTATATAGGAAAGTTGATGCAGGCAAATGTGTTGCTGTTGTGGCCACCTTGGTGGTGGTGGTAGCACTAGAAAATATATTTTCCTTAAGGCCTTGAATCCCCACTCTTTTTTTCGTAGTTTAACATATCACATCATTTTTTTTTTGCTTTTCTTGAGCTGAGTTATCATCAGCTACTAAAACTTTCTGTAACACTGACAATGAGGAACTGAAATTTCAACATTTAAGTACTCAATACTTGATCAAATATCAAGACATTTGCTCGTATAGTATGTCCTCGCTTCAGGTCCTCAGTAGGCTTTTGGAAACTGCAACTTTATGTGAAACAATGTGCTGTACAATGAAACCAATTTTGCCATAGACTAATTGATATAAACAACAGTTGAGTTCCTAATACACACAGTATGTCCTTTCATTTAAAGTTACTGTTTCCAAGAACCTGTCTTGGTTAAGTGAAGACTTACTGTATTCTACTTGAAAACATTTAAACCCTTCTTCATGCATTTCTTCCAAATATTTTTATGCTTCCATCAACCCTCTCAACCCCATATTTCTTTTTTTTTCTTTTTTGAGACGGAGTCTTGCTCTGTCGCCCAGGCTGCAGTGCAGTGCTGCGATCTCAGCTCACTGCAACCTCCACCTCCTGAGTTCAAGTGATTCTCGTGCCTCAGCCTCCTGAGTAGCTGGGATTATAGGTGCACACCACCATGCCCGGCTAATTTTTGTATTTTTAGTACAGAAGGGGTTTCACCCTGTTGGCCTGGCTAATCTCGAACTTCTAGCCTCAAGCAGTCCACCCACCTTGACCTCCCAAAATACTGGGATTATAGGCATGAGTCACTGTGCCCAGCCTCCATATTTCTTAACTATAGCTTTCTCTTAATCAAAATACCACTTTCTCCATGATGCCTCCCATGAAACCTCTAGTTGGAGTTGATTCTCTAAATTTATGAAACATTATCCGTACTTTTCTTATGGAAGTTATCAGTTATATGCAGTGTTACAACTTATGCATAGTTTATATAGACTGTAAGACTGTTAGCTGTTCAAAAATTAGAATACGGTTTTACATTCTCCATAAATATGTTTTGCATGCATGAATTACTAAAAATTATATTCTGCATTTTATCTCAAATAAGATTTTTGGTGAATTAGAATACTGATACGATCTCACTAGACTTTAAACATCTGTCTCGTACAGTAGAGGTTAACCTTGTAATTCTAAGAAGAGAGAGGAGAAGAGCCATCAGGAGTGGGCTTGGGCAAGCTGAATAAAGAGAAATAGGAAAGTTAAATATAGATGGGGTTAGGGAAGACTGCTTCCTCTGAGCTTGCCCTCCTTGCAGAAGAATATATAACTAAGGGTAAGAGAATGTTGTACGCAATGCATGGGATGCTAACTGTATATATTCGTTTTCCTAACTAGAGAAATGCTACTGAGCCCATCATCAAATAGTTTCAGTTAGGTAAGAGAAAAAAATTAATCACACCTCTTCTTTCTCTTTCACATATGATATTCAAATCATAGAGTTTTCTTCTACATTCTGAGAAGCAGCTAATCTTCAAGACATTTTTTCCCTCATTATCTTTTCACCTGTTAAAAGGCAAGGTACAAGCAAGGTTAATATACATTCTAGTTTCATTAAGAGGAAATTTAAAAAGAGAGAAGATGAAAGATGATTATTTTCTCATGAAAATGAAAAAGTGTTTTTCAAAAAGTACTATGAACTTTTGATATACATTTTAACATTTTACATTTTATGAGTAGAAGGGAACTTATTACTCATCCAGTTCAAATTGTTTCTATGTCAGATAAACTGAAACCTAATGATACACACAGCACATGTTCTGTGACAATATTCTTCTGTAGTGGGCTTTGAGAAATTATTTGGAGGTCCTAGTAGAGCCACCCAATTATTGCTAGACTTTTGACCTAAGCACCATCTTCTTCATTTTTTGTCAAAGGAAAGACGTCAGTTACCCTGAACTTATTCTTGGAGTCACTGGAGTCAGTATAAGAGTTAGGGTTAATGGAAGTATAAGAGTTAGGGATAATGGAAGACTTTGGTTCAAATATTAACTCTTCTACCAATTAGCTGGGTGACATTGGACAGGTTGCTTAGCCTTCCTGAGCCTCCCAGGTTTAACAGGATTAATAATAGGGCTGTGAGGCAGGTGAAGAAAATAATGAAGGAGAAGTTCTTAGCACAGCTCTTGGCAGAGTTGGCCCTTCATAAGAGATGGTGAGTATTGCGATTATTCAGAAGGGATGGAGATGGAGCCTGACGGAATGCAATGACTTGAGTAATAACTACATCAACACAAGTGGTAGAAGAGTTACAGATATTGCAGACACAACAAATGCATCCACAGAATTACACCACTCATTAATGGCAGTGTCCCTCACCTCAATCCAGTCTATTGGCACTCAAAGTTTTTTGACTCTGTCCTATCTCAGATTATCATCTCTACAGTTTTTCAATACTTTCACTTTTGAATTATGAAGAATTTAAGTAACTTTCCCAATTCAATTACTGGGCCAAGATTAGAACTCATCTCTTGCATTTCAGTCCATTTCCCCTTTTCCTGATTATTTATCTTATGATTCTATATTAGTGAAATGTATAAGGTAATAATTAACTTAGGAAGCATGCTCTTAACCACAAAATCTGTTTAAATCCAGTGTTTAAATATTTGTTGCAAATATTTTCAAAAATATTTAAGTAAGGTATCGTTTCATTGTTACTTTGGTTTTTCTATTGCTGAACAGTTCTGGTCCCTGGAAAAATCATCTTATACTAGTTAGGGCAAAAGATTATCCTGGGATGCTTCTGACCTAACCAGGAAAAGAACCTGCTGGAATTACACATGGAATGGGCTCTTATGAGGTCTCTGTCATGTTTAGGAGTCTAGGGAGGTTCACGTATGATCTGCGAGTCTTGATTTCTCATTATACTTCAGAAATATTGTTTCAATAGAGTATTTCTAAGACTGGAAGACTCTTTATGTTACTAGTCTAATGATATGTAGGCACCCATCTATACACTGTTCAATTTCAGATGATTCTTAACTCAGATTATAACATATTATTTTGTTTGTAGGTGGCTATAAGTATGTTCTAATCATCATCACAATGAAAAAGGAATATTTTACTAGAAAATAAAAGTCTCTGTTGGAATGTAATATGCCAGAATCCTTAGTTAAAAGAAACTACTTTGAATTCAAGCTCACTTGGCCATAGTAGGTCTTGAATATAGTTACTATACTTTGATAGTGCTTTAGTTTATTGTATTTGCCAAATGTAGTTTCTCAAAAGTGGACATAGTACAATTATTTCCACATTTCAATATCAAATGACAGTTGATCAGCAACAGTAAAGAATGATATGTGCCATAGAAAAAACTAAATATTTCTTCAGAAAACAAAAGGAGATTAAGTTGATTTATGCTATGACTAAGATATAACTTACTTATAAACACTTGGATAATTCTGAAGGGTTGGTTGTATCATTTCATGATGTAATAATTATCATTAAAATGGTCCCAAAACATAGTGGTCGTTGCTGGCAGGTAAAAATGATACATTATATCAAATTAGACAATGTCACTGCAGTTGTAAAGGCATCAGCTTAGCTCCTTTGAGTTATGCCAGATAGGTAACAATATTGCTAAGATTTGTGGATAATTTTGTTAAGAGTGAATCATTAGTAAAAACAGGTGATTGCCAATATGTTATAAAATTGAATTCAGGCTTTAGAAAATAAATTATTTGAGACTGTCGAGAAGGAACCAAGGTGAAACATGAACAAACTGTAACCAGCAGACTACATTTAGACTGTATACTGAATTTTGGAAAATTTTGAAAAATACATAAAATTTCAGAATTGACTATTATAAATATTTGATTATATTTATTTAAAACACTTTAAAAATAAAAGAAATAAAAATAGAACCTTGCAAAATTGAAGATCCATTTTTTTCCCTCTCCTCAGTAGTATTCTCCAACTCCACTCCCTGCCCTGTCCCCACCCAAACCCTCCACCCAAGGCAACTGCCGTCAGGGTGTGATAGTTAAAAAAGAAAACTTTACTTAAATATGTATCTATTAATAAAATATAGTAAGCTTTGTGTAGTTTTAACTTTACTTTTATGGTATCGTGCTATACATATCATTATACAGCTTGATATTTTCACTTACTGTCATATTTTGAGATGCATCTATGTTAAAAAACATTGAATTAGTTTATTCCTTTTAACTACTTTATAGTGTTTTGTGGTATGAATACATTTAATTTATTTTTTTCCTGATCATAGTATACATAGGTTGTTTCCTGACATTGATTTTCTAGTAAGAAGCTCTCCCAGAGAAAGTAAATGTATTTTTAAAGAAAGACCAAAAATAAATGTCATGATAATCTAAGAATTTAATTCCATAATTATACAGAATATATCTCTAGATTTATATATTTATTTCTCTAAAAATGTATATGAATTATACAATGTTTAAATATCAGAACTATCTACAGATAGAAATATATTAGTAATAGTTCTTTTTTTTCCTTTTTCTCATTGTCAGATACCACAGGTTGAAGTGTATTTTTTTGTGGAACTATATGAAGCTACTGCTGGAGCAGCAATTAACAATAGCGCCAGATTCGCACAAATTAAAATCTTAGAAAGTGACGAATCTCAAAGCCTTGTGTATTTTTCTGTGGGTTCTCGGCTGGCAGTGGCTCACAAGAAGGCCACTTTAATCAGTCTGCAGGTGGCCAGAGATTCTGGGACAGGACTAATGATGTCTGTTAACTTTAGTACCCAGGTAAGCATGGAATATATATTCATACACGTTACGGTTTTCTTCTTTAACTACAGCAAGAGTAATGACATAGGGAATAATTGATACATTATTTTCTGAGGATAACATCGTAATTCACTTTTTATTCATTACATTAAGCTTTATCCTTGAAACAGCTCAGCTTTTCACTCATCAGTAACAGATCATGTTTTAAAACGACAGACTTTTCTTTTTTCTCTCTTTTGACAAGATTGATTATACAGTGCAAACTATCTTACATAAATCTGTTTTATAAAATCTCTAGGGAGTTAAAATTTCTTCAGAATGTAACTGTTGAAGGCCAGAAGCAGAAAGTGAGGATCTTGTTATGTTTTGTTTCCAAACGGTTGAAAATTTTCTTTTTCAGCACTTCCAACACTAGCTGATCTTTACACTTCTTCAAATCCATGTGTTCACAAAGCCTCACTGCCACTTTTTTTCACATACATCCTCTTAGGTGACATCAGATAAAAGACAGGGAGGCTATCTGGGGACTCAGAAGATCAATGCTGCATAACACTAAGTCACCAGACCGTGGGCTTGGCCCCAACAGTACCATATACGTTTCAGCCTTATTTTTTGCTTTTGTTTTAGCAGTGAAACTCTAATATAGTAAAGCAAAAATGTGTCTCTACTCTGCTTGAAACATGATTGTTAGGATCATAGCTGACCCATCTTAGTCCTCTCTTTGTTCCCCTTTATATAACTTCAGGAAACCCACTATTTGAAAACTACCATTCTGTACAGCTCTTCTATTTCCAATGTTACAAGATTCCAAACCAGATGACTCCTTGGGCCTTAAGATTTCACAGTTTCATTAAAAGTTCCCTTTAGTACCTGCTTGGTTGTGTCATCATTGGGTGGCTCAAACAAACAGGACATTCCGTGCATAAAACAGAACATATGTGTGGCCAGTATGTTGTAGCAGTAACATGAGTCAAGATGAGAGAATAGGCCTCAAGCTGTGGATATTAAGCTGTTCTGGAAGTTTGCCAGGCAGTAAAACTTATCTTTATGACAGAGTCCACAGCTCAGCAAACAAAAAGAAAACTCCGTATTATATGAGACCCTAGAAATAAAGTCTATTCTAAATAGCGCAAAGAGAATTATGTTGATTTACAGTAGGAAGACTTGAATATTTTTTACTGGAGTATTTAAGATAGAAGATAAATTATAGAAGTCTGTTTCATTCTTCCTCTTCTCCCATAAAATGTATATCGTTATAACTTACTACTTTGGAGAATGGAAGAAGGGGGACTGGAGATGAAAAACCAGATGATAAAAGAGATTTGAGGCACATCTTAAGCGAGTTTATGTGCTCAGTCCGATGAGAGGGGAATTGAAGTTGCCAAAAGAAGAATCTGAAGGCCAGCAACTCTATCATATTTATTTATATCTTTTCTAGATTCTTTATAAGTGATTCTTTGCAAAATGCATGCTATCACTAGTGTATAACTCATAAAGGGCACTTATTTATGGAACAATATATTTTTAGGAATTTCCAGTTTTCCCTACTGTAATGGTTAATTTTATATGTCAACTTGACTGGACCACAGAGTACCCATATATCTGGTCAAACATTATTCTGAGTGTTTCTGTGAGGGTTATTTTTTGGAATGAGATTGGCATGTAAATCAGTAGACTGAGTAAAGCAGATTGCCTTCATAATGTGGGTGAGCCTCATTCAATCAGTCAAAGTCCTGAATAGAACAAAAAGCCTGGCCCTCTCTTAAGTAAGATAGAATTTTTCCTGTCTGATAGGCTTTGAATTGGAATAGTGGCTTTTTCCCGTCTCTGGACTCAAAATGGAACATTGGCTTTTCCTGGGTCTCAAGCCTGCTGACCTTCGCACTAGAACTACACCATTGGTTCTCCCAGTTCTCAGGCCATAAGGCTTGAACTGGAACTAAACCATTGACCTCCTTTGGTCTCCAGCCTGTGAAATCATCCTGCAGATCTTGAGACTTCTCAGCCTGCATAACTGCATGATCTAATTTCTTATAATCTCTCTCTCTCTCTCTCTCTCTATATATATATATACACACACACACACACACGTATATATATACACACACACACAAACATAAATACACACACACACACACACCCTATTCTGATCCTGACCAATAAACATACTACCCTGCGATTGTAGGCTTAGTAGAGAATGTTTGTGTCAGTGCATTAATACCAGTTTTTTTATTTTTTAATTTTTGTAGGTACATAGTAGGTGTATATATTAATGGGATACATGAGATATTTTGATACAGGCATACAATGCATAATAATCACATCAGGATAAATGGGGTATCCACCACCTCAAGCGTTTATCCTTTCTTTTTGTTACAGACAATTCAATTACAGTTTTTAAGTTATTTTTAAATGTACAATAAATTATTGTTGACTATAGTCGTGCTGTTGTGATATCAAATACTAGATTTTATTCATTCTATCTGACTATTTTTTGTACTCATTAACCATTCTAACTTCCCTCAACCCCCTCTGCCCCACCGCCGCCACCTTCTCAGCCTTTGGTAACCATCATTCTACTCCCTATCTTCATGAGTTCAATTGTTTCAATTTGTAGTTCCCACAAATAAGTGAGAACATTTAATGTTTGTGTTTCTCTGCGTGGCCTATTTCACTTAAGATAATAACCTCCAGTTCCATCCATGTTGTTGCAAATTACAGGATCTCTTTCTTTTTAATGGCTTAATAGTACTGCATTGTGTATATGTAGCACATTTTCAATATCCATTCATCTGTGGATGGACACTTTGGTTGGTTCCTAATCTTGACTGTGGTGAATAGTGTTGCAACAAATTTGAGAGTGCAAGTATCTCTTTGATACACTTTCTTTTCTTTTGGGTATATCCCTAGGATTTCCTTTCTTTTGGTTATATACCTAGGAGTGGAATTACTAGATTATATGGTAGCTCTATTTTTAGTGTTTTGAGGAATCTCCAAACTTCTCCATAGCGGTTGTACTAATTTACATTCCTACCAACAGTGTATGAGGGTTCCATTTTCTCCACCTTCTCACTAGCATTCATTATTGCCTTTCTTTTGCATAAAAGCCATTTAACTGGGGTGAGATTATATCTCATTGTAGTTTTGATTTACATTTCTCTCATGATCAGTGATGTTGAGCACCTTTTCTTATCCCTACTTGCCCTTTGTATGTCTTCTTTTGAGAAATGTCTATTCACATCTTTTGCCCATTTTTAAATTGGATTATTACATTTTTACTTATAGAGTTCTTTGAGCTCCTTATGTATTCTAGTTATTAATCCCTTGTCATTAATCCCTTGGGTAGTTTGCAGATATTTTCTCCTATTCTACGGGTTGTCTCTTCACTTTGTTGATTGTTTCTTTGGTTGTGCAGAAACTTTTTAATTCGATGTGATTCCCTTTGTCCATTTTTGCTTTGGTTGTGGGGTATTACTTAAAAAAAATCTGCCAGTCCAATGTCCTAGAGAGTTTCCTTCAACGTTTTCTTGTAGAAGTTTCCTAGCTTGAGATCTTAATAAGTCTTTAATCCATTTTTATTTTGATATGATTTTCTGTATATGGTGAGAGATAGGAATCTAATTTCATTCCTCTGCATATGGATACCCAGATTTCCTGGAACCATTTATTGAAGAGACTGCCCTTTTTCCAATGTACGTTCTTGTCACCTTTGCGGAAAATGAGTTCACTGTAGAAGTACGGATTTGTTTCTGGGTTCTATTCCATTCTGTTCCATTGGTCTATATGTCTGCTTTTAGGCCAGTACCATGCTGTTTTGGTTACTGTCACTCTCTAGTATGATTTGAAATCAGGTAATGTGATTCTTCCAGTTTTGTTCTTTTTGCTCAGTATAGCTTTGGCTATTCTGAGTCTTTTGTAGTTCCATTTAATATTATTTTTCCTGTTTCTGTGAAGAATGTCATTGGCATTTTGATAAGGATTGTGTCGAATCTGTAGATTGCTTTGGGTAGTATGAACATGTTAACAATACTGATTCTTCCAATCCATGAACATTAAATATCTGCATTTTTGTGCCTTCTTCAATTTCTTGCATTCAATGTTTTTCACAGATTTGTTTTGGTTTTTGAGATAGGGGTCTTGATCTTTTGCCCAGGCTGGGGTGCTGTGGTGTGATCATGGTTTACTACAGCCTCGACCTCCTAGGCTCAAGCAATGCTCCCACCTCAGCCTCTCAAGTAGCCATGACTACAAGTACACACCACCACACCTGGCTAATTTTTGTAGTTTTTGTAGAAATGGGATTTTACCATGATACTCAGGCTGGTCTCAAACTCCTGGGCTCAAGCAATCCACCAACTTCAGCTACCCAAAGTGCTGGGATTATAGGCATGAGCCACCATGCCTAGCTAGTTTTATAGTTTTCATTGCAGAGATCTTTCACTTGTTTGGCTAAGTTAATTCTCAGGTATTTTATTTTACTTGTGGCTATTGTAAGTGGGATTTTTTTTTATATTTTCCATATGGTTCACTGTTGGCATATAGAAATGCTACTGATTTTTGTATGTTGATTTTAAATACTGCAACTTTACTAAATTTGTTTATCAATTGTAATTTTTTTTTGTTGAAGTCTAGTTTTTTCAAAATACAAAATCATATCATCTGCAAACCAGGATAATTTGACTTTTTCCTTTCCAATTTGGATGGACTTTATATCATTCTCTTGTCTGATTGCCATTAAAATAATTGTCATTATTTTAAAATGACATCTTATTACAGATTGCATAAACATACAAGTGAACTAACAAACAAGCAAAGAGAAAACTAATACAAATTTGACACCTAAACTTTGTACCCCACTTTTTAACTTTTTGTTGTTTCTATTTATATCTTATTATACTATGTCTAGAAAAGTTGTTGTAGTTATTATTTTTTATCCGTTCATTGTTTAGTCTTTCTACTCAAGAAATGAGTAGGTTACACACCAAAATTACAGTGTTATAGTATTCTGTAATTTTCTGTGTCCTTGCTATTAACCATGAGTTTTGTACATTCAGATGATTTCTTATTGCTTATTAACATCTTTTTCTTTTAGGTTGAAGAACTTCCGTTAGCATTTCTTGTAGGATAGGACTCGTATTGATAAAATCTCTCAGCTTTGTTTGTCTGGGAAAGTCTTTCTCCTTCATGTTTGAAGGATATTTTCACTTGATATACTACTCTGGGATAAAAGTTTCTTCAACACTTACTAAACATGTCATGCTACACTCTCCTGGCCTGTAAGGTTTCCACTGAAAAGTTTGCTACCAGATGTATTAGGGCTCCACTCTATGTTATTTGTTTCGTTTTACTTGCTGCTTTTAGGATTCTTTTTTTTTAAATCCTTGACCTTTGGGAGTTTGATTATGAAATGCCTTGAAGTAGCCTTCCTTGGATTAAATCTGCTTGGTATTCTGTAACCTTCTTGTACTTGAATACTGATATCTTTCTGTACATTTGGGAAGTTCTCTATTATTAACCCTTTGAATAAACTTTCTCCTTCTATCTCTCTCTTTACATCCCCTTTAAGGCCAATACCTCTTGGAGTTGGTCTTTGAATGATATTTATAGATCTTCTGTGCATGTTTCATTCTTTTTTATTCTTTTTTCTTTTGTTTCCTCTGCCTATTTTCTTCTTTCTTTCTTTCTTTCTTTCTTTCTTTCTTTCTTTCTCTCTCTCTCTCTCTCTCTTTCTTTCTTTCTTTCTTTCTTTCTTTCTTTCTTTCTTTCTTTCTTTCTTTCTTTCTCTCTCTCTCTCTCTCTCTTTCCTCCAATCCATGAATGTGAAATACCTGCATTTTGTGTCTTCTTCAATTGTTTTGCTATGTCATGTTTTCCTGTATGGTCTTGATGCTTGTGGATATTTGTCAATATCTGGGCATTGAAGACTTAGATATTTATGGTAGTCTTCACAATCTGGGCTTATTTTTACCCATCCTTCTTGGGAAGTTTTTCCAGATGTTTGAAGAGGCTTGGTGCTGTGATCTAAATTTTTGGTTATTGCAGCCATATCTGCATTAGGGGGCACCCCAAGCCCAGTAATGCTGTTGCTCTTGCAGATTCCTAGAAGTACTGCATTGGTGGTCTTGGATAAGATCTGGGAAAATTCCCTGGATTACCAGGAAGAGACTCTTGTTCTATTCCCTTACTTTCTCCTAAACAAAAGGAGCCTCTCTGTCTGTGCTGAACTTCCTGGAGCTGCCAGAGGGTTGATTCAAGGACTCTTGTGGTCATTGCCACTGGGATTGTGCTAGATCAGACCTGAAACTAGCACAGCACTAGGGGTCTCACCCAAGGCCCATGGTGACCACTGCATAACATATATCATAGTCTAACTAATAAAAATTAAAGGTAAGAAAAATATTGAAAGAACTGAGAAAGAAAAGTACCTTATCTTTAGGGCAAAAGCAATCGGAATGACAGGAGATTTCTCATGGAAAACCATGGGTCCCAGGTGGAAATGGCACACTATTTTTCAAGTGCTGAAAGAAAAGACCCTCCAGCCCTAAATTCTATATCCAGTGAACATATCTTTCACAAGTGAAGGGGAAATTAAGATATTCCCAGATGAAGGAAAAACTAAGAATTTGTTGCACACAGACCTACCCTGAAAGAATGGCTAAAGAAAGATCTTTAAACAGAAAAGGAATGATAAAAAGGAAAGAACTTTGGAACATCAGGAAGGAAGAAAGAACACAATAAACAAAAGTAGATTTCACCAGAAAGGATGTACAGATGAAGAATAAGCATATAAAATGATGTTCAACACCATTAGCTATTAGCAAAATGAAACCACAATGGGATATCACTAGATGCCTACCAGAATGGCTAAAATAAAATCCATGACAATACCAAATGCTGTTGAGAATTCACAGAGACTGGATCACTTATTCATTGCTGATGGGATGCAAAATGGTAAGCCACTCTGGAAAACAGTTTAGAAGTTTCTTCAAGAATTAAACATGAACTACCTTATGACTCAGGAGTTGCAGTCCTGGGCATTTATTCCTGATAAATGAAAACTTATCTTCACACAAAAACTTGCACATGAACATTTATAGTAGCTTATTAATAATAGCCCCAAAGTAGAAACAATTCAGGTGTCCTTGAATGGGTGAGTGGTTAAACTGTGGTATATCCATGCATGGAACACTACTCACTAATAATAAGAAACAAACTATTGATACACATAACAACCTGATCTCCATATAATCATACTAAGTAAAAAAAAGCTGATACCAAAAGATTATATACTCTATGATTCCATTTCTATACTATTGTTGAAATTACAAAATTATAGGAATGGGAAAGAAATTGGTGGTTGCCAGAGATTAAGGAGGGAATGGGCTGGGCTGACGCGAGTGTAGCTATAGAAGTTAACATGCAGAATTCTTGTGGGGCTGAAAATGTTCTGTGTCTTGACTGTATCAATGACAAAATCCTGATTGTAATATTATATTACAATTATGCAAGATGTTACTAATGAAGGAGTTTGGGTAAAGGGTGTAGGAAATCTCCTTTATTATTTCTTATAACTGCATGTAAATCTACAATTATGTCAGAATAAAAGTTTAAACAATTGGAAATGACAGTTTCACCTCTCTGGTATTATTTTATTTTCCTGTTGCTGAATTGCCCTTGTGTTGTTCTCTAAGTGCTAGGCATATTACTAGAAGACAGAGACATACAATTCTCTTTTCTGGTAGCTGGCGTGGATGAGAAAATAATTATGGATCAAGTTGTTATTCTGTTATGATATTGATTTTCATTTTACTTTAAGTAGATTAATGCGATTAAAACAGTCATTGTAACATAGATACCCTTTGGTAGACCAGCATTGCCATGTACGTAAGTACTGTAGCCTTAGCATCTGTTCTCTTATATCTAAGTTTGTGATATAAAGTTAAGAAGGAATTTCTGGTCCTTCCTATTTGAGACAATGAAGACATCTATTATTCTAGTTATCTTTCAGTTAAATAGACCTATAGCTAAAAACGCATTTGAAACTCATTCCAAATACTTTCTTTTATATATGTGTGCTAGCTGAAAGCACACAAGTTCAAGAAAGACCATGTGTTTTCCTTCTTATTTTCACATTGCCTATTCCATTCAAAGACTATTTCTATATTGATTTTCTTTCTTTCTTTTTTTTTTTTTTTTTGAGTTGGAGTCTCGCCCTGTCGCCCAGGCTGGAGTGCAATGGTGCAATCTTGGCTCACTGCAACCTCCGCCTCCTGGGTTCAAGCTATTCTCCCGGCTCAGCCTCCCGAGTAGCTGGGATTACAGGCACCCACCATCATGACCGGCTAATTTTTGTATTTTTGTAGAGGCGACATTTCACCATGTTGGCCAGGCTGGTCTTGAACTCCTGACCTCAAGTGATCCACCTTCCTCGGCCTCCCCATTGTCACTTTTAAATTGCATAGTGCTTCTTTGTGTTTATCATATGTATTTTATAAACACAAGAACATTTTGACTGTTTCATTTCCTTTAAATATTTGAACTATGAAATAAATCCTGCCAAAAAACAGCAGGCCAAATGTATACATACAGTTTGTGGTAATCAAATCACCACCACCTTGTTTCAGAAATTCAACTTTATCAGAATTTTATTATAAAACTTTCCATTATGAACCCCTCTGATGCCATCTTGCTTTTTCCTTGGCTATCCCCACCTTGCAGATAATTTCTATCTTGAATTTTATGTTAAATTATTCATATGCTTTTTAAGTAGTTTTATTCTTATATATTATTTCGGCTTACCTGTTTTGGAAATTGTGCAAATGAAATTAATCCAATTGTATTGTTCTGTGGTCCTTGTTTTGTTCAATCATATGTTTGTGAACTATCCATGCTGATGTATGTAGTTGAAATCCTTTCATTTTAACTGTTATATAGTATTCCAGGGAATATTTTAATGTATCCATTCTAAAGCCGTTAGATTTTTGAGTTATTTCCTTCAGTAAGGCTTTTTATTTTATCGTTACATGGCAGATGCTCTTAAAAAGCATTCATTGATTTTTTTTTCATTTTTTGACACAATCAATCACTTCCTCCTTCCTGAAGAATGCTCTTCTTTGGGCTTTTGTAATACCACACCTTCCTGCTCTTAATGCTTACCTCACTTGGAGCTCGTTCCTGTTGCGTATGTTGGTTCTTCCTAGCCAGTAAATGTTGGGATCCACCAAGAATCAATCTCCAGGCTAGACTATATAGAACTGTTTGTTAAATATCATCTGTACACTGAGGACTTCCACATTTTTATCACTAACCTCATCACCTCTCCTGATCCAGACCCATGTATCTGATTGCTCTTACTTGATGTCATCACTTGAATGTCTAAGAGGCATCTCAGACTTACTATGTGTAACAGATAACTCTTGATTTGTCCCTTAACGATATTTTCCCCAGTTTTTCACCATTCATTATCCATTTACCCATTCATCTAGGCAAGCAGCTAGGAGTTACCTTAACTTCTCCTCTTCCTTCCACCCAATATCAAATTCATCAGAAAGTTCTATTGACTCTAATCTGGGTGTGGTGGTGCAAGCCTGTAGTCCCAGCTACTTAGGAGAATCTCTTAAGCCCAAGAGTTGGATACCAGCCTTGTTGATATAGCAAGACCCTCATCTCGAAAAAAAAACCCAAAATAAAACAAACAAAAAAGTCCTGTTGACTCTACATTCAAATATATTTCTAGTCTGAGTACTTCTACTCGTGTATTTCTAGTCTGAGTATTTCTATTCATGTGACCCTATTTATTCTACCACTGTTTCTTGCATGAACGAATGCAAAAACCTCCATGCTCATCCCCTACTATATCCTAATATACACAATAGCCAGAACACTCATGAATAATGTTAAATAAAATGTGTCACTCTCTTGCTTGAATCCTCTAGGGTCTTCCTGCCACATTTTCAATAATGAACCTACATGCCTACATGATCTGACTCCTATCCACCTCTCTGTTTTTTGTTTTTGTTTTTGTTTTTGTTTTTGTTTTGTTTTGAGATGGAGTCTCACTCTATTGCCCAGGCTGGAGTGCAGTGGCATAATCTCAGCTCACTGCAATGTCTGCCTCCTGGATTCAAGCGATTCTCCTGCCGCAGTCTCCCCAGTAGTTGGAATTACAGGCACTTGCCACCATGCCCAGCTAATTTTTTGTATTTTTAGTAGAGTTGGGGTTTCACCGTGTTAGCCAGGATGGTCTTCATCTCCTGACCTTGTGATCCGCCCACCTCAGCCTCCCAAAGTGCTGGGTTTACAGGTGTGAGTCACCACACCCAGCCTCCACCTCTCTTATATCAGCATCCAGCACTGTCCTTCTCCTAGTCACATTGGCCTTAGGTTCTTCCTTGAACAGACTAAGATGGTTCCCATCTCCAGTGCCTTTGTAATTATTCTTTCTGCCTAGAATATTTCCCAAGATCCTTATGTAGCCTATTCATTTATTTCCCTGCAGTCTCTTTTCAAATATCACAAGAGCTTCTATGTCCAGTTTTATATAAAATGGTAACCTTACCATCACCCTGCATTCCCTTACCTACTTTTATTTTTCTTCATAGAATTTGTCTTCAGGTAAAAATCTATCATTAATTCCACAACCCTCGTGCAACCTGTATCCTCTGCTAGAATAGTAGGTTCTATGAGTGCAGGTATTCTGCTGTTCAAATCTACATCCATTGTATGCCACTTGGCTTGTACTAGGAGTTTAATAGTTCTTGGCTCAGTAGTAAATAAATGCACATTCCTTTGATTCTTCCTTGACTAAAGTGTTCATGCTTCACGTTCCAAAACACTTTTTCCAAGAAAACTTTTCAATAACCATAATTTGAAGAAGAGCAGAGGTATATATGTCCAGGACCCTACTCCTTAGGATATTTCCATATTTGAGTGTAAACATGAAACCAATTTCTTCTACTTCCTCTTTCCTCCCCTCTGCCTTCTCTCTACTCTCCCCAGCCTGCCCCCCCAAATTTCTATGTGACAGTGAAAATATAAATATTCCTCCTTTTCCTGCATACTTATATTTTACCACATGTGTTATTTGAAGCACGATTTTCAGTCACAGTTGGAGAAATGGAGGCAAGAGTGACATTTCTGGTCTAATTTGCTTCCTTGGTCCATTTGAAGGCATCTCTTTCCTAATCTCATCACTGTATATTATGTATTTATCTCTCTAATTTATCTTAGAAGATTATGAAAAGTATAAAACCCCATATTTAGGTAGTACTGTCATCATCATTGCCCTTCAGTTTGTTTAAGAGAAATTGAATTTGTTTAAGAAACAAGAATTTGTTTAGGACAAGATCAGAGGTGTCATAGATTCACTTAAATGGTGTTGTTTAATTTCTAGGAGTTGAGGAGTGCTGAAACAATTGGTCGTACCATCATATCTCCAGCTATTTCTGGGAAGGATTTTGTGATAACTGAAGGCACATTGGTCTTTGAACCTGGCCAGAGAAGCACTGTATTGGATGTCATCCTAACACCAGAGACAGGATCTTTAAATTCATTTCCTAAACGCTTCCAGATTGTCCTTTTTGACCCAAAAGGTGGTGCCCGAATTGATAAAGTGTATGGGACTGCCAACATCACTCTTGTCTCAGATGCAGATTCACAGGCCATTTGGGGGCTTGCAGATCAGCTACATCAGCCTGTGAATGATGATATTCTCAACAGAGTGCTCCATACCATCAGCATGAAAGTGGCCACAGAAAACACAGATGAACAACTCAGTGCCATGATGCATTTAATAGAAAAGGTGAGTTCTTGTGAATATTAGTAATTTGTTTAGTGAAATTTTGTAAATTTAAAAACCCAAGTAAAACCAAAATCCCATTCTCTGTTAACATTGGTTATTATGAAATTATGATAAAGTTAGATTTCTGAACATAGGAATAGAATACATCATATCTGACACTGTCCTCTTGCTTGGATATGACTGATGCCTCTTTGGAAATCTCAGTCTTAGGCTTGGAGAATGACCTAGTGCAGTAGTAAAGACAGCCTAGTGCATGAAAAGAAGGTTCCAGAGGTTGGAAGCTATAGGCAGTTGGCAGCTCTCCAGAAACTGGCCAATTAACTTTGTAGTTTGAGCCTCAGTTTTTTTAGTCCATTAAGAAAAAGGACTTGAACTAGATTATCTACATAGTCCTTCCAGTTTAAATGCCATGGAATAGAAATTATCACCCTCTGCTTGTTCTTTAGTCCTCACGGGCGCTGGAAACTTTCACAGAGAAGAAAAATTAAGAAATGACTAGATAATTTCAGACATTCCATTTGGTATATACTTGTACAAAACAGATTTTATTTTAAACCTATTTACTTACACCTCTGCAAATGATGGAATTAAATGGAGATCTGAGAGCCTAAGAATATAAATTTTGAAAGATATCTATAAAGTTATTACTTAAAAAAGGCCTCCTTTGGAGGTTTACTTTGGGCTTTCTTATCAAGATATTTCTTATCAATTTATTTATATACAAGAACTGAATGTTTTGAGTACATACACATGAATGTATAATTACTACGTCTCTTGCATAGTGACCTTTAAATACTTTAGATGTTTACAATGGGGTTTTAGATAGTCGTGCATACGTTCCATCCAGTGGTAACTCTTAAAATACAATGCTTGAAGAATAGAAAAGAAAATTATAAAGTACAGAGGTAAAAAGAGCAGGCCATGGCAAACATCTTATAAAGCAAAGGGAAGCGATTGCTATTCCATGCAGAGAAAATTCTGCAGTAAAAACTCACTCCACAAAATATTATTACTTGAATTTTCTAATGGCCCAATGGCATAGGACAATGCCAAGTTGTTTTTGGCCAGCGAAAGAGAAAGAATGTCCAGTAATTACATTTTAGGGAAGAAAACAGGACCTCACTTCATATGATTTAGGGAAAATATATGGAAATTCTGCTACTTTTTGTTCTCAATAAGTTATGTGTGTTAACCAAGTTATTATTGGTTAAGAATCAACACTTACTTCAGTAGAGTTGTCAGATAGTACATCTTGATTGTTAGTTTCATGAATAATACAATGGAATTATAAAAGTAGCTCCTATGGGAAAATGTAATCAACTTTTTTTGAGTAACCGTTAGCAAACAGTACAATTTTCTCATATATGAAGATACTTAAATAAATAACCTGGGAATACTTGGAGGAATAAAATATATTTTAAATGTTATAAAAATATTGTAATATTGTAAAATATTGCCTGTAATCCCAGCACTTTGGGAGGCGGAGGCAGGTGGATCACTTGAGGTCAGGAGTTCAAGACCACCCTGGCCAACATGTGAAACCCTGTCTCTACTAAAAATACAAAAATTAGCCGGGCATGGTGGCACATGCCTGTAGTCCCAGCTATTCGGGAGGCTGAGGCAGGAGAATCACTTGAACCCGGGAGGTGGAGGTTGCAGTGAGCCGAGATGGTGCCACTGCTCTCCAGCCTGGGCAATACAACAAGACTCCATCTCAAAAAAAAAAATTGTAAAATCAAGTAGAAAACATCATTTGAATTCTTAAAAGACAATGACTAGTATTTTATTTCAGCTGAAGCCTTCTTTGCTCTGGTTATTTTCAAATCAAGTTATTGTCACTACTTTTTAAAAAATAGTATGATATAGTATATTGTACTCTCAAATTCCTTTTTTATATGTACATCAATACTGAAATCTGTTGATTTAACTGACTTAATAATTATAGAAATATATGTTACATATGTACATACAGAAAATATATAAAGCAAACAAAAATTCTACTAACATAGACTTCAATAAATGGAAATTCATACCTTGTTCTGCAATAAGAAGATTCAATATATGGACACAACAGTTTTCTGTAAATTAACCTATTAATGCATTGTAATTCCTATCAATATATCATTAGGTTGTTTTGGGGTTATTTTTACATTGATAAAATGATACTAAAGTTTACCTGAAAGTGTAAACATGTGAAAATGGGCAGAACTTTCCTGAAAAAGAAGAAAAAGGAGAGGGACCTTGTCCTAGCAGATATGAAAACGTATTTGAAATATGGTGTTACTGTGATTAAAGGGGCACTGGGGCAGACATAAACATTCACATCAATGGAATAGAACAGAAAGTTCAAAAACTGAAGCATAGATGAAAATTTTTTATATGATAAAGGTGCTATTTAAAAATCAATGGGTCAAAAATATTATTCAGCAAATAGTGTTGAGATGGCTGATGTAACAATTTGAAAGCAAAATAGAGCTGAACCTTATCCTAAATTCTACCCCAAATAAATTCTAAACAGATCAAATATTTCAGTGTAAAACTGAAACCATGAAAGTAGCAGAAAACGTGGATCAGTCATTTCATTGTTTTAGTTTAGAATGGGGAAGATCTTTCTAAAGCCTCAGACAAAACCCAGAAGCCACAAAGGAAATGACTGATAACTTGACCACATACAGTTTAAATAAAATTTCTCTTAGCATACACCAAAGCAAAGTGAAAACACAACTGATGAGTGTGGGGAACATTTTTGCAAATACACGTGTGATGAGAATGTTTATTTCAGCATTACTTATAACAATAAAACTGGGAAAAACGATAGCCATTATGAGGGGCCTGACTAAATGAATGCATAAAATATATTTAAAAACGCAAGAAATACATATTTTATATTTTAAACATAGCAATAATAATGAGAATAATAAAACAAGTACTGAAAATGTAGATTATCACATAAAGATAAGTTTCAAAACTTACCAAATAAAAATAAGGAATGCTCAGTTAAGTTTGAATTTCAGATAAACAACAAATACATTTTTTAGTATAAGTATATTGCAGATACTTATTTGGGACATATTTATACCAAAAAGTTATTTTTGCCTGTCTAAAATTCGAATAAGGTCGTTTGTACTTTACCTGGCAAACCATTCATATATGCCATATGAAATTATATACACTCTAAAATAACCTCAAATTAAAAAGGACAGAATAGAACTTCCAAGTACTGGAAGGTACTTCATTCTATAAGATCTTATATTTTAAGTGAAATTGTTTTATATTTTCAAATTTTATTTTCCCCCACATTCTGAGTTCTTTGAAACAAAATCAATTATATACAATGTATTTCTTTTAAAAGATCTCAATAAATCTTAGGTAATATTATTACACATGCTAGAAGTGGCAGAAGTATTATACTAAAAAAGAGCATCAGCTTTAAATGCCTCACTATAAAGACTTTCTGTATGAAATCCAGCTGTGGGTTCAGGCAAATTTTTGCTATGACAGAATATTCTATCCCCTGATTTTCCCAGGCATAGTGAAATAAAAAATATTTTAAAAGTTCTTAGTCGTCTTAATAGCAAGAACAGTCTAAAACCCCCGTGAATCTGATATGCTAACTTTGAATTTCGTCAGGTTTTGATTTTGTGGTTATCAAAGCTTGGCAAAGCCCATCAGGAGGTGTTGACTCTAATTTTTTGTTCTGAAACACTTGAAAGAGGAATAATTAGTTCTGTAGAAGTCTGACAGACTATCCCCTACCTCCAAAGGCCTCTGTCTTTGTCTTCTATCCTGACAACTTTTTAAGTTTTTCCATGGTTGATTCAGGTCTTCTACTTGTTCATAAGGCAATTTCAGTAATGTTGGGAGTTCTTTTGTTGTTTGTGTAAACTGGCCTTGTGGAGCCAGCCTATTTCTTTTCATCATATACTTTTTAATAATAGATACCTTATATTTCAAGAATTAGTTTTTACACTTGATTTATTCTGTAATCGTACTAACAAAGATTTTGAATTAACTCTATTTTCCTGGCTGGTTTTGCATTGCATGCTCGAGGTAATTTTGACTGACTTGTCTGTGAACTGAATCAGCTCAGGTGGTTGCTTTTGGACAAGCAAGTGGGGAATGTTGCCAGGCAGTGTAGGGCGGCTGTCAGGAGCACCTCTTAGGCTTCATGGTCACCAATTGTGTGCGAACACAATTGTGTGCAAACAAAAAGGGCAAGTTAGTCATCCTCCTTCTGCCTTAGTTTCCCTAACTGGAGGCAAAACAAAGACAATAGGACCTTCCTCACAGGTTGTTGTGAAGATTAGTTGCTAGAAAGTGCTGAAAACTACAAGGTCCCTGTACTAACTGAGTGTTATAGAAATGGCCTTTTTGTTTCAGTTTTGTGTGCTTTACTAAAGAAACTTTCTATTTTTTTTGAATATGAATGAAAGTGTGGGTAGCCATAGAATCCCTGGATCACAGCCTTTAATTCTTACAATTCTGAACATATTGCTTTGCTGACTTCTGACATTTCATTTTTAGAAAAGTTGGAAGTTAAACTAAATTTTTGTTTTTCTGTTGGTAATATTTTTCCTATCTGGTTTCTGGTATGATTTTTTTTTTTACTCTTGAAATAATATTTTTTAAAATCACCCAGATATATCTGGTGTTGTCTCTTTTTCTAATTTTCCCTAGTATAAAAGCAATCTCTACATTTTTAGACAGGAATATTTCTTCAGCATATTAAGGAGCTGTGTTATTTTTTGCCTCTGCCTGCTCTTTTATATATACAATTGTATCTTAGGGATTTGTCAAGATTTGTCCTACTAGCCTGTTATCTTTTCTCTGAGTTCTGGGAGATTTTCTTGAGCTTGTTTCCATTTATCATATTCAGTTTGCTTGTTTCAGTGTCCAGTGGTTGTGCTCCGTCTCCATTTGTAATTTTTGCATTGCTAAATTTTTATTCTGTGTCTTTTATATTTCCCTATGGGTTATTCTCCACTCTGCCTTACTATCTGGGAGATGACTAGTCTTATAAATGCCAATCTTGGGCTCTGCCGTGAGCTTGGAACTGTACTAGATTACAAAGTCATAAAAAAAATGAGGAACATGATCCACTTTCACAATGAGCTTGAAACAGATAAATTATTTCAAGGTTGTCATAAGTTCACTGACAAAGTTACATGCAAATTACAAAGAGAGTGATAACGTAGGTTGGTAGATGGGGCATAGTGTAAGAATCATAGAAAAAGTGATGACTTTTAGAGTTTGAGGAAGTAATAGGCACTTATCAGAAGGTAATGGAGTAAGTGGCTTCACACCGATGCTCAAACAATAAAGATGTGGTCCCCCGTCATTCTGGATTTTTCCTCCTTTTTTCCCCTGTCTCTCAAAAAAAACAAATAACCCACTTTTTTTTTTTAAGTAGGAAGGGTCATACTTATTGAAAAAGGCAAAAGTGACAGGAGCTCTTGACTAATCTTGAAAAGGATTTTCTCATTTGGTGCTTTAAATATTTAGTGATTGTGGTAGCTTCTGTTTACTGAAAAACAAAATTTGCCACTATTATAAACAAATATTCTTGAGATATTTATTTCCTTGTTTGTTGGTCAGAAGAATAAGAATCCCTGGGGTAGATGTAAAAGTGAGACTAATTTTTACTCATGATGTTAATTACTGTAGTTAAAATTAAATAATCTGTGCAGGCATTTAGGACATTATCTAATGATTAAGTAGAAAATATTTTGGTGGTTATGCCTTTTCTTTATAGATGATTATTTATGCCTTTTCAACTGCAAATATATATATTTGAAATATAATTTTGATACCAATTTCTCTTAAATTTTCATAGGTTTATCCTTACTAATGTTAATAACTATTAATAAGGAACACACACACACATATATATAGCATATAATTTAAGAAATTTCTTTTCATAGATATATTTTTATACTTAGATTCTTTTTCCAGATAACTACTGAAGGAAAAAATCAAGCTTTCAGTGTTGCCAGCCGAACTCTTTTCTATGAGATTCTTTGTTCTCTTATTAACCCAAAGCGCAAGGACACTAGGGGATTCAGTCACTTTACTGAAGTGACTGAGAATTTTGCCTTTTCTCTGCTGACTAATGTTACTTGCGGCTCTCCTGGTGAAAAGTAAGTATCTTTTAATATATTAGCAGTACCTTTTATGCATTTTTTTCACTGTTGACAAAGCAATATGTAATGCAAAATGACATTTAGATGATGTAACGAAGAACGATACAATCAATGCATTGTACCTCTTGGGCAGTTGAAGTTACTTATTTGAAGGAAACATAGCAGGTACATCAAAAAAATAAATGTATACTGTCAACAATATATTCCACTTATTTTGAAGTGTTTTTTGAAAGTAACAAAAGCCTTACTGTTTACTTTTAGTTATTTAATGAGTGAAAGATACATTCTGAATAGAAAAAAAAAAGAGAGATTACAGCCTTTAGGAGTGTTTTGATGTGCTATTAATTGTGCTTTCCCCAATCACAAACAATTGTGATTGTTTTGTCCATTTGGAGACAACTCCCAGACTGTTGTTGAACTTCAGGCTAGTTGTCAGAAAGCTAGCAAGAAGAAAATGAAAAAATAAAATGTGGCTCATGTTCATTATTAACTACATAATTAATTTTATAACTATATGTTAACATACCTGTATACTATAGGTACTATACTAATTACCTGTATATTAACTATATATATATTTTTAGACGGAGTTTTGCTCTTGTCGCCCAGGCTGGAGTGCAATGGCGGGGTCTTGGCTCACTTCAACCTCTGCCTCCTTGGCTTGGGTGATTCTCTCACCTCAGCCTCTCTAATAGCTGGGACCAGAGGCGTGCACCATCACACCTGGCTAATTTTTGTATTTTTTGTAGAGATAGAATTTCACCATGTTGCTCAGGCTGGTCTTGAACTCCTGGGCTCAAGCAATCCACCTGTTTTGGCTTCCCAAAATGCTGGGATTACAAGCGTGAGCCACTGTGCCCAGCCCAATGTTAGTTCCTAGGTCACAAGACATACGGAGTTCAAAGAGATAGTCAATCCAGATAGAAAAAAGTTCTAAGAGAGAACAAGGGATAAAATAATAATAATACAAATGATATTAATTATACCTCTGCTATAGTCCTGACATTGATTTAAATTGAACAATATCGATTGCCTTTGTTAATAGGTAAAAACAGTATAATGAAATTTCCATGTGGTTCAACCTAATCCTTGCTAAAAGTTGTGCTATTATTTTGTCCTTACAGAGATCATTTTAAGTAGCTATTCAGGATTTGAGTGAGGGCTTTTAGTACCCCTATTTACAGATGTAGACACTAAGGCTAGAAATCTTACACAGCTTGCCAAGAGTCACACAATTAGTTCATGGAGAGGCCTGGACTCAACCCCAGACTTACTTGAGTCTACAGCCCCTGCTGGACACCTGTGGTCAGAATAGATTGTAACCACCTACTTCATAGCAAAATCTGCCCCCTCCAGCCCCATGGCTCTGAAGTGCCCTAGACATTCATCCCAGATCAGTGCTAGGGTGTGACTTGAGGTAAAGGTACAGAATCAACATATCCCTATACTCTACTCTTCCTTTAATTTTGATGAGTGAGTCCTGGAAATTGAGATTTTCTTAATGTGCAAAATCAGAAAAACCTCATGTGGGGCTTTTGAAAGGATTCTTCAATCCTCACCGCTGCTCCTAAATGTCCATATGAATCCAATGATTAATAGTTCAGCTCCTTAGTGCCTCTTATAAATGTCTCTAATGCTGTATTCAGAAACCTCTGAAATGGATCATTTATTTGCTTCAAGTAAGTTTGCACTCACTGAGGCCACAGTATGCATTTGTGTGTGTGTGTAGTCAAGAATACCTGTTATTGTTTTCCCCTGTTGAACCATGTTCAACTATTTTGTTCAATGAAATCAAGCAGTTCATAGCTTTGCAATCCCCACAATCTCATTCATCTTTTCCATTTTCCCCATATCTCTATAAGATCACCAGCATGTTAAAATCACCAGGTTGTCTTAGATGTGAACCATCTACCTTGCTGTGCATATTGAGTCCCATATCTGTGCCTTCAAAGGCCCAGTGAGAACTCAAGAGCTTATAAGATGCACAAAAAGAGTGGCCTTTTCTGTTTTGTTGACTGCTGTATTCCTCAGGCCTAGAATAGTGTCTGGTATGTGGTAGATTTTCAATGGTTACAATAAAATGAGGGAGTAGAATGAGTAAATGAATCAACATGTTTTCTGCCATATGCTTCCACTAAATAGACTTACCTTTCCTTTTGAGTTGTCTAGGAAGAGGAAACAGCGTGTACAGTGGCAGTCAGGCAAGAATTAGCACGGTATGTTTGGGGAGCTCATCAGTTTTTTAAAGATTGAACATGGAGTGAGCTAGGTAGGGTGTGTGTGTGTGTGTGTGTGTGTGTGTGTGTGAGAGAGAGAGAGAGAGAGAGAGAAAGAGAGAGAGAGAGAGAATGAATCTGACTTTGGATTTTAGAGACATTATATCGAGAAGAGTGTTAAAGTTTAGAGAATAGGGCAAATAAAGAAATAGGAAAACCACATAGGGGATTACTGTTCAGGTAAAAGAAATGAGGACTGAAATTAAGGCAGGGACATGGGAGGGTGTTACCTTGAAAATAATTAGGTGGTAGAATTAATATGAAGATGACAAATTGAACACAGAAAATAAGAGAGAGATCAAGACTAGTTTGTTTACTCAGGAAGCCCTAATGATGCCGAACATTCTGATATGCATTATTTATACATTGTCTTGAGCAATATCAAGGGTGTCTGCTGAGAGTTAAGCATTTGGGGAGTGAGCAAGGATATTGAGGAGAATGACGGAATCTAGAACAATCACTTGGAAGCCAAGTAAAAATAATGCCAAGTGGCACTGAGGGTCCAACTGAGGTTGGTCACTGTGAATTTGCAGTGATGCCAATCTACATGTCAATGTGGGAGTTTTCCCCCTCATATCAACTTAGGTATAAAGCAGGCTGTGGGATCGATCAAGGTGAGTGCATTTGAGGGACATAGGTGTCATAGGATAAGGTGTCAGGGAAATTATGGTTATCAGCAAATAGGAGGTGTCAGGAATTTGTTAGGCTTGCATCAAGGTTAGGAAGAGTCACTGCATGCGGTGATGTTCTTAGTTTGCCAAGATAACAGAGTCCCTGACTGGACTGTCCCTAACTGGACTGACTCTCAGTAGATGACAAAGAGTGGGAGGGGAAAAGGGATGTGGAGTCACATGTATGAGGTTCACTGGTCTCTTCCACATTGTATCTGGTCAGGGTGTCTGCAGTGACACCTTTTAGGCTGAGAGTCACCACTGAAGATGTGGTAACTTCAGATTAAAAGATGAGATTTTGACAAGTTATGGTGGAGGTGGAGGTATGTAAGGTCCATACAAATTGAGGTGTTTCAATAGGAGACATGGACAAAGGACCTAGAGCCCCAGGTGAATAAATGGATTCAGTTCAGATATTTGAAGGCACCAATTCAAATAGGGTAGCTGAGGTTACAGAGGAGATTTTTTTAGAGGATGTATCACTACAAGAAAAAGTTGACCCTTACTCTTTCTTTTCCTGACTCAGTTTAAAATTCTGTGCTCCATTTCCTACGTCTAGGGTCTTGACAAGATATCATGTAAATCTGTGATGTAGTTATACATGCTCTACATCTATTGTGACATATATAACTTTTAACATTTAATGCATAAATCTTACCCCAATATTCTAATATTCTCTCAACTTTTCCAGGCAGGTTTAAGATCTGATTTATCTATGTGTCTCCTGATTGTTTGCAAACGTGATGGGTCAGCCAACAGGATGCATCTGATTCTCTGGGGGACTGGTTACAAATATAAATTCCTAGAACCCCTAATCCCCTCCCTCAGTAGGGATTCTGATTTAGTAAATCTGCGATGTAATCTAGAAATCTGTACTTTAAAACAAACTTCCAAGTAATTTCAATGCACACTGAAGTTTAGAAGCAATTTCACTGAGTCCAGGCTCTTATTATGCCTAGTAGATCTTCAAAACAGATTTGTTAAGTGAAAAAAGATCACTGTTCAGTGCTGTTTCTCTTGTCAGTCAAATAAGATTATATTAGCCAGGCTCTGGTGGATTAGAAAGGCATGAGGTAAACTCTTTTTTTTTTTTTTTTTTTTTGAGACGGAGTCTCGCTCTCTCACCCAGGCTGGAGTGCAGTGGCGCGATCTCGGCTCACTGCAAGCTCCGCCTCCCGGGTTCACGCCATTCTCCTACCTCAGCCTCTCCGAGTAGCTGGGACTACAGGCGCCCACCACCACGCCTGGCTAATTTTTTGTATTTTTAGTAGAGACGGGGTTTCACCGTGGTCTCGATCTCCTGACCTCGTGATCCGCCTGCCTCGGCCTCCCAAAGTGCTGGGATTACAAGCGTGAGCCACCGCGCCCGGCCTGGCGTGAGGTAAACTCTTGTTGAAAACATGGGCCTAGATATATAAAGTTTATGATGTTCTTAAATAAAGCGAAGGGCTTTAGCTCAGTGGGGGACATGCTTTTCTCAACCTATTTGAGCAATGCTGATGTGACTAACATAGAAAAGCACACTTTTAAAGACATAGATTTCATCTTTATAGCCACAGATTTCATCTTGATATCCATAAAACAGTTTTCAAAAACCTATGTTTTAGGTCACTAGGAGGATCAAGCAAGAGGATGCAGAAAATTCTGTGCAAAAAATCATGACAATTATCCACAAAAGAACTGAAGGCACATTCTATCTACTGCTTCTGGGTTTGTTGTGTGATTGTTATACATAAAGAATAGAATCCAAGTGTAATGCACTCTAACAAATGTAAGTGGATATATGTATTCAAATACATGCCATTTTTACGGACCTTTGCTTTTCTGTTGTAGAAGCAAAACCATCCTTGATAGTTGCCCATATTTGTCAATATTGGCTCTTCACTGGTATCCTCAGCAAATCAATGGACACAAATTTGAAGGAAAGGAAGGAGATTACATTCGAATTCCAGAGAGGCTACTGGATGTCCAGGATGCAGAAATAATGGCTGGGAAAAGTATATGTAAATTAATCCAGTTTACAGAGTATGGCAGCCAACAGTGGTTTATAAGTGGAAACAATCTTCCTACCCTGAAAAATAAGGTAATCTTTCATTTAAAACACTTATGTGGTTGGAATCTGATTTATTTCTTTAGCAGGCACACTCGGAATGCATTTGTTTGATCACAGTTTTGATAAGTGCTACACATGGTGAACTAATATGAAATGTGTTCCATCTTTATGAACTATTTGTAGAAAGTTTAGTTTCTAAATGAGTTGGAAATATTTCCTTCATGTTTTGAGTAAAATACATATTACATGTGTGGGGAAAGTAAAAAATATATAGCTTTAACTAATATACTATTACGTACTTAACTTTTAATGAAGTCATCCAGTTAGAGTCAAAGTGAGTGTTGTCAGCTGAAGACTGCTGAATGGCTAAGGCGGGGTAGAAAGGGCACAATGGAAAACCAATCGGATGTCCTGCATGCATAAGTAAGCTAATACTAACAGTGAGAGAAAACAAGTGACTGTAGCTACTAGAAAAATGAAGTCAAGTTCAGGGTAAGAGACTCAGTCATTATACCAATTGTAAAACATCATTATATGTTCTGTTGTTTTTAACATTCTAGGTATTATCTTTGAGTGTGAAAGGTCAGAGTTCACAACTCCTGACTAATGACAATGAGGTTCTCTACAGGATTTATGCTGCTGAGCCTAGAATTATTCCTCAGACATCTCTGTGTCTCCTTTGGAATCAGGCTGCTGCAAGGTACTTATTAATAAGTTAAAAAAATCAGAATTTGGTCCTTCCCCATTTTGGTGCCAGTGAGCTTAATGTTTTGTACTGAGCATAGATGGTGGCCCCAGATGACATTAGACTGGAAAATAACCTCCACAATAAATAAGAGGAAGCAGCATAGGAAATGGTCTAGTATTGTTCTGATGGCAAATGCAGCCCAGCATTTCAATATGTGGGTAGCACATTATTTACTTTTTCATTTTTACTACTTTCATGGGATGTAGCATGAGTTTTGCTCAGTTCTGATAACCTTGAAGTTACTAGTAAATTTATTGGGCAGGAACGAAATTCCTTCTTTTATCCTTTCCATTTGGGCTTGTGGTTCTGGAAGCTGATGCCTTGTGTTTAAGAGGAATCAGCGGGAATTTATAATTCTAGTCCACATGGCTTGGAGTACATTTTGAGATTAAATCCATGGACACAAATGGGAAGGAAAGAATCATTCTTTCTTTGAATCTCCTCGGCCTCAAGCCTCAGGTTTCTGAGCAATTACAGTCACTAGGAGCTCAGTCAATGCTGCAGGATCAGGCAGTGCTGGCCTAGAAGGGTCTAGGGTTCCTGTCAGCCGCTTGATTTTGTTTATTACTGAATTTCAGCCACGCAAACTAAAATTCTAAATAGGTTTAATATAATAGCTTAGTTTGGTAACCAACTTTCCTCAAAAACACTGAAATTTCTGCTCTCTTTCTCTTAAAAAAATTCCACTTGAAATTTCTTCCTAGGTTTAAAACAGATCTTAAACCTAATAAATAGATACTCTGAAATCTTCAATATATAATTAATAATGAGTGTTTCAAGCTGCATCTGGAGTTTAGGTAAGGAAGTTTTAGGTCCTTAAAAAAGTAAAGAAATTAAGACGCATTTTAAGGGAAGAGGCTCAAGCGATAGTCTGAGGAAGGCTCAGAAGGCTTGGCATCAGATGCAATGTTTGCTAAAATCATGACATGGTTTTTCTGCTAAATTAGCCAGAATTCATAAAGGAAACACTTTTAAGAACCTTAGAAAACATACACATAAGTCACTTCAAAGTAGAAAAAAATTGAGGAAGAAATCTTAGATAACAATACAAGTAATTTATGTGGTTGAAAATAAAAGGACTTGTGGAAAACAAAAAACAAAAAGAGTCAACACATATCACAGCCATGTTGTTCTTGTGGGAGTTTTGAATGCTAGAGAAGAGTGCCTTTTATTGAACATGTCGGGTAGATTTGCTAGATTAGGTAGGAATTTGTACTGCCCTGTTGAGAGGACAAGCTCCTTTGGTACCAGTAATGCCTTCAAAGCTTTGGTTGGTATTTAGGCTGCTTCTTAAGACATCCTGTGGAATCTGTTATGTCATGTCCTGGGCAAGATATTCCCTTCACTGTTTCTTCTTGAAAATGTGGTCTACTTAAGTCTTGAGTAAAGAACACTTAAGTTCAGTAAGCTATTTTTTCTTTAAAAACCATCTCAACACCTTAAGTATTGATGAAAGAGGAAAAATGACTATTGTGTTTTTGCCCTAGCTGGTTGTCTGACAGTCAATTTTGCAAAGTGGTTGAGGAAACTGCAGACTCTGTGGAATGTGCCTGTTCACACATGTCTGTGTATGCTGTCTATGCTCAGACTGACAACTTGTCTTCATACAATGAAGCCTTCTTCACTTCTGGATTTATATGTATCTCAGGTCAGTGACAGTATTTTTGAATCAATGGTTATAAATATTCATGAAAATGAAAGTCTGTTTTCCCATAATCCTTTTATATATGCAAGATGCAGACATACCATAATTCATCAGCACTAGGAGAAAACAAACTTTTTCATTGTCTTATTCATTAATTAATTCAACAAATATTTATGGAGGGCCATCTCTATACTGAGGATACAGTAAAGAATGAGACACAGTTTCACCCCATAAAGAATATGTAATACAGTGTAGGATAGAAGCTAGATAATAGGTAAGGAAAGGCTATAGTTTATAGTACCATGGTTTAGAGGGCAGGTTCTGCAGTTACAATGTGAGGACTATGTAACAGATTAAGTAATACATACAAAGAATTTTCCAAAAAATACATGCAAAGAATTTTGTATTTTTATTGTTTTTAAAGCTACCTCATGGTTAGATTTTGTATTCTACAACTTAAGAATTGTGAATATGCCAACCACTGTGTTAAAAAATAAATCATCTTTCACATTCCACATCTAGGCCTCATTTTTGGCAGTAAGAAGAAATTAAATTGTATTAATGTCTGTCAAACTATTTACCTACAACTTAACAATAGAAGTATTATTATTTGCTGTATTAATTATATGGTTGGGCATCTGAGAATTCCTTAAACTATAATTCTATGCCCCACCCTCACCCATTCTGTGCCCTGATTCTCTTCTTTCAGCCCCACAACTTTTTCTATGAACAAGGTGCTATACAGTGAATTAAATTAAGAGCTGGGCATAGGGTAATGGTTAAAAAATGCAAACTTTGGAGCCAGACTGCTTGGGTTCAAATTCTAATTATGCTGTTAGCTAGTTGTGGGACCTGGATCAAATTACTTAGTTTCTCTATACTTCATTTTTCCCACCCATGATATTTGATTATAAATTGTGTCTGTGTAACAGGGTGATAAATATATGAAGTCAGACATTTCTAACATTCTGCTTTAGTGATATTTTGTCTGTAAATGTGATTATTACTGAATGCATATCTCTCGTATTTGGTATGTAAACAGTCTAATAGTCATTATCTTTTAGGAAGTTTTTCTGGAGATAGAATCAAGTAATTAATTACTATTCTTTGTTCTGGTTGCCAGTCTTTCCAATATAACTTTATTTTATATAGTTATAAATTTTCTTTAATGTATTTTAATTCTGAACTTAACTTCAATTTAATAGCAAGATAATAACTTCTTATTCTTAATATCTTTCATAAAGGATGACATTTCTTATTTAATAGAATCTTCTAGGTCCGTATAGTTCCAAAATCAGATGGAGACATCCTATTTTACTTTTATGCTAATATATTTAAAGAGCAAAGAAATTTTATGGAATGATGAAATAAAATCAAAAGATACAATGTTGAAATACAATCTAGATGTCATTTTACATGTTTCCATACAGACATAGGTTTATGTGCTGCTATGACCCACAAAATCCCTTGCTTGTTCCCAAAGACTGAATATATATAAAAAAAAAGGAGTTTTAAAAACTAAAGAGAGAATGTTATCCTGATTTTATAGAAAACTAGTAGGACTGACTATAATGAGTTTCCTGGAGAATCATTAATATATACCTGTATATCTTTTCTGCAACTTCTTCTAGAAAAGGCTACATGGATTTGCTCATATATTTGAGAATCAACACCTAAATGTTAGTATCTGCTTTTATCACTTTTGACTTGGAGTCATATTTGAAATTATTTTATTCTCTCTGTCCATGTCATATTGTTATGTAATTGCATGTTCTGTCAATAAGGAGACACAAAGTCTTGTCTTTGTACCTCAGTTTCAGCTCATCCCTCAGGGCTGGATGAATTCCCATCCCTCTGATGGATCTCCAGGAACCAGAAAAGGAATTTTATATATCTTATATTCATATTCTTTATATATCTTATATACATATTCTATAATTTAGGTCAGGACACATCGAATATCACTCTGAACTTGATAGAACTTGGCTAGTACTTTTCCTGAAATACAGCAATATACAATTAGACAGGAATTTAACCTTTTTTTAAAAAAACAGAGTAGATCACAATGTATCGGTACCAATTCTAGTTTGCAGTTCTGTTTACTATACTAGAGCAGAACTACCCAAATGATCAAAGTGTGTGAAATAGTTGTAGAGGCCAAAAAGCTTACCACTTCTCAGCTTAGAAAGATGAAAGAAAAGGGCATATACCTGTGACTTAAAATTGTAAACTAGTTTGCCAACTATCAGAAAATTAAACTAAGATCATTCCTTGAGGTTAAAATGAAAGGACAAATCATCCATTGCTGTGTGCATTAGAGTGCAGCATTATGGAACTCAACACAAAGATGGCTTGGGAGAAATATAACAAAATAATTACATAATAAAGCCATAATTTTGTAGTGTAATTATTAAGAAACTTCAGCATGGTTTGAGATACACATTGCTATTTTGAGGATGTCAAGGAAGCCTACTCTGCCTTCCCATAACTCTTTTGATATTGTGCTATCAAAGATAAGACTATTGGTTATGCTACTGCATTGAGTTTGACTCTGAATACAAGTCTTATATCTTGTAATCTTTTTTTTTTTTGGAGATGGAGCACCACCACACTTGGCAAATTTTTGTATTTTTTATAGAGATAGGGTTTTGCCATGCTGCCCAGGCTGGTCTCAAACTCCTGGACTCAAGCGATCTTTCCACCTCACCCTCTCAAAGTGCTGGGATTGCAAGTGTGAACCACCATGCCTGGCCAATATAGACATATTATTTGGGATGAATTTGGCTACAAGTAACAGAGGATAACTCAAAGATATCTTAAACAAATAGATTTAGTTCCCAGATTAATTAATTCAGTATCTTAATGGTGTTGTCAGGAGCCCAGGCTCTTCTCTTTTTATCCTCAAGGATTTTTTTCCCTCAGCTTTGTTTGTACGTTGTCTTAAGCTGGCTGTAGCAACTCTAAGCATCACACTAGCAATGTCCAGGCTTGCCAGGGGAAAAGCTCTTATTTGGGTCCAGTTTTAAAAGCAGTGAGAACTTTCCTAAAAGCCACCCAAAATGTTTTCCCTTGTGTCTTTTTGATCAGAATTATATTCTGTGTCCTTTCATAACTAGTCTGTGTCTTGGAGAAGATCCATATAGAAATACAGAGAGACAAGCACTGAAAGAGCAGTAAGGATTTATCTTTCTGAACATTGCCCAGCAGTCCCTGGCATATACTAGTTCATTGGTTGTTTTGTAGTGATGGTGGGAGTGAGGCAAGCGGGCGCAGGAGTTCCTACTATATTGCTCAGGCTGGTCTCTAAAACTTCTGGCCTCAAGCGATCCTCCTGCCTGAATCTCCCAAAGTGCTTGAATTACAGCTGTGAGTCACCACACCAACCTGATATACAGTAGTTTTAATAGATATTTGTTAAGTAAATAAATACACAGTATTGATCTGATGATATCCTCCAATAATGAGATGTATTTTTGCTGTGTGTCAAGTTCATACTTTCAAGTGCCATACCATATTTTTATAGCCATTTTTAATAAAAATTATTTTATTTATTTATTTTGAGATGGTGTCTCTCTCTGTTGCCCAGGGTGGAGTGCAATGGTGTGATCTTGGCTCATTGCAACTTCTGCCTTCTGGGCTCAAGCGAGTCTCCTGCCTCAGCCTCCTGGGTAGCTGGGATTACAGTCACCGTGCCTGGATAATTTAAAAAATTATTTTAAAATATGGCATATTCTTTCTTGCCTTCACTTAGGATAGTTTAACACAACACTCTCCAATAGAGTTTTCCAGGATGATGGGGATATTTTACAGTCTAGTATGGTAGCCACTAGTCACCAGTGGTGCCTGAGCCCTTGAAATATGGCTTATACAAGTGCAAAGCTGAATTTTTAAGTCTATTTCATTTTATTAATGAAAATTTAAATTTAAGGCTGGGTGCTGTGGCTCACGCCTTTAATCTCAGCACTTTGGGAGGCCAGGAGTTCAAGATCAGCCTGGGCAACGTAGTGAGACCCTGTCTCTACATAAAGTGAAAAAAAAAAATTAGCCAAGAATGATGGCACATGCTATAGTCCCAGCTACTCAGGTGGCTGAGACAGGAGGATTGCTTGAGTTCAGGAGTTCAAGGCTGCAGTGAGCTATGACCATGCCACTGCACTGCAGCCTGGGAGATTGAGCAAGACCCTGTCTCTTAAAAAATAATAATAATAATGAAAATTTAAACTTTAATACCCACATGTGACTAGTGGCTATTGTATTGAATAGTGTTAAGTTCAACCACCCTGTTTATCTGGAGTCTTGTCTCCTGGCAACCTCACCGCTCTAGAATAACTCCTTTCCCCTAATACACAGAACTTTTATACTGTAAAATGCTTCGTACTGACTTTTGTTCATACTAGAAATTTTTTTTTTTTTCTTTTTTTGAGACGGAGTTTCACTCTTGTTGCCCAGGCTGAAGTGCAATGGCATAATCTCAGTTCATTGTAACCTCCGCCTCCAGGGTTCAAGCACTTCTCCTGCCTCAGCCTCCCGAGTAGCTGGGATTACAGGTGCTGGCCACCATGCCCGGCTAATTTTTGTATTTTTAGTGGAGACGGGGTTTTGTGCCTTTAGCTTATTAGTAGCAGTAACCAAAAGGCATTATGCTGAGGAGAGAGTTGCAGAAACATGGGAATCAATAGTGATAAGCAACAAAAAGTAGAAAAAGTGACAAGCACAGCAGTTAGGTTGGTGCAAAAGTAATTGCAGTTTTTGAAATTAAAATTAATTAAAATTAGTTGCCAAAACCATCATTATTTTTGCACCAACCTAATACATTAGGTGGGATAATAAAAAAAAGCCTAAGCTAAAAAGCTAATAGTAGATTTAATAATGAAATAATGATAATTTGGTTTTATTTGGATTTATTTGTAGAGAAGGCAGACAGATAAACAGATAATTTATAAATATTTTAAGGAAAATTTCATGAGAAAATGTACTAATACTTGTCTTGTGAAGGAGTAAACTTATTTGGAAAGTATCTCTCATTCTTAAGTGATGCCAAGTAATAAAGATGTTTACAAACATATGTAATGTACATATGTAATTTATGTACGAACATTTCATATGTTTGTATGCATACAAACTTTCAAATATTGTATAGATAGATAAGAGAATCTGTAGTCAAGTGTGATAATAAAAGACTTTAGCTGTTTTTTACTAATTAGATGTTCTTTTACAACCGAATCTGTAATCTACATAGTGGTGGGAAAAAAAAGAAAAGACAAATTACTCAATTAGCTGCTTGTTTTGTCTACATCATTGCCAAGAAATCTATTTTTAAAAAAAACTGTTCAGAGTATACCTTTAAGTAATACCTGGAATTGTGATACTTTATTTTTTAAAATTTTTATTTATTTATCTTTTTTTTTTTTGTGGAGACGGAGTCTCACCCATGCTGGATTGCAGTGGTGTGATCTTGGCTCACTGCAACCTCTGCCTCCAGGATTCAAGTGATTCTCCTGCCTCAGCCTCCCAGGTAGCTGGGACTACAGGTGCGTGCCACCACGCCCGGCTAATTTTTTGTATTTTTAGTAGAGACAAGGTTTCACCATGTTAGCCAGGATGGATGTGATCTCCTGACCTCGTGATCTGTCCACCTTGGCCACCCAAAGTGCTGGGATTACAGGCGTGAGCCACCACGCCCAACTATACTTTATTTTTTAAAAAGTCATTCTATTTAGAGTTATAACACTTTATGCTTTGTAATTTGCATATTTATATTAAGGAATTTAAACCAAAAAGTTTCTGCAATTAAAAAAATGATTTCTAAGTTTAAATAGATGTTAAATATAGCTATTTAATTTCAGATGAAAAAATAAAAGATAAGTATTTAGTATATAGTGTCTTAGAAACCTGATAATTGAAATAATTATTTCTTTAAATTTTAGGTATTCAATACCCTCACCCAAGCCAGATGAGTTTCCCTAGACTAGGACCCATCCTGTTTTAGGTTTTCAGCAATATTCTCCCCTAGGTAAAAAATGCATCTAGATAATTATGATGCATTATAGTTATAGGCTGGTAGAATCTCACCTATCTTCCTGCCACTGGCTTTGAATCCTGAACTGCCACCAGGTGTCATGCTAGCATTTTAATTGAAGCCTAATATACTTAATTAAATATTTCTGAGCTGGTCAAATTTAGTATACTAAATGTATATCATGAAACAGGAGTATAATAGAGCATTACTAAGTTAAAGGAAAAGGCTATAAATAAGCTCTTCTTGTGCGCTAGAAAAAACAGTTGACTTGTGTATTTCTCCTTGCTCAGCACTAATTCCTTGCCTCACATTGTTATCATCTACCACAGTCAACTTATAGCAGAGCACATATTTGTGACCATGTGCCTTAAAATGAAAAAGAAAACCTTGCAAAGCCTGCTTTAAAGTCAGTATATTACACACACACATACACAGACACACGCATGCACACATACGTGCACAGGCATGCACATTCACACACTCAACTTAAGACTTGAATTTAAGCTGGCTTTTATCATCCTAGGGAATTCAAAGTATACATTACTTGAGTTCTGAGCATCGGCTCCAATAGTATATAGACTACCTAAGTCAAGATGCACAATATCTGGCATGATTCTGCAGTTTCTGAAGATAACACTCTGTACTTGTGTGGGTGGATTTTGAAGCCAGCCCCAGGACCTACACACTTGTTCCAGAACACCCCATGGAAGCCTTCCCAAAAAACGGATTGCTCCAGATTTCTTGGCCAAATTTCTAGGCCGAAAGCCTTGACTAATGCAAAGCTTCCCTTGTTGTGGAGAGCCTTGTCTACCTTGTTAAAATATAAAAATATAACTCAAATGGTTTATCAAAAAGAAGTTATGAGAAAATGAGTCACAAGACCCCATGTGGACCTTTTGCAGACGCCCAGTCCACTTATGCCAACATGCAGTGTATTCTGAAAGTTTGTTCCACAGCTTCAAAAGAAAACGAAATGTTAAATGAGTGCAGTGCCTCCTGTTTATTAAGGAGGCACTGATATAACTAAATGAGGTTGTGCATGCAAAGCACATGGCAAAGCAGTATACATATGTCAATTGCTGTTATGTTTCAGTAAGCCTTAGACGAAATAACCCTACTGAGAATAAGAGTGGAGTAAAAGCTTAAGTGAAAAAGCAAATAGGTTATCATATGCAGCACATTTAAGTCTTAAAAGGCAGAAAATATTTTTAAAATATGTGTATACTCTGCCTTTAAAAATCTAACATTAAAAGAAGTTTATATGAATTGCAAGATAAAAGATTTGTTGGATTAGTGCTAAGGTTCTAACTATCCCCTTGAAGTAGTGTAAACAGGTGAATTCAAACAAACTCAAAGATAATAAGAATAATTTTCTTCGTACAACTTAGAAATTTAAAAGTTTAAGTTAAAAGTCATTGTGGAGAAAATAGCACATTTTCTTCCAGGTTTGGGAATCCAGTAGTGCAAAGTTGCCTTAAAATTCATAACTAACACTATTGTAACTACATAACTATTTCTAATAGATAAAAAAAGGGGTAATTACCAATCCTGAGTTTTGGTAGGACCATTCAAAATTTTATGACTGAAAAATCCTATTCACATCCCTGAATATTTCTATTTCCCCAAGCCACCTGTTCTTAGAAAGTTAGATTGCAATTTGATTCTTTCTTAAACAATAAAACTTGACTTCTGTAAATATAGAAAACCAAGGGCCTAATAAAGTTATTAATCTGCCTAATTTGTAATTTCGTTTTAGTGGAGAAGTGAACATGTAGATATTTATAGTTGTCCATTGGGCTTAACTGATAAGTGTGAAAATCTCACTTGTCATGGAAAATGGAGTAGATTACAATTGCCATGCCATCTTTTCCAGAGGTACTGGGCAGAGGCAGGTGCAGACCTGACATGTCTAGCTGCCCCCAAAGATTCTTCCTATGATGCTGTTAGAATTTTCATGGATTATTAAACCATATGTGGACTTTTTTGTTCCTACAGGTCTTTGCTTGGCTGTTCTTTCCCATGTCTTCTGTGCCAGGTACTCCATGTTTGCAGCTAAACTTCTGACTCACATGATGGCAGCCAGCTTAGGTACACAGGTAGGAGAGCGCTGGTATTTATGATTTATCGTGAGATGTTTGTGTTTCTTCTTCTTTGGTTCTTGAACTGAGTGTAAAAGTAAAGTTTAATCTCAGTTTAGTTGAAATAAACTTGTTTAGTTTTGCAGTGGAAGAGAATGGGGACAGGAGAGTCATATAACGAGAATCAGGCCTAAAATGCTTCTTTCTACAGAGAAGCACCTTAATATCATTGCTTACAAAAAAAATAGCTTCTTATCACAAAGCATCTTATTGTCAGCTAATATATGCTGAATGTATTTGTAATTCATATATACATTAAAATTAACATATTTTATTAATCTGTTTGAAATATGCTGTGTTATAAATTCTTTATGTTTAGGGCATTAAGATGATATAAACTTTTAAAGCATCTGGACACTATGTATTTTTTCTTATAATATAATAGTTTGATAGAACATTTTCTTTTGAAAAATCAGTTTTCTATGGTAGAAGAAACTGAAAAACAATGACTTATTAGCACACAATGTATTTAGTTTAAAGCACCGTGTAAAGCACAGAAACTAGAATAAAAGATGAAATTAGATGCTTTTTCTATCCATATGGTGTTTATAGTCTAGAAAAGTAGATGTACATATAAATAACTATAATTCAGTGTGATGTGTGAACATAGACCATTCACAAACCATGTGAAAATAGATGAAGGCTTAATTCATTTTTTTCATTTTTCTCTGAAGGTCAAGAAAGTCTTCATAGAGGAGATGATATTGAGCTGGGACTCAAATGAGTGAAAATTCAGTTTGTTGTTAAGGACTAAAAAGGGCCTAGACATTTATATACACAAAGGAAAAAAAGCATTACCACTTCTACTTTAAGGCTGAAATTATAGATCCAGGCAGAAAGAATATTCTGTATAATGCTCTTATTGAGATAATTTTTAATATTGTTTTATAAAATTAAAAAATCCCACTTTTCTGGATGGGGAGACACTTCTGCAATACAGACAGTACTCTATTAATTGGGTGCTGGTCATATGTGTGTATTCAATTTCTGTGTATTTATTGTGCTGTGGACATGATTTGCATAGTTTTTTAGAATGCTAAAGTGCATTTATTGAACTCTGGATAGAACTTGAAAAAAAATAGCATTTGTGGAGAAGCTGAAATATAAAATGGAAAATTATCTTAAACATTGGGATTCTGTCACCCTTTTTTGTTCTAGGAGTGAAAATGACCTGTAAATTCCATAACTCTATTTTTCAGGGAATAATTAAGTGCTGGATTCTAAGCAGAGGTCTCTGATTGGGTTTTTAAAGGCTCTATGAGCTATGAGAAGTAGCAGTGGTTACCAAAGGGGCTTGCTTTGAATTTCACAAGGCTATTTATATTGCCTTTGTAACCTGCCTAGCTGTCTGATCTCGCCTTTGCTTCTTGAATCTAAGATCTTAGAAAACCCGCCTTCCATAATTAGAGTTTACTTGGCTTTATTCACCACCCACTCTGGTGATTTTTTGGCAGCAGAATTTGTACAAGACTTAATTATAGCACTATAGAATTACAGACAACTCTTCAGTGTCCTAGCAGACAAATTTGCTCTTGTCTAGGGATGTGAAAGACAAAACCAGGATTTCTATGTTGGAGCATTGACTTTTGATTCATATTGTACTTAACATTGATTTTGGACAAAACGGTTAGTCTTATCCATGTTTTTCAGTATATTTTTAGAATAAATGAAACAATGTGGCATGAAAAATCATGTAATGTATGACTTGTGACATGAAATAACTAAAAAAGTATTTTCATAGCTCATTTTTGGCAGGAAGAATTGGTATGTTATTGATAGAAAATGGTTTATTTCAAAATGCTTTATCTACTAGATTTAACAATACCCTCTGAGTTAAGAAGAATAGTTATCTCCCTTAAAACCTTTTAGTTAAGGCTTTAAAAATTTCCTAGACCTCCCAAAACAAGAAGCTGACTACAGTAAGTTGGGCCCCCAACCTATCTAAATTTTAAAGTCATGTTTATAGCTCCAGTTATAGAATCTTGCCAACAGGAGTTATTACAGTTCCAGCCTTGGATCTTTCATTTGGGATCCGCTGTCAATGTTATATTGTCATTTTTGGAGGTTAAATTAACTGTAGAGAAGTCTTAAAAAAAATACAGGCTTGGCCTGTGGTTCTTTAGCTAAGAGGGAAAATTCTATAGCTGACCTAGAGTGTTTGAGTTGTGAATACTTTGCAGACAAGTCTGCCAAGACCATTCATTTTTCAAATCTTTATTAATGAACTAGGACTAAGTAGAATGGCTTTTGTGGAGAAGGAAAGAATGGAAATGTGATAGTCCTGGACTTCCTTTTGGAGCAGTGTGGTATAATGGGTCCGTGAATCAGAAAGTCAGGAAAATATGCTCGTCCAGCTCTACTTTCTACTTCTAGAAATATGTAGACTATTACAACTATAATTTATTGTGTATGTGTATATATATATATATTCATGATTGGAGGAATATAGATACAAATCCAAAGATTATTCCTGCTTTAAAAATCAAGATTCTGCTTTTATCTGGAATTTGTCATTATAGCACCCTTTTGAATCATTGACTATAAAATACCAGTAGGTGGCAGTAGAAGATTTATTTTTCTCCCTTAAATTTTCAGTCTCTCTTCAGCCATGATGGCGTTCAGTAAAAAACTTGAGAGATGCTTTCATAGTACTTCTTTAACTGCGCAAGAGGGTATTTGCAGCATAGCAAATACACATTTGTGGTTTCCTACCTTTCTCTTTTTATCCTCTTTATTCAGAATTTAATTAAATGCAAATGTACCATAAGAAAGATTGTACTCCACTGGCTTTGAATATATCTTTCTACTGCTTATATATGTTTAAATTCAGGGACATAAAATTATTTTCATCATTATATTTATGAGCATTAAGTGTGTTATTGATACAGAAAAATGTTTTTATTATGTCACAGAAGCTTTGAGATAAAGGTCTCTATTTTCAGTTTATCAAAAAATATACATATTTCTTCAATACTAAGTTATTTTTTCTCACTTATATAAATGAAAATGATTAAATGGCAAGAAATTGTGAGGCTCTTCAAGTATGATGTGAAAAAACAGCAAACAAATTTTCATGGTATTGGGTGATATTTCTGAGAAAAACATCTAATTATATCTTTGGGATTTTTATCTTTGAATCACATTGCCAACCCATGTGTGCCCTGATAAGGCTGGTAAACAACTAGTGACAAAGGGCAAGTTTGCAGTTCAGGGTTCTCAGTTCTAGAGGTTCTGTCAGGAAAAGCAATCCTCCAAATCTAAAAAAAGAACAAAAGTTTCCTCATAGAAAACATGATGATAAGATAGAACTGTATTTACTCTGATTAATAACACTTAACAAGGGAAAATATTTATTTTTCTTCTCTATGGTTTGTTATTTGTACAGCATAAACACATTTTCTGAAACTAAATAGCAAATTCATCTAGAAATGTGTATAAGTCCGTACATTTACCAGCAAGACTATAGCTTAGGGGCCTATTCTCTGGAATTTAAAAAAGTTGGACTGTTACTGTCTTTTGTCCACTTTCTCATTCTGCAACATTTTGGGATGTCATTTTGCAATGTCCTGTTTCCCAGGGAGGATCCTACTCAGACAGCCTTGCGAAAAGATTCTGCTTTCTCGCTTTGAGTATCTAGCATCTTTGGGAATCTTTGTGCATGACTAAAGGCAGAAGTCCAGTGTGACTTCCCAAATGCTGGCTCCTTCTGGATACTATGAATCCTGGTTTCTGTTCCAGCAGCTTGTGCTGTTTTGTTGAGATTGCCAACTCAAGAAAGTCATTGTGTGAGTAAGGCTTGAAGACACATATGTAACAAGCATATTTTAATCAACCGAAGCAGAGTAAGATAGAGATGGTAAAATGTTCATTAGTCAGAACAGAATTTTCCTTAGTTGGAAGTTTTTGTTAATCACTTATTAACCAGAATATCCTTTGTTATTTCTACTTTTTTGCTGAATAAAAAAGTATGTAAGCGTTTAAGTACAAGGATCAAAATTAAATCTTGCTTTGAAGATTAGGAAATTGAGAAGCAGAGGGTCATTTTTCAGTAGAACATTTATGATTATATGTTAGTGGGGATATAAATGGATCAAGAAAGTAGCAAGGAAAGTGTTTCCTAAACTTCAATGCAGGCATCTTGTTAAAATTCAGATAGTGCATCAGTGAGTCTATGGTGGGTTTCCAGATCCTACTTGTTAAGGTATTAGATTAGCTATATTATGACCCCAAAACATCTCTGGTTGTTGTTGTTGTTGCTGCTACTGTTGCTGTTATTATTATTATTAAATCTATATAATCAAGCTATTTTTCTTAGTATGAAATTTTATTTAAGAAATCCCATTAATTTTTTTAGTTTCATTTCAAATATTATTGCCTTTAAAACGACTACACACTTTTATCTTTCCCTCATTAATGAAAGGCTGCTGCTGTGTCCTTCTGATTTTTTAAATTTCTTTTTTCTAAGAAAGGGAAAGGTCCTTAGGCAAGTGGACTAAGAGATAATTTAGAGTATGAACAAGGCCTTTATTCTGGTCATTCTCATAGCATTTGACAATTTGTAAAACTTCTCAGTGTTGTTTTGGACATAAAATAAACTACTAGAAAGAAGATATAACTGGTTCCCCTGCCCCAAGTTCATTCTTTTCTACCAAGAGCTTATAGGTGCCCTCCCCCCACTACAATGGTATTCAGTATGTAAGCCTTTTTTTTTTTTTTTTTTTTGTACAATTAACTGTATTTAACTGTGTCTTTATGTAGAGATTGGGGTATTTAACTGTATCTTTTCTTCATGTAGAGATTAGTTTGGTGAATATGAATAAAGACATTTTGCACACAGATATGAATATACATTTAAGTTGAATTTATTAAACTATTTGATTCAATTTAGGTATGCTCAATAGTATGGTGAAAATATTATTACATTCATGACTGAGTGACCATTCAACATTCAATTGTGAAATTAACCAAAAAATTGAGCAAACCCTCATCTCAGGTCAAGACCACTATTCATCCAGCAGTTTGACCACTTCCATCTCATCTATCATATGCACAATATTGAGATTGTGCAATGAGAAATACCAAGCAAGATGCACACACACACATGAAATGTGTAAATAATACCCTAAAACACTAACCTCATAGTAAGAACCAAGTATATACAGAGAAAAAAATCTCTTCCTCTGTAGTACTGCATAGGCTGAGAATAAGGGATCCCAGTTTGCAAAGTCTCTGTGGAGGAAATGGAATCTGACCTGGTTGTTGAAGAATGTATAAGATTTGAAGACTTGGAATGTGACACATTCTAGGCAAGGAAAAGAACAAGAACAAAGACAACAAAGTTATAGTGATCCTGGCTGCTTTCACTTGAGTAAAGCTTGCAGATCCCACAGAGAAATAGTTAAGTTTTGACTGCAGGTGAGGCAGCTTCCCATTGTCTGAGAACCATGAGGAGTTACAGAGTCACCAATGGAGTTAGTCCAAAAAGCCACAGTATGAAAGGAGTGTTTTTAAGGATTAATCTGGCAATGAAGGATTAAAGGAAAAATGGACTAAAGAAGGTAAGAGGCTCTAATTAGGGAGAGTAGAGAGGTTGGGTGGACTGCTTTTACCAATATCCGATTAGGATGGGTTCTGAGCTTAGACAGTGGTAATGGCAATGAGAATTCAAAGGAAGGAATAAGGACTAATAAAAATATCTTATTTTGCTTTATTAAATTTCTGCACTTTCTTGTTGTCTGTCTTTAAATCAATAAAAAAGCCACATTGAAAATTTTATTTACTAAACATTAATGTAATATTTATTACATATTACAGGAGGAGGGATTATGAGGTAGGTATTAATATTATTCTTATTTTACAGATTAGGAAATTGTGACATAAAGAGTTTAATTACTTGCCGTAGGTCACATAGTAGTAAGTAACAGAACTAGTATTTGAACACAGCAACCAGCCTCCAGTCTTTTTTGAAACTGCTATACTAAGTTGCTTCATAAATGAGGAATTAATGAAATTTACTCTGTCACCAAATGAGAGAGAAGATTTTTAAGGTGACTGTGAAACTAGTGGTTTCATTTGACTTAAATAGGAAAGTGGAAAGGTTTAATAATTGGAGAGTGATATGTGCAATTTTGAGCATGAGGGGTTTAAGGTTTCCATAGCATGGAGATTTAGATGTTATCTACATAAATGTAGAGCTTCTTGACACTTTAAAATAGGTTCTCTGAGACAGGTTGGGTAGAAACCTGTGTATATAGAATACGTATAGCTAATGTCATTAAGGGCTGGGCTTTGTGGCACTGAATTTAGTGATTTACACATATTGCATTATTTACTCTTATAACAACCAGATGAGGTGGGTACTGTTATCATCCCTAAAGAGACTAAGAGATATTCAGTTACCTACCCTAACCTACATAAGTAGAACATTGAAGGAGGAAGAATTTGAAGCCAGATATTGTCTGGCTCCAAAACTCACGTATTTAGAGACCACGCTATGTGGAATGAGAAGGATCACTACAAGAGATTGGAAAATGTTACAGTTTTTGAAGCCAAAGAAGGAAAAAGGTTTCAAATGGAAGGATTTGAGCATCATGAGATTAGTCCTCAAATTTGGCAAGAACAAGTTCCCTGGAAACTTGGAGAGAGATGATGAAAATTAGAAAAGGTTAAAGAGCAAATGGATAGGAAGAAAATGGATGCGGCTATCAGACCACACCTGTGAAGTTTGTCAATGAAAGAAGAAGGCAATCAAAGCACAGGAAGTGGGGAACAATTCTGGTGGCTCTGATCATAGGTTTGCTGCAGGGAATCTGGTCCCTGGGGCTGCCACCCAAGGGGCAGGTCTCCCCCATCTCCTCCACTGGTATTTTCTTTCCTTTAAAGAGAACTTCCTGTTGAAGTTTGTTGAAAGGGTAATAGGAATTAGTAAGTTTCTTTTTGATCCATGTGTTTATATGTTGTGATTAATTTGAATATTTTAGTTCTAGGCAAGTGACTCCTTGCTAGTGCACCTAACCTAATCACCTTATATCTAGGAGAAAATTAGAGCTCTAGTTTGAGCTTTCTTTTTCCATTTCTTGAATCCAGATTTCTGTGATGGCCTTATATTTTTGGTATTGTTACTATTGAACTTTATGTAAACTTGCAATCAATCATGAAACAAATTTATAATTAGCAATTATCAAATAATTATATAAGTCATTCTACAACCAAAAATATTACTATTATGCTATTCACAAGTGTGTGCTTTGGAGGATTACAATGATTTTGGTACTCAAAATAGAGTGAAATTTGCATATTAAGGTATTGAATTCCCCAAAAAAAGTTATTTTATTTTTGCTTTCTTTTTATTTAAGGCTACATTTTCCTTTATGTATCAAATTTGTCTTTCTTAAAGTCTCTTAATGATAAAATCGAATTCCTTTTCCTCAACAAGCTTTGAAAATTCAGCTCAAATAGACTGTTCTCACTAAATTGAAAATAAGTGGACACTGAAGATACAAAAATAGTATCATGGTCACAATACTGGGAAATTCAGACTTTCCCAAGTGCTGAAGTAGCAAAGCAACAGAAAGAGTGAGTAATATTCTGAATGAGGCTACAGTGACATTATCATGTTTGCAACATGGCTTTTGTTACTAGGAAAATTTGTGAGGCAAATCCAGACTTTACCAAAAAATACCAGTTTGGAACCTTTTATTACAGCTTCAGTAACATAAACTATCCTTGACCTTTAAAAGCCTTACTTCCTTAATGTCCCTGACTAGGCAAAAGCAACATATGAAAAAAGTTGTTTTTATGAATATTTAATGAGAGCTCTAAAGAACTGTGACAAATATGGAGCTTAGGGGGAAGTGTCTCAGTTTTGGAATTAGAGAGACTGATGGGGTAACATCTGTCAACTACAGTGGAAAAAATCACTAGGAAAATAATAAGAATGCCTGATTTGCAGCATTGTTGAGAAGATACATAGTGGATCATGTTCAAATGCCCAAGACACAAGATCCGGGGAAGGAGATTTCAGAAGAGGAGGGCAAGGAAGATTCCTGCCACCTCACAACATGCAGAGGCCCTTCAGGTTCTGCCCTGAGTTGAACACTGAATCCTGAGCCCTGAGCCTGCTTTTCTGTGCTTCAGGTTTTCTTAAATCAGCTGCAAGGGAGGGGAGAATTTGGGGCCCCATCCTTTTTCAGTAATTGGCTCTGTCAAGCCTGTAACTGTGCCTCTCATTGTACTATAGATAGTGTAGACCATGAAATTTCTTTCCATTGGTCTGCATTATCTGTAGTAGACATCATCAGTAATTTTGTTTATAGTTTTTAAGTAAGAGTTTTTTTCCCTAATCTGAGTATTTTCTAAGTGTTTGTGTCCTCATTGCTTGTGTTGAATTGTTATAACCTTAAAAATTGGATATATATAATATGCGTGCCTATCTAGAAAATTATATATATGGTGTGAGCTTGTGTGTGTGTGTGTGTGTGTGTGTGTGTATACATTTGAAATCTGAAATAGACCTATATTTTAAAATACAGAGACACTTGGCTCCATAGCTAAAGGGCTAGAACACTGGTCTTGTGAAAATACAGAGACACTTATTTAATGAAACAATACTGCTAAGGACTATGATAAGCACTTGATAAGTTAATTCCAGCACTCTATGGCATAGTCAGTATATGTATTATTGCCTCTGCATTGTGTGTAAGAAATCTGAGACACTAAACAATTCTGTGACTTGCCCCAGGTCTCAGATCAAATAAGTCTATCTCCAAAAGGTGTTTCCATAACTCCTTCTCCACCCCTTTACAGAGGAGCCCTCAGAGACCCCGGTAGCACTTTTTCCCTCCACTTCTGTGGAGCCTAATAGCATGGTCTTCTTGCAGACAGTTTTAACATTTACTCTATTACTATACTAAACATGCTAGTAGACTTCTCTTTAGTTTCCTTTGTAACTCTGAAATCTTGCTTCCTTTTGTGAAACTTTTTAATGAGTGGTCCTTACAAAATTGGTTTTTAGATTTACATTGACCTCAACCCCAGGAAGTTGTGTCTCCTGAGCTTTATCTGCTTGCTGTACCAACAGAGTGCCTTTTATATAGTTGCCTACCTGCCTAGCTGAGCTTTAAGCTCCCAAGGGAAGAAACTGTTCTTTTTTATATATTACATCCAATGCCAAAAGGTAAAAGACCAAAATAATATCAGTCATAAAGACAGAGCAGCTTTTCCTATAGGCTGGTTGTGTGCAGTCTAGAACTGCCTTTCTGGCAGAGCCCTATTTGGATACCAGCTTCCGGGAACATAACACTCTGTGTTCTGCCAGGAGTGGGGAGGAGCTTGGTTTCAGGCACTATGTTTTGATTGTAAGGGCGAATGTTATTGCCAAACTGAAACACATCTCAAATATCAACAACCGAGTGGGTTTTGTGGTCACATTTCATCTGTAGATGATGGCATGTGCAAGTGATTTTATGGGGTTTGATGTGGAAACGATGAGAAATTCCACAACTCCAGAGTGCACCTGTAAGCCCCAACCCCCCATTTATTCTTGCTCTTCTGCAAGACAGAGATCAAGGTTGAATGAAAATCTTTGAGTACAAATTCTCAATTTTTGCATTTTTTAAAACTTTTAAAGTATAGATTTCTTTAAAAAAATGCTCAGAGAAAAAATTTAAAAAGCCAGGCGTGGTGGTGCACACCTGTAGTCCCAGCTACTCTAGAGGTTGAGGAAGGAGAATTGCTTGAGCCTAGGAGTTGGAGGCTGCAGTGAGCTGTGATCGCACCACTGCACTCCAGCCTGGGCAATAAAGACCTTGTCTCTTAAAAAAAAGGGGGAAAAAAAAAACCTTAGTTAACCATATTTGGGAATTAAATGCTTTTCTACTCTCTGTTTTTTGGGTTTATCCCATTTGTGATGCCTTCTCTCAATTGTCACCATTATCTTGCTCACCTAAGCCACCTTTCTTTTATGGACTCCAAACTCTTCCCCATGGTTTTAACCTGACCCCTTTCTCCATAATCTGTTCTCCTCTCAGCAGCAGGAGTGGTCCTTTTAAAGATCAAGTGGACTCTAATCATTTTCCCTAAAACTCTTTGGTGTCTTCCTATTGCACTTAACAGAGGGACTCTGACTTCCATCTCCCTCAGGATCAGTCTCTGCCCATTCTCTGATCTCATCTTTTACCACCTCCCCATTCACCCAGCACAGCCACAGTGGGCACAGTTCTTTAAATATGCCCAGCTTCTTCTTGTCCTACATCTTGTGTTCTAGTTAATACCTAAGCCTGGAAAGTTCTGCTCCAGTGTTTTGCTCATCCGTATTTCCATTTATACAGCATTGACTCACTCAACTCTTACGTTACCACCTCAGAGTGGCCTCCCCAAGAAAACCCACCCCTACAGTGTCTCATCACTGCTATGTTTATTCATATCATATATCAATATCTAAATTTTCTTATTCATGTATTGTATTCTGTCCCCTTTTCCTCTTTCTACTTCTAGAATGTCAACTCCATTAGATCAGGAATTGCCTGTCTTGTTCATTGCTGTTTCTAGCACTCATCAAAAGCTTTTTGGCTCATACTAGATTTTCAATTTAAAAAAACTGGTTAAGGCTGGGTGTGGTGGCTTATGCCTGTAATCCCAGCACTTTGGGAGGCCGAGACGGGCGGATCACGAGGTCAGGAGATCGAGACCATCCTGGCTAACACAGTGAAACCCTGTCTCTACTAAAAATACAAAAAATTAGCCGGGCATGGTGGCATGCACCTGTAGCATCAGCTACTTGGGAGGCTGAGGCAGGCGAATGGCGTGAACCTGGATGGCGGAACTTGCGGTGAGTGGAGATCGCGCCACTGCACTCCATCCCGGGCAACAGCAAGACTGTCTCAAAAAAAAAAAAAAAGCTGGTTAAATAAGAAAAACAGTGAAGTTAAAAAGAAATCTTAGGCTTTCTTATAAACAGCATTCTTGGCAATCTGAAACTAACCTATCACCATTTTCTCATGAAAATAAGCACTTCCTGTATTCTCAATTCCTTAAAGCAAAACCAAACCAGAACTGGGTATGGGGCACATGCCTGTTATCCCAGCTACTGGGAAGGCTGAGGCTAGAGGATCCCTTGAGTCCAGGAGTTTGAGCCTGCAGTGAGCTATGATTGTGAGCTATGATTGCACCACTGCACTCTAGCCTGGGAAACAGAGCAAGACCCTGAATTTAAAGCCAGAATTTTAAAGAAGAAATTATTCATATTCTTAAATGTAATCTGTAGTGATCTACATCTTTTATAAACAAATTGTATTATAATTCTTGGTTTATAATTTAAATGTGTTCAATGCAGAATTAATTTTCCCAGAAAAAAAATGCTTATAAAGAGAAGTCAAGATCTCGAGCCAGCCACCAAAGCTTATTTGACTCTTAATCTGTCTGACTGTTCTGGATCCTAATTGAATTTGTAACTTCTCTTCATGTTAAAACGCATTCTGATTTCTAATTGGGAACTTCAAGAAAACCCATACTGCTCCCACAGCCTCTGTTATATGGCTTTTCTTCCTTCAAAAGTCCATAGAAGCAGACTACAAGGAAACCAGGTGGTGGTGGGTCAGGAAAGGTGAGATGGAGGGGAGGAGGGAGACTTCTGGAAACTAGCTTCCTGGGTCAGGGGTCAGGTAGGTGCTTCTGCAAGTAAGTTGGATAGCAAATGGTAAGGTTTCTGAAACTTGTGGTCACAGAGCGTGCAAAGAGAATTGGCTCTTAAAGCAGCTTTAGTAACTTATTAAGAAGCAAGGTTGGAGATGAGAGAACAATTATTGGAGTACAGAAAAAGTTTTCCTGAGTAATGTCTGTGTTCCAAAGGAATGAAATTTTGTGTTAAAATTTAGATACTCCAAGATAGATAATAACTAATTGTAAACCTAATTTTAATAGTGTTAACTAGTAAATGTCTGTAGTGCCAAAATAATTAAAATGGGCCATTAAAATATGGCTATAAATATCAAGGTTATTATATTGTTAGTATGTCGAAATTGAGAAATGAAATACCCCAACATACTGCAAGATGTCTAGACATAATGAGCAATCCTGTCATGTTTAGGTCATGTTTATAATTGTGATTAATCTACTCTTAGTTTCTGAGTTTATTGCGTCTGATACCACACTCCAAAAGCCTTTTAACCTATGAGTAGTTGAAAGCAGTCATTACAATGCCTGGTATTTTGTAAATAAATGGATTAATAAGATATAACAATCACAAATCCTAATCCTCTTCTCAGAAATATTTAAAAAAATTAAAATCTTTGCATTTAAGGAGCATGGTTTTGTACCTGGGAAATCTTTAAATTAAATTGTTGGTTTAACTTTTGGAACACTTTTAAAGTGTTCAATTAAATATTTATTTTAGAAGGGCAATATAAGCATTTACAATTATATAAAAATATCCATGTAGGCACTGCTAACACAGTTTCTTCACTTCACAGGGGTACAAAGGCTGCAGGCATCTAAGAGATTAACCCCAGGAAGCCAGAGTAGCTGAATTGCCAGTGTTTTAACTCAGTTTTTGGTTATCATTATTGTTAACTCACTAGATACTCGTGAGACTCCATTAAAAAATGCCCTTGTATTATACAAACAATCCACACTTCAGCAACCTTTCACTCCAAGATTAGGAATTGCTCTTTGACAACCTTTGTCAGGGTTAATTATTGAAGACTTTTGTGTGAATATAGGAAAGTCAGATGAGGTCAAGCAAGAGTGTCTACCACCTCCTGTTTGAGTCTTAAAGTAGCAGAAAAATATATTTATTCTCCAGGTAATGAAAAGAAGACCTTTTCTGAAAATTTTGTTGAAGCACAATTTAAATTTATCTCATGTTTGCAGTTAATCATTCATTGTTCCCATTCTCCAACTATTTAGTGTCATATGTACTATGACACAGTAATGTCATATTATGTAATATGTAGTAATTACATAGTAAAAGACATAAGTTAGACCCTCAAGTAATTTACCGTCTACCAAGAGGGTAATGAAGAAGTAAAGAGATGAATACAATAGAATGGTGTAAGCATATGATAGCAGTCTGTACAGCATATAGTGGGAACCAAAAAAGAGTTATTAATTCTATCCAGGTTGAGGAGTGGAGTCAGGAAAATCTTACAGAGATAAAAATGCTTAGCTGTCTTGAAAGATGAGATGTCTTCACCAGGAAGAATCTACATATAATTAAAAGACAGACATTAGTGAAGGCAGAGGAATGGGCGGTATCTGGCAGGATTAGTGACGCAAAAAGGATTGCTCTACCTTGGATTATGTTCTGTTTAGTTTGCAAGGAATCTGGGTTGGTTCAACTGGTTAAGAGCTGATGGTGAGGAAAGGAGAGCTACTCCTGGGCAGACCTGTTGGAAAAGAATAGTCGCCAGACCGGAGCAGAACTGATGTATGGAGAAGCAACAGAAAATGATAATTTTTTTGGATAAGAATTTGGGTTCCACAGGTACATTTTAGTGTTTCACAAGCATTTTTTTTGAAATGTGTTAACTTGCCTAATCTGAAAAGGCTGAAGTATCTAGTTCTGTACTACTGCTTATGGAGAAATGGAAAGTTTCTGTCTGTCTGTTAGGCATCAGTAGGGTTTCAGTGTGTTTTTTTGTTTTTTTTTTCATTTAATGTCTCTCACAAATTTCATATTTTAAAGAATAATTCCTCATAACATCCCCCAGTGAGCCCTTTGTGATTAGTTTAAGTGAAGAGATAGGAAAACATAATCAGGTATAAGGTATATTTTTTCAGTGTTTTTTCTTTTTTTAATGTTATTTCAAACACAATTTACTGCTATCACATATTAAAGACTCACAAGACATAAATCAATATAACTTTACCTTTTGAAATATTTAAATTTATGTAAAAATATTAACACTACCTCTTATATGCCCTTTCGTGAAATTCAGAAAAAAAAATGAAACTATTAAAACTGCAGCTGCATGACTATGGAAAATAAATCATGTGTATAGTTTCTGTGATATTACCCTTTGTGAATTTGCTATTGAATTCATATTCTTGAGGTAAAGATAGAGTTCAGACCTTAGAAAAATACAGTGAAAATGCCACAGGAAAATATTTGTGGTGTTGTTTAAAATTCAGCGTGTGTAACTCTTTTCTAGGTTATTAATAGGCTTGGGAAAAACAATATAAGCAATTTCTCCTAAATAGAAGCAAGTTTGAGAGAATAGACTTCCGTCAGAATTGGCTACTGTTAGGGAGAAGGGAAGCTGAATTCAAACAGTTTTGTGAGAAACTGGAAAAGAGGAAGCAATTGAGCTTCACAATCGGTCACTGATATTTGATTTACTTTCTTTGGAGTTTACAAGTGGCTGCCAAGTTGTGTCTAACGCACACTGCCTAATCCTTGGAGGCCTCTCTTCCAGCTGATGTCTGCGTCAGTGGTGGCCATGAGAGAGGAAGCAACTTGAAGAAAATATTGTTTACCACTTAAATTTAACATGGAATTCGAAGGCTAACGTAAGTGGTTTAGAACACCACTGGAATGCCGTTTTGTATGTTTATGATTCCCGAAACAGTCACCCAGCATCTAGTCCTAAATATTAATTAAGATCTCATTCCGAAGAACACCTTCGTATCACTTCTTTGAAGGTAATTATGAAAAGTCAAAGACATACTTCTAAAAAATACCTCTATGTTCACAGTCATTTATGAGATTAAACAGATAACCAGCTGACTAACAAACTCCAACGTAGTCATGATGGTGTCCTTAAGCAGATTATAATCTCAGGAGTGCTGGGGAGATTTATACAGATACAAAAGGAGGGCAAATCAAGGAAGTATGAAGTCAGCTACATGGTGTAGTATAGCTGTCACACATTATTTGTTGTTGCACATTTACACTTTCCCCACTTACAGGTTACAATTTGCTTGAAGATTAAAAACTCGAACCATATTTGGTTGTTAATTCTCCTGTGGACAGACTGGAACAAATGGCAAGAGAAACGATTGCCCAGCTACATGTGAGTCATTCTTTCCTGGGATAAGGCTACTTCAGCTTTAAGTGGAGAGTGGCTTGGGGAAGCTGTTGTGGAAGTAAGGTCACAGGGTCTGAGACACATTTGAAGCAAGACTTTTGTTCCAGTTCTTCCAGTCTGCATGCAAAAGGAAGGAAGGAGAACATCCACTAGCAAAAGCTGAATGAGGACTTCAACCTCACCTCCATGGTTCCCCACACAGAAGCAGAGCCCAGCCAAGGTTCCCATCTAACACCATCTTTCCAGAAATTGTTTTGAGACACATAGGAGAGAAAGGCCCTTATATTCACAAAGAAACCCAGCAATCATATTCATTTGAAAAGCAATCCATATGCACATTTTGGAAACAAAAGAAGTATCAGTACACAGGGTGAAATAAACTTGAAAAGAGATTTGAAAAGAAAAGAACAAGCAGTATTCATTCAAAAAAAACAGAAGGTAGGATGTTGTGGAAGTAAAACAGTTATTTTATTTGTTTAGGTTTAAATTTTTTTAACTTTAAAATTTGTGATATAATTTTGATTATGGGAATCATAGATTCCTGTTATCAAAGGAAGAATGACCTTTTCCCACTTCCTTTTGAGTTTCTCACAATTTCAATTTTCTCCTTAATTATACTGTTTTGATTCGTTTGATTTTATGCTTTTTTTTCTCCAAATGGTAAGGGACATGTTTAATTTAAAATTTTAATTTAAATTATTTTGGCCAGGCACAATGGCTTGTGCCTATAATCCCAACACTTTGGGAGGTCAAGGCAGGCAAATCGCTTGAGGTCAGGAATTTGTGACCAGCCTGGCCAACATGGTGAAACCCCTGTGACTACTGAAAATACAAAATTAGCTGGGTATGGTGGTGCATGCCTGTAATCCCAGCTACTTGGGAGGCTGAGGCAGCAGGATCAATCGCTTGAACCTAGGAGGCAGAGGTTGCTGTGAGACAAGATTGTGTCACTGCACTCCAGTCTGGGCGACAGAGCGAAACTCTGTCTCAAAATAATAATAATAATAATTAATAATTAAATTATTTTAAGAAGCAATTTTTAGAGTTCTATTTTTTTCATTTTATTTACTTAATTCCAGAGAGGTAATGGTATTGTTAATAATATTCTTCTTGAGCTCCTGTTATATTCCAGAGACTTCAGGTATGCTACTTTATTTTATTCTCACAATAGTGCTATCAGTAGACATTGCTATCCTCATTTTATACTAAGTAAACTTAAATCTGCTCAAGATCCCATAACTATGAAGCAGGGCTAAGATTTGAACCTATGTGTGTCTGATTCTCTTTTAACCACTAAATTACAAACACAGATGTATAAAAAATGTATGTATAACTATGTATATCATACATACATGAATGTATGTCATGTACAGTATCTGCTATTTCCTTTTCCTGAAAATTGCTAAAGGCTTTAATCAGATAGATGGAATTTGAGCAATCAGAGGTGGAGGTTGCCTGTCAGTGGGGAGAAAGCATTTTGAGCAAAGAAAACATCAGTGACACACCTTGGGTTTAAGAAAGTACAGGACATGTTTTAAAATACACCAAAGTAGGACATGACTGACATGTACTATATCTTTGAATGAGAATGTTGTGGGGAAGCTTGAAAAGCAGATTCAGATCAGCCTATGAGAGGTCATGAAAGCTTAGTTTAGTAGTTGGGGCTTTACTTTCCAGGTTTTAGATGATTTTTATCAAGAAACGATAAAAGATTTATCCTGGAGCCACCTCTCAGCTCAGCTTCTCTGAACATTGTGGAATTATTATACTAACTTGCACAAACTCGTAACAATAGCAGCAACCATTCCAATATGTCAGCTTTCTGGAGAATATTGTCCATATGTCAGGATATGTAAATAATTTCAAATTTCTCATCCTTAATAGTCTCCCATCCATATAAATAAGCTTACAGTGAATAGTGGCCAGATTTTAGCAGTGAGCTTTCCTATGTAGTCTATTCCTAATCAAAGACTGCATTACAGGATTCATGGTTCTGTCTGGTATACTTAGTATTGTAACATTCTCTGCTTTCACTCTTTGAGGAAGCTTAACCTCTGTCTGCTCAATGATGTATTCTTCATACCTGGATAATGTTTCGGAGTACATTTTAGTAAAACCAGATCATGAGGGTAAACACCAATGTGAGAAGCTTCATTGTGCATCTCATCTTTAGTTGATAATTGATGGAATATTTTGTATTTCATTGATCCTACCTCAGTACATGGCCAAGAAACTGCTGGACTCCACCTGTGCAATTTTTGAAAAGAAATTAAATGATGCGTTCCAGGAAGGGTTTGCATTTGCTCATTATTTCTGGCTTAATCAAATTAAAGGAGAAGAATGAAAAACAGCTAACTCCGGAGCACCTGTAACCAGTGTTGCCGGAAATTATGACCCTGTTAGTTTGACATTGTGTGGTGAAGGGGTCTAATTATTGGACTGTTAATAATATTATTTAAGCCCTCATTAAATGTGCTACCATTTAATAGGATTTTCTGATCACAAATCTTCATTAAAGTCTTAGAAAGTTTTTTTTTAATCTTGTATTTTTCCATAAATTCATCCCATTGAATAACTCAAGGGAGGTGAACTTTGGCCAGTGGGTCACAGCAAAGGATAAAGATTGGGTGATGTGTATCAGGGATGGTTGGAATTGGTAATAATTTCCAGGTGTCTCAGCAGTATTAATGAAAGTATTAGAAAATAAATATAGAAAGATGATTAGAGATTCAAAAGAAAAGACATCAAGTATGCAATGTGGGACTTTTTAAAAAAAATACAAGGTCTTGCGCTGTTGGTCAGGCTGGAATGCAGTGGTATGATCATAGATTATTGCAGCCTCAAATTCCTGGGCAGTCAAGCGATCCTCCTGCCTCAGCTTCCTGAGTAGTTGGGACTATAGGCTCAACTTTTTTCTTTTTTTGTAGGGATAGGTCTTGCTTTGTTGCTCAAGCTGGTCTCCACCTCCTGGCTTCAAGCGAACTGCTGGCTTCAGCCTCCCAAAGTATTGGGGATTACAGGTGTGAGCCACTACACTCAGCCTGCTTTTTAACTTTTGAAAACAAACCAACATTTATACCAAGGACTGAGCCAAAAGAAAAACTTCTAAATTTCATATATGGTAGAAAATTGCAGATTTCCTCACAAACGTAAAGAGATTACCTTTTATATTAATATACTCACCTTCAAACAGAAAGTTATCTGTAGATTTTAAGATTGAAGTTGATATTTTGCTGTAGTATAATTATTTTAAAAGACAGACTTTTTGCCTTTCTGAAAGTAGTTTTCACAAACCTTTTCAGTACTTCTTTTTGTATCTTTCTCATTAATTTTGAAAGAGAAGAAAGGATATATTGAATATTCTATTGAGAAAGGAAATACTGAATATCGTCTTAAGACCCATGTCTTTTACCTTTTTAATTCCTATTTCCTGATGTGGAGAGAAACTTGCTCACAGTCTTCTGTACTGATGGAGCTGTAAATCTAGTGTACATCCAGATCATTTCAAAGCCTATTTTTTCTCACTACACATATGCCTATATATTTCTTCATTACAGCCTTTTAAGTACTTTTTTATGTGATAATTCCCACTTTAAAATTTTGAGAAAGCTATTGTTCTGGATGGGGAAACTCCCTTTGTGCCCTGCAGGGCCTTTGGGTACACTCACCCCCTTCCTGCTTAACCAGAATAAAGTGCTGAGTTTGCATTTCAAATCTAGAAAATAAATACCTTTTCTTTTTCTAAAGGAACTAGGACATATGGATTAAGGTAAAGGAAGATGAGAAATAACATCCAAAAATACACATATTTTTTAAAAATAGTCAACTAATAAGTTCATGTTTTATAAAAATATAAGTAATAAATTATTTTTAACATGAATGTAATTGTGATTTCAAAATTTCAAAATTATAGCAATGTCCTTAAAATAGTGTTGAATTTAAAACCTTCACTTTACAAAATGTCTGTGACCATATTATCTATTATGCTGTTAATAACTAGAGATTTTTAAGTAAAGATAGCTTTTTTGGGTAGTAATATTTTCATCAAAATTGCAGTGCAGTAAGAAAAAAAATTCAGTCTCTACCTTGAAAGTTTAGGCTTTGAACATAATCTTAGTGAGTATATCTATAAAACTGTTAGCCTCAATTATCTCTGAATTGATTTTGTTTGTTCAAAGACACAACTGTGAAGAATCATTATTCTTTCTACTATGTTTTCAGATGAACCCTGACAGATCTTTCATGACAGATAATACTAAAAATTACATGTTCATCTGTGGGAACCAGAAGGAAGGTCATATCTTGCTTCTACCTCCTAGAATAGCTGCATGGTATTTCAGGCCATCGAAGAGGATTTTTGTGCTGGAGAGGCAGCAAATATATATTGATCCTTAAATAACTATCTAATTTCCTCTTTCTTCCTATTACTTTAGTAGGTATAAAATCCAGTATGAGGTATGCCGAAAATGGTGGTCTTTAGACTCCTGGTTAGTACTTTGAACATTTTCATTTTAAATAATGATTCTCTTGCAAACTGGTCATTCCTGTGATACATATTTCCCTTTCACAGCTTCTGAATATAACTTGGAGTGATACTGGTACAATGCTGCCTTTCTTTCCCACCTTCCAAATGTATTTGCATATGTGCAGATTATTCCTCCTTCTAACTGCTACTTCTCTGTTTTTTGCTTCTTCGGCCTTTCACTTTCTCACACCCCTATTTCCTAACTCCCCAAGGCCATCATTCTCACCCTGCATTTTGTAGCTAGCAGATATGTCCATGTGCATATCATCCTTCCACTCACGGGACTGTGGCATGGAGAAGTGAGTTGCAGTAACTAGACCTCTGCATTCCTGAGTGGAATGTTACAGGGCCTCTGCAGGAGTTGATGGGAGTGGGCCCTAGTGAGCTGGAAGGTTGTAATTGGACAGTCGAGTCCTCTCCTCCTCCTTGCGTGTAGCCCTTAGTTTGTGCATCACCCATAGCATTCCTTATTCCTCATTACTTCCCTCCTCGTCTCCCTTTATTGCCCTGTGTGTCAAGTTAGGAATCACACTCACAGAATTAAATTACTATCATGCACATTAACATTACTGGCATTAACCAAGTGGTTTTTATAAAGGATTTATGGCCTTAGATTAGGATTTTTCAACTCAGGCACTATGGACATTTGGGACCAGATAATTTGTTGTGGGGCACTGTCCTGTGTATTGTAGGATGTTTAGCATCATCCCTGCCCTCTACCCTTCAAATGCCAGTAGCACACTTCCCCTAAAACATTTTGCAAAAACTAAAAATGTCTCTAGACATTACGAAATGTCCCCTGGAAGCCAAAATCACCTCCAAGTGAGAACCACTACTCTAGACAACCAATCTATTCTTTTCATCATTTTTTTCTGCACATTTTATGAAATGTATCTTGTTGTTTTTAAATTACAGAACAGTTATCTCCTTTGACTTTAGGATGTTGGTTTTAACACAACGGGTCATTAAATTGCTTCTGACTTGTTTCATATTATGGTCTCTTCAAGAGCTGCTACATTTTTACAGTATTGTTTTTGTGTGAGATATTGAAAAGACAATGTTAGTGGTATATATCAGGTGCCTATGACAATTAATTGCCTGATCACTCTAACTATTCTTTGGAGACTATCTTGGTGATGACTCTGCCCTCTTCCTTATGTGCTTTGTGACTCGAACCAAACTACTAGTTTCAACTTTTTGTAAAAACTAGACCCCACATTGTCATTATGTTTTGTTTCTCCAGCCCAAAGCATAGCACAATAATTGTCTTGATTTAAGGTGACCAGTTATCTCCACCTGCTTAGGACTGTCCTGGGTTTAGCACTGAAAGTTCTACATCTCAGTAAATCCTTCAGTCCCAAGCAATCCAGGAGAGTTGAATACCCTAATTGATAATTTCCTTTTATTTCTTTAGCAATCGAAGTAATGAATCCTGCTCTCATTCCTGTACAATGGCCTGGGGAGTTTAGTGCAGGTGCACTGAGGTCTTGTGGGTTGAGTTTGGCCCACAATCGTGGTGTGTATGTTCTTACAGTATGCTTCCCATGTAACCTGCAGCCCCATGTTGTTTTATATCTAGCTCCTCTACACATGTATGTTAATAGTTTTGTACCTGATAACCTTTACTTTGCAACCCTGCATTTAAGGACCATTTCCAGTTTTTTTGGCGAAGAAAATCTTTAGCTCTGTGTAGATTTTTCACAAGACAGATTCATAGATGTACTTGTTGTTCAAGATGTTTTTCTGCCACCACATAACAAGAAATCAGCTTTCTGAAGCAATTAATAATCTCTTGGCAGTCTTTCTAAAGATTTTCTTGTTCCCAGGTGATTAACTCAAAGACTTCTTAAAGTCTCAGGACTTTACAGATGAAACAGATAGCAATCTGTTGGGTGATGACTAAGGATTGTTAAATTATCTTCTCCATACTTACATCTTCTCCATAATGATATGGAAATACTCCAACTTTAGCTTAACTCCTTCAAATTAAAGTTTGTCTCTACAAAAACTCCTGTTAAAGTGAAAATCTGTGGGAAATAACAAACCCATCAGCATATAGTAAGTTTATGGATCAAATGGTTATTACACAACCCTAGGTGAAATGTGATAAGCTTTGAGAGGAGATGGAAGGAAGCATTCTGAAGCTTAATTTGTCTGGCACAAGGTGAGGACTGAAAGGTGACAGTTCTAAGCAGTTAAAATACTATGGAGATAAGGAGTGCCAGGAGAGGGGTTGGAAACAGGATATTGGTTAGAGAAAGAGATAGAAATGAATCTGCCTCATAATTTGACTGGCCCTTTTATTCTTAGCCTATTGTTTTAAGGAGTTGCTTAATACTCAGGTCGTGAGGCTACTGCGTGTAACATGAGGGAGGGAGGGAGGGAGGGAGGGAGGGAGGGAGGGAGGGTGGTGGTGTTACTCATTACCCACTCCCAGTATATGGAAGTGGCTTGATCAAGATCTCATTAACTCTAAAATATCGAATACTAATCCCATGATGTCCTCTCCTGATTTTAGTGTAGCAGGATTAATAGTTGTACTTAGAAGGCACCAACGATCCTGTTGCTGACATAATCCATATTTTTTTCTTATAGTGACAATGCACAAATTTATTGAGCAGCATCAAGAGCTTGCACCAACCTATTGTTCTGGAGGCTGGCTGTTGGCACTATTTTATAGGAAATTGCTCAAAGGAACTCTGATCATATTCTTACTAGTATTTCCTAATAGTCAGGAACCTTTATTTTCCCTTTGAAGATGGTTCAAAAAATTATATAGATCACTCACTCCTGGTTGGTCTTTGGCTTCAGCTTCTCAGACTCTTCCTCTCCTGGCCAACTACCAACTGCTAGAGGTTGTCAGCTCACTAGTGGGCTCACTTATTTTCTGTCTCTATAGCAGTATTTAACAAAGTACTGGGATGAGACATGCCTGGAGAGTTTAATAAAAATGCAGATTCAAAGCCTCCACCCCAAACATACTGAATCAGAATCTCCTCAGGAATTGTATACTAAAATTATAGAAATATTACTCCATACTCTCTCCATAAATGATCTCATCATTAGCCATAGCGTTAAGCTTTAACCATTTTTGTATACTTCGTGACTCACAAACTTTTATCTCCACCATAAACCACTCTTTTAAGCTCTAGTCTTACATACTCTGTTGCTCCTTGATAGCTCTTCTTGGATGTCTCACAGGTATCTCAGACTTAACATGTCCAGATGACAAGTTTAACATCCCCTTGAAAACCATTCTTCCCAGTTTCCCGTATCTTAATAATTGGGGCCATCATTCACAGAGTTTCTCAAGCATTATTCTTTCCTTCATGTATGTGTATTCAGCCTACCAGCAAGACTTTTCGTCTACCAGCAAGTTCTTTTAATTCTACCTTTAAATGATGCCATGAGTTCATCTCCTTTTTTCCGAATCCATCTACTACTTTTTGCCAAATGTACCACGTCTTATGTGACAACTGAAATAGTCTTTTAACTGATGTGCCTGCTTCACCTCTTCTCTCTACCAGTTTGCTCTCTAGTTAGGAGCCAGTGTCATCTTTTAAAGATGCCATGCATGTCCTCTATTGATACGCTTTTACAGCTTTCCACTGCTCTTCAAGATCAATTCCACATCATAATATGGCTGTTAAGACTGCATCACCAGCTCCAGTCCATATCACCAGTGTACCACCCACACCACACGGACCTCGCCTTCGTTCCCTGAAGCTGTCGTGCCTTGGAACCTTTGTGGGTGCCATGGTCTCTGCCTGGCATGCTCTTTTCCCTGATCCTTGGCTGTTTGTATCAGAGGTTCCTTCTCTCACTTCAAGGATCAGGTTAAATGTCACCTTTTATGGAGGTCTTCATCACTCTATTTCACTCTATTTAATCCTCCCATCTCTCCAACAGACTGTATTCTCTTAGTTCATTTTCCTGTTCTCTATAGTACTCAGCATGTTGTGGTTCTTGACTTATTCATCTCTGTTTTCTCATGGATGATACACTCCATGAAGGCAGAGACCATGGCTGTTTTCATCACTGCCGTGCACTCATTTTCTGCCGCAGTGCCTGATGAATGATAAGCACTGAATGCATATTTGTTATTAATTATTAAAGTTTTATTTGTTTGTCTTTAATACAAGGCCAAGAATGTCTTCAGTGTAGGGCCAAGAAGTGTTTATATGGGAAACACTTTGGGTGAGATTTTATAATAAAAAATAACAAATTTGATAGCGAAAGTGTAAACCTTTTCTAGAACCTAACATGGAGTTGTAATAGTTCAACTCTACCTTGTCCCTCCTCTCTCATGCTGTTATGCAGATTATATGTCAATCTTTGATAACATTTACTAGCCAGTGCTTCCTTTAGCTGTATAATTCACAATAGCATTTTTGTACCACAGTTTTTTTAAGTCAGGATTCTAGACACAGTAACTAATTTTTTTTTCTTTTATGTGGAAAAAGAACACAGGGTTGATCTCAGATACACAGATAAAGTAGGCATTTCCCTATAGAGTCTAACTCAAGGGAGATTATAAAAGCAAATAAAACGAAAAGTATTCTTTAATTCCTGTTTTTGTTGTGTGTCCCAAATTTCACTATTTTGAATATTGTCCTGTTCTGTTAAAATCATATATGCATGAAAATGTCATTACAGTATCAAACTACAATGTGTATGAAATCTGTCATATCACATTTATGTTGACTAGTGGAACAGAGTAGCATTAAATAATTTTTTCCCTCTAGAAGGAAGAGTGAGCTAAAGTGAAAACTGACTACCATATAACTCTGTGATAGCATAGTTTCATTTTTAAGCAGAAATGTTTATGTAGATTTCTGTCTCATTACTGCACTGTGAGCTCTTAAAGAGAAAAAAGTTTTTTTTTGTTTTTGCGTTTGCATCATTAGGACATAAAATCATAGGTGTTCATAAAACTGTATTAAAAATTGGTAACTAAAATATAAAATAGCAGTATCTTCTGGCTGGCAAAAGTGTTTAAAAACAAAATAATACATTCTTGGCAAAAGTTGGAATGATACATTCAAACATATAAATGTGCTTGTGGACTTTGCAGGAAAAAATGACTAATGGGCCTTTGTACTTTACAAATGGATAATGTATTTGATGTTGGATATCATATATCATTTGGTGTTTTTATCATTGTATTGCAGATTTGCTTAGTCAACTTTATATTAGTTGCCTTTGTTTTCTCCTTTCTTATCTAGCCATTTTCACCTTCTATGCTTGGCTTATTCTGGTTAAGTGGTACAAATATTGAGTAACAACTGTTGATGTTGGCATACTTTTCACAACCCCTCTGTGGCCTTTACTCCTCATTACCTTATCTGACACTCCTTTCACTGTATTTTTACTATTCCTGCAAAACATACTCTAGTGAAATATAGGAGCCATAGTGTAATCCTCTGTCTACTATTTTTCTCATAGTAGAAACTGTGGCTACATCTGGGATATCATTAGCAAGCTAAATGCTGACTATCAAATCTTGGATTGTGGCCTTCTATGAGTCATTTGTCTGTTGAATAAGGTGTGTACAATGTTGGAAAGAAATCATAGCAAGGTCTACACTGGAGTGCCAACAAGTTTTTCAAAAAGAGTTACCACACCCAAACAAGAATTTTTTTCAAGAGCTAACATTAAGAGTAATTAACATTTAATATACCCCCACTTGTTTGTCCATTAAGTATTCTTGAAAACTAACATTTTAGCCATGTGTGTCAGTGCTCACTTTAACCCCTTGATCTTTCAAATGTTTGTCTTTATTAGGTTTGCCTTCTCTGAAAAGAGAACTTTTTAAATATCATTGCTTTTCATAAAAAGTGAACCTACTCTGTGGAGGTTGATGGTTTAGATGAATTAATATCAGCATTGTGGTCTCTTAACATGCCTCTCCTCATTATAGAGAAGACTTATTCAGGGAATGAGGAAGAGCTCAGGGCTCTTCCTTGTACAGACCATTGTTTTCACTACTAGAATATCCCCTTAAGTATGTATTCTTAAACAGGGTATTAATACATTTTTGTTGATAGTCTGTTACAGTAAGAGGGAAACTTCTGGTGAACCTATCATCTACAACAATATAAAAACTATTCAATTTTATTTTTTCATCATTTTTCACCTTTTTTGGTCAGATAAAAATAGCCAGATTTTAAAATTATTATATAATTTTCCATGAAATTTTTTTGTGCACAATTTGTTATTAATACTCTTCCATGTACTTGAGAATACCATATTTAATGTATATCAAGTTAAGTGATGTTATAATACCATTTGTTAATGTTTCATATGAGGATAATTGTCCTAAGTCAAACAGATAAGCCCTATCAAAAGTGTGTACTGACACACAGGCTTTTGTGGAGTACAAAAGTGTGTATTCCACAAAAACCTGTGGAGAAAGAGAGGGCTGATGGAGACTGAGTTTCTTTCTTGCACATAAACAGTTATTCTCTTACTTGAGAGACTTTGCACACTTGTTCTGTACAGCTACAAAACATTGCTCATTCCAGCTGCTCACTCCTGAACCCAGTCTGGTTGATCAGTCTTGCAGCTCATTATATTGATACACTATTTTAGGTGTGATCAATCCTTAACCCCAAGGAGGGAAAAAAGGAATCCCTTTCTTTGTTCGATTCCATATTTTTTAATATAGCCTAAGACTGCTTTAGCTATTTTAGCTGTTGAAAATAAATCATACAGGTGACTTTAGTTATTACACAGTGCAAATCTTTTTGCAACTCACCTTTTCATACCATGTTAGGTTTCTGAAATGTACACTAGCTGTGTGTAGGTCTGTTTTATGCATTTGAAAGGCTGTACTATTCTACCCTGTATGAAGGTCCTATTGTGTGTTCATTGCTTCCTGTCTGGATGAACTCTGAATGGTTTCCACCCTTTTGCTCTTATACGTGGTGTTTCAGTGAGCCATACAGCACAGCGGTTAACAACATTGACTCCAGAGCTGGATTGCTTGGGTTTGTAGTTACACCACTGCTAGTTACAGGACCTTGACAAGTCATAAAACCCAGTGCTCAGTTCACCCACCTGTTAAATGAAGCATATTTCCTATGAGGTAGGCATATTATGAAGATAGCAGAGTAAAAACACATGAAAGACTTAAACAGTACCTATCACGTAAGAAACACTATACAAGTGTTCCATTTATTAACATGACCCTTTTACACGCCTCTTTACATAAAAACGTGACACATTTTCATGTGTAAATGCCTAGAAGGGTAATTTCTGGGCCACAGCATAAGGATATATTCAGTCTTGCCCCTAAATTATTAAATTGTTCTCTAAAGACATTGTAACAACTTATATTTCTACCAGTGCCATGTAAATTACTGTTTATCCTCATCTTCTCCAACACTTCGTGTCATCAGACTTTTTACTGTTTTTTACTCTGTTGATTTTAATTAGCATTCCCTGATAAAGAGTAAAGCTGAAAATCTTTTTAAATTGGCCTTTCTTGGAGTTTTCAATTAATATACTTTGTACAAAACAAAATGTATGATAGTGGATATGAGCATATGAAATTAAAAGGAAATTCACTTTTTACCTCTAGGAAAAAGGAGCAGGAATGGAATGGGAGAGCAGGTTTATATGCATCTGTAACTTTTTTTTTTTTCTTTAAACAAAAAAGTTTGAAAAAATATGGAAAATTTTTATTGTTTTAATTTGGATGATGAGTTGCTGTTTATATTTTATGTATTTTTTTCTTTTCATATTATTTTCAGTTTTTCATAGTTTTTTGAAAATACATAAATTAGGTTTATTACCAAGCCAGCATTTAGACTTCCTTTTGATTAGACATACTTTTGTATTTCTCACTTTTTGTGTGTGTGTTGGAGTTAGCAATGGATGTGTGTATGGGGGTAATAACGTTATAGGGGTGTTAGACAACACAAACTGAAAGGTAATATCGAAATAGCTTTTTATAAAATATCATCTTCCTATAGATGACTGATAAGTGATAGCTATATTCTAAATATAATTAAGAAAATTAGTATGTGCAGGGAAGCAAATTACTTATGGTAAAACTTTAATTATAAAAGTATAAATGGGAAGATGAAAATAATATCTCACATGGAAAGTATATTTGGAGCATAATAGGAGCAAAAAGGAGAAATTTTTTCAGGTACTGATAATCATCTCATCAATTATGGTGTGGTGATAAAACAATAAAATATCCTATAGAATATCATATTTAAAATGTTTTACTACGAAATTAATTAGATCAATAAAATTTTACTTGGCTATAGCATAAAAGTACCTTTCTTTTCACTTTTAGAAGAATTTCTGTTTTAGATAATATCATTAAAATAGGTTAAATGTTATTGACAATGAAGGAAAGCAAATATCATAAACCCACCTGCTATCATTGCTTATCCATGTAAATATGTAATATTTAATTTGGGGAAGCAGTAATATATTTGTAATTATTAACGTAGTTAATATGGAAACTTTGACTCTAACATGGACAAATTATATATGGTATAACCTCATCTAGGTAATTTTTCTTTCATCTCTATTGAAAAGTTATGAGTTCAGAGTAGAAAATGCACCTTGTTTTATTCTTTATAATGGAAAGACTAAAGGATGGATTCTTTTGAAAAAATTGACTAGAACTCTTGATTCTAGTTTCAAGGGGAAGTGTCATAGAGTCTTTCACGGAACTAAAAAATCATTAGTGTAGATTTATCCACTTCTTTTGCTTTGAAGTGCTCACCTCTCTCAATGTTGCAAAATTTCATGTGAATGTGAGGTCACCTTTCCATCATATTTCTTAACATGTTTCATATAATAAACTTTTATTATCTTGAGAAATTTTCAAATTTGTTCTGTTCTAGTACTTTCTGATTCAAATTGTCCAACACAGTGTTATAATAATTTATGAAACTGTTTCATTGATATAAAGATAGAATAATATGTGATAAAAGTATGATTTTCTTAATTCCCAAATCCCAAAGAACAAAGTCTTATGTCATTCAGGCCTGGCAATTTGAAAATCATAACCATTTGAAAATCAGGTCAGTTGTGGATCCATTAATCAAATACATTTTAAAAAACTTTAGTGAAGTAAATTGTAAAAACAAAGATACTCATTAAAAGTGTACAATTTGATAAATTTTGACATATATATATATATACACATACCATTAAAAATCATCAGCACAATCAAGGTAATGAGCATACCCCAAAAGTTCTCTTACCCCTTTTAATCCTTCACCCCAACTCTTCTATCTCCAGTTAGCCAGTGATCTGTTTTCTGTTACAAAATATGAGTTTGTATATTCTTGAATTATATATTTTTGTTAATGAAGCATATTCATTATACTGCAAAAGCGAATTCCAACCCAGTTTGTAATAGAGTGATATACTAATTCTAAATGATTTTTCTATATTCATTCATGTCCTTGAGAAGTTTCCAAAACAAAATATGGCTTATTTCTATCCATAATCCTTAATCAAAGCTTACCCAATTGACTTTGGCTCTGGCCAAGATGGAGTAACAGGGGTAGATGAGTTGCAAGCGGATTTGTCTATTATCTATTGCTGTATAACAAATTATACCAAAACTTGGCAGCTTAAACAACAATCACTTATTATGTCACAAAATTTCTGAGGGTTGAGTATCTAGGAGTGGCTTTGCTAGGTAGTTTTGGCCTCTGCTGTTTCATGAGGTTGCTGTCACTATCAGCGAGGGATGAAGTTAAATGCTTGACTGAGGGTAGATAGTCTGTTTCCAAGATGACTGACTAGTGTGACGATTGGCTAAAGGCTCCAGTTCCTTGCTTTAGGAAGGCTTCGGATTCTCACCTTTTGGGCTTTTTATAAGACTGTTAATGATAGTATCAGCTTCCCCCAAACTGAATACTATGAGAGAGAGAATGAGCATGACCAAGGTAAAAGCCACATTTTATTTGACAATCTACTCTTAGTAGTCACATGCCTTCTCTTCTCCCATATTTTAGTGGTCACACACAACTACCCTAGTCCACTGTGGGAGGGGACTACGCAAGAGTATATCAGGAGGTGGGGATCACTGGGGCCATTGTGAAGGCTGGCTGCCGTGATATGTTTGGCTATCTAAAGTCAAACTATTTGACAAGTTTTAAGACTCTTGTGTAATCAGCCCATAAAATCTCTTTTAGCAGTATCCATTTGCTTATAATTTATGAGCTCACTACACAATAGTTTTACAGCTTTATTGAATAATAATTTTTAAAGCACATACGTATTTGATAATTTTGGAACAAAAGAGAACCATCTTTATAGGTTAAACCTTCAGTGTGTTGTAAAAGAATCTGAATCTTATTTACTCATAAGGATTACTCATAAGGACTAATAATAAACATTAAAGATTAGCTAATTCAATATTTATTTTTCCCATGCTCTGCAGTGACAAAAAGTTGTTCATTTTGGAGATTATTAATATGTTGTTCACACTGTTCAATATATTTCCAATATTTTAGGTGTAAATATATTTTAAAAATTAATGTTGCTTTAAAAACTGGTATTGGGAAACATAAAGAGGATATCATTAAATCTCACATTCAGCATACTTTCAGAAGATCATCTAAAGCTAAATTATAGCTTGTGGCTAAACCCTAATAGAGACTCAAAATATTAATGGATGTTCTCATATATTAACGGTAAGAGAGTATGTGACTCAAAATAAGCCCCCAAATGCAAACAATAAAAACTAAATTGAACACAGCATCAAAAAATCTGTCAGTAAAATCATTGTGCCCCACCCTATGGCACATGCTGTTCCCAAGGCAGAGCAGCAAGCTCCAAAGCTTAAGTTTTGGCAAAGGTTTTCATCATTCTCAAACCTTTTTCCAGCTCCAAGATCTGTGTTCATTTTCATTGTTATTTTTATGCCCATATCCCACTGCCTTATTCTCTGCTGTTACTTATCACTTTATGACATTAGGATTACCTGCAGAATTGGATGTAATTTTAACTGCACCCAAAACCAGAGCAGCATGTAAAATGAGTAAATAGCTTGCCTTTGCTTGTTGAGTTGTGGGGATGGCCGGCTGTGGGGTGGGAAGGACTGTATATGTCTGCTAGCTGACAAAACAGAGCAGATTAATAAATTTGACTATTCTGCTCCCATGACAACACTTTCTTTAGCTGATATTTCAGTACCTTGTTAAAAGCACAGCAGTCACCGGCTCTGCAAGGCAGCACAGTGACTTCCCAGACTCTAGTGAGTTCCCTGAGCTTGACAGACACAGATTCACTCAAGCACGAACACAAGAAATCACAGAGTGCAAGACACTGGGTATCTATTTCTAAGAATGAATATGGAACCTGGTTCATTTTTCACCTTCAACTTCTTCAAGGTAATTTTTGATTAAATGAGGAATGTCCATATTAAGAAGCAATGTCTTGTTTCCTAAGTCTGGTCCTTAAGTCAAAGTGCTCTAATTAGATCAATTTTAGTCATTCATTACATTAATCAGTATTTATTAAGTTTTTCTTTTCTTTCTTTCTTTCTTTTTTTTTTTTTTTTTGACAGGGTCTTGCTCTGTCACCTAGGCCAGAGTGCAGTGGCATGATCACGGCTCATTGCAGCCTTGACCTTCTGAGCTCAAGCAGTCCTCCCACCTCAGCCTCCTGAGCAGCTGTGACCACAAGCGTGCACCACCATGTCTGGCTAATTTTTTTTATTTTTTATTTTTGTAGAGATGAGGTCTTGCTGTAATGCCCAGGTTGGTCTTCTGGGCTCAAGCGATCCTCATGCCTTACTGAGTTTCTAATATGGGCCAGGTAACCATGTTCACAGTGGTAAACAAAAAAGGACACAGTCTCTGCTCTCTGAGACAGAATGAAGGGGTACGTAAACACGCTTTAGCTAGTGGTAAGTGTAAAATCAGAGAGTAATTGAAGGGATGTGGGGTCAGAAAAGGCATCACTATGGGGCTGATATGTGAATTGAGAAGAAAGGAAAATATCTAAGACAATAACAATCTTGGCAGAGAAAACAACAGGTGCAAAGGCCCAGAGGCCAGAAATAGCTTGGCATGCTTGAGCAGCAAAGCAGACATTGTAGCTGGAATTTAGGGAACAAGATGGGGAGTCTTAGAAAATGGTGTCAGGAGGTGGGTAGGGTCTTCACATAGCACATCTGTAAAACTTCACCTTTCTTTTCTCTTTTTCTCAGTTAAGTAAATACATAGAATATCTGTCTCCTTTACAGCAAATTTCAAGATAGGACACTAACTGAGGAGAATGCCATTATTTTGGCTACTTAAGAGTTGAAATAGCTTCTAATTTGTTGATAATAGTTTTAACTTGCTGTCCTCCAGTTTGGGAGATACAGTGTAACAGGGAGCATACAGCCAAAATCTGAGACATCTGTAAGCAAGCAGTCAGGAGTAGCTTGACTATACATCCAAAAGTATAGTCTTCATAACTTTGCTTTAATTGTGAACTGCTTCTGTTAATTTTTTATGAACAGTTGACCTGAAAGTTGTTTATTTATAAATTTGTGTCATTTATTAGAATAAGATGTGCTCTATTCTGTTTAGGAGTGCCAATGGGGGTGCAGATAAGTGCTTGAATTCCATTGTGTCATTGTTATTTTTTAACTATGATAAATTAGCTTAACTGAAGTTTCTTCCTCAGAAATTTCAGTCTAAGGAAATTTATCTCTTTATGTTTATTGGTCTTACAAATTTATTCTGAAATAATCAGATTTTAAAATAAATAAATCTGATATTACAGTGACCTGGTTTTTTTTGGGTTTTTTTGGGTTTTTTTTTTGTTTTTGAGGCAGAGTCTTGCTGTGTCTCTGGGGCTGGAGTGCAGCGGCGTGATTGCAGCTTACTGCAGCCTCAACCTCCCGGCTCAAGAGACTCCTCCCACCTCAGCCTCCCAAATAGGTGGGACTACAGGCGTTTTCCACCATGCCCAGCTAATTTATTTTTGTATTATTTGTAGAGATAGGGTTTTGCCATGTTGCCCAGGCTGGTCTCGAAATCCTGGGCTCAAGGGATTGACCCCCCTCAGCCTCTCAAAGTGCTAGAACTATAGGTGTGAGCCACTGCACCTGGCTGATTTGTTATGTATTATGTAAGGATTGAAGTTATTTCTTGAGAAATAAGTAGATAACAATTTGCACTGTAATAGGTAATGTATCAGGCAAGTTGACACCCATTCATCTGGTTTGGCCCCTGACAGCTATGCTTTATTATATGGTTTAAATATATTTGCATTAGAAGTGAAACTACCATAAGAAAATAAATATCTCATATAAATGAAAAAGTAAATACTGTGATCTCTCATGAAAAAGACTATAAAAATGTAGCCTTATCATGAACTCCTTGTACCTGCACCAGCACAAGACAGCATTAATTAGGCAAGAAGGGGCCTATCAGGCTGGATGACATTCCCCTTATGGCAGGTTCTTGTTGGTGGGTTGACCCACAGAGTGTAGACCATGAAGTCCCACAAAGCAATGACCTGTATGGACAGGTTAGGAAATTTGAATCCTTGCTTTAGGGAGTGAAGTGATTCTTTCACATGTATTTGCTTCTGAAATAGCTATTTCTTATTGACTCCTTATTGTTTGTTGTTTGCACACATTTTAAAGAAGAAAATGTCTCACCTTAGAGAAACATAATTGAATACAAAACATCACTGAGCTAGCACAAAGTTTAGCACATTGAATATATACTTACATACAAATATAAATATTATGTAAAGTTTTAATTTTATAGATTAATTTAGTTCAAATAAAAATAAACTGTTGACAGAAAGGCAGGATAATGATTCATAGTTAATATTTAAATGATTCAACATTGAATTCAAGAGGTCTAGATTTTATACCCTTACCTGCTGCTTGTTAATTTTGTCCTTGTTTCACCAGCTATAAAATTCGAATAATATAGTGTTAATTATTTAGAAGAGTAAAGTGTGGATGTAGATATATGTGTGTAATACACATATATTATAGAATTAAATTTATTATATAAGGGGTCCTTGAAGTACTGCAAGCATTAGCACAGTGCTTAGCAAAACATCAGCACTCAACAAATACGAATATCATTAATACTCATATTTTCTCCTTTTTGTGCCCCCAAAGAGTAGTTGGACATTTTGCATTCTACTATTGTAATATCATTCAGGACTAAATCAACTCTAAAATAAGTTTTTATATCTATTTGTAAACCTAGATCTTCCTTTTTGAGGGCTATTGTTTTGCGTAGGAGGCCTTCTTTGGCTTGGGTTAGCTATAATTAAGAGGGCAAGAAAATGTTTCCGTTCTGCTGTGCCTTTAGAGTATGTGTGGGTGGGAACAACGTGCTCATGTAGCCTAACAGCATAAGAGAGGGAATTGCAGATTCGGTGAACTTGCCAGACCCCGTAACAGTAGCAGATGGATGAGGTTTAGAGGGTGTTGTGCACTGTCACCAGACCCTGCTGACTTTAGCCTGACTTTTCCAGATTTCAGAGTCTTTGCCTTATCCAGTTCCCTCCAGGCCCAGGAGGATCTTAAAAGTAAGATAGAGGTTTTCTAATGAACAAGATTGCTTGATGTGTCCCGTAAGAAGCACTGTTCTTTTGGGTAGGCATGTGTAGTATTACTTTGGAAAGTGTTTGTTTCATTCCCATGGCACATTTATATGTATTAATCCCTGAAGGCACTATAAAGTGTAATATGAATTGCAAGTTCATTTTCTTCTGTCGTGTTTGACTATTTGGTGCTGACGATCTTTTGCAAACAAAGAGAAAATAATGCATAACACTTTCTGTTCAGAACCAAAACATGAGTCTCCAATGACCTTAATTTTTATGCTTGGGCCAAAAAGTAGAGGATCCTGGCAATTTCAATCACCATTGTTTAGTCTTCAGTGCTCATACCATTTCCTTAGGTGGTTATCATATTTTAGTTTAGCACCTACATTTTAAATACGTAGTAGAGATTCATTTTTAATGCTTGATAAGCAGCCAAGTTTCAGGCTTAATTCACTTAGTGAGTCTTGAGTCATTGCTCTATCCTCACTTTCATAGCAAATATCATCATTGGGATTTATACCGCAATGTTTTCCTTCTGAATGAACAGTTTCACAGCTTAATATAGGTTAGTATTTTCAACTTGCTTGATTTTCAAGCGTGCTTGAATAAGTTTACATGCTAAAAACTAGCTGGGTATAGGGACTCACACCTGTAATCCCAGCAATTTGGGAGGCCAAGGAGGGAGGATCACTTGATGCCAGGAGTTTGAGACCAAGCCTATGAAACATAGTGAGACCCTGTCTCTACAAAAGATTTAAAAAATTAGCCAGGTGTGGTGGTGCACACCTGTAATCCCATCTATTCAGGAGGCTGAAGCCAGAGGATCTCATGTGCCCAGGGGCTCGAGGCTGCAGTGAGCCATGATCACACCACTATACTCCAGCCTGGGCAATAGAGTGAGACCCTGTCTCTAAAAAAATAAAATAAAATAAAATAAATGCTAGAAACTGGTTGAAAGTAACTGAACAGGAGGAACTGAGGATGTGCCACTCATTCTTGGAAATCAGTTCTGGTTAAAGATTAAAACAGACTCTGCTGCTGTCTTTCTTATGTAAATATAAAGTCCAAGGGCCACACATGACATATAAAAAATATCACTTAGCTTCTGTAAAACTTTTTAAAAATTCTTTCTTTAAATGTTGTCATGATTATACATTGTTTGCAAAGTAAATGAAACAGGTTAACTTCCTGGATGCTTACTTTTAGCAGAAATGTATCAGATAGCAAACTTGCTGACAGATGAATCACAGCTTTGCCCACCTGTAATGAGGGTACACTGCTGGATCTGAGGTCAGTCCCAGACTTTCAGGATGGTATTTCTGGCCTCCAGTCCACTTAGGGAACTGATCATTCTGCATACCTCTCCGGGGTTATGTTCTCCACCTCATCTGGCCCTTGATAGGTAAACATCCCCTACCTGGCCAAAAGTAACAAAGCTGAAAAAACTTGGCCAAATCTGGAAACTTGTTAGTCTGCCTCTTCCTGTACCAAAACTGCATTCCAGATTGTTTGCCAGGGTCTGACTTCAGGCCACTGTTCTTTGCTGGCCTTGACCTCAATACCTGTCTTATAAATGACTTTATGCTTTTCTCCCTCTGCCTCATCCCACCCTCTTTCTTTGTATCCTACCTCTAGTTTTTATCCTTCAGACACTTTTTATTTTTCTCCCTTGTTTGAATATATTTTTAGGTTTTCTCTAGGCCTTGCTTACCAACCTGTCATACCTTCCAGACTCTCATGCTCCATTCCTTCCACTCTTTCCACCTCAATCTGTTCTACCTCACCTGAAGACTCTGATAACAAGAACAAGGTCTTCCACTTGAGCCTGATGGGGTTTTGGCCAGCTGATATTCTTCCATCACCTAATGGCCTTAACTGCCTTGTGTCCTATGCACCTGAGATGACACCCCTTGCATCCAGTTGTTTGAGAGAAAGAATTCTTATTATAGATTTGTCTTAACTGATCCGTCAGGTTTCCTTTCTCTGACTCATTTAATCTTCGTTACTTTTTCTCGGCGAATTTCATGTTGGATATACAAACTAACAAAGCAGAACACACTTATTTCGTTTACAATTTTAGTAAAGTTTTATTATGACACCCCATTTTAGGTGTCACTCCCATTATCTTGTTTAATCTGTTAACATGCAATAAAGACAATAATAAATAGAAGGAAATAAATTTAATGAGCAGAAGGTAATATTTGAGAATTTTCTGTCCATTCTCCATTTAGATAGAGATTTAATAGTTCTCTTAAAGGCATTGTTTGTATGCCCAAACTTCTGCTTATAGACCATTGCCATTCTTTTAAAAAAAAAAATCTAGATTTGTGCTTCTGGTGTGTAACCATGAATATAGGTTTGTATATCAAAACAAATAAATATGTACTTGTACTTGTATGAGCAAAATCGCCCTTGAAAATCCTTTACAGTTTGCTTGATACCTCAGGGTTTGTTTTGTTTTGCTTTTTTATATGCTTAGATTTTTAAAATGTAAATAAATTGCCACAATTTAAAAATCAGAAAGTTTCAACTACAGATTTCAAGTGCCAAAAAATTTTGAGATCTCTCAACAATGCTACCTGCATTTCTTTGCCACAGCTATATGCTTGTGCTAAGGAGCAGCTGCCTCTTGACATGGGAATGTGCTTGCTGCTTTGACACAATTCATCACTCACTTACATTAGTTGCCTGGGCTTTATAGGCATGTGAGTTTGTGCTTCTTGTCTTAACGGAGAAGCATAGTTGGAATCAAAGAGGTAAAGGCATAGACTTCCACCCAGCAATGCTTTTCTTTTAAAGTAAAATAAAATATACCCCCTACCCCAAAACACAAAGGATAAAATAATAGTCTTTCATAGTACCACCACCTAGAATAAATCATTATTAATATTTTGGCATATTTGTTTTCAGATTTTTTTTTCCCCTGACTAATCCCATTTTTGTCCTGTAGAATTTTATTTCTATATGCAGGGGTGAATTTCTTCTCAAGAAGTCTCCCTCATTCTTAAAAATTTACTACCTTTTTCCTCAAGAGATATAATAATCTTGGTTTTGTAAAGTCCAGTAGTTTTGTGCCTAAGGCATTAGACTTTCCTCAAATCAGAGACTCTCATGGTTCCTAGTCAGGCCATTAAGCCCAAGTCAAAAACATGGTTATCAGTTAATTTCATAGTGATTTAAATAGGTTAAAGACACAGCTCTAAATTCTTTAGTAGGTTAGTTTGTAAGTATTCATAAATGTGGAGCATTTCAAGCCAGATTCATCTTAGTCCTGACCTTACTTCGTTAGAGAGTTGTCAGGCCAACTTCAAGCCAATGGAAGTGAGATGTGAGTATAATCAAGTAAGCATCCAGACCAAAGTTGAGAAATTCAGCTGCCCTTCATGTGTGGTATCATATCCACAGTCCCAAGTCACCTCTATTGCCCCTAAACCTTTGTACCCAAGAGCCCTCCCATTAGGAATGAATGTGAATCCATTTGACTTTTGCTCCAGCTACTTACATAATTATCAACCTCTGATTTGTAATTGCTGTGCATGGTAGCAATTCTGTCTCAGGTGTTTAGGATGCAAATAATTTTTTAAAAATTAGTACTTGGCCTCCTTTGCTTGCTCCCAAAGGAGAATTTAATACATAGTATGACTGTGACATATGTATATATTAAAGTATAAAATATTTTTTCAGTAAGATGAAATATAGAACTCAACAGTTGGGTATATAGTTGGTGTTCAACTGACGTCAGCTTCTTCCTTTTTAATAATACGTACTGTTCTAGCAATATCATGGATTAAATGGGATTCTAATAGCTTCAGTTTGTGTTTTATTCTAAGTGTTCTAAGTGTGATAAGTCATTATAAAGTTTTGGTTCCTGGGTAGAGGGTAGACTGTGGTGTGAATAGTGGCCTCTGGGGATAGTGGAAGCAGAGAGGACAGTTCAGAGGCCTTTGCAGAAGTCCAGGTGAAAGATAGTGCTGATTTGAACTAGGAGATAGTAGTGGGGAGAAGAGGTTTCAAGGTTGCCCTGTATTTTGAAGGTAAAGCTAACAGGACTTACTGCTAGATTGGATGTTACGTGTAAGGAAAAGAAAGGAGTCAAGGAAGAGCCCTGGGTTGAATCATTCAGGCTTTATTGATTTCTTTCCCTCAAGACACCAATTATCCACGTTATTTCTACCTTTAAGAAATCACCTTTGAACCATTTTCCGTTATTCAGTGGCTTCTCATTCCTCCTTTTCTGTCACCACCTACCTGTGGAAGGTTACAGATTATACCTGTTTTGTGAACTTTCTAACAGATTTTGAAATCCCTGTTCTTTCATCAAACTCTGCCGATTGAGGAACCAAAGACCAGACTATTTCCACATAGTTTATTCAGTTGGAAGAAAGGGTTTCCATTAGCTATTCCGTTCTCGACCAAGTTACATATGTTGCCTGCTTGCTGCGGTGCACTTACCTTTTATTTGGACAATACCTGTTTCCATTTATATATTTGCTCTGCAAGTCTTAATTCCATGTTTCAAAATATGTGCATTGATATAAGTGCCCATCTTTGATTGTTAGCACGTAGAGGGCAATTGTTGCCTTACTCGTGCAATTAGGTTCTAAATAAATCATTTTTAAGTGATGATAACATTTTGATTCCAATGTAGTGGCTGTATTTGATAAGAACTTTAATCACATTTTCACCAGTAATTAGGCTCTTTTCGGCTCACATTTAAAGTGATGGAATGGTATCTTTAGAACATCTGGATTTTTCAGAAGCCAGCCTCTGCTTTTAGTTTGCAAGTGTTGGCCTCTTTACCATGCTGAGTTCACAAGTTCTCCATTTATGACACCATCATGCCTTTGCCATTCTGCCACATGCATCACATAATGCTTGTTACTGGAAAGCCACTTTTGTGTTTGAAACTGTTTGGAAAGGGATGGAAAAATCCCTTATTTTAAGAAAAATTGACATCTTATGGTAGTAATCTAAAATTTTCATTGAGTTGGCTTCAATAATATGTTTTTATGAACCATGTGTAGCAAAAGGAATTAATTTCCTTTGAGTATCACCACACAGACTTTTAGGAACCAAGAATGATTTATTTACTTTGTGTCTAAGATTGACCAACTTAAGAATGGAAAAATCCTATTAGATCATAAGAGACTGTTCCCTTCCCCACTGCAGGATTATGTGCTACAGTGTATTTCCTAATCTTTGTTCTTTTTAATAACATTCTTCCGGTATTCATTTGAAAGTCATTACTCCAAAATATTTCCATGAAATTATAATATCATGCATGGTTTAAGATGGAGATAAATTTCTGATGTTTGTTTTATAATATCCACCAAAGTTTATTTTTTAAAAAAATTGAGCAATATTTATCTCTTTAAAATGGGACAATTATACTAGTCTCCTACAAGTTTAAATAATAGCAATATTTTCTTTTACTTTACTAACTTTATTATTTTTGGATTAGTGATATTTTGCTTGGAACATACTATGGACTGCAGATTATTTCTCAGATATGCTTTGGAAAGAAATTAGAATGGGCCTCAAGCCAGCAGGCAGGCAGATCAGGGTTTGTTTTCTTTTAAAATTTTTTTTATTTTTAATTTTTGGGGGTACCTAGTAGGTGTATGTATTTATACAGTACATGAGATGTTTTCATACAGGCATGCAATGTATAATAATCACATCATGGAAAATGGGGTATTCATCCCCTCAAGCGTTTATCTTTCATGTTATAAACAATCCAATTATATTCTTTTAGTTATTTTAAAGTATACAATTAAATTATTATTGACTATAGTCACCCTGTTGTGCTGTCAAATAGTAGGTCTTATTCGTTCTATTTTTTTTTACCCACTAACCATCCTTTCCTTTCCGTCCAACCCCCAACTACCCTTCTCAGCCTCTGGTAACCATCTTTCTACTCTCTATGTCCATGAATTCAATTGTTTTGATTTTTAGATCCCACAAATCGGGAGAACATGTGATCTTTGTCTTTCTGTGCCTGGTTTATTTCACTTAACATAGTGATCTCCAGTTCTATTTTGTTGTAAATGATAGGATCTCATTCTTTTTATAGCTGAATAGTACTCCATTGTGTATGTGTACCACATTTTATTTATCCATTCATCTGTTGATGTACACTTAGGTTACTTCCAAATCTTGGCTATTGTGAGCAGTGCTGCAACAACCATGGGAGTGCAGATATCTCTTCAGTATCCTGATTTCCTTTCTTTTGGGTATATACCCAGCAGCGGGATTGCTGGATCATTTGGTAGCTCTATTTTTAGTTTTTTGAGGAACCTCCAAACTGTTCTTTGAAGTGGTTGTACTAATTTACATTCCCAGCAACAATGTCTGAGAGTTTCCTTTTCTCCACATCCTCACCAGCATTTGTTATTGCTTGTCTTTTGGATATAAGCCAGTTTAACTGGGGTGAGCTGATATCTCACTGTAGTTTTGATATGCATTTCTCTGGTGATCAGTGATATTGAGCACCTTTTCATATACCGTTCGTTTGTCTTCTTCGAGATATGTCTATTCAAATTTTTTGCCAATATTTTAATAGGATTATTAGATTTTTTTCTAGAGAGTTGTGTGAGCTCCTTATATATTCTGGTTATTAATCCCTTGTCAGATGGGTAATTTTCTTCCATTCTGTAGGATCTCTCTTCACTTTGTTGATTGTTTCCTTTGCTGTGCAGAAGCTTTTTAATTTGATATGATCCTGTTTGTCCATTTTTGCTTTGGTTGAATATGCTTGTAGTGTATTACTCTAGAAATTTTTGCCTAGACCAGTGTCCTGGAGAGTTTCCCCAATGTTATCTTGTCGGAGCTTCATAGTTTGAGGTCTTAGGTTTAAGTCTTTAATCCATTTTGATTTGATTTTTTTATATGGTAGGAGATAGGAATCTAGTTCCACTCTTCGGCATATGGATATCCAGTTTTCCCAGCACCATTTATTAAAGAGACTGCATTTTTTCTCACTGTATATTCTTGGCCCCTTTGTTGAAAACAAGTTCACTGTAGGTGTGTGGATTTGTTTCTGGGGTCTCTGTTCTGTTCCATTGGTCTGTGTGTCTCAGTTTACCCTGTACCATACTGTTTTGATTACTACAACTGTGTAGTATAATTTCAAATCAGGTAATGAGTTTTGTTCTTTTTGCTTAAGACAGCTTTGACTAAACTGGGTCTTTTCTGGCTCCATATAAATTTTAGGATTTTTTTCTATTTCTGCGAAGAATGTCATTGGTATTTTCGTAGAAATTGCATTCGGTTTTTAGATTGCTTTGGGTAGTATGGACATTTTAGCAATGTTGATTCTTCCAATCCATGAACATGGAATATCTCTCATTTTTGGTACCCCCTTCCATTTTTTCATCAGTATTTTATAGTTTTTATTATAAAGTTCTTTCACTTCTTTGGTTAAAATAATTCCTAAGTATTTAATTTTATTTGTGGCTAATGTAAATGGGATTACTTTTGTATTTCTTTTTCAAACTTGTAACTGTTGGCATAAACAAATGCTACTGATTTTTGTATGATGATTTTGTACCCTTCAACTTTACTGAATTTATTTATCAGTTCTAAGATTTTATTGTGGAGTCTCTAGGTTTTTCCAAATATAAGATCACATAATCTGCAAACAAGGATAATTTGACTTCTTTTTTTCCAGTTTGGATGCCCTTTATATCTTTCCCTTGTCTGATTGCCCTAGCTGGGACTTTGAGTACTATGTTGAATAACGGTAGTGAAAGTAGGCATTTTTATTGTGTTCCAGATCTCAGAGGAAAGGCTTTTGGTTTTTCCCCATTCAATATGATGCTAGCTGTGGGTCTGCTATATATGGCTTTATTGCATTGAGATGTTTTAATTCTACATCCAGTTTTTTGAGAGTTTTTATTATGAAGGAATGTTGATTTTTATCAAGTGATTTTTCAGCTTCGATTAAAATGATCAATTGGTTTTAGTCCTCCATTCTTCTCTTGATATGATATATCACATTGATTGATTTACCTATATTGAACCATTCTTGCATCCCCAAGATAAATCCCACTTGATCATGATGAATAATGTTTTTAATGTATTGTTGCATTCAGTTTGCTAGTATCTTATTGAGGGTTTTTTCATTAATATTTGTTGAAGATATTGGCCTGTATATATATTTTTTGACAAGTTTTTGTCTGGTTTTGGCATCAGGGTAATATTGGCCTGGTAGAATAAGTTTGGAAGTATTCCCTCTTCCTCTGTTTTTTTCAGAACAATTTGCGTAGGATTGGTATTAGTTCTTCTTTAAATGGTTGGTAGAATGCAGTGAAGCCATCAGGTCCTGAGCTGTTTTTTACTGGGAGAGATTTTGTTACAGCTTTGATCTCATTACTTGTTATTGGTCAGTTCAGGGTTTGAACTTCTTCTTGGTTCAATCTTGGTAGGTTGTATGTGTCTAGGAATTTGTCCATTTCTTCTAGATTTTCCAATTTATTGGCATATAGTTTCTCATAGTAACCTCTAAAGATCCTTTGAATTTCAGTGGTATCAGTTATCAGTTGTAATGTCTCCATTTTCAACTCTGATTTTATATATTTGGATCTTCTTTCTTTTTTCTTAGTTAGTCTGGCTGAAGGTCTGTCAATTATATTTAACTTTTCAAAATACCAACTCTTTGTTTCACTGATATTTTGTATTATTTTCTTTATTTCAATTGTATTTATTGCTGCTCTCTTTATTATTTCTTCTACTAATTTTGGATTTGGTTTGCTCTGCTTTTCTAGTTTTTTAAGGTACATCATTAAGTTGTTTATTTGAATTTTTTTGCTTTCCATTGTTTTAATGTAGGAAAAGGCAGAATTGCTAGACTCATGATCTGGACATGAATAACTTGAGTAATAATATACATAATTAATATTCTGAAGCAGTTTGGAGATGCACATCTAAACCTGCTAAGCCTCTCTGTAGGTGGCTTCTGTTTACGGTCCATAATTTCCAGAGGATAGTACACCAGCACTTAATTGCCCATCTTTTCCAAGTTAAGATACATATATGAAATATAACTCGGGAATAGTTTAAATTAATCCACGTATTTGTTATTATGGGCATTATGAATACATTACACGGTGGCACTATTGACATTTCTCTTTTTAACCTCATGGTGTACATATTTTATATTCCCAAATATAGTTTGGAAATCAAATGACTTATAAAAAACAAAATAGTTAACTTTGGAAACAAAAGAATAAGCCCTAATGTTATGTATCACTTTGGTTGGATTCACATATTGTCCTGAAGCAGTCTATAATTAAATAATCACTTAAATTAATAAATATTATTTTTTGTCCAGCAAACCAGATAAAAATCTGCTAATTTGCTACTTAAAAATTGGCAGTGGCTCTTCAGCGCCTCGAAAACGAAGTCTAAACTTCCTAACATAGTGTATGCTTTAGTACCAGGCCACATTTTAGTCCTACCTTCCCTCCTTCCCTTTCTCACACCTTCTTCCTGCCCCACCCCCCATATGTTAGTTTGTCTCATATCTTTTTCCTTGTGGATTCCTCAATCCAAATTTTGCCCTTCTGCCAACTGTGATTTCTCCCATCTTTACCTGGTGAATTGCTATTCATCCTTCATACCCAACCTCAGATGGCTGGGCATTTGAAGACTTTCTGGATTTGATTAGGTGGACCTGAAATATTTTATATTCTCTAGGGTTTTCTAAGGCAGAGATGAAACTTTCTTCATCTCTGTATTCCTTTCTTCATCTAGTACCTACCACAGTATCTGCTAGGTGTTCGATGGTAGGCATATTGTAGGAGCTTATGGAATTTGCCAAATTATTTTTTGTTTTTGATATAGAGTCTTACTGTGTCACCCAGGCTGGAGTGCAGTGGTGCAGTCTCGGCTCACTCCAACCTCCATCTCCTAGGTTCAAGTAATTATCCTGCCTCAGCCTCCTAAGTAGCTGGGACTACAGAGGTGCACTGCCATGCCAGGTTAAGTTTTCTATTTTTAGTAGACATGGGCTTTTACCATGTCTCTCTGGCTGGTCTCGAACTCCTGACCTCAGGTGATCCGCCCACCTCCACCTCCCAAAGTTCTGAGATTAAAGGCGGGAGCCACCACGCCAGGCCGGAATTTGCCAATAAATTAATGTTACAGTAATCCATACATGGATAGATTATACTTTTTTATATTATTTAATTTAATTTTAATTTTTAATTTTTGTGGGTACATAGTAGGTATATATATTTATGGGTTACATGAACTATTTGACATAGGCATGCAATGCATAATAATCACATCAGGGTAAATGGGGTATCCATCACCTCAAGCATTTATCCTTTGTATTTCAGACAATTCAATTGTACTCTTAGTTATTTTAAAATGTATATTTTTTTATGATAGTCACCCTGTTATGCTAGCAAATACTAGTACATACACATTCTTTCTATTTTTATACCCATAGATTATAATGTTTTAATGATTACTTGCCAATATTTCCTATTCTGATTATTCATATTTCACATATGTGAAGAAATCTGTGCCTATTCTATTTTGATACAGACTTTTTGCTTGCCTTTACTTTGAATTCAGTAGTAGAATTTTATTATAATAACCTAAGATAAATTACCTAATCTTATGTAATTATATACTAAATATTGTGTATATGACCTTCTGTGCATTTGTCTTGAGTGAAGAGTGATATATTATTAAAGGGACTCTTGGAAACATTTAAGAAGCATTGCCTATTAAAAAACAAAGTGTAACATGAATTCATAGCTCTCCAGGTGTTTGGAATCTCTTTGGAGGAAACTCATACATGAAACAAACAAACAAAAATGTAAACACAGTTGAGTTAAAATGCTCAGAGGAATAATCACTACAGGAATTCAGAGAATGGTGTGTTGAGATTGTTAAAGAGTAAGGGAGGAAGTAGGATTTTAGAGTGATTTTAAGGATGAGTAGGAGAGGAGTATATTGCAGGAGGTTGGGAGCATTAGAGCAGAGGCACAACCTCTGAAGAGAGTAAGAAATCTTTCCTTTCCTTGGTCCCTTCTCACGCCATCTTTTCTCTGGACACTGTTCTTTGCCTGCTGCCTTGTTGCTCAGGGTCACACTAGCCTAGTTCTGGGAAAGCATCCAGTAGGAAACGTGTAAGAAACTTCCTGGCCATAGCAGAAAATTGCTGTAGTATCAAATTGCTTTGTTGCTTGGGCCTCACATCTGTTTCCTTGCCCTTTCACCAACCCCTGTGCTACTAAAGTGGATCTCCTGATTCCTGAGTCCTTGATCTTTTGACCATTCCAAAATTTTGCTATTATGCCTTGGTGCTCTCTGCCTGTTTGATTTCTCTTCTACCTTTCGTGTCTGCCCTCCTGTGACCTGTATGTTGTAACGTTTGCCTGGCTGAAGTCTGAAGACTCAGACTCTTGGCTGGTTAGTATAGCTGGCTTACTGTCCAGCTAGTGCTGACCTACTCCATAGGTGATATTCCCAACCAGACAAATTGGAGTCCTGGTCTCTTGCCCAGCTTCTTGTTCTGTCATAACAACCAACTGGCTTGGTATGAAGGGCTCATTTGTGGGAATACTAAAAACCTTGTGAGAATAAAGAGAGAGAGAGAGAGACAGAGAGAGATAAGATTTTGCAAGAAAGGTTGAAGTTTATATTTCGTTCTCTAGGCCAGTGACCTTCAAACTCAAGGTTTGCACCTCAAAAGTAGGCAAGATGATACATGGGGTATGGACAGAAATTATTATAATGACTGGTTCAGTGTGTTTCTATCTTTAAAAAGTTTTTTCTAAGAAATACAGTTATTTAAAATACAGAAGAAACAAAAAACCAAACATTTAAAATATAAAATAAAAATACAAATGTTTAAATTGTGAATTGACCCAAGTCACCCCATATGTCAGTTGGCCACATATCAATTTTGGTAACACGCCTCTGGAGGGAAAAGTATGAACTCCGCATCCTGGAGGCGCTGACAGCAGGACCTTACTCATTTATTCACTTTCAGCTTGTTTGAGGTATTGCTGTTTATGCGTGCCTACTCATTTATTCACTTTCAGCTTGTTTGAGGTATTGCTGTTTATGCGTGCCTAGATTTGCAGATTGTGTTTTTAGCCTTAAGCAAAATAACATTTGTAAAGTGGTCAAGTGCCTTTAAAAGATTCCTGCCAAGAACCTGCAGATTGAAGCTACTACTTGTGACACAGTCACACGGAGGAGCTGATACTTGTGCTCCTAATACTAGCTTTAGCCACACTTAGAGCAAAAATCAGTGGTATTTTAATCAGATATAACCGAACTTCTACCACCAAAAGTTGATAATTTCCAAGAAGACTATTAGAAAAGTGAATGTATCAAAATACCTTTGACAAAGAACCTCACCCTGTGTATATTCCACTTTGAGATAATGCACATTGTGAATATAGTATTATGATTAGCCAGTCATTTAAAAATCGTGTTTATTTCATTTTTATACTCAACCTTTAAAATGCCCACTTTTAATGGACACTTTTAGTGTCCATGTTTAGTTATGTGTGTGTATATATATACACACACACACACCCGCACACACCTGTATGTATTTAATTTTGAGAATAAACATATATATTATACATAAATATTTATATTTTGGGCACATGATCAAAAAGTTTTCAGGGGACTATTCTGTGGTCATCCGATTGGAAATTTTTAGAGAATACAGGTACTCCCAGTGAGGGGTGGTTTCTTTAATAACAAGAAACTAAAAACTGACTGAAAATCTAATCTTTTATGAAAATTACTTCTTAGATGCTTTCAGAAATGTTGCTTCTTACCAGCGTGATACATAAAACTCAATCTTGTTTGACAGTGGTGATGACAAGTTTTTTAAATCAGTTTTCCTATCTATTCCTGTTACAGTTTTGGTTGTTTATTTGAACCTTGAAACACCAGAGCAAAAGGAGGATGATGTTAACCTAGTGTGATATGGTTCTTGTATTAGCTAAGTAGTAGCTATGTCTTATTTAATATTAAAAAACAGAGAGTAGTTCATGTGTTTTCTGTCCATTCTACAAATAAACCTGGTAACAGAGTTTTTTCAGAGAACCATAACACCTTAAACACATTCGATGGGTTTACCAAAGAAAGTAATTATGGCTGTAAAGTCTGTGAGACTCTATTTTTAAGTGAAGTTCTTCAGGAAAAGGGGGTACAGCATAATGAGAATTCTATTTTTAACTTAGGTCACTTTTTTCATGGACTGACAATGCTGTGACTTTTTCAGACAGACAATGTGCCATCTAGCTTTTTAACTCTTTCGTATTCTGTAAACATTAGGAAGCACCAGTGTGTCTCCTAATGCAAATGCACTCATCCAGACCTCATGAGGTATATTCATGATCATTTACTTTGTTTATTCAAAGGTCATTAAAAGATGTGATTTAGATTTGTTTTCTTAATATTCCTGTGGAAACTAAAAAGCTAATCTACAATGTTGTTTTACATACAGGTTTACCTAAAAGGAAAATAAAGTTTATTTTAGCTTTTGGCAATTTTTATTAATATAAAACATATAAAGTGAGTCACAAAAAAGTTGACCTTGAAACTTCTCATTTTTTATGTTAGTGGTTTTAATACTATTGCATTTGAAATTTTAAACTTTTAATAAAATTGGGTTAAAATGTATCCCTCCTTTTCTTTATATATTTATTCTGCCTCTGTTATCTTTCTGCATCTTTAGAAGATTATAAGCTTTTGGAATCAGAAACAATGTCATAGACTTTTCTTTTTTTTTGTCTTCCCAGGAAGTTGATTAAAGTAGAAACTGTCGTGGTCCCACAATTTCCTCCAGTAGCTCAGGTTGAGGACAGATTATACATAGGACATAAGGAAACAGCTGCTAAGTCTCCTGATGAGCAGCAGCATAAAAGCAGTGTGTCAGGTCTGCAGTACTGGGTTCAAATCTTGGCTCTGCTAATTCTAAGCTTTATGGAGTGGGCAATTGACTCAATGAGTCAATCTCATGGAGTTGTTATGAAGCATGTAAGTTTCCTAACAAAGTGCTTGGTAAGTGGAAAGTACTTCATGAATAGGAGCTGTTTTTATTATCATTATGATTATGTGGAAGAGAGAACCTTGTTAGCAGGGGTATTTAAGGAGAAAGTAACTTCTCAAAAAGACCAGTGGTGAAAGCAGAAAGGCTATTGCAGTGTGGACGCCAGTGCCCCTTCTAATGAAGCAAGCAGGAGGGAAAGGGAAAGGAGAAGCAGCTGGATAGAAGCACCTGTGTCAGCTTAAATGACAGTACCAAACATTTCTCCTGACCTTCTGCCAGCATCATCTTTCTTAAAAAATAATTTCAACTTCTATTTTAGATTCAGTGGTTGCATATGCAGATTTGTTAGTTACAGGGTATATTGCATGATGCTGAGGTTTGGGATACAAATGATCTTGTCACCCAGGTAGTAAGCATAGCACCAAGTAGTTAGTTTTTCAACACTTTCTCCCCTCCCTCCTTCCACATTCTAGTAGTCCCCAGTGTCTATTGTTGCCATCTTTATGTCCATGAGTACCTAATGTTTAGCACCCCCTTACAATGTGGTATAAGTGATATTGGTTCTCCATACCATGGAGAACATGGGTTATTTGGTTTTCTGTTCCTGTGTTAATTTGCTTAGGATAATAGCCTCCAGCAGCATCCGTGTTCCTGGAAAAGACATGACTTTGTTCTTTTTTATGGCTGCAAAGTATTCCATGGTGTAGAAGTACCACATTTTCTCTATCCAACTGACTGTTGACGGGCACGTAGGTTGATTCCATGTCTTTGCTGTTGTAAATAGTCCAGCATCATCTTTTGCTCAAAGTTAATTAAGTCCACTTCTCAAGCCTATATTCTCCACATTTATTTCTCTGTAGTAGAAATTTGGGACTTTGATGTTGGGGTTTGAAACATATTTTTATTTTCCTTCATGAAATACTGCATGAGAAACAAGACTAGGCAAACATTGTAAGTTGTAAGTAGTAAGTTTCTCATTATTAAAATGTTCAGTGTATAAATCATGTGCCACACTTAGCCAGGGGTTCATGTTTTCCACTGGGTAATTTGGGGCCCCAGGAAAACTGAGCATTATAGACTGTGGAAATATAGCCAGTGCCTTCTCAGTGATTAGATGTTACTGAGGGCAGGATGGAATCAGTGCACCGCATTTATCCCATTACAACTTTGGAATGAAAGTGTCACCTCTTCCCATAGCAGCAATTACACTAGCAATTAGAGAATCAACACTTTTATGAATTTCACATCTGGCCCAAAGTACAAGCCTGAATTTCTAGACTTTTTACTATAATTATCCTGTTATATCAATATTTATCATTTTCTTGTGAGAAGCCTCTTATTTTTGTAATTTGGTAGAAATTATCTAACCAATTAGTTCTAATAGAAGTTTAACATTAAAAGGTGGTAGCATAAAAATAGTTTTACATTTAATGATTCATATACACATCACATTATAAAATGTCTTTTGCAGTAAAGTTAAATAATAAAATGTTTTAAATGTCTGAGTTTTATTTTTTTTCTTGGTTGCAGGAAATTTACATTTGATGGGGAAACTAAATATCTTCCATTTAAAGTCATGGGCCTAGTTTATCATAACTCATGCCTCTCTTCCCGTTTTAGAGTGGTTTTCTAAATATAATCACAAAGTATGAAGTTTCTTCCATAAAACCTTATTCTGAAATGAGTTCTATGTGAGTGTTTACAGGGAAAACCAAGCCAACCAAGCACTTTCAAGTGCTTGCTTGAAACCAAGCACTTGCAAGATTCATGTGTTTGCTTTATTTAAAAATATCTATAATTAATTGCTCATAGATAAATGATACTTTTGTCCTGCCTCAACATCATAAATCTTTGCAGGTGAGTATTGTGCTATAATGTTTTTTCACCATGATATGAATTTTAAAGACTTAATAAGCCCCCCTTAGCATGGTTACTTTAACAGGGAAAATTGAATCCTTGGTTTAACATATGAGGTAGTGAGTGGGGCTATAGTAATGGATCCAGAATTAGCTGAATAATACAGTTTGAATATCCCTTATCCAAAATGCTTGGGACCAGAAATATTTTGAATGTGGGGTTTTTGCACATTTTGGAATACTTGCATTGTACTTATCAGTTGAACATCCCTAATCCAGGAGCCCAAAATGCTCCAATGAACATGTCCTTTGAGCATCATGTAGGTGCTCAAAAAGTTTCAGATTATTGAGCAGTTCAGATTTCAGATTTTCAGATTAGGGATACTCAACCTGTAACACTAACCTTAATTGAAGCTTTACCTTATTCCAGACGCTGTGCTAAACCTTTCATGGAGACTTGCCTCATTTAAACCTCACAACAAATCTTTGAATGAGATACTCTTCTTGTCCCTATTTTTAAAATGATGAAACTGAGTTTAAATAAAACTGTGAATGTATTTAACTCTTCTAAGGTCACACAACTATTAAGTGGAGATAAACCTTAAGGCTAGATGAAGAGTTTTAATTTTATGTTGAGTAAAACATACCTATACAGCAAATGTACTATTAATATGTAAGTCAAAGTTTTGTAAATGTGATTATTTTATCTAATAACCTTTAATTAATAAAAGAGATGATTTCCCCATTTCTGATTGATTTTTACTTGCCCGCAGCTGCTAGATCCTTTCCAGTAAGTTTATAGGTCAAGTTGTTAATAATCTTTAAACAGCGGTTTAAACCTACCAGCTAAATTTATTTATTAACAACAACAAAAACAAAAACAACCTGTTTTTCAACGTTCCTTTTCTAATAAGCAGTTGTCATAGGACCACAATGGAATATATGTTAATTGCCTTCAAGATCTCTTAAAAGACAAATTCTCTAAGTAACCACTGGAGCATTTATGAACAAAGAGATTTTATTGTCCCTGCCTACATGCTCACCTAAAAACTGGATGAGTTGTGATGTAACTTTTTCTTCTAAAAAATTTAACAGTTGCAGAAAATTCAAAGAATATAACAAATATCTCCATAATCAAATATTACTACTGTTATATTTTCCTTCAATTATTTTGTTAAGAAATATTGCAAACATAAACTTTTAAAAAATGTTCAGTATTATTAATTTGTGGGAATTATTTATTACCTAGAAAATGCTGACTTATCCAGACAGCGTTCTAAAAGTAATCATAGAAAAGGTATTCCAATGTACTTTAGGATAATATATTCTTAATTATCATTTGTATAGGGCATTATTTATCATTTTAAAACAGCAAGTAAAAAATTTAAAATAATCAGTAATCTGGTTTAAAGGACTCTGATGCTAAAATAATTATTTTGAGATTTGTTGTGTAGAATGACTATGGATTTTGACTTAAGAATTCAGTGGCTGTTTAATCCCCCTGACTTTATTGCTTATTAATCTCTGTGTCCTTTGGTCAGGAATTTGGGGAAGAGCCACATGAACTGAGCATGACTAGGTCCACAAGCTTGTTTATTTGTTTTTCCATTGTGACTGAAGGCTAAACTCTTTTAGAAAGGCAGAAGGATTCTGCAAAAATTAACGTTGATTGTGAGATTGGTGGAAAGAGGGTGGGAACAAAGTAAAAAATACACATCAAGTTCTAAAATTAGCCACTGTGATCAATGCATACTGCCAAGGGGGTGCTGCTGGCTGACCTATGATGGGAAGACCCTCCCCCAGCCCCTGAGGGTGCTCTAAGGAGGAGGAGTCAAGCCTCCAGATCATACTAAGTTGGCACGCTTCATCATTAAAAAAAGTACTAAGATTAATTACTTCAAAGGGGTAGATTGGTTGATTTTAAGTGTAAAAATGCACATATTTAACAGTTTAGCATTTCATGATTTATGTGTATAAACACTGAGACTCTAATGGTAAGGCCTTTGGCCATACCTAACATAATTTATTTGTTCATACTTTCAAGCCCTTGAAAGTTTTTGATCCCCTTATATTTAAGGTGGCAGGTTTTGGTTTAGAAGGGTATAGGCAGAGAATGTTGGCCTTTCTGTAACATTTCTAAGAGGTTTTCTTTGAGTGTGAACTAGCATCAGGGTTTAGGGAATTGGAGAGATAGGAAGGAGGGGATATTTGAATGCAAGATGTCATTGGCCTCTCACTGAATATTCAGTGTAGGGGCAACCTAGCCTTAATTATGTTTTTATGGCTTTTTTTTTTTCCAGAATCCCATCCCAGTGAGTTGTTTAGAAGCAGGATTATATTTAATAAGGCAATGGCAATTTTTTAAAACATGGATTTAATATAATAATTTTTCATTTCATTTTAAATGACAATTTAATAACTGTGACTTAACATTTAAATATATGAAGATATTTTTTAATTGGTAACATCATTACAATGTTTTGTAAATCTAAAAGAAATTTAAATTTTCAACAAATTCACCCTAATACTGGGGGACAATTCTAGATCAATTGATTAGGCCTCTTTTTTGATGAGGCCTAGGCATTGAATTTTTAGGAGCTCTGCTGGTGATTTCATGTGCACCCCAGGTAAAGAAGCAATGGTTTATATAGTTTCAACCACAGTGTACATATTATTCTATATTCAATTTGTATATTGTATTTCACTTAATTTTATAGGGAATATTTTCCTTGTTTCTTCAGAGTTCACAAATTTTTAATTAGAATGTATATTTGTGTATCTCAATTTATTAAATTATTCATATAATATTGGATATTTCATTGTAAATTAGTAGAAAACAATGGTGCAGTATCATTTGATTTCTCTGTTGAATCATTTCCAGACCAAATCAAAAAGAATCAACAAACCTTGCTATTTGTAGTTGCCACGTTGCTTTCATAAGGGATGTAGCAATCACAATACTATCAGTAATGAGTGCTTGTTTCACCACAACTTTCCTGGAATTGGGAATTATCGATTACTAAACTCATTTTAAATCTTCATTGTTTTCAGGACTCCAAAAATGAAAAGAAGGGGAAAATGTCACAAATAGCTATGTTTATAAATGGAGCCATTGGTAGTTCCCTGGAAGTAGAGAGATGTATACAGTGATGTGCCTACAACTAGATCCAAGTAGGTTATTCTAATTTAAGTGACTTTTTAAGTCATTACCAATAAAAATTTTAAAGATATAAATTACCTACAACAATCAAGAATGGATAAAAATTAACTACTACAGCTTATGCCAACCATGTGCTAGCAGTGGGAATACTCAAAATAAGCAAACAAAACTTCAGTGAATCAAAACAAAATCAACAGGTGTAACCTGCTTCACATTCTTCAAGTTTATATCAAGCTCTGAAGCTGCCAAACTCCTGAGGAAGTCAGTTTCCTCTATAGTTGAGAGATAAGCTCTATTATTGAGAGAACCAACTTCTTTCCTTAAAAGAATAAACCAGCTAGAGTCTCGTTTTGTATTGTTTATTATCCCTTGACTACAGAAAGTGTGCTACCAAGCAGAAAGCAGGCTTTGTCACAAATACCAAGAAATCCAGATGCTGAGAGAATCTCTCTGAGTTGTTTTTATTGTTCTCTTTCTCCTCTTCCTCTCCCTTTTCCTCTGTCATTTGTACCATAATCATCATCATCATCATCACCATCACCACTATCATTTTTTTAAAAAGAAGCATTTGTAAAGTGCTCATTATGCTGGGTACTTTATCTGTCTTATTTTATTTAGTCTTTATTGATAGTAGCTCTTAGGGAGATATATTTCAGTATTTCATTTTTCAAATGAGGATGAGCTGCAAAAGGATGAATAATTCAAGGTTACACAACCAGCAAGAGCAGAAACTGGAATTTGACTGAGGCATATTAGATCCTACGGTCTGAGTAGACTTGCTAAGGCTGTTTGGCTCTCACAGTTCAGATCAGTTCAGAGTGCTGGATCAGTCCAATCTGGTGGCTGTGGCAGGTGCTAAATCTTGTAGGAAGTAGTCCCAGTGTTTGGGACCAGCTCTGGTTTTAGTGATCCCACAGAAAGCCTAATTTGACTTTCAGGAAGCCTGCAATGGTTTTATGACAGACCACATCTACTAGACTAAGTGAAAGCCCAGATCCGGAGAGAAATGATCTAAACATCTATTTCCCAGTGGCCACATCTGTTTTATTAAGAGTCACATTATTAGGTTTCAATGTTCAGGCTGTTTTCAGCGATTTTATCTCTTGCATCTTCTACATCCATGAGTCACCAAGTTCGGTGTGAAAAGTAGATAGCAAAGATTAGTGGAACAATTATAGAATTTGAATGTACATATATCTGAGCTTGAATTCCAGCCCCATTAGTTAGTATTTTTATAACTTTGGATACTAAGTTTCTTAATGTCTGTGTGCCTCAGCTTTCTTGCCTTTACACTGTAAATAATAATAAGTTTCCAGGGTTGTTATGGAGATTAAATGAGAAATCTATATATAAACATGTTATGCAATGTCTTGCATATGGTAGGCTTTCTTCCTCCCATGTATATTTACTCCACAATGATTATTTAAACCATTATTTTATATTTCCACTTCTTATGTTACTACAACCAAGGCCTCCCTCTCTTTACCTCTTAGTGGAAGAAATTTACACCAGCCATAGGGGTTTTTCTCAATTCCTCCTTTAATTGTGTCTGTCCTTGGTTTAGGAATTCACGGTGTACATAACCTAGAGACCTAATCTATCTGGCCATAGAACATAACCCTGCCCTACCCTGCCTGATGCATCTCATACATTTTGAGTTATATTTCTCTAAAAGCTTTGTTTTAATTTACCTACTAAAGATCGTCCTCTGGTTTTCTGGCAATACATAAAACATTTCAAATTACATGCATCCTCAGATAACAAATCCAAACTTCTTTTTCTAGTTTTTAATATTTTCCAGCTGCTATTAGCTTCCTTCCTGTCACCCAGATCAAGAACCACAGAATCGTAAAGGAGCATAGAACTCGTGTAATTATTTCCTTTTAGACCAAATCTGCTGTTCCTATCTCATATATACTTCTCATCAGCATCTACATATTCCCAAACAATGGATGAAAGAGAAAGCCTTGCCCGATCATAAAAGCAATGTTTTCTAATAGCTAGAGAGATGGTATTTAGATAGGATTGGAGACTTCAAAATGATGTTGATAAGAGAAAATAATATTGGGAGGTGTAGTTGATACATGTAAAATTCTGTTATTACACCTTCTAATTCGTTCACTTTATTTTTCTGGGTCTTATAGTCATTATGACTATAAATGAGATAAAAAATAACAACTGGACTTTGAGAAATCAAAGTTATTCCTCAAAGTGATCTCTTTTCTTGCTAAAATGTACTATAATTATTAAATGTATTTGTGATTCAGGTAAGTTTTAGTTTGAGCTTTGAGTGTAGTTTCATTAATGGAAATACAGATAATTGCTTGAGAACTCATTAAATGTATGTACTGCTAGAATAGAAAGGAAAGATATTTTGGGCTGGGTGTGGTGGCTCACACCTGTAATCCCAGCACTTTGGGAGGCTGAGGTGGGCGGATCACCTGAGGTCAGGAGTTCGAGACCAGCCTGACCAATATGGAGAAACCCAGTCTCTGCTAAAAATACAAAATTAGCTGGGCATGGTGGCACATGCCTGTAATCCCAGCTACTCGGGAGGCTGAGGCAGGAGAATCGCTTGCACCCAGGAGGTGGAGGTTGCAGTGAGCCAAGATCGTGCCATTGCACTCCAACCTGGGCAACAAGAGTGAAACTCCATCTCAAAAAAAAAAAAAAAAAAGAAGAAAAATATTTTGGAAGAGTAATATTTACACAACTGTCTTAGCCTGTTCAGGCTGCTATAACAAATTACCATGGGCTGTGTGGCTTATAAACAACAAACATTTATTTCTCGCACTCTGGAGACTGGCAAGCTCTAAATCAAAGTGCCAACAGGTTCAGTGTCTGGTGAGGGCCTACTTCCTGGTTTATAAACGTTTTTTCACTGTGTCCTTATGTGGCTGAAAGGGCCAGCGAGCTCTCTTGGGCCATTTTTATAAGGGCAGTAATCCTATTCATGCAAGAGGAGCCCTCATGACCTATGACTTCCCAAAGGCTCCACCTCCTAATGCCATCGCCTTATGGTTAGAGTTTCAACATATGAATTCGGGGAGACACAAATATTAGAACATAACAAATACTCTTTTGAAAATGGTTTACTGGCTTCCTAAATTAAAAAAAAATTTCTCTTCAGAGTCTTTTTACTTTTCATTGTTTTACATTCAGGTGCCCACTAGAATTTATGTACATTTAACAGATTTAAGAGTTATTTCTAATATACTAGTGAGAAATGATTAATATTTTATAGCTGATTCCTATAATAAAATAACCCAATCAAAAATATTTTATTAGATGAATTAGAGCAGTTATCATCTCATTAGTATCTTCTCCTCTAATTACTACAGAATATAAAATTTATTTATTTCTCCTCATTATAAGGCAATTTCCTAGAGTGAATAGCTCAACAAAAATATGTAATGTTTAGAATGTAAATGTGGAATTTTACACATTCCATTTTTAAAAAATCTAACTCAGTTCCCCTGTGCTTACTAAAATTCCTCTTCTAAATGTCATTAATTAACTACTGGCTGTCAAATTCAATTTTCATTTTCTATTTCTCATCTTCCTTTGTTATTGTTAACCACATCCTACTTCGTAAAACTCTCTTTTCTGCATTTTAGTTTTAAATTTTATTATCAAATCATGTGAACTATTTAAAAAGTGAGAACTTCTGTACCTGCTTCCATTTTAATAAATAAAACACTATCAACAAATTTCAAGTTCCCTATGTGTTCCTCCCAGATTGTATGTTCCTTCATGCCCAGATGGAAGTGTAACCATTATCCAAGCTTGCATGTTTACAATCACATGCATTTTAAATATTCTTTTGCTACGTAGTATGTACCTGTACATAATGTGTCATGTCATATTTTGGTATATTTTAACTTTTATTTAAATAATTTCACACTGTGTGAATGGGTGTGTTTTTTAGCACCTATTTTTTGTTTTTTGTTTCATCATTTAACATTGTTTTTATGACAGTCTTCCTTATTTATTTATTTATTGCTTTTGTTTTCTGGGGGTCTTGTAATTGACTGCCTTCTCTTCTAGCTGCACAACCTCTCCCTATGTATTCCCTGCCGCATGTGGCTTCTATAAACCTTTCATATTTTTCTCAGATCCAGGACTATTTGTCTAAAAACCTACTGAATATCTCCAACAGGATATCCCGCAAGTAACATAAACTTCATCCTTCAAAATGTGAGTTTATTATCATCTCCCCAGACCTGCAATTTCTTTTGCTTTTTCTTTAACTCAAATAATGGCACACTATCAACCCTGCGATCTGTGCTGTTAAATTTAGTCATTGTGAAATCCCTGGTGTTCTTTACCTTTCATGGCTACTTAAATCACTAAATCCTCTAGAGGCTAAAAGTAAAAACTAAGCTGCTGGAACAAGATATATTAATGTAGTAATGCATATATATAATAAGTAAGACCAAACCCAATAAAGTTGTGTCTTGTTTTGTTTTTTTCTTCTACAAGAGTCTGAGGTGTCTAGGCCGGGCGCGGTGGCTCACGCTTGTAATCCCAGCACTTTGGGAGGCCGAGGCGGGCGGATCACGAGGTCAGGAGATCGAGCCCACGGTGAGACCCCGTCTCTACTAAAAATACAAAAAATTAGCCGGGCGTGGTGGCGGGCGCCTGTAGTCCCAGCTACTCGGAGAGGCTGAGGCAGGAGAATGGCGTGAACCCGGCTGGGGTAGCTGGCGGTGAGCGGAGACCGCGCGCCGCCCCCCCACCGGGGGGGATAAGTGACACTACCTCTTCTCACAAAAAAAAAAAAAAAAAAAGAGTCTGAGGTGTCTGAGCCCCAGGTCAATGCAGCACTACAACATGTCTTCCATCTTCAACATATGACTTCCGAGGACATCCTTCCAGCCTGACTCATAAGCAGGGCCTAAGTTGTTCAATCACTTCTATTCACACTCTACTGGTTGCAAGGGGTCTAAGAAAAACAGTCCCTAAGTGGGTAGCCACCCCTTGCCCTAACTCTATCAGTATAGGAGGATAGACTTTGGTGGACAGTCCCATATCTGTGCCACACATAGGTTCATAAATGTCTTCCAGGGCCTTGCCTTCTTTACCTCATTTCACTGCCACACTGTATGATGTCAACATCGCTTGCTTAAACTATTTCAAATAGTCTTTTGACTGATTATATTTTCTTCTTCCAATCCATCTCCCATGCTAATGTCAGTTATCTTTCTAAAATATTGGTGTTTTGTTGTTGCCCTTCAGGAAAATTTTAAAAAGTCCAGTATCTCTCTGTGGCCTCTGAAATATTTATGGGATAAACTATATGACGTGTGACAGGTATATAGGACAGTTAAAATGTGGCCTTAGGTTATTTCTCTGGCTTTTCACTCATTCCCTATATTCTATACTTTGAACATATTTGCCAGCTCACTGTCACTTACTATGTCGTGTATTTTCATAGCTTTATGTCTTTATTTTTGGAGTCTCCTGTGTCTGGAAAGCTATTTTTCCCTTCTTCCTCTACAGTGGTCACCTCCTATCAGTAGCTTTCCTAGATAACCTTCCAACTAACCAAAGCAGAGCTCATTGCTGCTTTCCCGGTGTTATCATCTATATAAACCTTGCTACTCAGAATGGCTCATTGCTGCTTTCCCGGTGTTATCATCTATATAAACCTTGCTACTCAGAATGTGGTCTGCAGACCAGCGGCACTGGCCTCACTTGGAAGTTTGTTAGAAATGCAGAATGCTGGTCCCAACCTGTCCCCACTGAATTAGCATCTGCATTTGTAACTAGTTCCCATGTGATCTGATACGGCTGGTCCTCAGCCTTTAGAAATAGCATTCATCGTATTAATGACAGTTGGTTCTTGATGCATGGTCTCCTGTAGGCCTTAAGTTTCTCATGCAGGAACTGTATCTTGTTCAATGTGGAGCCCTCAAAACCTTCCACAGAGTATCTGCTACATAGTGGCTCCTGCTAAATTTATCCTGAGGGACTTGATTTGTATTTTGTCTTATCTAATGGTCCTATAAGAAGTTATGCTTAGAATTTGGGTGTTTTCAGCACTAAACCCACCAAATTATTTATTTCTATGAGAAATAGAAGTATTTTTGCACCTTCTAAACCATATCCTTTGAAACTTGTGAGCATTACATGAATGTGCATGCATCACATAATTTGAATAGAATTTATTGCAGTTTATGATTATAATTTTTCATTATGCCTCTGAAGAAACCATTAGCTAAAAGGATATTTTCATAAACAAATATTATAATAAGGGCTAGCCTAATGTATGTAAAGGATAATATATGTTTTTAAAGTTAGAAATTGCCTCTGATTTTTAATATGTGCTATAAAATCCACACAATTTAGAAATTTTCTTTGAAATCAATTTAAAAGAAATTGTTTTTTAAAAAGTATGTGTTTAAATATATAAAATTTAAATATATGCTAAAATATAAATCTGAAATTTAAATATTTACTAGGATATATACATAAAACAGCTTGCTGCATTGACCTAGGGCTCAGACACCTCAGACTCTTGTAGAAGAAAAAAATCAAACAAAACAATACTGTCAGTGCTGCAAGCTGCAATATGGAACAGTCCCAATCTTGCCTTAGGTTATTTGTTGTAAGTGCTGACAACATCTCAGGTTAAAAGTTGTTGTCAGTGCTATTCTTTTTATGTTGCTATTAATGATTAGGCACGTTTTCTTTAAATAGCTTTTGATCATATTAGTTAGTACAGTATGGATTATACTGCACTGACTACCTTTAAGTTGTTGACTAATATATAGATATGTTTCTTTTTTTCTGTACAATGTTAAGGAAAGTAAATGACTGTATCCTACAGAAACATTAAGAAATCATTTTTAAGAAAAGTTTCCATTTCTGCTTATATTTTAGTTTAGTTTTTTTATCCATATTCTGTTTTATAGCAAATGAATTTTAAAAGGCCAGTCTATATTTAAAATAGGCATTAATTTTAGCCATGGGTGTTGGCTTTCCATTTTAACAGCCTGACCAGTAAACATCTTCTTTTTGTTGTTTCTTTTTAAAAAATTTATGATTTGTCTAGCAAATCTTTGTTAAAAAAATACATTTCTTAACTACTATTTTAAGGACAGATTATGCTGTGGTTTTGCTGCAACAGCGTCCTGAGTGATAGAGTCAGATGTTCTACTTTCTTAGTAGAAACATCGATGCCAATATTTGCGTTCAGTCCTGGTCTAACAAAATGAATATGTTGCCAGAGGCATATCATGAGTGCTTCTGGCAAACTCCAAATAAGAAACAAACAGAAATAGTGAATGAGAATGCCAACTTAAAAAAAAAATACATTTTTTTATTATAGACTTAATAGGCCAAGAACATTCCTACATACTCTAAAGTTCATAATGACCAAATGGTAATAGTTTTATTGCCTGGGTGGTTTTGTACATGGACTTTTATAACTCGGTATTCAATGTATGAATTCTTGTCAATGAAACAGTATCATTTTGTGTCTGAGTATTTATGTGGCTTTTTTAACCAAAGAAAAAAGGACCAAATATTAGTGTTAGCCAAAATTTTAATTTTTAAATACTAGAGAGTTATTTCTAAATTTACACGAGTCTAAATTTCCAGGCAGAAACTAAAATCCTCCTTTGCTTACCTGATAATTTTTACTGCCCTAATCAACTTGGTCTTGCACTACTGTAAGTAACTTAAATGAGGAAATATTGTGGTTTCATGTTTGGTAACAATAATTTTACCTAGGTTTTAATGAAATATCTCTCATAATATGAGACCCTGCATAATATAGAATATCCAATTCATTAAACATTTGCAGAGGGTCCCCTGTGGGCCATCTGGGATGACGACTGCCTGACTTTGAAGGAGAAACCTAACCAGAATATTCTAGTATGTTGCATCAGTGATAAGAAAACTTCTGAACTTGTGCCATGAGAACTCAGAGAAGGGGCCACTTTGTTCATCCCAAGATGACTCGGAATAGATGGCACCAAAGTTGAAGGATTTGTAGATTTTTTTATAGGTGAAGAGAGAGAGGAGGGAGAAGGAGGTACTTGCTGGAAGTGTGTCCTGGCAAAGCAAGCAGCACTGGTAAAAGCAGGCAGATCCGACAGAATGTCGTGTGTGGATGGAGAAAGAGAATGAAACAGCAGTTTAAGATGACTGGTGGGTAATGCAAATTTGAGAAGTCATGGGGGATGAGGCTGGACTGGTAAACAAGAGCTAAGTCATCAAGGGCCAGATATCAAAGAAGTTTATACAGTGAAGATTTAGGACAAAGGGGTGATATGGAAGGGATGAGTTTTCCAAAAAGTTAGTCACTTATCCAAGAATGGATCCAGCTCACTTAATGGAGCTAGCTCACTTATGGAGCTAGATACATTCAAATAGTTTCTATAAATCAAGTTCCTTTTCTTAGTTCAGTTCTCCTAGTGATGCCCAAATTGATAAATTTCACTAGGTAAATGTTTGCTTTTCTTGAAGTTATATAATTCTACCTGGAAGTCAGCATATTTTTAAAAATCACAAATTGTAAGAAAAAAATCATTTTGCTTATGTGCCAGATTTTATATGTGATTATGTTGAAGTATGGAAAACAGCATGATTTAACAAACATTTTATTAAAATTGACAGCACAATTTCTTAAAATAAATATTTTAATAATTGTTAATTCCTACTTCTTAGTCTATAATTAGTCATGTTTCCTAATTGATGAAAAGAAATGAAATCACTCTCTCTGGACAGGCATATACTTGAAAATCCTTTACTGTATATTGGCTTAGAGAAAAATTGATGTCAATTTGCTGTTTAAATAAATTTAAGCCCCGAAAATCTGAAAACTTAATTGAATATTTAGTGGACATAAAATGAATGGTCCATAAGAGCAGAGGCACAAAGTTGAAACAGCAAAGATAAGCATGAGGGACTCTAGCTTTAGATTTTTACTTTACTCACTTTGTTTTACTTTCCTTCTCCGCATAAATTGTTATAAATTTTCCACTTGTTAGAAGGGATTTCTCAAGCATTGCAGGGCAGCTTAGTTTATTTTCTTCGTGGGTAAATCTGTATGTAATCATTTTAGCAGGTGAGAGAATTCAAGGAAGTGGTAACTTGCTAGGAAATGAGTTTTCAGGGCTGTGAATGTTTTTTCACTAGTGGTATGATTTTCCAAATATCCCATTTCATTTTCGTGTAAAAGGTACTTTTCCATCCCATCACGTCTACATTGAGTTAGTCTGCCCACTAGGAGGCAGTCTTTCCAAGCTCTATTTCCCAGGGTGTCCCGCTGACTTTCCCCAATAAAAACCTGTGGGCATTTACTCATCTTTTGTGTTTTTGTTACTAAGCTAAGTTTTGTACCTTGCTTCTGTTTGCTAGTAGAAATGGCCTTTTTTGTTGTTGTTTAAAACAAACCAACAAAAACGACTTCCAAATGTTTTGGTTGGTACTTGTTTTTCAAGGTACTAGTTTGTGGAGAGATGCTTATTAGAAAAACACAATGTGTTTGATATCAAGTGTTCACTAAAAGTTCTACTATTACCTTTAAAATAGTAATTTTCTCCCTGATATTTATTTTCAAATGTAAAAACATACAGATCTCTAAGTATAGCTCAGTTGTGAACAACTGAAAACATTAAGTCACCATAGAATGCATTGCTGCAAAAGACAGTGATTTGTGTCAGAAAAAGCTTTCAGATTAAAAAAACATCAGAGAATATAGGCTTGTCGTGAGCTCTGTGTGTGTGTGTGTGTATGTATACATACACATAGTATACACACATACATATATGTATACATGTAAAAACACACAGATGGCAACAAGACTGTATAAAAAGGACACTTGCTCAGTGGCATGTGAAAGTCAGTCTCATCACACATTGTGCTGGTCACATATTGATATGCAAGCCCCACGTATATAATTATACATGTAAAATTAGAGTTATTAGTGATCCCGGAATAATCACTCTCTGAAGACTTTTAATGAACTTCAAATTGAAATTGGTTGGTTTACTTAAAAAGCATGATTTTTCAAATTTGTTAATGTCAGAGCTTGAGACCTGATCCCATCAATTCATTCACTTATTGAGTGTCTGCTCCGTGTCGGGCCTATTTTGTTTACGGCAGTGAACATACAGACAAAATTTACTCATGGTATTTATGTTTGGTGATACTGGTGGCAAGGCAGGGGTGCACACCAGAGTAGGATTAATTGCAATGACAAAGGGTAATGTTGTAAAAGGATTAAGAGTGTTAGAAGCAGAACTATTTTATATAGGGATGCCAAGGAAAATGTATCTGAGAAGATACTATTTGAGCAGAGATCTGAGGGAAATGAGGAAGAAAGCTATGCATGTAGCTGGGGGATAACATTCCAGATAAAAGGGGAAAGCAAATATAGTCCCGAGGTTTATTTTAAGGGCAGTAAGTGAGTCTGGTTCTGGAATGTGAGGGGGAGTGGTGGGAGATGAAGTTAGTGAGATGTGCCAGGACCTAGTAGAATTTTTCTCCAAATGAGATAGAAAGTCACTGGCAGGGTTTGTGCAGAAGAGTGGGTTGATGAGACTAACTTTTTAGAGAATCTCTCTAACTTTTGAGTTGATTTGGTATTCAAAAGCTTTCACTATTAGGCCTCTACTTGGTTCTCCCGGGAAGTTCTCTGCCCTCCAACCCTTCTGTTTTTTGTTTAGGTTCCTTCTGCCTGGAATGCCCGTTTTCTTGTAGAGGGTGTGAATCTCAGTCCACACACAGAGATATGTGAGGAATATAACTACTTGTTCGCAGCTGAATTGAGCCCTATTCTGCTGGGTGGTATGAAGAATCTGTCAATTCTGGTCTCCTTTGGCCTATTCTGTGGCTGCACGTAGGCCTTTGGGGACTCTTGTAACACTGAGTCATCTAGGGAGGTAGGCAAGGGGCCTGTCTCAGGCACAACTGCCTAGACACAGATTGTAGCCTTTCTACTCCAGAAACTATTTCAGAAAAGTAGCCATGGCTTCTTACTGATCTCAGATCCCTAAACCTCTGCAGGAGTTTTGTCTATTCTTCTTGCTAGAAGTTGGCATAGTCTCACCTCATTTCTTCACTCTCTTTTTGCTTCCTCTTCATCTCTCCCCTTCCGACCCTACAGGTCTCTAGATCTGTTCTGGCCTAGCATGGGAAGTTTTGCCCTTGCTCAGTATTCTTCCAGGCCTTTGATCTCTTCCTTATCTTCATTCTGCTTATAATTGATGTCTTCCCTGGGCGCTGAATGCTGCTCAATCTTGCTGTTGCTTGAGGGGGTGGAGACTACAACAGATGAAAAGGAAAACCAGAGGGAAAAAAACCTTGGTTATTTCAGAACATTATTCTGCCACTTACCCTTGTAAGTCTAATAAAATCCTGCTTGTCTTTTCAGGCCCATCTTGTTTATCAGCTCCTCTTAGCAACCTGCCCACAGCTACTGATCTCTCTCATGGTAGGAGATAAGCACTTCCTCTCGTGCGCTCCCTGGGCATTTTGTCTGTGTCCTCCATCCTGACCCTTGTCCGTGGGTATCATGTCACCTTTTGAATTGTTGTTCCAGACTTTCAATTGTTGGGTCCTTGAGATCACAGGGACCACTGCTTCTTCAGGGGTGTTTTGTTTTTGTCTTAGCTAGGGCTGCCATAACAAAATACAACAGACTGTGTGACTTAAACAACAGAAATTTATTTCTTGCAGTTCTGGAAGCTGGCAAGTAAGAGCAGGGCACTTACAAGGTAGATTTTATTCTGAGGCCTCTTCTCTTGGCCTCTAGTTCACTGTGTGCTCACATGACCTCTTCTCTCTGTGTACTTGGAGAAGGAAAGAGGGCAAATTCTCTAGTGTGTCTTACAAGGACACTAATCCCATGATGAGGGCCCCACCTTCATAACTTCATCCAACTTCATCTAACCCTAATTACCTCCTAGAAGCCCCACCTCCAGTTACCGTCACAATGGGGGTCAAGGTTTCACATATGAATTTTGGAATGACACAAATGTTGAATCCATAACAGTTTTGTTTTGTTTTCTTTTGTTTTCATCTCTGGCATTTATGATAGCGCCAGTTATAATGGAGAACAATAAATGCTTAATCAGTGAAAGTATTAAGCATATTCACCTAGACAAGAAATCCTTCCTATTCCTGTCAATAAGATTCAAGGCTCTCCAATGAGAAATTAGATTGTTCAGCTCTAATGTTTGTCAAAACAGAAGTTAATACTTTCACATACTTCATAGTTTTGCTTTTAAGCCTTTTTGATGTCACAAGAAATATAGAAAATTATATTTGTTAACAATGAGGCTGCTAATGGCCAGGGGTGAGTAGTTCTAGAGCTTTGTATCTCTCTGCTACATTCAATCCCAGCTTCTGCACCTCCTAGACCCTGACTGGTATCAGCTGGCAGAGGGGAATAGTTGTAACCTATCTGATCATGTTTTGCTTTCTAATATAGAGAATAGAGATTGATTATGCTTTTAAAAATTATGGAAAATCATAGTTATTCAACAGAAAAAAATCTGTAAAAAATGTGGCATGTGACTTTCTAATACTGCTTTTGTTGTCGTTGCTACTTTAGTTTTTAAGTCTGTGGGCCCCACAAAATTTATGCCCTTACACCTATACACATAACTCTGGTATGTGTTCAGCACAATTAGGAAGGACAGATGTGTGTCCAAATGTCATATGACTCGAGGCAGTGTTTCTCAGAATGTGGTTTGAAGGCCACCTTGATTGCGGTAACCTGAATTGCTTGTTACAAATGAAGTTTTTCCAGCCCAGGCAGTGACACACACCTGTTGTCCCAGCTACCCAGGAGGCTAAGGCAGGAGGATTGCTCGAGCCTGGGAGTTGAAGGCTATAGTGTGTTGTGATGGTGCTTGTGAATAATCACTGCACTGCAGCCTGAGCAACACAGTGACAACCCCATCTCTAAACAAAACAACAAAAAAATGCTTTTCAAGAGTTTTAGAATAAGACTCTTCCATGGTGAGGCCTGAAAATCTGCATTTGTAATAAATTACCAGGATGCTTTTTATGTACCTTTATGAATCATTGCTCTATGTGGTGCAGAAAGACAATAGCCATGTTCTAAAGTATTCTTCCAATCTTCTTGATTTCTTCTGGGCCAAGATATTTTGGATTATGGATCCAGTTTAGTTATTACTGGATCATTCTGTTTTTTTATTTTCTGTATATTTCTAACATTAATTATGGTGTTCTCCTCTCTCTCTCACACACACATACATGCACACACACACTCACATTCTAGCTGTATCTAAAAATATATCTATATTACTTTCAAATTTGTAAATATATTTTTGCATCTCTTTAGGATTTTTAAAAACTGACATCAGTTGATTCTATAAAAATCTTCCGCTTTTTAAAATGTGTGCCTTTTTTTCTTAAGCTTTGTTCAAGTTTTATCTATTTTATTGGTATTTTCAAAAACCAAGCTTATGGTTTTGTTGACTGTCTCTACTTTTATTCTAATTAATATTTTATCTTCTTATTATTTATTTTCTTCTACCTAATATGTTTATATTTTTATCTTAATTTGGCTTTTAAATTAAATTATCTTATTTTAGTTTTGTTTCGTAAATACAGTTAAGTCTAAATTTACCTTTAAGTATCACCGTAGCTGCTTTCCAACAAATTTTAGCATATAGTACTTTTCACTGTCATTTAGTCCTAAACAGTTAGTAATTTCTATTTCAATTCCTTGAATTAATTTAGAACTGCATTTAAAATTTTTTAAACATATGGTTTTTTTGCTACTTTTTAATTATTGATTTCTAATTTAATAATATTGGATAAAAAATGTAATATGTCTAAAATGTCTTTATTTTGCCTGCAATCTTGCATAATATAATAGGTTGACAGGGTATAAAATTCTAGGTTAATACTTATACTTCCTTAACACCTTGAAAATATCATTTCATTCTTTTTTACCATCTGTTGTAACTAGTAAGAAGTGTATTGTCAGTCTATTATTCTAATGTGGGTAATTTGTATTTTCCCCTTCTACTAGACTTTAAGATTCTCCAGTTTCATTACAATATATATTGATCTAGGTTTAACCTTATATATTCGATCCTTATTTTTTCTACTTAGTACTTTGTACTTTCAACCTAATGACTTATGTATTTCTTTAATTCTGGAAAATTCTCAGCAATACTTTTCATATACTTTTTACTATTTCCTTCATTCTCTTTTTCTGGAAGATTTGTTGGAGGTCTTTTCTGTAGCATGAATATTACATTATAATTTTAAGCCTTATCTTTCTGCACTACATTCTGGGTAGGTTCCTTAGTTTTTGTTACCCCTTCATTAATTCACCCTTTGATCCCAGTTTAAAGTTATCCCATTTATTGTATCTTTTAATTGCAGTAACTGCTTTTTTTTTTTTTGAGATGGAGTCTAGCTCTGTTGCCCAGGCTGGAGTGCAGTGGCGCGATCTTGGCTCACTGCAAGCTCCTCCTCCCAGGTTCACGCCATTCTCCTGCCTCAGTCTCCCAAGTAGCTGGGACTACAGGCGCCCACCACCATGCCCGGCTAATTTTTTGTATTTTTAGTAGATTTGGGGTTTCACCGTGTTAGCCAGGATAGTCTCAATCTTCTGACTCCATGATCCACCCGCCTTGGCCTCCCAAAGTGCTGGGATTACAGGCGTGAGCCACAGCGCCCGGCCAGTAACTGTATTTTTTTCAGTTTTAAGCTTTGTGTTTTTCATCTTTACCTATTCTTATTTCGCTTCTGACTGTGTATATTTTATGAATCCATTCTTTTTATTGATGGTTTTGTCTTTATTAATTTCTGGCCATTGTTAGCATATTCTTTTAATACCTTTGTCAGATTGTTTCATGAAGTTAATTTTATCTAAAGTGCGTTTATGTTCAAATTGTTGATTTTATTAATTGCCTTTTATTTGTACCTGCCCAATGTCTTGATTTTTGTTCCATTTCTGGTTCACAAAAAATGTTTGCTTGTATTTGTCCTTGGCGTCATTTTTACTCCCCAACCTTATTTTTTTTAATCCATCATTGGTATGTATTTAGAGTGGACTTTCCTGCATGAACTCATTGTGCATCTTGAACTGAGAGTCCCAAACAGCCTGGTTGAGTAAGAGGGGAAAATAAAAAAAGAATTTTATTGGAGTTGTCTGTCATTCAATAGTTTTTAATGTCAATTAGGACAAAAGCAGCCTTTTCTTTCCTTACATCCGTGTTGGTACTCATGGCTCTGAAAAGTTTGCTTTGAATTAACTTGAAGCTATTCTTATTTAGATTGGCTTAATCTTAGAACTGTTTGACTGTTACTTGTAATTTACTTCCTAATGCAATATAACCATAAACATTGAAAAGTATGGTTTTTTGGAGGGAAAAGATAACAGTGAGACTGGCAATGTTTGAGTGCCAAAAGATATTACTCAAAGACTTCCCCAGTGAATACTTCTATGAAAGCTTTCTGTGATCTAGTCTGGATATGATGGTGCTCCCTCAGCCAGAACCTCTGCTTAATTCCCCTCTCCCTTTCACTCAACACATATTTTATTGAGCACCTATTATATGCCAGGCACTGCTCTATGCACTGGATATATGACAGCAGACAGATCATATAAAATCTCTACCCTCTTGGAACCTACATTCCAGCTTATTGTTAATAATAGCTTTGCTCGGAGAGAGTTTTTATTAATCACTGAAACACTGAAGAAAGTGTAATTCTAGGATTGTTTATTTTACAAAGTATTGGTAGGAAAAGTAAAATGATGATTCTAGGATCTGCTTTTGTTATCTTTCAACCCAGGAAGTATATCCAGGGGAAGCCACTTTTATTCTTATTACATTTCTAGAAAACTGCCACAAGAAATCCTAACCACATAGGTATATACTTGTGTTTCTCTATTTTCTATAGTAAATCTATGCTGGTGGAAGACTATCAGTTATTCTAATGTTATTGTTATGGATTTAAGCTAAAATAAGCACAGGAGAAGATTGATAATCTGTTTTATTTGTCTATCAATCAAAGGTGCCAGTTTTAGAAAACATGTTCACTTCTTCCAGCTTTGAAAACAAAGTTAAACTAAAGCAATGAAAGGGAAGCACATTGTCAGTTTAAACCTCAAAGTTACATTTTAAAACATAATCAAAGAAGGGGCCCATATTTAATTAGATACAAGATACAGATTAGAGTTTCATTAATTAGGTAGCTGTGTGAGGAATCACTCTTAAAAGCAGTTCGAGGGTATTAGTTTTCACTGACTTACAAATTTTGTTCTGATCTGCTGCTGTGATTAATGAATTTTTGAGCAATGATGATTAGGTTAATTTGAGTTCATTATTCAAATACCAGGGCCTAACAGATGGAACACTAAACTGAAGGTCAGGAAATGTGATTCCACTCTAGGCTCACGGCTGACTTTCCATGCAATTTGAATTTCTTCTGCTTTGTGAAGATATTTGTGGATTAATGTTACTGTGAATAAAATGCTCTAAATGACAAAGATATAAAGTACTATGAAAGCAAATGTGGAAAAAATGATAATTTAGGATAAAGATTCTCTCTTGTTCATCTGGGAATAATATTTAGAATTCATAAACAACCTTTGAGGGGAAATTTAGATGCTATACAGGTGGCAGAATTGCTTTTTTTTACTTGACTTTAAAATAATAATACCTGATAACTTGAATAGTGATTTCCAGGTTTTTAAATACTTTCTCGTCCTACTCTTATGTAAACCTTAGAAAAGCCCTGTAAGTTAGACTATTATTCTCTGTGGCCTCATGTGGAAAACAGACAATAATCTATTTTTCCAGAGAGATTAAGAGATTAGACATATATATGTTGTCCTTCAAACCTGATGCCATTTTAGAGCTCTCTATATAAGAAGATCCTGTCATTCTTACCTAGCCTCATATCTTCACATAGTTCAGAAATAACGTGTTTTCTCAAGCATATAACTTGGTCTTCTTATTTTCCTTAGGCCTTCAAAATGCATTGTCGACTTGTTTTCTTCTTAAGAACTGTTCCTGTACACAGCTCCTAGCATTTATTGCAGACTAGCAGAGCAGTAAAAGAACTGCAATTATTTCAGGGAAGGAATGGAAATAGGCTAAGAATCTACCTCCCCTCACTGACTGTCTTTTGAGGACTTGGATATAAATCTGATTCTGTCTTATCCAAAATATGAGTTACTTTGATTTTGTGAAATACAAGAGCACACTCAGTGTTCAAACTATTCCACAAAGAGAAAATATATTATCTGTGTTACTGTCTAGTGTTCACTAAGAATCCAAGCTAAGTCAAAAGGCCAGGTATAGTTGGCATTTACTGTGAATTTATGAATCATCTATGATTTTGATGCTGCTGCTTTTTATTCCAGACTTGGCCATTGCCAGCAATGGGACTTTATACAGGTGAGTTGGCTGAGTTTCAGCACAATGCTCTGTTTAATTATAAACATATATGCACTGGGTATAAATAGGGTGGTATTTTGTACACATTGTCATGTCTACAGTCACAGTAAATTTGCTTCTAAAACAAAATTCCTAAAATAGAGAGGGAAACATGTATCAAGAGCTTGGAAGCAGGCTTTTGGATATAGCCAGCAAAGGTTTTGGTCACAGGACTCATCTTAGGCTCTGCAGTGAGGGTAGAGCCCATTAGATTTGTTAAGAGCATATTAGCACATAAAAGAGTTCTAATTCCTGGACTGAAAGAGTCAGTGACCCTGTCACATTACCCTCATCTTTTCTCTGTTCCTCCCAACGCACGCACGCGCGCTCACACACACATACACACAGTCACATAATGCAGGTCTAGAAATACAGACATCAGAAGCCAAAACTCCACTCACGACAGGTGTCATTTTGTTCTTCAGCACTAGAAGGCAAACTGCAGTTAATATGGTGTGGCTAAATAATGTTACCTTTTATTTCATCAAAATATAATGTTTCTATCCTTTACACTGCTTTTTTTCCCTTTGAATTTTGGTAATAACATATGCTTACTCTGAAAACAAAAACTGCTTTGAAATAGTTTTTCATCTCACAGGTACTGTGACAGAAGAGGCATGAATATTCAGTGTTCAAAATAATTGTAAAACTAGTGTACTGCTTAAAATGATGCCACTGTATCAGTAACATTTTCCAGTTTTCCCTTTGTTGGATGACTCAAGACTGTTCTGTTTACTCCTCCTTCTGTCTAGTGAAAAAAAAAAAACAGAAAAAGTTAGGATATTCGAATGAACTTTCTTTGGATCGTTTTCAAATGATTTATTTCTTTAGAGACTCATAAGCAGCAAACAGAACAATTATACAGAATGACTTACAACTAGCCAAGGGATAAATGCTATTGAACTATCAGAACTAGGAAAATAGATGAAATGCAAATATATCTGATAATAAATAAAAATGCAGTTAAATTTACCTTAGATTAATATTATTTTTTTCAGGTAACCAGGTCAATAATAAATTATTGAGTGAAATACTGTGATTTTTTCAGTTTGTGGATTAATTTCACAAACTGCATGGAAGCAAAAAGCCTTGCTCTGTTATAACTCAAACAAAAGCCCACAGAGGGAGAGAAAGGATGCTGCAAAGGCTGGAGCCAGCCAGTTTGAACCGGCACTAGTTAATAATGACAGAAGAGAAAAGAGGTGGGACCAACGCAGGAAGGAGGAGCACTCACACTCAGAAGGGAATTACATTCAGCCACTGCCTCATTTCTCAGATTCACTGTAAAGGCCATTTAGAGGATGGAATTTAACTGCGTGATTATAGGCCTAATGTTTTCACAAACTTCTTATTCTTCTGTGAAGGAGACACAGAAGTAGCTGTTTGTGCTACAGCAGTGCTTTTTGCATTTCCCCTCCTGAGATTTGCTTTTTTCCCCCTCCCATGTAGAATTGAATGTAGATACTGGTAAAATAGCATCCTTAGTTTTGGACATTTTGTGAGAAAAAAGTGAAAACAAAACCAGCTTCTAGAGAATTTCTAAGATCATGGCAAGTAAAGATACTTAAAAAAAAAAAAGTCCAAGCAGATAACACCATCCAAAGCAAATAAAACTCCTTAAAAACGATATTGGTTACAATATTGTAGAATGTGCATAAAGAAACTCCATTTGCTCTAAATAAATAGAGACAGGATATCTTTTATAATGCCTGGTGAAAATTAAAGTTACAAAAGACTTTCTTAAGTAAAGGCAATCAAATTGGTTAACATTGTATAATCAGTCTTGTGAACATTTAAAATACAAATAGCCATTTTTTAAAATGAGAATGACTTTTAAGAATGAGTTAAATTGAGTGGGCAAGAAGGTGATTATAGGGCTTCTGGTATCTTTCAAGCTCATCATTCTCAAATCAGTTCTGTCTCATTAATTTCAGGGTTTACTACTACTAGGCAGCAATCCAAAACTATTTAAAACCTGCTAGATGGTTTTCACTCTAGGAGTGACTGCCAACCCCATCCCCCAACCAAAAATACAGGGACTGGAGACAAAACTGAGAGAAATGTTTAACACAAACACTCTGCCATGCAGACATCCTTAGGAATTTGAAGATTCAGCAACTTTAGGGTAGATTCTCACCAGTTGAGTTCAGGTGCATATGAAATAAAACCCACAGCTAAGTTAGGAGTTTATGTTGATGTTTCATTTAGTAGATGCTATCCAGAATTAACTCATAATATTGTAATGACTTTGGAAGTCAAAATGTGATGATACAATTGATTTTAAATTTTCCATGGTAATTGTAGTCATGAAAAACCTGAATAATAATCTTATTTTAGACATTGGTTTCAGTTTTTCTTCTCACAAAGCCTTATATTAGAGCAATTTGCAAGAAAACCATGTTCTTTGTTCCTCCTCACTCTTTGGTAGATACCCATGGGGTAAGGAATTGTCCAGAAATAAGAGGTTGTACAAGAAGCCTATCTTATCTAAACCAAAAGTGAATAATTTGCATTGTTAACTAGCCACTTTTTCTTAGTTGTTGACTCATTGACACCATACATTGGCCAAATATTTTATGAAAGCTAATCTGTACTGTAGCTTCGGAGTGCTAAGATGATAGCAAGTGAGTTTATGATGATCCCATAATCTTTGAAGAAACTTATGTACTGGACAATAAACTAACAATGCCAGGTAGTAATCAATTAAGAAAACTCTTAAGAGGCACACACAATAAGGAGTTAATTCTGGAAAAAGAGTGGACTAGATGTATTTGGAAAAGGCTATAACTCGAGTTATTCCCTGGAAGAGGGGTCCCATTGGCTGAAAGGAGAGAGGAGAGGGAATAGTATGAAATAGTTATGGAAGATTGGAGAGTTTCTCAGGGTTAATAGTGGGTTCTGAGTTTGACACTAGTGAGAAGCTTAAGTTTACAGATACAGTGGGGTCAGGTTAAATATTGTAAAGTTAATCTTTTTATAGATCAGGGCTTAAAAACCCAAATGCCTTCTGGGGCCAGAGAAGCTACTTCAGCAAGGCTCTAGGGACTGGCAGAAGGGGTGGTAACAGGTGAATATGTGCCCTAAGAGGAAGCCATTATTTACCTCCACCTAATCATTCCTTATGGCAAGGACTTCTTATTTTTCAAGAGAAATTGATTATCTGAACTAGTGTGTGAAATACCTGGATTTTTAAAACACTAAGCAAATCAAACAAAACCCATCTTGAGGCAGATTTTAAACTACACCCATAACTGTGTAGGAAAAGGGAGTCTTGGAGCTTTTTAGTCAGGCCAAAGATAATGATGAATACTTTAGGAAGGTTATCACAATGGTTACCTATTGGTGATTTTGAATGGAAAAGACCTGTGGACCAAAGCCATTGACTCCAGGAAGCCTTTTCTGCCCCTTCTGCAATTAAGAGGAAGACATTTAAATAAGTAATCAGCAAGATTTGATGACTGATTAAACTGGCTGTCACATGTGTTCTTTAGGGTGCTTTGGCTAGGGGGACAGATTGTAGTTCTTTAAAGCTGGCCTTCCCCTGTCTCTCTTAAAAGTAATTTTTGTCCACAATATCTGCACCACCTGCCTCTAGCCGGTGGTGGTGCCTCTACAACTTCACTTGTAATTGCTCAGAAAATTGAATAGTAAAGGGTGGGTGGGTGGGTTGGTTAGTTCTTAAGGTTCTTCTGAGATATGGGATGTAGTAAGAAAAGCTTTAACCACCCATGTTACAATCAGAAGACTTGGAACCAAGTCCCAATTTTGCTACTTCCTGGCCTTATGACCTTGGACAAATCACACACCTTCTTGAACCTGGCACATTCTTCCTCACCTTGGGGCTGTGGCACATGCTGTGTTCCCTGACCTGCATAATCTATCTCTTCATCTTTACCTGACTGTCACCTTCTTGTCCTTAAGATCAGAGCTAAAATGTCACTTCCTCAGAGAGGCCTTCCATGACCTTCCCATCTAAAGTGGAACTTCTATCAGTTTCCTTGGGCTAATGTAACAAGTTACCATAAACTGGGTGGTTACATGTCCAAATTCAAGATGTTTCCAGCAGCATCCTCCATCTAAAAGGTAGGGAAGAATCCTTCCTGGCCTTCTTCTAGCTGCTGGTGGTTCCCGGCAATCCTTAGTGTGCCTTGGCTTGCAGCTGCAACATTCCTACCCCTTCCTTTGTGGTCACGTGGCCTTCTTCCCTGTGTGTGTCTGGGTCTCTTCATGTGGCCTTCTTATAAGAACATTAGTCATTGGATTTAGAACCCACCTCAATTCTGCAAGACCTCATTTTATCTAATGACGCCTGCAAAGATTCTATTTCCATATAAAATCAACTTCTAAGGTTCCAGGTATACATGAATTGAGGTGTGGGGGGGCACTATTCAACCCAGTACCAACCCCCCTTTTAAATTATCTTTATTGTATTTACTGTATTTGTAGTTATATATTAATTTGTTGGTTTATCTTTCTAACGGGAATTCTATGAAGGCAAGCTTTAAGTCCGTTTTATTCATTTCTATATACTCAATGCCTGGATAATTTTTGATATCTAAAAGCTAACCAAAAAGTATTCATTTTGTACATTAAGTAATCTTTTTTCCCTCTGGGCTAATTTTCTTCATTGATGATAATGGGGTTGGAATTGCTAGTCTTTAAGGTATTTTGCAGTTCCAATAGTATGTGACTCTGTTTTTTACAGATGCTCAGTGACCCCACGTTGCTCTGTGAATCAGTGCAGCAGGCATTTACATGTATAAATTTTTTTAATTATGATGATTGTATTGTACCTTCCATTTAGGTCCTACTTGAAGAAAAAGAGGAAAAAATAAACACATGACATTAAAATACCAATTGGTTTGCCTGGTTTTGAAGACAGAGTTATAAAAGAGATAACCAAGGTTATATATTCTGATTAAGTATAGTAAACACTCATTCTGTGTTATGTGGTAAATTACTGGAGATTATAAAAACTGGACCCCAAATCTAAATGTGTGTCAAGCAGTTTTCACTTTTATGCTCAGACTGGCTGATACCGAAAAGACCTTTTTACCTCAAATATTTTTTCTCCCATAGGAGTAGAATATAACTCATTTTAATTTAAGAAGATGTAGGATGATTATTTCTCATGGAAGTTAATTTATTAGTTCGAATTATTTAATTGACAAACTGTTGGAAATATGTCATCAATTTTGACACTTTTCATAGTACAGTGTTGCTGAAACATCCCCTTTGGGACCTTTAAATGCTGTCAAGAAAAAAAATCCATTTAATTTTATTGCTGAGAAAATGGGAAGTCCTTTTGATTAAACATGCTTTTATTTGTATTTAATTCAGGAATATTTACTTTTTAAAATTAAATTCCAAAATTTCTAAGCACTTAAAAGATGACTCTGTGGTTAAATCGAAAATAATTGACTATATTAATATAAAACAAAAAGCTTGTCCATAAACATATTTTATCTTACTAGAAATATCACGAACACAATCATGGTTATATTGTTGATTATAGATGCCCTCTGTTCAATTCAACATACGTTTATAAATCCAGGCCCTCTTTAAATGCTGAGGTCAAAAAAGCAAAACCACAGGGCACTTCATGGCTAATGAACTGAATTTCTTCCTATTCCAAAAACAGATTTTTTTTGGTTCTTCTCTGTTCTCTTTAATATTCTAAACTGGTTACTTCAATAATGAGAGAGGAAGACTGAGCCCCCCAAAAGTAGGAGGAGGCAGGACCACTTATTTCCCACCTTCCCAATCAAGTAGGCTGTGGTTCAAGCAGGGCTTCAGAGGGTAGCAGGGCTCCTGGGCCTCTAAGGGATACTCAGTCACATGGACTTGACCAACACTGAGGGCATTGGTGAGAGACTTCCATGGGAGGGCATTGGCCAATCCAGGGCTTGCTTTCAACACAGCAGATCGTAGCCTTGGGGCCAAAAGACTAAAATCAAACTCCACTGAGGGAGGGTACTAGATGAGAAAGGGAGCAGTGGATGATACCTAATGCCTTCATCCCGCAGATATTTATTGAACACCTACTCTGATGCAGAGCTTGTGCTGAAGTTATCATAAAGAAGTATAATAGTTTCAGCCAGACATAGTGGCTCACTCCTGTAATCCCAGCACTCTGCAAGGCTGAGGCAGATGGACCACTTGAGCCCAGGAGATTGAAAAGAGCATGGCGAAACCCTGTCTCTACAAAAAATACAAAAATTTGGTGGGACATGGTGGTGTGTGCCTGTAGTCCCAGCTACACTGGAGGCTGAGATGGGAGGAACACTTGACCCCAGAAGGTGGAGGTTGCAGTGAGACAAGATCTTGCCACTGCACTGTATCTAGCCTGAGTGACAGAGTGAGACCCTTTCTCAAAAAAAAGAAGGAAGGGAGGGAGGGAGGGACAATTAGCAGACTGATACAATAAGAAGTAATACAAGGAGTATGATCAAGGATTATCTTCCGAAGGAAATGCCATTTGAACTGAGACAAATAAGATGGACAAGCACCACCTAGAAGGAGAATATCCCAGGCAAAGGGAAGAGCACATGCAAAGAATCTAAAACAAGAAAGGGCTTGGTTTGTTCAGGAAAATGAAGAGACTGCAGTGCCGCAGCTGAGTGAGTAATGGGCACAGTGGTATAGATGATGAGGTGACAGAGTAGATAGGGCAAGATCATATAGGGCATTGCAAGATCATGGTAAGGCTTTTTAATTACATTGTAAGAATCACTCCATTAGTGGAGATGGACAGGTAGAACTTTGGCAAAAGATAATATAATGAATCGAGATTTGAACATAATCATTTTGCAGTATCTGTGTGGCTATACTTATTGATTGGATTTTTTTTAATTTAAGTCTCAGGATACATGTGCAGGACATGTAGGTTTGTTACATAGGTAAACGTGTGCTATGGTGGTTTGCTACACTTATCAACCCATCATCTAGCTATTAAGCCCTACATGCATTAGCTATTTATCCTGATGCTCTCCCTCCCCCCACTCCCCACACACAACAGGCCCCAGTGTGTGTTGTTCACCTCCCTGTGTCCATGTGTTCTCACTGTTCAGTTCCCATTTATAAGTGAGAACATGCGGTGTTTGGTTTTCTGTCTCTTTGTTAGTTTGCTGAGGATAATGGCTTCTAGCTACATCCATGTCCCTGAAAAGGACATGATCTCATTCGTTTTTATGGCTGCATAGTATTCCATGGTATTTATGTACCACATTTTCTTTATCCAGTCTATCATTGATGGACATTTGGGTTGACTCCATGTCTTTGCAATTGTGAATAGTGCTGCAGTGAACATATGTGTGCATGTGTCTTTATAATAGAATAATTTATATTCCTATGGATATATACCCAAAAATGGGATTGCTGGTTCAGATGGTATTTCTGGTTCTAGGTCTTTGAGGAATCACCACACTGTCTTCCACAACGATTGAACTAATTTACATTCCCACTAACAGTGCAAAAGTGTTCCTATTTCTCCGTAGCCTTGCCAGCATTGGTTGTTTCTTGACTTTTTAATAATTGCTATTCTGACTGGCATGAGACGGTATCTCATTGTGATTTTGATTTGCATTTCTCTAACAATCAGTGATATCGAGCTTTTTCTTCATATGTTTGTTGGCCACGTAAATGTCTTCTTTTGAGAAGTGTCTGTTCGTGTCCTTTGCTCACTTTTTAATGGGGTTGTTTTTTTCTCATAAATTTGTTCAAATTCCTTGTAGATTCTGGGTATTACGTCTTTGTCAGATGGATAGATTGCAAAAATTTTCTTCCATTCTGTAGGGTTTAGTTTAATTAGATCCCATTTTTCAATTTTTGCTTTTGTTCTAATTTTTTTTATGTTTTCATCATGAAATCTTTGATGAGTCAATTATTTTAAATGTTGATGTAATTCTCAGGAAGAAGTTGAAACTAAAATACAGGTGTAGACGGCATTAGAGTATTGATGGATGAAAGTGGGGATATAAAAGACATATGAAAGAAGGCCCAGAACACCAATATTTAAGGGAGGTAGGAGGAAGAGAAAGCAGGTCCTGAAATAGGGTGAGGAAGGTCAGTACAGGCACTGTACCTAAAAGTCTTATCAAACAAAGGTATGTTTATCCTCCAGGCACAGAGAATAATTTTTCAGAGTGAAATCAGAATCCACATGTCCTATCTTCCTATATCATCAATCATTGATATTATTTTATGGCATAATGACATTAATATGTAGTTTAAATAAACATGATATTGAGCAACAAGTATTATAAAATGCAGATGAGTTGTAAAAGATTCAACGTGACACGCACACTCACACGTAAACACAAAAGAAGTCTTTGGCAAAGATGTAGCCCTAGACTTCCCAGGAGAACTCAAACATTCATATCCTTTCCTTACAGAGGTGCTTGAGCAGAAATGTTTGAGATATACTAAATGAATTATGACTTATTCTACACAGCTACTCCACAAGGCAGATATAATTAACTTGATTTTAAAGCCATCATTAATGAAGTTCAGAAAGTTAAGTAACTTCCCTGACATTATTCTGTTAGTTACTAGGTGATATTAGAATTTGAATCCAGGACTCTGGTTCCAAAGTCTGAAATTTTTATGTTTTATAAGGAGGTGAGCTAGGAGCAAGCAAATATAAAGAAAGAGGACATGGTCAATAATATAAAATACCAAGCAATGTGAGTAGGATGAGGACTAAAAGGTTATCTTGGCCTTAGGTGACCATGGAACCTAAGTTAAAGAACATTGAAGTATGTTGTATACCACAATGCCATACAACTGTTCACCAACTAGAATGGCTAAAATTAAGAAGAACAAACAGTGGATAACATAAGTGTCACCAGTAGGAATATCTACTAAACGGATAAACACATAGTATCCTATGACCCTTCAACTTTATTCCTGGGTAAATACCCAAGAGAAATGTCCCATAGAAAACAAGTAGGGATGGTCCTTGATTTAAAATGGGGTTACATCCCAATAAACCTGTAAGTTTAAAATGCATTAAATATACCTTACCTATCAAACATCATAGCCTAACCTAGCCTACCTTAAACAAGCTCTGACACTTACATTAGCCTATAGTTGCACAAAATCATCTAACACAGTCTATTTTATAATAAAGTGTTTAACATCTCAAATAATTGATTAAGTATTGTACTGAAAGTGGAAAACAGAATGGTTGTATGAGTACTCCAAGTACAGTTTCTACTGACTATGTATCACTTTTTCACCATCATGAAGTCAGAAAATTGTAAGTCAAACATCGTAAGTCAGGGGCCACCTGTGTATAAAATATTTATTGCAGCTTTATTAACACTAGCCTGAAATAGTAAACAATTCAAGTGTCCATCAGAAGTAGAATGGGTACATTTTCATGTATTCATTCAATGGAATACTATACGACCATAAAATGTGAAATATTGCTACATGCAACAGTATAGGTTAATCTCATAGATACTTGCTAAGAGAAACTGGGCACGAAATAGCACATACTACATGGTTCCATTTATATGAAGTTCATGAATAGGCAAAATTAATGATGATGATGCAAGTATACATGAATACTTTAGGTTTCAGGGTAATGAGAGAGCCTTGCAAGGTGTTAGAAAAGTTCTATACCATGATCTTGTTTGTGGTTACATGGGTCTATACTTTATATGGGTCTATACTTTATATGGGTCTATGTGTAAACTTTAACTATAATTTAAGGTGAGTGCACCCTACTATGTGTATGTTAAACTTCCATCTAAAAAATTTTTAAGGTGATGATAAAGGGAAATCCCAGGTAACAGTTGTTTTAACAACCTTTCTGTTATGACCTTATAAAACTATTTGATCTTGCAAATCATGTAGTACATGTATTCCTCTTAATGACTATAAAATTAAAAATGAATGGGAAATTAGTAAGAAACATTATAGATATAGATGTTAGAGGTAATAAATGGAAGAGCACGTTCCGGAATAAGTTACTGAAAGGACAGGCGGTGGGAAAAATAGAAAGAGGACATCACCTTCCCACTACAGGGAAATTCTCTAGGGGCTTTTTGCATAACAGGGTGCCCTTGCACATAATGGCTAGATTTGGTTAGAGTTCGATGTAAGTATTCTTAAAAAAAAAAAGTATATCATTCAAAAGTATGCTTTTGAATGATAAGCCAGAAAGAAGCAAAAAAAATAAAATTATAGAATGTTAGAGCTGTAAGACAAGGTATATTACATTTCATCCAGCCCAACCCTCTTATTTTAAAATGGACTGTGTTGCATTGACTCTTTGGAAGTGACTCAGTACAGTACAGAGTGCTCTGATGTGGTGTTTCTTTGACAAGGAAGGATGCCTTTACTGAAGTTTCGTTAATCATCTCCAGAATAATGCATTGTTAATCATGAACTTTGTATAATGGCTGGTCCATGATCCCTATCAGCATCTTAACAATTGAATGTTTCTGAATGTCAGAGAACTGGAGATACATTCATTAAAATGTGGTACCCATTTCAATGAAAAATGTAGTAATGAATACATTTTAAAGTACCTTGCCACATCTTAAACTGCATTTATCTCCTGGATGAAAAGGAATGTCTTATTCCCACTTTAAGATATATTAGTATCTCTCTCTTAGTGTATGTATATTGCTATATGTCAATGCAATTACACTATTCACTGTGGAGAGGAAGTATTCCAGGTGAGAAATAATAGTGGAAAGGGGTAAGGATGGACATATTTAAGAACTATTTTATTTATTTATTTTTGAGATGGAGTCTCGCTCTGTCATCCATGCTGGAGTGCAGTGGGGTGATCTCGGCTCACTGCAACCTCTGCCTCCCCAGTTCAAGAGATTCTCGTGCCTCAGCCTCCCGAGAAGCTGGGATTACAGGTACCTGTCACCATGCCCAGCTAATTTTTGTATTTGGAGTAGAGACAGGATTTTGCCCTGTTAGTCAGGCTGGTCTCAAACTCATGACCTCAGGTGATCCACCCGCCTTGACCTCCCAAAGTGCTGGGATTACAGGCGTGAGCCACTGCGCCCAGGCTTTAAGAACTATTTTAAAAATATAACTGATAGAATTTGAGAACCAATTATACAGGATAAAGAAAAAAAGGGAGTCAAAATCTTGAGTAACTTAAACCATTGAGTGATACACAGATGCTGGAGTAAGGGGAGTACTTTAGTTGAAGAGGAACAAAATTTCAACTTGGCACCTTGTAGTAAGAGCTTAGGCTTGAGTATGTATCTCTGATCAACTTGCATAATAGTAAATGAATTATAAATAATGTTTTTCTGTTACCTGTATCTCTCTTTCTTCCTATGGATGATACGGCTAATTAAAAAAAGATGAATATTTCATATTATTGGTCTCAACAAAGATAAACCTGACTCTTCTTTTATATCCTCATTCCCACTTTGCAGAACAAGCAATTGTGTTATAAAATGTGTGGTGAAAACATAAAAACAATAGGCAAAAGGGAAGCTGGTATGTAACTCATGCCTTGATAATGGCATTTGCTCATTTTTACATCTAGATGGTCCACTCTTTCCAAGTAGGAAACATTTCATTGCTCTGTAATGTCATCCATATAGCCCACCTCAGTGCTAGGTAGTTTCTGCCTGCTAGGGAAGAACTAGTTTAATTGGATTGTAGAGAGGCAATAAGAATGCCTGTTTTCCAAAACTGAATTGGGGACAAGTCAGCATTCTGGATTATTTTTTAAGTAATACATGTTTTGAAGTTACATGTGGTCATTTATTGAGGAAAGAGTGAATTACATTTCTGTAATTATTGTGGATTCTTGAAAATAGACAATAGGATTTTAATCAATTCCCGACATTTTTAAGTTTTAAACCTAATACCATCTGACCATGACTTAAATAGAGCATAGTAACTAAAATTTTATCTTATTTTTGTCACTGTTTACTCCTAAAAACTAGCATTTTACTTACGTTAATGCAATTTCTGTTTTATTAGGTGCCAGGGCTATCAGTAATTGACATGTACTATAGTTTATAATGTATTTGTTAAAGTAAATAACTTTTAATGGGGCTACCAATAAGTGAATGTCTCTAATTCAAACTTAAATTTTAAATCATAGATTTGTAAATATTTCTAAATAAGTTGGAATATTTCATACAACAAATGTTTATTCAACAACTATATATTAAATTATCAGATCTTAGCCAATATGCTCAGTACTAGAGATATGTCAATAAATAAGATCCCTGCCCTCAAAGTGCTTAAAATCTGAACTTAGAATTCATGAAATCCAAGTTATAAAGAGTTGATGCTATTTTTAAAATATAAATTGTACTGTATAGAAAGCTATATTAATTTTTCCAGACATAGCTAAATTGCCATAATACTCTCATGCAAATCAGTGGGAATACTGATAAAGCTCAGTTATTTGTAATTATTGAAGTAAGAATTTTCTGTAAAGACTGAAGCCTGGAATTTCTACACAGATGTAAAATTAATAAAAATTGTATGTGGCTGTCCAAAGCTTCATTATACTATTTATATTTGCCCATAGTCTGCATTGTACTTTTTAAATTCTTTCTCTCTTTTCAGTACTGGTTGTCACCACTGCCAAGATAGTGCCTCCACTGCTAATCTCTATGACCTGCTGCTACCACCTCTACCTCCCTCTGTTTTCTCTCTGACTTTCTTTTGATTTCTGCCACTTCTCCAGAGAAAATTCACCGTCATTCAAAACAACTGATCGTGGGTGTTCTTAGGCAGTTGGCATGCTCTTTTCTTTCTGATCAGCCAATTGTGGAATATCATTAGTTATCTTTGTGACCTTTTCATCTTTATTCCTACTTGCTGTTCAAGAGTACTACCTTTGTGTTAAAATTCATTTATGATGGAGGGAGGGGGTCATGATAAACACTGGAGTCTGTGGAAGGATGGGCTGCCTTGACGTCTGGAGCATTCTGGATACTTGAAGTTGCTGAAAGGCTCATCTATAGATATCCAGGACATGTAATATGATTAAAGTACAGTTGAGCTTCCAGAAGTCCTTGTCTTACTCCAAATATTATTTTATGACTTAGGAGAACCAAATTTTCTGTTTGGGACCTGAACTCAGGTGAGCTGTCTGTATAGACAGTAATAAGTGGAAAGTATTCAAATCTCCCCTAAAATTTCCTCCATTTAGATTTGGAAGTGAACTTTTATGTAGATCTTGACTTGTCTCTCTTGATTTGCCTTGTTTTCTTCTATACAGTACTCCTTTATTTTATTTCCTATTTGCTACTGGATTGTCTGTATCAGGACATGATTTTTTTTCAGTTTTAATATCTTTTTTTAATTCTAATTTAGGTTTTAGGGTACATGTGCACAATGTGCAGGTTTGTTACATATGTATCCATGTGCCATGATGATTTCCTGTAGCCATTAACTTGTCATTTAGCATTAGGTATATCTCCTAATGCTGTCCCTCCCCCCTCCCCCCACCCCACAACAGTCCCCGGAGTGTGATGTTCCCCTTCCTGTGTCCATGAGTTCTCATTGTTCAATTCCCACCTATGAGTGAGAACATGCCGTGTTTGGTTTTTTGTCCTTGCGATAGTTTACTGAGAATGATGTTTTCCAGTTTAGGACATGTTTTTTTAAGACAACCACTTGAATTTTCTGTTGATAATTGTTTTCTCACCTATTTTGTCAGTAAGAGAATATGAATTTTAGTGTTCACATAAATGGAAAACCAGTTTAGTAATTATTCATTGAAAAGACCACGGCTTTACTCACCAGTGAGGTTCATTGGTTAGCTAGGACCGAGTGTACGGGAACACTGGTATTAACAGAAGTATTTTTGAAAGCCATGTGAAAAAATCTCAATTGTGTCTCCATTAATTCAAAGAACTCGTGATAGCCCTTGTTTGAGTTTCAGAAGTTTTCGTAAAGCAGCATAACGGCAGCAGAGAATAGCAAAAAGAGAACTGAGCTGAGGTCGGGTAAGCCCAATGCAAGTTTTGTCATTGGTTAGCTGTGAGACCTTGTTACCTTTGCTATCACACAGGGACAATAACATTATCACACTATTATGCCGGGCGTAGTGGTTCACACTTGTAATCCCAGCACTTTGGGACGCCGAGGCGGGTGGATCGCGAGGTCAGGAGATGGAGACCATCCTGGCTAACATGGTGAAACCCCGTCTCTACTAAAAATACAAAAATTAGCCGGGCGTGGTGGCAGGCGCCTGTAGTCCCAGCTACTCGGAGAGGCTGAGGCAGGAGAATGGCGTGAACCTGGGAGGCGGAGCTTGCAGTGAACCGAGATCACGCCACTGCACTCCAGCCTGGGCGACAGAGCGAGACTCCGTCTCCAAAAAAAAAAAAAAAAAAAAAAAAAAAAGACTATTATGAGGATTAAAATGTTAAAATGAAATAACCTATCTGTAGAAATCACAGAAAGCCTACCACACTGTAAGAATCCAATAAATGTTGATTACTTCCCTCATTTAGTTAAGTCAAAATATTACTTCAGTGTTCCCACAGTGTTCAGTGTTTTAGGACAGTTCTGGAATTTATATGCTTATTTCTCCAATTCTGGTAATACTGGATTTTCTTGAAGGATCTAGTTAATTTTTATCAGTTTGGGAGTTTTCAAAGTTTAAAACATACAAAAATTTAGGTATTTAATTTAATTTGAAGTAAAAGTTTGAATTGAAAATAATTATAAAACTAATGTGTGCCATTTCTTTGTAATAATTGTTATAATTTTCTTGCATAATTCTTAAAGGGGAAATGGTGCAAAGAATAGCATAAGAGAAGAGTATGGTAATGGTTGCAGGAAATTTATTTCAGTTTCATTCCTTAAAAATCTAGATAAAAGATAAGAACTGTTTTCTTTAAAAACCTGTAGGCATGTGTTTTATTTTTAAATGTTAATCAAATTTCTGCTATACTCCTTTATTTTAACTATGCCAACGGACTGATCAAATAATTACCAATAGTAATTAAAAGTACTTTCTATATTTAAACAAATATTAAGGTAACTAAGTGGTCACTCAGCTAATGGGGCTTTTTAATGGTAACAAAATATAATAGATATCCACATGTTATGTAAAACCTTGTGTAAAATATCGGGCTGCTTTTCCCAGCCTTGCTTTTTTTTTTTTAACCTCCTATTTATAAAGATTAAAAAGCCTGTGGGTGAGAGTGGGGGATGAAATTTAGTATCCCTTAAAGCACTTTACTAATGCTTTGATTTGTATATATGTGCTCACTAAATGTTGGATCTGTATGGGTTAGCATATTTTCTATTATACGTTAGAAAATACTAATTCACTTTTTTAAATAGTTGAATGAGATATGAAAAGGCAGAACTGGTGAGTTAGTAGCTGCTGCTTTTTAGGCATGCCATACTATCAAACCAAGATAGAATATTTTTTTTTTTTTGAGACGGAGTCTCGCTCTGTCGCCCAGGCTGGAGTGCAGTGGCGCAATCTCGGCTCACTGCAAGCTCCGCCTCCCGGGTTCACGCCATTCTCCTGCCTCACCCTCTCCGAGTAGCTGGGACTACAGGCGCCCACCACCACGCCTGGCTAATTTTTTGTATTTTTAGTAGAGACGGGGTTTCACCATGGTCTCGATCTCCTGACCTCGTGATCCGCCTGCCTCGGCCTCCTAAAGTGCTGGGATTACAAGCGTGAGCCACCGCCCCCGGCCAAGATAGAACACTTTAAGTAAAAACATTTGAACAAAATCCTAAAGATATATAAAGGAAGTCACTTTATGAAAAATATAACTGCCTTTCAACATGTTTACCTTTTCTTGTACTTGCCCAAATTATGACTGTGATGCATATCTATAAACAAAGTCTAAAAAGTATAAACATTTGATATATTTGTGCATATGTTGCATTTTCTTTTATTATTTCTATTCCTAGTATAATTCAATTTAGGCCAAAATGTTGAGTTTAGTCATGATTTTATATTTCCATAGGTTAACTTGAGACATGTAAACAAGTAAATTATTTATGTGCTATATAATCCTCTACCTACTAGGATATTTACTTAATAGTGGTTTCGTGGTTTAGGAAGCAGAGTAATTAATTAGAGTGAATTAATGGCACACACTGATTGCTCTGTTTCTAATTTGCTTTGGACTGAATCTTTATGTTCCTCAAACATTGTTTCTGCTGTTTAGCAGTTGCCTAACAGAGTGATGGTATTTGGAGATGGGGCCTTTATTTGGGAGGTAATTAGGTAATGACAGTGAAGCTCTCATGACCGAGATTTGTGCACTTAGAAGAAAAGACCAGAGAGAGCTCGCTTTTTCTCTCTCTGTTCTCTGCCATGTAAGGACATAATGAGACAATGACTGTCTGCAAACCAGGAAGCGGGTCCTCACCAGACACCAGATCTTCTGGCACTTTGATCTTGGACTTTCCATCCTCTAGAACCATGATAAATAAATGTTTGTTGTTTAAGCTACCCAGTCACTATAATAATATTTGTCATAACAGCCCGAACTGACTCAGACACATTTCCTCCTCACTGATGAGCAAATAAACCAAAATCATAATATTTTTCTTGCTTTCTATCTGAAAATAATGCATTTCCCAATTTTGTATTCCAAAGGCCTGTATATTGTCTATACTTCTTGCCTGCTGCCCCAAAGCAGAGAGTCCTGTATATGTTTGTTTATTCAAACATCCCAGGCCTTCTCAAAATAACCCCCAACCTGAAATAGAGTGTGATTTAAAATAACAGAACCTTGGCTCTGGAATCAGGCATGTGGCAAGCACACAGAATATATTTGTTGATGGAATGAATGAATGATTAGATAAAGGAATGAAAAGAAGAACTGATTTGTAAAATGCTCTCGTATTGAAATACTTTCCCCCTCTTTTTTTTATCTTTTTATAGGTCATGCAACACTTTTGTACTTGGGAAAGTGTTCTAACTAAAGCAATTACACAATAAAAGTAGGATTTGATGTTGGCTTCTCTGTCAACTTTACGTTGGATAAAATATTTGGGAATTCTGCTCTGTAGTTAAAAATATACATGTACGTAGCAGGGAAATGATAACTCTCAATAATTAAGGACAAGCAATCATATCCTCAATGTAAAATGGGAGGAATAACGATTTTTTTTAATTTATAAGAAACAGTGTCACTCCACTTAGAGAAAACATATTAATTTCTTTTATGTTGTCAGGCAGAGAAAGTATGAACTTTGGAGTTTGCACAGTAAAGTTAGGCAATGGCTTGTGAGTTAATAAACACTATTGTTAGATTTATATAGAATTTTATTAGTCTTGCTCAGTTTCTCTTCAATTCCATCTAACAAGGTTTCCTTTCCAGCTTATATGTATGCTTATCTAAGTCCAAGGAATTCCATGAGAAAGTTGAATCAAAATATTTTCAATTGATAACTTATGAAGCAAAACCAGCAATTTCTCACTATATATTTCAAATAAATTTACTGTACAATTTTGAAGTGACTGTTGAATCTGAATTGTATTCAGACCACGTATCAGTTGTATTCAGATTCTGGCCATGTATCCACTACCAAAATAAAATGAAAAAATGAACATGGTTTTGTCACAAGTTAATTGTTCAACAACAATAATAACAACAACAAAATTATCTAAAATTTGAATTTTCTGAGTAATGACTCAGTACCATCAGTAAAGTAGTAGAATATAAACCTTAGTGTGCTATCTATGTAAAGAATTTAATTATGTTCACTCCAGATATAGAGACTTTTTTGTTTCCACAGAATTCGTAAACTGTCATTACAGAACTAAGAAATGTGACTTTGAAAATCCAAGTCTACATGTAAAATTTAGTTCAACCTTTGTAATATTCAAATGATCTTGATGTTTCAGCTTGATATTTTAGCCAGCCTTTGCACTCGTTGTTCTTCCTTCAAATGAAAGGACTTTATATACTTCTAGAGAATCTCCTATACAAACAGGAAGTATGAGTGTGTGGCTTTAGTGATTTTTGGAGTACATGCTAGCATCAGTGATTTTAAGTGGTTATTTTAAGTATTACAAGTGGTTAGAAGCACAGGCTTTGGAGTCAACAGACTTGGCTCAAGTCCTGAATCTGTTGTATCTTAGGCATAACTGTGTGACATCAGTGGAAAGAGCTGTAATGTTAAGATGCTATCAATAACAGCAAATGTTAAGATTTAGTATTGACAGAATATTCCTGACAATTAAATATTCTCTTAAGGGGCAGAGTAGAAACACTAGTGAAAAAGATGCTAGCCCAGAAAAAAAAAAGTAAACATGCTATGTGAGCACAAGGTAATGAAGAAAAGATACAGAAAATGCAAGAAACTAAGTATGGCATTATTCCAAGTGGCGTATGATCTAGGCAATCTCTACTAAGCATAATTAAGCAGGAAAAAGTCTTTCCTTAGGTCTGTGCCCTTGGCAAATGTATTTACTTTTATTAAGCCTCAGTTTCCTTCTCTATGAAATAAAAAAGCAGTGATCTCTAAATTGCATAGATTATTTAAATATGATGAAATAATATCTCTAGGGCCTTTAGCACAGTACCTGGCACATGAAAACCATTCATTAAATGGTAACTATTATTATTGTTGCTGTATTTCTTATAAAAATAAATTAGTACTTCTTTGGCTGTGTACCAGATGAAAAAGACTAGTCTTGGTGTTAATGACTCATAAAGATCTGTTTCTCAGAAGATGGCTTTTTAAAGAAAAGAGAAAAAATAAAAGCATATTAAAATACCTCTATAAAAATTCTGTAGTGAGGGCTAATTTTGCTTCCTTTTTTAAATTTAAACTTCTATATATATAGTTACATATAGTATATATATAACACATATGTATATATTTTAACTATATATGTAATATTTTACATATATATGTGTATATAAATATATGTGTATATATATTACTATATGAAGTTTTTCCTAGTATCAATCTATTTTAAAGATAATTAACTATTGAAGAAAAAATAATAGCAAAGTAGTGTGAGGTTTGCAACATATATAAAAGTAGAATATATGCCAGGAAATCAGGAGAGAAAATAGTAAAGTATATTATTGTGAGGTTTTCATGCTATATATGAAGTAGTATACTACTAACCAGTCTTTCATAAACATAGATGCAAATATTCTTAATACAATGTTAGCAAATCAAAATGATAATATATCACAACAGAATGATAGCTATCCCAATAATGCAAGGATGACTTAAAATTCAAAAATTAATCAATGTAATTAATAACAAACTAAAATAAAAATATTTTTTATTTGGGGGGGCTGAAGCAGGTGGATCGCCTGAGCTCAGGATTGCAAGACCAGCCTAGGCAAGATGGCAAAGCCCTGACTCTACAAAAAAAGAAAAAATACAAAAATTAGCCAGGCCAGTGGTGCACACCTTAGTCCCTAGCTACTTCTGAGGCTGAGGTGGGAGGATTGCTTGAGTCCAGGAGGTTGAGGATGCAATGAGCCAAAAATTGTGCCACTGCACTCCGTCCTGGGTGACAGAGCCAGACCTTGTCTCAGAAAAAAAAAAAAAAAGAAAGAAAAAGGGAAAAAGAAAAAGAAAAGAAAGAAATATTTTGGATAATTTCAATCAGGCAATATAATTAACAAATTTAATATCAATTCTCAATAAAACTCCCAGCAAACAGCAAAGTAAGAATAGAAGGAATGTTCTTAACCTGATAAAGGTATCTATGAAACTATGTAACTAACATCATCTATTAGTTTGCTAGGGCTGCCATAACAAAGTAACACAGACTGGATGGCTTTAACAACACTAATTTTCTCACAGTTTGGAGGCTAGAGTCCGAGTTGAAGGTATCTTCAGGGTTGACTTCATTCTGAGGCCTGTCTCCTTGGTTTTTAGGTGGCCATCATCTCCCTTTGTCTTCGGTCTTTCTTCTATGTATGTGCGTGTCTGTGTCCAAAATTTTCACCTCTTGTAAAGATACCAATCATAATGGATTAGGACCCATTCTAAAGACCTCATCTTAACTTAATTACCTCTTTAAAAATCTTATCTTCAAATACAGTTACATACTGAAGTACTGGGGTTTGGGACTTCAACATGTGAATTTGGAGAGGCAACAATTTAGCCCGTAACAATACTTAATGCTGAAAAACTGAATGCTTTCCCCCTAAAATTAGAAACAAAACAAGGATGTTCATTTTTGCCACCTCTATTTAATAGTGTGTGTGCATGTGTGTGTGCATATATTTTTCCCAGCAAGTACAATAGGCAAGATAAGACAATTAGAGCATTCTAATTAGCAAATAAGTAAAACCCTATTTATATAGAGATGACATGATCCTATATTTAAAATACAATGTTATCTACAAAACAGCTCCTCAAACTAATGTGATTCTGTAACTTTACAGGGTACAAGATCAATATATAAAAATAAATTGTATTTCTATGTGTCAGGAAGGAATGATCAGAAACTAAAATTTAATAAAAATATCAATTACAATAATATCAAACATATAAAAGAATTGGGGTAAATCTTTTTTTTTTTAATGTGTGAAGGAGGTATATGTGGACAACTACAAAACACTGCTGAGAGAAACTAGAGAAGACCTAAATAAATGGAGAAAGACACTGTATTCATGAGATGCAAGAGTGAATATTGTTAATATGTCAGTTCTCCCCAGATTGAAATTCAGCTTTCTTTTGTAGAAATTGACTACCTCATCATGAAAGTCATATGGAAATGCAAATGACTAAGAATAACCAAAACAACTTTGGAAAAGAATAAATTAGAACCTAACACTACCCTTTTCAAGAAATATAGCTACAGTAATCTAGATGATGTAGCACTGGTGTAAACATAGACAAATAGATCAAGGGAACAGATTAGAGTCCAGAAATAGACTCCAACATAGTTAGGCAAGTATCCAAAGGCAATTTACTGGAGGAAAGATGACAGCCTTTCAACAATGGTGCTGAAAAAATATTGGTACATTATTTTGGAAAAAAAATCTCAAAATAATTGTGCTGAGTGAAATAAACTAGACACAAAAGAGCACATATGCCTATATTTATATAAAATTTAATAAATGCAAACGAATGTATTAGAAACAGATCAGTGGCCGGGTGCGGTGGCTCACGCATGTAATCCCAGCACTTTGGGAGGCTGAGATGGGCAGATCACGAGATCAGGAGATCGAGACCATCCTGGCTAACACGGTGAAACCCTGTCTCTACTAAAAATACAAAAAATTAGCCGGGCATGGTGGCAGGTGCCTGTCGTCCCAGTTACTAGGGGGGCTGAGGCAGGAGAATGGCGTGAACCCAGGAGGCGGAGCTTGCAGTGAGCGGAGATTGTGCCACTGCTCTCCAGCTTGGGTGACAGAGCGAGACTCATCTCAAAAAAAAAAAAAAAAAAACAGATCAGTGTATGCCTAGGGTTGTAGGGGTGGTGGTGGTACAGGGAGGTACTACAAAGGGCACGAGAAAACTTCTGGGGCTGATGCATGTGTTCATTATTTTCATTGTGATGGTGGCTTCACAGGTGCAAAAACCTATTACGTCAAATACTCTAAATATGCACCTTTTATTGTCTGTGAATCATATGTCAATAAAGCTGTTTTTTAAACAAACACCTACTATGTTCAAACTCATGATAGAATCCGTACAGGATGCTTGCCATGTTCTGTTTTTTACAAAAATGTACTTTAAAATAATTATAAGAATAGATAGGTCAAATTGTTTTTAAGAAGTTGACAGTTTTCAAAGACATTAAAATTAATTTTATTTAAAACTTGAGATTTATAAGAAAAATTCTTATAATATCTTATTTTAAAAATTCAGAGGAGGAAAAGTTTGTTTATGGTTGAAAGGAATAACCAGGTATTAAAAAGTAGGAAAGTCTAGGAATCTGCCATGATCAGAGTGAGCAGGTAGAATTTCCAGTTATTCATGACAGAGTTCTACCACGTTTTGAAAGGTAAACATGAGTTCAACCTGGGAAGATGAGAAAAAGAAATTCTAGATAAAAGGAAGAGGAAGAACAAAGGCAAGAGTCAAGACATGAAGAAATATGTTTAGGGAATAGCAGTAAATGGATTTGGATAGAATGTTTGGTGTACAAAGAGTCTTATGGAAGATAAACTTAGGAAGAGAAAGTGGGGCAGATGGGACTTGGGTTTTCTCTCTGAAAATTTCTTTGAATCCCCACAAGCAGCACTAATACTCTCATTCTCCTAATACTCTGCATTCTCCTAATATTTTACTCCATACCCTGCTACAATACTTGTCACATTTTTTTGTATCATGTGTCTAGCTTCACCCTTAGGCACCCTTCTATTAAAAAGAACTACATTTGGCTCATTATAAATGCTCAATAACAAAATGCTCCCACTTTAAAGAATAGGATAGTCTGGGAATCTGCCATGATCAGAGTAAGCAGGTAGAATTTGAGCTGGTCCTTTAAAAACTGACTAGTTTTGGCCGCGCGCAGCGGTTCACGCCTGTAATCCCAGCACTTTGGGAGGCCGAAGCAGGCGGATCATGAGGTCAGGAGATCGAGACCATCCTGGCTAACACGATGAAAACCCGTCTCTACCGAAAATACAAAAAATGGTGGCACGCCCTGTAGTTCCAGCTACTCCAGAGGCTGAGGCAGGAGATTCACCTGAACCCGGGAGGCGGAGGTTGCATTGAGCGAAGATCCTGCCACTGCACTCCAGCCTGGGTGACAGAGGGAGACTCCGTCTCAAAAAAAAAAAAAGGGTCATTTCAAGAATAATTTTATAGGAAAAGGAGTGAGAGCATCCGTAGTAAACTGAGGGAGGAGGGTGTATATATTAAGGAGCACTGAGAATTGAGGTTTATAGGAAAACCAATATTTATCATTAGTTGTTATTTAGCCCAAGCAAGCGGGGACACATGCTGTATATTTAAGTTTTCTAAAAAGTATTTACTCTTCATTTCCTTCGTTGGCTGGCACAGTGGAGCTCTAAGCAATCAGAATAAGCAGAGAATTTTATAAGTCATTTTAAAAAGAATATCTCAAATACTTTTTGGGGGAACTATATTTATTTTTCTTTTCTCTTAAGTTGTGTATATGTTATATCAAAATGGAATTGAGAATAGTATTATATTTGCTATTGGCATTATATTTGATTGTCATTATGAGCCTGTGGTGGGCCACGGAGTAAAACGAATTGAGAAACAGTGACCTAGAATGTTAGCACTTCGAGAGGGGACTGTGCTTGATTTAGCTTTGTAGGCAGTGGCATGGTGTTCAAGAAAGAATGCTGGTCCTGCAAATCAGGATACCAGAATTTGAATCCCAATTTAAATTTAAAACTTGTTTAAGGACCTTTAAACATGTTAATTATCTATAGTTCTTCCTTCGATATTTACTAAATTGGGATACAAACAATAATGGCTTCACATCATTAATATGTGAGTTATACACAAAAGAACGAGGGAAAACATGTAGCGCCATGCTGGTATACAGCAGTTTTCTGTAATCATGTACTTCATCTTGCCCAGCACAATACTTTGTAGATAGTGGGTACTTAAGCACTCATTCATACTGAATAAATCAATGTATGAACAACTGAGAACCTTTGAAAAATTCCTTTTTTCTGTTCATGTTCAACTTAATGCTTTCAGAGAACTGACTGTGAAAATAACCTTTTTTTGTGGTAATCTCTATGTGTTTGAATAAAAGAACAATGGTGAAACTCCATCTGTTTTTAGATTATGTAGCCTTAAAAATGAGAGAGCTAAATATGCTGGGAGATTTTATTTATTTTGCTTTACTTGGTCTCATTTTATTTCTATCTTAAGTTAATGAAATTTTGGGTAGGCCTGGTCACATGTAATACCTAGTTCTCCAAGTATTTTTTGTGCATCCCTTTTATAGCAGTGTGCAATATGACAGCTCAGTCTCCTCTTGCTGACTAATCTCCTGTACAGACAGAAGCAATTCCCATAATTCAGATAATAACCTGGAACAACTTTCATGGTTTACAAAAGTAGATTTGTAACTGATCTTCTTATAATTTAGAAAAGGAGATTAGAGTGTAGTAAAATATCAAATCATATCTTAAGAATAGAATTTTGGATGTTAAAACTATTCTGAAAGCAAATACAGTTTTAAACAAGAACCTGTAGTTGCTTCAAAGAAAACATATTGAAAAAGAAAAGAATTATTTAAGTTAGCATATACTTATAAATAGTTTCATAGAATGCTTAAAGCTAAACATATTCAATTATAATTTGTATTACGCTATTCTATTACCTAACAACCTATTTAAGTTGATTAGAACAAAACTAAGTAAACTTCAACACAATCCGTATAATAGAATCTGAATTAGAAAGGCTTGAGTTTATTGTATGTAAATTTATGAAGACTTTATGGAAACAGATGCACCTTTGTAAAAAGACAGAACATGAAATGTTAAAATGATTGCTTTTTTATCCTCTTTTATTATTTATTTTTTTTTTTGCTAAACCATACCATACTCTTAAGTCATAGTTCCAGTGCTTAGTGCATAGAAGGTGTTCAAGGAATAATTGTGGAATTTAGGAAGGTTTAATTTCTGACCTATAATAAAGGTCAGAATAAATGGTAAAGTTAGACAAAAAAGTCAAGGAAAATCTAAGCATAATCTCTAATAATTCAAAAGCTATGTTGTGGTGCATTCTAGAAAGGTGAATTTGTAGACTTTTTTTTTTTTTTTTAAGGGAACTCATTTGTATCAGATTGTCAGGAAATAATGTTACATAAATTTCTATTTTCTGCTTTAAATGCTGGCATGTGTTCATTTTAATAGCGTGTATTACAAATGCACCAAATCCAGGGCTAAGTAAGCAGAAAGTTGAATCAAGGTACTTCTCATTTTAAAAATTGTTCTGGAGTCTTGGAGTAGAAAGGGACTTTGGAGTTGATTTTTTCCAACTTCCATTATTGATGAGAGAAGTAGAAGGGGAAAATGACTCGTTCACTGTCTGTAGCTTGAAAAAAAAGATTTTTTTAAATTCTATACTTGATCAGGCACAGGAAGGCACTTAATGAATAATTTCCAAGAAGAAAGTGTCACTTCAGCATAAGAGATACATATTGTAGATTTATTAATTTAGTCAATATCAATTATAGTAATTATTGGTAATTATTAATAATTATTAATTTTAAATTAGCATGTTGGGTCTTATGTAATTGACTGAGGAATCAGGTTAAGGTGCATCTTTCATTGTGAAATTGAGATGTTGGGAACATGCAAAACCTCACTGCAGATCCTAATGAATTTACCACAGGGATGCTTCCCTACCAATACACTTGAGTAGAAATTTTCAAGGGGAGTTGAGGGACATGTCCTTGGTAACAAGAGGATTGGGGAGGGGTATATTTCACTTGAAATTTGAACAGCATTTTGTCCCGTGGTCTTATTTATTTTTGGGCACATTGTTTATTTTTTTAAATAAATTCAAATAGCATTAAAAGCATTCCTGTTTTCTTTTTAAAAGTTAAGAGGTTTTAAGGCAAAAGTCAACCAGTTTTCTCCTCTGTCCTTTTGGAATAAATCATTCATTCTTTTAATAAACACTTATTGATCACCTCTATATTCCAGGCACAGTGGTACCCTCTGAAAATATAGTCAAAAAGTTGATTCCTGTCTATAACGGGGAGCCAGAGTTTATTCATTGAGAATTTATAGCAGAATATTATTGCTCCAAGTTTCCCCCTGCCATCTACACTCATCATTGCAATATTTGACACAGTAGTCATTTATTGGAGAAAATACAAAAAGATAGAAATCACAGAGTCTTTCACTTCACTTGCTCATTACTCAGCAAGTATTTATTGAGTACCTACCATGTGCTGGTCACTGAGCTAGGTGCTTGGGTTCCATTAGTGAGTAAAACAGTCAATGATCCTGTCTTTGCAGGGATTATATTCTAGGAGGTGAGACTAATAGCCAAAAAAAAAAAAAATGCAAATTACAAAGCATGTTAGAAGGTGATGTGTGCTGGTTAAAAAAAGACAGAGAGAGAGTGAGAGAGAAGTAGAGTTAGAGGAATTATGTGTGTGAGAAGGAAATTTAGTGTGTCAAGAGAGGCCTCATTGTGACTTTTGAACAAAGGCTTGAAGGCACTTGAAATAAAAATCCAAAGATTAGGATAATCATAGAATTTGAATTTTTAAACTCATTTTAAGTCTATTGTGTTATCTATGTTACTTCCTGGCAAGAGGCTGCAGGTGATGGTAAAGTCAAGGATTTTATTTTTCTTTCTTTTCTCTCCTATTAGCTTTGATTTTCACAAGGAGTGGTATTTCCACTACTTTCTACTTTGCTAAAATAAATGTATTTCATGGGATTTTTGTTCGTCAATAATAAGAACAAGGTTTACTTTAAGAATTTTCTCTTGAGAGCCTAGAGCAACGTGTAGCATAATTTCATATCATGCATTGTTTCTTAGAAATATAAAAATCCATATATTGCCATTTTTAGAATGACTCTTAGTCATATCAGTTTGGGCAGGAAGTCAACTTACTTTCACATGGAATCACTGAGTCATAGATTTAGATAAGAAAGCAGTTTACTTTCTTAATATTCTTCATCGATTTTAGCATATTTTAAAAATAGAAGTATCTGTTTCTTACAGATTCTGTTTCTGGCGTCTGCATACGTAAGTCCCCAACTCGCTGAGGAGAGCTGTTCAGCTATGGCTGCTGTCACACATTACCTGTATCTTTGCCAGTTTAGCTGGATGCTCATTCAGGTTGGTACCTTATTCCCTCTCCCCGCCCCTTTAATCTTTTAATGAATCTGGGTGGAGTGGTCTTAATGTCTGATACTCCGTACTGAAATAGAAGTAATTCCATATATCCATCACTGCATTCTCAGGATATAAATGACAAATAAAAACACCCTATAAGCTGTACGACAGTAGAGAGCATTGTGAGTTTGAAGAAATGATGGAAATCTAGTAGGATTGGAAACAAGGGAGTGGTTAGAGATGAAGTCTGCAATGTGGGCCCTTTAAAGCACAGTTGGAAATTTGAATATTTTTCTAGGAAAAGTAATAGAATGATTTTAAACAAAGGAGTGACATGATAAGATTTAGATTTTAGAAAGATCTCCCTGTTTGTAGTGAATATGAGACAGGAAAGAGTGGATAGGCAAGCCAATTAAGTAGATTTAGCTGTATTCATGGGGAAATAATGGTAGCGTGAACTAGGGAGGTGGCAGTAGAAGCAAAGGGAAGTGGACTGCTTTGGAGATTTTTTTAAACTAGAACTATAGGATGTGAAGACTGGTTGTGGGGAATGCAGAAGTTGGAACCCAGGATGCTTCCCAAATTTCTGGCCTGGGTATCTGGTGGTTAGTGGTAACTGAAATTACGATCACTGAACAATGGGGAAGAGCTGGTGAGTTTCTTTTGGGACATGCTGAATGTGAAGTGCCTGTGAGACCTCCAGTGGGAACTTGGAGGAGAGGGGGATACATTTAGAAATGCACTGGGAATCCCAGTGCTTTGGGAGGCCAAGGCAGACAGATCACCTGAGGTCAGGAGTTCAAGACCAGCCTGTCCAACATGGTGAAACCCCATCTCTACTAAAAATATAAAAAATTAGCTGGGCGTGGTGGTGGGTGCCTGTAATCCCAGCTACTAGGGAGGCTGAGGCAGGAGAATCACTTGAACCCAGGAGGCGGAGGTTGCAGTAAGCCGAGATGGCACCATTGCACTCCAGCCTGGGCAACAAAAGTGAAACTCCTCCAAAAAAAAAAAAAAATAGAAAGAAAGGAAGAAATGCACTGGAAAGCTATTGGCTTAGAGTTGGAAAATGGAGCCATTGGTTTGGAAGAGATTACTTGGCGAGAAGGTACAGAGTGAGACCAGCAGAGTCCTAGCATACTCACCTGAGGAGCTAGTAAATGTTGGGGGAGAAATTTCAATTCTCCTTTTCTCACTAAAATCCCAAATTCTCTCCATATTCTATGCTGATTTGGTCGATAAAGAGGCTAAGACAGGAGGACAGTGCGTAGTATTAACATCACTGTTAAGTGGCTCAACTAAAATGTTTCTTTGATAATGCATTCTGTGTAATGGTACTGTTAAGGTTTTCATGTGATACAGTTTCATATGCATTTCTGAGTATGCATGTAAACTATTTTAATGAAACAGATGCATTCAGGCCCTTGCATATTCTTTCTTCTTGTTGAAGAAGAAGGTTGTAGGACTTGATGATGTAGCAACAGTGAAGTAATGGTAAAAGGAGAAAGAAAGTGAGGTGGTGATATTATGAGAGAATACCACATACCACACAGGCTCAAGGAAGGGTTGTTTTCCCCAGTATGATATTATAGTAGTGGGGGCTGAAGAAGAGAACTGAACTATTTAGCTAATAGAACCAGTTGAAACAAGTGGCGCCCTGGATCTGGGTTTGAATTCTGGCTCTGCCACTATCTGTGTAAGCTTAATCAAGCTATTGACTCTCTCCAAGATTTGTTTCTAAATCTGCATATAGGGATAATAATTCCTAACTCATAGAATTATTATTAATATTTTATAGCTCTTTGAGCAGTTTTAATCATGGAAAATTTATGGTGTTTTCAAGCTCCCCTCTCAAAAAAATTTGCAAATAAAAGTGAATTTAAACCACATAACATAAAACTTACATATCTGCTGAAATTAAAATAACATTTGCAAGATTTTCTGATTGCAAAATTCTTTAAGAGTTTATCTGAGTTAAACTTTTTTAAATGTGCCCTATTTATGTTGTTATCTGTCTGCCTGGATTGAGGTCCCCAGTGCTGTGCTAAAGGTCTTTGTCCATGCCCCTGACCTATTCAGAATTTTTGATTCATTACTTGGATGAAAACACAGGAAATTGCTTATCAGATATGTACATGGTACAGAACTGAAAGGACAGCTGCAACAGAGAGCTGCCTGCATTAAGATTACAGGTAGAGCCAATGAAGAGAAACTGTACTGTGATAAATTAAAAACTAGAGTGAAAGAGACATCATCTGATGTAAGTTAATGTAAATTACTCAAAATTATAATTTAACATAAACTCAGCAGCAATTAAATATGTGACCAGAATGCTTAACAATAACAACTACTGTAACTACAAAAACAACACACACCTAGGTTGTGTTGATAGCAGTATGGAAGCAGACATGGTTACATTGTAATTTACAAAATTCAGACTATTTTGGGACACAGCAACCACTCTCATGGGTCATGTTTCAGCAGGAACATTAATTATCCAATGAGAAGTTGGAAAACAACCCTCTAAGAAACTTTGAGGCAGCTGGACATAACTAACCTGGAAAGAATTTAGGTAGATGTGATGGCTGTCTACAAATACCGGAAGGGCTACTGCAGGAAAGGGTGGACTGTGTAGCTCCATTTGGCAGAACTCAGAGCAAATGGGTCAAAAATTAGGGAAGGAAATTTTTGATTCAGGTTAAGAGTTTTCATAGCAATAAAATGTCAAAGTTGAAGAGGCTTTTCTAAAAGTAGAGTGAATTCAATCACTGAAATATATCGAGGGGGAAATGACCAAATTTCAAACATGTTTTAGATGGATTTTATGCTTTCAGGGGCATTAGACAAAATCATATATAAGATTTCATCCAAGTTGATGAAGATTGGTAAATTCTACATCTCTTCTTCGAGTTAGGTAAATATGACTGTGGCTGATTCACATTTAGTAGACCAATTAGATTCTGGATGGCTAATGGCTTAGGAAAGCTATTTAAAGTACCAGTGAAGTTTAATGTATTTCAGATGGTACACCACATATTTTTCATGGTTTGTGGTGTGACCACAAGGGAAAAAGTCAGTAAGTTCTGAATTCTAGTTAGGTTACTTTTAATGAATTATTTTATGATCAGAGGTTGCACTTCACCAACCTACATTTTCCCATTTATAAAATAGTGACTGCTGAAATCTGTTTTTTTTTTTTTCTAAAATCCGTTTTAAAAACGTTATGTAGAAGGTTAGACTATTATTAGTTCAATCCTATTAGTCGAATTAGATCGAATAAAATTGAGAGAAGTTTTTACTTTAATGATTCTACTTCACTTTTTTAGTAATATAGGAGCGAATATGATATTACATATGTCTGTGCATAGCTTATAATGACAATAATCATTAATTTGTAATTACTGAGTTAAGCATGTCAGAATTGTTAATGTTTATTTTTAGCTGCATTATATCTTCGGTCTTAGAATAAATACATTGAAATGACTTTATCTTGAAAATTATTTTACTTTTATATCCTATGCTTTTAGTGTCATATAATAAAGTTAGATTATATTTTAGAGTAGCTTAGGGAAAATTTTATTGGTAAACAAGTTACATAACCTCTCTGAGCCTTGATTTTCTTATTTGAAAACTCAAGGTGTAATAACAGTACCTCTCTTTACAGACTGTGAAAAGATAAAATGAATTAATGTACAGAACGAGCTTGAAATGGTGTCTGGGACAGAATGCATACTCTGTACATATTTACCCATATTATTTGTTAAGATAATATGTTGTGGCTAAAATTTCATATATTTGAAAACATCTTCAATATTCTGCTTTTCCAATATAAATTATACCTTCTTTTTAACCAAAGAAAATCATCTTCGTGTAGTAGAAAGAGGTCTGACTTTGAGTGAGGCGGACACTAACTAGCTGCAAAGCCTTAACAAGCTGGAGAACCTTTAACTCCTTATTAAAGCAGATGCATGGCTCATAACAGGCTCCATAAATAGCAGCCTTGCCTCTGTTTCTTCAGGCTTCTCTTTTCTTTGACAGAGAAGTCACACAGTGCAAGGCGAGGATGGATTAACAAATTATTTTGCTTATTTTTTAAAAGGAAACAATACATAAATTCCTTTGTTGGGCACAGATATTGAATTATCCGTCTGTTTGCTCTTCATGTAAGATCACTCCTTGAAACTACTGAAATCATTTCTCCCTTAAGAAGGCAGGGTTGGGGCGGTTCCAAGATGGCCAAATAGGAACAGCTCCAGTCCACAGCTCCCAGCATGAGTGACACAGAAGACGGGTGATTTCTGCATTTCCAACTGAGGTACTGGATACATCTCACTGAGGCTCATCAGACAGTGGGGGCAGGACAGTGGATGCAGCCCACCAAACATGAGCTGAAGCAGGGCGAGGCATCACCTCACCAGGGAAGTGCAAGGGATCAGGGAATTTCCTTTCCTAGCCAGGGGAAGGGGTGACAGACAGCACCTGGAAAATTGGGTCACTCTCACCATAATACTGCGCTTTTCCAATGGTCTTAGCAAACGGCACACCAGGAGATTATATCCTGTGCCTGGCTCGGAGGGTCCCACGCCCACGGACCCTCACTCATTGCTAGCAAAGCAGTCTGAGATCCAACTGCAAGGTGGCAGCGAGGCTGGGGGAGGGGCGCCCGCCATTGCTAAGGCTTGGGTAGGTAAACAAAGCAGCAGGGAAGCTCGTACTGGGTGGAGCCCACCACAGCTCAAGGAGGCCTGCCTGCCTCTGTAGACTCCACCTCTGGGGGTAGGGCATAGCTGAATAAAAGGCAGCAGAAACCTCTGCAGACTTAAATGTCCCTGTCTGACAGCTTTGAAGAGAGTAGTGGTTCTCCCAGCACGGAGTTTGAGATCTGACCCCCGAGTAGCCTAACTGGGAGGCATCCCCCAGTAGGGGCAGACTGACACCTCACATGGCAGGGTACCCCTGAGATGAAGCTTCCAGAGGAAAGATCAGGCAGCAACATTTGCTGTTCAGCAATATTCGCTGTTCTGCAGCCTCCGCTGCTGATACCCAGGCAAACATGGTCTGGAGTGGACCTCCAGCAAACTCCAACAGACCTGCAGCTGAGGGTCCTGACTGTTAGAAGGAAAACTAACAAACAGAAAGGACATCCACATCAAAACCCCATCTGTACGTCACCATCATCAAAGACCAAAAGTAGATAAAACCACAAAGATGGGGAAAAAACACAGCAGAAAAGCTGAAAATTCTAAAAATCCGAGCACCTCTCCCCCTCCAAAGGAACACAGCTCCTCACCAGCAACAGAACAAAGCTAGATGGAGAATGACTTTGACAAGTTCAGAGAAGAAGGCTTGAGATGATCAAACTTCTCCGAGCTAAAGGAGGAAGTTCGAACCCATCGCAAAGAAGCTAAAAACCTTGAAAAAAGATTAGGCAAATGGAAAACTACAATAACCAGTGTAGAGAAGTCCTTAAATGACCTGATGGAGCTGAAAACCATGGCACGAGAACTACATGATGAATGCACAAACCTCAGTAGCAGATTCGATCAACTGGAAGAAAGGGTATCAGTGATGGAAGATGAAATGAATGAAATGAAGCAAGAAGAGAACTTTAGAGAAAAAAGAGTGAAAAGAAACAAACAAAGCCTCCACGAAATATGGGACTATGTGAAAAGACCAAATCTATGTCTGATTGGTGTACCTGAAAGTGATGGGGAGAATGGAACCAAATTGGAAAACACTCTGCAGGATATTATCCAGGAGAACTTCCCCAATCTAGCAAGGCAGGCCAACATTCAAATTCAGGAAATACAGAGAATGCCACAAAGATACTTCTCGAGAAAAGCAACTCCAAAACACATAATTGTCAGATTCACCAAAGTTGAAATGAAGGAAAAAATGTTAAGGGCAGCCAGAGAGAAACATTGGGTTACCCACAAAGGGAAGCCCATCAGACTAACAGCGGATCTGTCGGCAGAAACTCTACAAGCCAGAAGAGAGTGGGGGCCAATATTCAACATTCTTAAAGAAAAGAATTTCAACCCAGAATTTCATATCCAGCCCAACTAAGCTTCATAAGTGAAGGAGAAATACAATCCTTTACAGACAAGCAAATGCTGAGAGATTTTGTCACCACCAGGCCTGCCCTAAAAGAGGTCCTGAAGGAAGCACTAAACATGGAAAGGAACAACCGGTACCAGCCACTGCAAAAACATGCCAAATTGTAAAGACCATCGATGCTAGGAAGAAACTGCATCAGCTAACAAGCAAAATAACCAGCTAACATCATAATGACAGGATCAAATTCACACATAACAATATTAACCTTTAATGTAAATGGGCTAAATCCTCAATTAAAAGACACAGACTGGCAAATTGGATAAAGGGTCAAGACCCATCAGTGTGCTGTATTCAGGAGACCCATCTCACGGGCAGAGACACACATAGGCTAAAAATAAAGGGATGGAGGAAAATCTACCAAGCAAATGGAAAACAAAGAAAGGCAGGGGTTGCAATCCTTGTCTCTGATAAAACAGACTTTAAACCAACAAAGATCAAAAGAGACAAAGAAGGCCATTACATAATGGTAAACGGATCAATTCAACAAGAAGAGCTAACTATACTAAATATATCTGCACCCAATACAGGAGCACCCGGATTCATAAAGCAAGTCCTTAGAGACCTACAAGGAGACTTAGACTCCTACACAATAATAATGGGAGACTTTAACACTCCACTGTCAACATTAGACAGATCAGTGAGACAGAAAGTAACAAGGATATCCAGGAATTGAGCTCAGCTCTGCACCAAGCAGACCTAATAGACATCTACAGAACTCTCCACCCCAAATCAACAGAATATACATTCTTCTCAGCACCACATTGCACTTATTCCAAAATTGACCACATAGTTGGAAGTAAAGCACTCCTCAGAAAATGTAAAAGAACAGAAATTATAACAAACTGTCTCTCAGACCACAGTGCAATCAAACTAGAACTCAGGATTAAGAAACTCACTCAAAAGCACTCAACTACATGGAAACTGAACAGTCTGCTCCTGAATGACTACTGGGTACATAACGAAGTGAAGGCAGAAATAAAGATGTTCTTTGAAACCAACAAGAACAAAGACACACATACCAGAATCTCTGGGACACATTTGAAGCAGTGTGTAGAGGGAAATTTATAGCACTAAATGCCCACAAGAGAAAGCAGGAAAGATCTAAAATGGACACACTAAATCACAATTAAAGAACTAGAGAAGGAAGAGCAAACACATTCAAAAGCTAGCAGAAGGCAAGAAATAATTAAGATTAGAGCAGAACTGAAGGAGACAGAGACACAAAAAACCCTTCGAAAAATCAATGAATCCAAGAGCTGGTTTTTTGAAAAGATCAACAAAATTGATAGACTGCTAGCAAAACTAATAAAGAAGAAAAGAGAGAAGACTCAAATAGACACAGTAAAAATTAATAAAGGGGATATCACCACCGATCCCACAGAAATACAAACTACCATCAGAGAATACTATAAACATCTCTATGCAAATAAACTAGAAAATCTGGAAGAAGTAGAAAAATTCCTTGACACATACACCCTCCCAAGACTAAACCAGGAAGAAGTTGAATCCCTGAATAGACCAATAACAGGCTCTGAAATTGAGGCAATAATTAATAGCCTACCAACCAAAAAAAGTCCAGGAGCAGACGGATTCACAGCTGAATTCTACCAGAGGTACAAGGAGGAGCTGAGACCATTCGTTCTGCAACTATTCCAATCATCAGAAAAAGAGGGAATCTGCCCTAACTCATTTTATGAGGCCAGCATCATCCTGATACCAAACCCTGGCAGAGACACAACACAAAAAGAGAATTTTAGACCAATATCCCTGATGAACATTGATGCAAAAATCCTCAATAAAATACTGACAAACCGAATCCAGCAGCACATCAAAAAGCTTATCCACCATGATCAAGTGGGCTTCATCCCTGGGATGAAAGACTGGTTCAACATATGCAAATCAATAAACATAATCCAGCATATAAACAGAACCAAAGACAAAAACCACATGATTATCTCAATAGATGCAGAAAAGCCTTTGACAAAATTCAACAGCCCTTCATGCTAAAAACTCTCAATAAATTAGGTATTGATGGGATGTATCTCAAAATAATAAGAGCTATTTATGACAAATCCACAGCCAATATCATACTGAATGGACGAAAACTGGAGGCATTCCCTTTGAAAACTGGCACAAGACAGGGATGCCCTCTCTCACCACTCCTATTCAACATAGTATTGGAAGTTCTGGCCAGGGCAATCAGGCAGGAGAAAGAAATAAAGGGTATTCAGTTAGGAAAAGAGGAAGTCCAATTGTCTCTGTTTGCAGATGACATGATTGTATATTTAGAAAATCCCATCATCTCAGCCCAAAATCTCCTTAAGCTGATAAGCAACTTCAGCAAAGTCTCAGGATACAAAATCAATGTGCAAAAGTCACAAGCATTCTTATACACCAATAACAGACAAACTGAGAGCCAAATCATGAGTGAACTCCCATTCACAATTGCTTCAAAGAGAATAAAATACCTAGGAATCCAACTTACAAGGGATGTGAAGGACCTCTTCAAGGAGAACTACAAACCACTGCTCAACTAAATAAAAGAGGACACAAACAAATGGAAGAACATGCCATGCTCATGGATAGGAAGAATCAATATCATGAAAATGGCCATACTGCCCAAGGTAATTTATAGATTCAGTGCCATCCCCATCAAGCTACCAATGACTTTCTTCACAGAATTGGAAAAAACTACTTTAAAGTTCATATGGAACCAAAAAACAGCCCGCATTGCCAAGACAATCTTAAGCCAAAAGAACAAAGCTGGAGGCATCATGCTACCTGACTTCAAACTACACTACAAGGCTACAGTAACTAAAACAGCATGGTACTGGTAAGAAAACAGAGATATAGACCAATGGAACAGAACAGAGCCCTCAGAAATAATACCACACATCTACAACCATCTAATCTTTGGCAAACCTGACAAAAACAAGCAATGGGGAAAGGATTCCCTATTTAATAAATGGTGCTGGGAAAACTGGCTAGCCATATGTAGAAACCTAAAACTGGATCCCTTCCTTACACCTTATTCAAAAATTAACTCAAGATGGATTAAAGACTTAAAGGTTAGACCTAAAACCATAAAAACCCTAGAAGAAAACCTAGGTAATACCATTCAGGACATAAGCATGGGCAAGGACTTCATGTCTAAAACACCAAAAGCAATGGCAACCAAAGCCAGAATTGACAAATGGGATCTAATTAAACTAAAGAGCTTCTGCACAGCAAAAGAAACTACCATCAGAGTGAACAGGAAACCTACAGAATGGGAGAAAATTTTGCAATCTACTCATCTGACAAAGGGCTAATATCCAGAATCTACAATGAACTCAAACAAATTTACAAGAAAAAAACAAACAACCCCATCACAAAGTGGGCGAAGGATATGAACAGACACTTCTCAAAACAAGACATTTATGCAGCCAAAAAACACATGAAAAAATGCTCATCATCAAAACCACAATGAGATACCATCTCACACCAGTTAGAATGGCCATCATTAAGAAGTCAGGAGACAACAGGTGCTGGAGAGGATGTGGAGAAATAGGAACACTTTTACACTGTTGGTTGGACTGTAAACTAGTTCAACCATTGTGGAGGACAGTGTGGTGATTCCTCAAGGATCTAGAACTAGAAATACCATTTGACTCAGCGATCCCATTACTGGGTATATACCCAAAGGATTATACATCATGCAGCTATAAAGACACATGCACACGTATGTTTATTGTGGCACTATTCACAATAGCAAAGACTTGGAACCAACCCGAATGTCCATTAATGATAGACTGGATTAAGAAAATGTGGCACATATACACCATGGAATACTGTGCAGCCATAAAAAATGATGAGTTCATGTCCTTTGTAGGGACATGGATGAAGCTGGAAACCATCATTCTCAGCAAACTATCGCAAGGACAAAAAACCAAACACCGCATGTTCTCACTCATAGGTGGGAATTGAACAGTGAGAATACTTGGACACAGGAGGGGGAACATCACACACTGGGGCCTGTCCTGGGGTCGGGGGAGGGGGTAGGGAAAGCATTAGGAGATATACCTAATGTAAATGACGAGTTAATGGGTGCAGCACACCAACATGGCACATGTATACATATGTAACAAACCTGCACGTTGTGCATATGTATCCTAGAACTTAAAGTATAATAAAAAAAAACAAACAAACAAAAATAAGGCAGGGTTATATGTACGTTAAGAAAAATTGACAGTGAGAATTTAAAATCTTGCAGTATCTTTACTCTGTTTTGCTAGTTCTGTTTTTCCTTCTTCTGATTTGGTTTCATTTTAGAGATAGCATATATTAATGGTACAGAACATAATCGAATACTAAATAAAAAGTACATCTTTTTCTCACTATTTCTTGCATTCTTCATTCTCTGCTCTACCCTCAATACCAGTTCCTGAATGTAAACACTACTGTTTTCCTGTGTATCTCTCCATAAATGTTCCATGCATAGACAAATATTTATATTTAAATAAGCACACATGTGTTCTTGTATGTGTGTATATATATATATATATACGATGTCCATATATTTATATATAGTGTGTATATGTGTTATGTGTATCTGTATGTGTGTGTGTGTGTATATATAGATATATATATATATAGACATCTTTAAGTTTACCATGCATGGGTATACCTTTTTCCTATGCTATAATATGGTTATTACATAAGTTATTTTTCTGGCCTCCAGTTGATGAAATTACATTATATTTTGGGTATTGTGTTACTTTTTGCTATAGTAAACAATGTGTCCTTGAACACCCTTGTACTCTGAATATTTGTTTACTTGAGCCATATCCATAGAATAAATTCCTAGGAATTATGCCTTTGCTATTCATGTCTACATGAAACATGTTCTCAGTTGGATTTCCAAATCATGAGGTAAATAAATTGCAATTAAATTATTTGAGGTATTCATATATGATATAGGTAAGCAGACAAACAATTTTTGCCTGTATATTCATTTGGCCCAATTTTATGATCACTTCCTGTCACCAAGTTAAATGATTGTATAGCAGTCTGCATGAGTTATGAAAAATATACAAACCTTGCATTGTTCTTGCAGTCTGCTCATCTCATGCCTAGAGTCACAGCTTAATTTGAAATATAATCTTTTCTTTTGAAACTACAGCTTAATTGAAGAGCACATTTTTAAAATGGTAGAATAAGGTTAGAAATCATTTTACAGTTGTACTTGAGCATTCACATCTTGTGCGTTATTTTCTCAATATAACCAGGCTATGAACAAGCAAATGTACATGTTATTTATTCCTTGGTAGAAAGGCTACTTAGTGCCAGAGCATAGCAAAACAGGAAGGGAAATGCTAAAATTAGCCTTGTTTCTCTTTCATCATTGATTTAATTTTGGGGGACATCAAAGGTATTAAGGACAACAAACTGGGAATTATCAAGATAAAAATGACATATCCAGAAAATACTGAATTCTCCAGTCCTCAAAAAGTCTTGCAATTTATTTCATGCAATAAATGTTAAGAAAGAGGGAGGAGAACTGGGGCAATGACGAGGGATAACGTTTCTTAGACTCCTATCTGAAATGAATGATTAAGAGCATATGGAATAGACAGAATTAATAGCATCTGTGATTTCTGACTAAACTTGATGCTATAGTTAGTTTAAGGATTCTGGTGACACAGTTAATAATCAACTATTAGACAACCGTCAGGATACCAATCTTTATTTCATATACCATGAAAAGTATGGAGTTCAAATAGCCTAATTTTAACTTTAAAAGGCATTTCTCCTTTATATTTTACTCATATGCTTATATGCATTATACAAAGATTTATGAATAAGCGAATGAATGTGTGTTTATGGAACATATGAAAGCATAACTATGGCCTATGACAATCAAAACACTTAACAAGGTATGTCTTCAATTTTTCTATCTGGACATTGGGAAAAATAGTAAGGAAAAGGTTATTGTAAAAATAGATAGATAGGTTTGTGTAGGAATGTAAGTAAATATGCCTATAGACACAGTCTTTTAGTTTACTGCTATCTATATTTGACCTAAATTACATCTGGGTATTTCAGTTGGTTGCTTGCATTTAACACAGAATCAGTTTAAATTCCAATAGCCTGAATTTACTAATTCTGAAAAATATACTTCTCCCATCCTCCGTTTCCTCCGGTGTAAACAGAGCATAGTAAAACCTAGGGGAAAAGTCTTGATTAAATGATATATAGCTTTATGTTTGGTCTACATTTATTAACCAATTAATAAATATTTGTTTCGACTGGGCACGGTGGCTCATGCCTGTAATCCCAGCACTTTGGGAGGCCGAGGTGGGCGGATCAGGAGGTCAGGAGATCGAGACCATCCTGGCTAACACAGTGAAACCCCATCTCTACTAAAATACAAAAAATTAGCTGGGCATGGTGGCGGGCGCCTGTAGTCCCAGCTACTAGGGAGGCTGAGGCAGGAGAATGGCGTGAATCCGGGAGGCAGAGCTTACAGTGAGCCGAGATGGCGCCACTGCACTCCAGCCTGGGTGACAGAGCAAGACTCCGTCTCAAAATAAATAGATAGATAAATAAATAAATACATACATACATACATACATACATACATACATACATACATACATATTTGTTTCATTCTTCCCCTCTTAAACTATTACCTTCAACGTTTTTCACTTTTCACCAGTTAACTTTTGTCCTTCATTGGGAGTTCAGCCAAATCAATTAAAATTATGGAGTCTTCTAAAATTCTTTCTGGAGGGGATGGTTAACGGGTGCAAAAATATAGTTAGGATGAATAAGATCTAGTATTTGATAGCACAACAGGGTGATTGTGCTCAACAAAAATTGATTGTATATTTTAAAATAACTAAAACAGTGGAATTAGAATGTTCCTAATGCAAAGAAATAATAACTGCTTGAGGTGATGGATACCCCAATTACCCTGATTTGATTATTACAGATTGTATGCCTGTATCAAAACATCACACTTACCCCATAAATATATACCTATTATGTACCCATTTTGATTAAAAATTTAATCACATTTAAATAAAATTATTTTTAACAAGGTGGCATATATATATGTATATAAACAAACTCAGAACTAAACCATATAAATTGTAAAATTCTTGTTAAAGTCAATAAAATGTTTTAAATGCTCAAAACAAATTATGTACATCTTCATTTATTTCATATTTCTCAATTAAAATTATATGCAAAGCATTTCAATAGGTACTACAAGGTAAAGAAAAATTAATCCACAGTTCACAATTGTTTTAGGTATTATGTGCCGATAAACCTTTGTAAGTTTTCCTTAAGACTTAGGAAAAAAATGAAGATACAGAACAGGTTATCTTTTTACTTCTAGAAATAAAGCATATCTCCACTATATAAAGTGAGTGGGGAAAAAAATTGAGGACAAGAAGTTCTCATGTAAATAATAATATTGTCAATATTTGTGTCAATTTCTTTTTTTTTTTTTCTTTTTGAGATGGGGTCTTGTTCTGTCACCCCAGCTGGAGTGCAGTGGCGCAATCTCGGCTCACTGCAGCCTCCACCTCCCAGGCTCAAGCAGTCCTCTGCCTTATCCTCCTGAGTAGCTGGGACTACAGGCATGTAATCATCATGCCTGGCTAATTGTTTGTATTTTTTGTAGAGATGGGGTTTCCCTGTGTTGCCCAGGCTGATCTCGATCTCCTGGGATCAAGCAATCTGCCCACCTTGGCCTCCCAAAGTACTGGGATTGCAGGTGTGAGCTACCGTGCCCAGCCTATCTGTGTCAATTTATATGGAAATAAATCTTAAATATAATCAGCCTTTACAAGGCAGTTTGGAGTATGTTGCACTCCCAGTTCTATAGGTAACCAGAAGATGAAAAAGCTATGCTGTTCTTTCATTGCCTTAGTTTCCTCATAAGAGGGCATGATAAGATGACCTGTAAGATCTGTGTTGCTGCTAAAAAAACATAGTCTGCATACATCCATGCCTTTAGTGTTTTCACTTAAAGAATTGTAATTTCTGCAATAATCAATCACAAAGTGTTAGGAAATTATTAATAACTAAAAATTTAACCTCTCCTTTTACCACAGAAGGAAATTAAAACCCAGAGAAGCCAAGTGAAATTGGCCAAAAAGCAGTTTATCCATGCAGCACCATGTCAAAGACCCAAATCAAGTTACTAATAATCATGTCCTTTTGAATTTTGTAGATTTTTAAAAATATATAACATCTATATAACTTATTATTCACCTGAACCTTTACTTTTGGATGAGTGCTTTGCAAATCTTTGTTTTCTGTATTTGTATAGATTGTGTTTGTAATAGGAAATTTTCAAAAATAGCATTACATAGTTTTCTTTACATTTATTAAAATGGGCTTTTAATTAAGTACTCCCAAGTACAGTTCCCTAGGTGATCATGATATGCTGGTAATTGTGAGAAGTGTGAGAATTCAAGAGTACATCATCTTTCCTGATAAGCAACAATGAAAATAAGAAGATGGTAGTTCTAATATACTAATGTTTAGAGTTATTAAAGATGAGACTATTTAGTAACATCACTGATTTTTAAGCTAAAAAAATTTTCATTTAATTGTCTCCAACTGACAAATTTTGTGGTTTATAATGCTGAAAATATTTTGGGATTTTTTGGACTTGTCTTCAGAGACTATATCATATCTGTTTAAATGACCTTAATGCTAGGAAACTTTGTATTCTGAGTGTGTATGAAATGTAGAAACAGTCAAGTAGGATGAATGTAGTTGGTTAACTTTGGGCATAATAACATTTTGGCTAAGAATGACATGACTACATCGTGAGGATGGGTGGTCTTAAGATAGTTTATAAGATCCTTCTAACAACATTTTAAAAGCTTAGAAACAGAAGTGTAAATAGAGACCTACATATTGAATATTTTAGTACAATCTTTAGCAGAAAACATATAAGATAAACAGTGAACAGTGAGCTACGTTTAGTTAGCATGAAGCATATTTAGGTGAGCGACACCCTTTGACTTGCGTTCTGTTAGTTCCACACTGGATAAACGCATAGTCAATCAGGCACACAGATCACATTTGCTATATATCTGTTAACATAAAATTATTGTGCAAACATAATGATCTGTTAATACTTTTAAGTTAGATTATGAAGGAAGAATAGTGATTTCAAGGAAAGGAATACAACAGGTCCTCAAGTAATATAATTTCATTCAACATCGTTTTATTGTAACATTGATGAGAAAATAAATAAATTGCTAGCCTTGGCTACTCTCTTGAGATGTGAACCCTGAAAAATTGAGACAGGTCTCAGTTAATTTAGAAAGTTTATTTTGGCAAGGTTTAGGACACACGCCCATGATACAGCCTCAGGAGGTCCTGATAACATGTACCCAAGGTGGTCAGAGCACAGTTTGGTTTTATACATTTTAGGGAGACATGAGGCATCAATCAACATATGGAAAGTGAACATTGGTTTAGTCTGGAAAGGCAGGACAACCCGAAGCAGAAGTGGGAAGACTCCAAGTGGGGAGGGGGCTTCCAGGTCATAGGTAGATAAGATACATTTTTTGAGGCATTATTTTGAGTTTCTGATTAGCTTCTCCAAACGAAGCAATCAGATACGCATTTATCTCAGTGAGCAGAGGGGTAACTTTGAATAGAATGGGAGGCCTGTTGGCCCTAAGCAGTCCCAGCTTGACTTTTCCCTTTAGCATAGTGATTTGGGGGCCCCAAGATTTATTTTCTTTTCACAGTGGGGTTTGCATGTTCTCCCCATGTTTGCATGGGCTTTCTTTAGTACTTGGGTTTCCTCCCACATCCTAAAGCTGTGCATGTTGGCTTAATTGGTATGTCTAGATGTTCCCGCTCTGCATGTGCATGGGTGTGTATGTGTGAGTGCACCCTGCGATGGGACGACATCCTGTCCAGGGCTGGTTCCTGCCTTGTGCCCTGAGCTGCCAGAATGGGCTCTGGTCGTCCTTGACCCTGAACTGGAATAAGCAGGTTATAAAATGAATGAATAAATGAATGCAAATTATTGTAGAATAAAAATTTGTAAAGTATATGAAGAAAGTAAATCATGTAAATGCAAGACAATAAACAATGCTGTACAGAAGTGCACAGGGAGCCTGCCATGTTTGTGATTGTTTTTGACATGCATAGTGGTAGAAGGTGCTCCTGACAATTTTCACTGTGCAAACATTGATTCCTTGATTTAACCCACCATCATGACAACCAGTGGCACTCATTGATTCACCAAAACCTGGATAAATAATTACTTACTCAAGAGGCTGAGGTGTCAGGTTGCTTGAGCCCAGGACTTCAAGGCTGCAGTGAGCTATGATCATGCCACTGCACTCCAGCCTGGGTGACAGAGCAAGACCTTGTCTCTAAAAAAAAATTTTGTAAAAATAATCATCTCACTTGTTTTTATCAATCTTTCTTAAAGGTATGTATAGGTCACACTTAATTCAGTGTTTAATATGAGAAGTATTTAGGTCTTTATTTAGAAGCTTGGTCATTGTTTTGTGACCAGAAACATGCCATAGGAACTTAACTCTTTTCTGTATCAATTAATGTGTGGTAACGTTGGTTTCGTGATACTTTGTTTTGCTTAAATTTGCAGTTTCCAAGAACCTATTGACGATATTAAGTGAGGACATATTGTATAGTCAAATGCTCCACCATCTTCTTTTGGCTTAAAAAAAATGGCAATAACTAGAGATTTTAACACCACTGCTTTGGGAAACCAATACATTGATATATCTCATTCAAGTTTTGGGCGGAAGAAGAAAGAAAAACTAAGTTAACTAAGTTGAACTAATGTAAACAAACATTGAAATTGTAAAGGCATTTTGGATAACTCATTGAACCTAAGAACTGTACCTACAGTTGGACCTCACAGGGACTATGAGCATTCCTCTCTAGTAACACACCTCTGCTTCACTGCCCTCATGGCTACCCCCTTTCTATGTCCACTTACTTCGGTCGACCAGCTTAGACAGTCATGGAACATCAAGGAATTCAGTGCAGATGATTGGCTCAGCCTGGGCCAGGCTTCTCCCCTGATCAAATCAGCTGTGGCCAGGGGAGCAACGTCAGGGAGTACACAGAGCACACTGAGTGCACTCTGCATGTGGCGGGAGGAGGGTTGGAGAGGCAGGGTTTGGAAAAGGGGTGCTCCTGAGCTAGGCATGTGTCCAAAAATGTGCCTATCACACTACATTAAAATAAAATTCAAGTAAAACTTGAAATGAGTTAGTCAACACAAATCTTATGTTTGGCCTATGTAATGTTTCTAGAATAATTAAATGTTGTTCCATTACATTCTAGTATTTCTAGTCCATAGCTTTAAAAATGATATATTATGGGAAATATTTCTCTTAGAGTATATTTCAGTGATCATATTCTTTTTTTTTTTTTTTTTTTTTGAGACGGAGTCTCGCTCTGTCGCCCAGGCTGGAGTGCAGTGACGCAGTCTCGGCTCACTGCAAGCTCCGCCTCCCGGGTTCACGCCATTCTCCTGCCTCAGCCTCTCCGAGTAGCTGGGACTACAGGCGCCCGCCACCACGCCCGGCTAATTTTTTTGTATTTTTAGTAGAGACGGGGTTTCACCGTGGTCTCGATCTCCTGACCTTGTGATCCGCCCGCCTCGGCCTCCCAAAGTGCTGGGATTACAAGCGTGAGCCACCGCGCCCGGCCCGATCATATTCTTTTAAGAAGAAATTTAAATTATTTTTTAATTTATAATTGGCAAAAGCTTATGACATTTGAAGCTTGTTTTACTTAACCAAGTATTCAGTAATTCAGCCGCTCTGGGCCTTGAGCTCTTTGGGACAGAAGCACTGCATGTGTAAATCTAACAATTACATTTGTCTCAGTCTTATCTGAGCCTGTGGTCAAGGCCAGACAGCTGCTGAAAGGTTGAGTAATTCTAACTGATGGAACTAATGTCCTTCTGCGTAAAAGCAGACATTTTGAAAATGTCTCAATCTTTATCATGATGAATCAACTTACAGTCATTTACCAATCTGTACCCTCCTCCTTGACTCTTCCACCTACTGCACCACCGAGTTACGATGTTACATGGATGCACACAAGCATCTATCTAATATAAATAATTAGTACTTTTGTTTAGAAGACAGATTAATCAATGATTCTTGCTTTGTATGAGTTTTCATTCTTTAATAGGCAATATTGATTACCCCAGCAACAACACTTTACACAACCCCACTTATTTGAGCCCACATCCCTATACTAATTATAGAAAGAAAAAAAAATGTTGGATCTAGTAATTTTTAAAAATGAATTAAAACAAAGTTACATAAGCAACAATTCAAAACATGCTTCATAATTACAGATATAAGCAGATGTACATAGAGATATGGAGTGCTGGCAGGAAATAAAATTCAGAGACACAAATCTCTAAGTAACCAAACATTTTTATCCTTCCCTGGTTTAGCCTAATACTAATCCCTCAAGGCTAATTTGGTACAGATACAATCTTACTCAGAAGCCTCAGCAAATAAAACATCTGAAAGCCTTCCCACAAACATTAGGAATGCTTCTTTTTCAGATAGAAAAGTGTTTATCTTTTGTTTTTCACACTGTCTGACCTCCTAATAAGAGATTTAAGAAGAGGCAGTCACATTTTCCAGCATTGACTATGTATGTGCTCAGCACTTGACATGTAATATCTCACTTAATCTTTATAATAACCTTGTCATACACATGAAACTGAGGCTCTGAAAATGTTGTCACCTGCCCTAGATTATCCACTTAAAGTATAGCATTAATGAGTATGAATGAATTATATAGAGATAATATATAATTCATTCATACTCACACTCTTTCTACCATACAAAATTGAGAAGGAGGATTTATCCAGGCAATAGGTATTACTGTTTGAAATATGTATGGCATGACATTCAATATTGTTACTGTACTAAATGATAATTAAATATAAGCATTTCTCATGGAAAGAAGACACTAGAAGACTTAGATCCAAGTTAGGTGTGGGATTTGAAGCCAACATAACATTTATAGGCCTCAGTTTTCTTACTCTATTTAATGTGTCCCCTCATCCCCCTTCACTCTACACACTTGTCCCATTTATACGTTTTATCTCAATAAGAAATAACAGATATAAGATGTGATGTAAATATAATATAAAAGAAATATTGCCCTTAATTATTTATGTCTCACTTATTTGGAAACCAAGGTTCAAGAAAGAAAATACCACCCCATCTCTTTCACTGCTGTATCCCCAGCGCCTACACTGGTCTGTGAAATTTAGTAAGCAATAAATATTTGTCATGTGAATGAACAAAAGGGAGAGAGTATACACTGGGAAACATGGACCACAAAACGAACCCCACTATAGTACTTTCTTTCTGTGCAATAAGCGATCATTTTCTGTTTATTTGTCTGCACCTTCCACTGGACACTGAGATCAAGGTTGTCTTCAACGTTATTTCCCCACTAGAACAGTATCTGGCCCTGCCATATGATAGGCCCTCAATAAATAAAAATTGTCAAAAAATTTGAAAATATAGGGCTCTTTCTTTCATTATCACCTGGAAGTTAATGTAGGAAGTAGGTTTGCATATCAGTGTATGTTTCTTCAAAGATACATTTATAAAACAATCATAGAAGATTGTAACTGAGAGTAAATCAGAGCAAATTAAGGCAAATAAAAATACAGAAAATCAACAAAATATCTCCCTGTGTTTCCAGACTTTTGAGGTATCCTGAATTTCTTGGATAAGAATGAAATTCTTATGAAAGAATGAATGTATGAACTAACTTAAAAAAAATCAAAACTAATTATTAAGTAGATCCTGGCCCTTTGTTGGTCAGTAACTTATTGCCTAAGCCAGGTGAGTTTGTGTTCTGTGCCATTAAAGAAGAGCCTGTTCATTTTATGTTGTTTCCTTCCTTAGTCTGTGAATTTCTGGTACGTGCTGGTGATGAATGATGAGCATACAGAGAGGCGATATCTGCTGTTTTTCCTTCTGAGTTGGGGACTACCAGCTTTTGTGGTGATTCTCCTCATAGTTATTTTGAAAGGAATCTATCATCAGAGCATGTCACAGATCTATGGACTCATTCATGGTGACCTGTAAGTACATCCAGGCAACACATTGCCCTAGCTTTCATGTACCTAAGCAGATTTTGTTGCCATAAGAACTGTGATTGAATAAGTACCAGGAAGATCTTTGCTTTTCTGCCACAGTGTCTGAAGCTCTGCTTACTCTAATTACTCTTTTAAATAGGAAACTATGGCCTCTCAAGTTTCTTTGGTAGATGCAGTTTTCTCAAGTGAGTTGGTGTATCAAACAGTTCATGGTAATTTGTACCTTAGCATTTAGTTTATTAGATTAAAGCAAACTAATATTTAGCAAAATCAGGGCACTATGAAATTTTTGATAAAGAATTTGTGAAAACAGTTGGAGTGTGGCACATTCTCTAAGCAGTGTGTTTTTGGTGAGGGGGGGGGATGGCAGTCATCATCACCCATAAGATCCCTGAATACCGAATGACTGCATCACAGTGAATGGAGAGTGTCTGCAGAAGTGCATAGGAACAAGACAAGGTCAACTTGGTCTTAGATATTCTTGTTAAAATACCCGTTTAATCTTGAAATCTTAACACTTTTTTATGTATATATGCATATATACATATGTGACTTAATCCTAAATCTGGTATCTTGTAGCTTTGAGGACCACTGAGCCCCTCTTAATAGCTCCACATGTAGGGGGTGGAAAAATACTTTGCAATAATAAAGCTCAACCAACTCTCTTGGTATAAGGAAGAGAAAAAGTAAAATTCTAAATAAGAAAAAATAGCCTATTCACAGTCTTATGAAGACAGTATTACTTAATTATCTCACTAATTTTATGAAGATAAAATTAATTAATAGACATGAAAAATATTGAAAGTTAAAGTACTATATCAGCAGTCATTTTAATGGAATTATTGCTTCTGATCAATTATATACTTAATAAATACTTGTTATTGATGTATGCAAATGTATTTCACACATAGGCAATCACAGACACATACCCCATACCACATTCAGATAAAGGAGGCTAGCTATGTAAAACACACACCCAAACGTACACAAACATGCAAACACAATACACACACTAATACACTATACGTTTTTGTAATTCTGTCTTTTTATTGAAATTCAAAAGACTCCCTAATACTGATTATTTTATAATATTATAATGTATTTTATGTATATACAAGTCTATATTCCTGTAATCTTCTAAAAAGGAACGATGGCATCTTTCAGAATTATATTATGATTTTTTACATTTTACTATTCCTTGCATTAATTTAAATCTTGGACTGCCAGAATTAATTTCAGAAAATTCTACATCATTCTTTGTGACATGCAAAGTAACCATGAAGCAAGCCGTGGTGGCTAGCAGATCATTCTTTTCATGAGCTCCCTGGCAAGACAGGACTTATTTAATTTTAGCATACATGTATACCCATCCAGCCTTGCTAAATGGACCCAATGAATGTAATATTAATTAGAAAAAACTATCTTGATCCTTTTAAAAGGATTTTTAAAGGGAGAAATAAACTATGATCAAAGAATGTCCAAATGAACTTACTCAAAGTATTTGCCTTCTTAAGCTTTTGGCAAATGTTCTCTATGACCAACTAAATTATAATAAGTGAAATGTAAAATATAGTTACTTCTACCTGGTTTTAATCTTAAAGAATTGTTAGACCAGAGGCCGGGATGGTAGCTCATGCCTGTAATCCCAGCACTTTGGGAGGCCAAGACAGGCTGATCACAAGGTCAAGAGATCCAGACCATTCTGGCCAACGGGGTGAGACCCCGTCTCTACTAAAAATACAAAAATTAGCCGGGCATGGTGGCGCATACCTGTAGTCCCAGCTACCTAGGAGGCTGCGGCAGGATAATCACTTGAACCCAGGAGACAGAGGTTGCAGTGAGCCAAGATCACACCACTGCACTCCAGCCTGGGTTACAAAACAAGAGTCCGACTCAAAAAAAAAAAAAAAAAGTTATTAGATCAGCGTGTCTAACCTTTGCATTACAGGTTACTTTTCTCCTTAATTCACAAAGAATATTCCTAAGTCATTCCCATATGAGTTTAATTCTAGCTTGTAAAAATTCTATATCTTTAATATTTCTTCCATTTTAATATAAGGTTATAAACTGATACATTATTTATACTAAAATATTGTATACTTATATCATTATTTTAAAGCATGCCATTTCTCTAGAGGTCATGATAGATTTATGGTTGTATGAACTAATGGCTCATCTGTTGGGCAGTGGTTACTTTATAGTATTTTGCTTGTCTTCTAGGCTCTTCCCTAGAAGAATTTTAAAATTCTTAGCTCATTATGGAAGAGCTAAGAATTTTTAAAAATGCCTCAAGGGGAAAATCTCCAAGTGTCTTGTTCACTTCTTTCTGGAACATGTTTTCTCAAGTTCTCTTTCCTGCCAGCCCTAAAGTCTAATTTTTGTCTCCTTAGCTCTTTGAGATTGCCAGATAATTCGCTGGCTTTCCTGACTCTCAGCATCTTTCCTCGTCCTGGATTTTCAGTCTCCCTTTCTTCTCCAAGTATTAATAGGCAGATACCCTGGAGGGAAAAGTGGTATGCTGAATATAGCGCTGATTTCAATGAGCTTCTCTTCTTTACAAGCTTGGCCTCTCAATCTTGGCTGCCTCAACAGCTTTACAGTGCCTTCAAACAAATGGTTTTGTTTGGTTGATTTTGCTTTAATTTTATTTTTTCTGATTAGATGGAATTATAAATCATGTACAAGCTATTTCATTAAACATAGTTCAGTATTTTAAGATGGATTTTGTAGATAGTGTGCATGTCTACATTTTAAATAGTAATACCCTGGTTAAGTGTTACTGATTAAATATAGGCAAAATCCAAAATTTTACCAAATTTATATAATCTAGGGTTAAATTTCTTATGGCAAGCAGTGAAAATACTTTAAATACTGGTGTTTCCTAAGTGCTGACTTTGGTCTACTTTTCCCCCTCTACATTGTTATCTATTCTTACGGCTTGCCATTTTCTATATGATAACCCCCGAAGTTGTGTCTCTAGCCTATAAAACACTTTTCTGAGCTCCATACCCATATTATATATTCAAATGTCTTATAAACATCTTTACCAGAGTGACACACAGTTATTTCATATTTAGTATGTTTAAAATTGAGATCCTAAAATGCTTTGACCCACATTCTCTATGAAATGTCCACTATCCACCCACATACATGGGCTGTGAAACCAAGTTACTTTCTACTTCTTTCACCTTACACTCAATATTCTATAATCATGAATTATTTTCTAGTCTAACTCCTAAATGTTTGTTTTCCTAATCCAGTTTCTCATTTCAACCATCATCTTATTTCATCACTATCTCTTCAGTTCAGCCTCTGTCTTCCTTGGTATGTTGGGTTGCCTCCTAACTTGTGCCCCTATATATAATTTCTTCATTTTACAATCTATCCATTAAATTCTGAAATATGCAAATGATTGTATTACTGCAATGCTTAAAAACCAATAGTTGCCTTTCGTTACCTTCAAGGTCATAGCTTGATAGGTCATCCATGGTTTGACATTAAACTGCTGAACCAGCTTTTTAAAAATCATTCTTCCCACTCTCCTCCCTTGTTTTCCTTTGTAATTGAATTGCTTGATGTTTCCCATGATCTCTTATTTCTTTTTTTTTTTTTTTTTTTTTTTTTTAGACGGAGTTTCACTCTTGTTGCCCAGGCTGGAGTGCAGTGGTGCGATCTCAGCTCACCGCAACCTCCGCCTCTTGGGTTCAAGCGATTCTCCTGCCTCGGCCTCCTGAGTAGCGAGGATTACAGGCATATGCCACCACACCCGGCCAATTTTTTGCATTTTTAGTAGGGATGGGGTTTCTCTATATTGGTCAGGCTGGTCTTGAACTCCCGACCTCTGGTGATCCGCCCACCTCAGTCTCCCAAAGTGCTGGGATTACAGGCGTGAACCACCATGCCCAGCCATGATCTCTTATTTGTATACCTTTGAATATATCTTTTATATCTCAAATGCCTTTCTTTCATTTGTCTACCTACAAAGTCCCTATTTTTCCTCGAAGCATCAACTTAAATATCAACTTAGTAAAGTGTCTGTTTTCAGATTAAAACGCTACCTCTTATATATAGCCTTGGTAGACTCATAACCTTTCATAAATCCTAAGATTATACTAATTATACTATATTGAAAATATTTGTTTATGCCAGCCATGTAACTTGAAATTCAGCCTGGAGAACAGTGATTACTTACAGACTCTATGGAAAGGGTTGGTAAGTTTATCCCTTAGTGGAAATATCTAAACTAGAAAAAGGAAGGCCTTAACAATCCAATGTAAATTTACACAAATGAGAGTTTAGAATAAACTTTCATGTTTCCTCTACATAATAACATACACATGCACAGTTAAGATTTCATACAACAATATGATTAGTAAAGCTATCTAATATATTTAGAGGTCACCAAATGATGTGTCTCAATATTTTAAACACCACATGAGGCATGTCAAATCTTATAAGAAAGAAATTTTCTTATATGTGCATAAGAGATCAAATTCTAATTTACCAGGACAAATGTATTTTTCAACCCAGATTTAAATTGCACAACCTGATTTGGAGAAAAGCCAAAAGTACCTATAAAATTTAAAATGTACTTTTTTCTGTAAAGTAGAAAACCCAATAAAGACTTAATATTGCTGCTTTGTCACTGAACTACATGATGCTATGGATCTATGAGGAATCATACTCTACTGAAAGTTAATAGGAGGAGGCGCCTGCACTTTCAAAGTTTTCTAAAGCAGCGTTCCCCAACCTTTTTGGCACCAGGGACCAGTTTTGTGGAGGACAATTTTTTCATGGATGGGGCCTGGGGGTGGGAAGTGGTTTCAGGATGAAACTGTTCCACCTCAGATCATCAGGCATTAGTTAGATTCTCATAAAGAGCACTCAACCAGGATCCCTCACATGCACAGTTCACAAAAGGGTTCACACTCCTATGATAATCTAATGCCTCCACTGATCTGACAGGAGGCAGACCTTAGGCAGTGATGCTGGCTCTCCTGCCGCTCACCTCTTGCTGTGCGGACCTGTTCCTAATAGGCCATGGGCAGGTACCAGTCCACGGCCCTGGGTTTGGAGACCCCTGAAGGATATGTTCATCGCTTTTGAAATTAGTGCTAGAAATGCTTCCAACTTCCTTTCTATCTTATAATTGAACAGTGCTTAAACTAAAACAAAGGCAAAAGTAAATGAAATCTGCCCCTGAGTGATTGCTGTTGGTTACCAGAAGTAACTCTATTGAGAGTACCTGGAAGTAGTCTCTGTTGAGTAGTTTTATATTGGATGTCTTTGGAAGTAGTCACCTAGTTTTCTTGGGACAGATTCTTAGCTACTTTAGGTAAACAAAACAAGCTAAAGGAGACCTTATCATGCAAAGTGTAGGGAGGGGAAAAGAGAATATAAGAAGAGTCAAGACCCAGGTGTTTGGAATAAGTGTCAAAGACATGCCATACAGAGGTGAGAGGACAATGAAGACATTACTTTGATCTCAATATTCTAACTTCTAAGCAACCCCAACACATTAATAAATGTCAATAACAGTAAAAATGACACAATAAAGATGATAGGTTGTTTTGTACTTCCAAAATGCCTGCTTTGTTTCATCCTTGCTAATTCATATGAATTCAAACTTAAGAAAAATCAACAAATAACTTATTGAATAATGACCATATACAAAGGCTTAAGTGAATTCTCTTATGTCTAAGCCTAGAATTTGATTGTAATGAAAAAATTGCATAACTTCATAACTTAATTTTAAAATTGATTACAGTTTTTTAGTTTTTTTGTTGTTTGTCTTTAATTTGTAGAGACAAGGTCTTGCTGTGTTGCCCGGGCTAGTCTCAAACTCCTGGGCTCATGCAATTTTTCCACCTCCCAAAGTGCTAGGATTACAGGCATGAGCCATCATGCCCAGCCTAGTTTTTTAGTATTTCAGCATTATGTTTTACTTTAGATACACGAAACAAATCTTTATTGTAACCTACTCTGATTATCCTGCTTCTGAACTGAATTACCAGTTTTGCTAAATCTTCTGAAAACAATCTAATTTTGTAAGCTATATTAGAAGAAATTTTATTAATATAGAGGACAAATCTCTATTCTAAATTAGAACTGAGTAGAAGCAATTGTACTGTATGGGAAATATGATATCCTATGAGAGTCTTTATTTTCATTAAATTACTTTAAAAGAGAATCATGAAAAAAAATGTTTGTTAGAGAGCACATTTACTTATTGTCTGAGGAGTGAAAAAAGTCGCCATACCTCTTTGAAAAGGAATGTTTTCAGGATCTCTTCATGCATTTGCTCAGGTAGGGATATATTACTGCCTATGAGTGCACATGCATGCACATACAGAAACACAAGTACATCCACATAAAAATAGCAACATTAAACTAGCATTTTCTATCTATTCAGACCCTACAATTAAAAAATCTTGAAAGTACACTTCCCCACGAAGTCTTCTTGGAATAATGGACTTTAAGGGTTAGAAAATGTCCAACTTTAATAAAGTTTCCCACACATCCTTAAAAACATGATTCAAATTCTTGTTCAAAGGCTTGTTAGCTCCTTCAAATTTTTATTCTAAACATGCTCAGTATATCTGACTTTTTATGGTGATTAATTATACAATTTGTTCTGCTAATACCTTGTTCCCTTAGTTTGATTTTTACAGTATTATCACTCTAAACCACAACCTTAGCTTTTCTGATTACTGCTTTGTCTCTCTAAGAAAAATCCAACTAATGTTTTGAGTTATATCTCTCTTGGCTTCCCTTAGTTCCTGGATCCTCTTTGCACACAAGGTGGAACCTAGGTGTAAAAAGAACTTTATCAACCTTTTAATCCAATCTCCATGTAGTTCTTGAGTAACCTTCACAGCATTGCTGACAAACATTCTTTCACTTTATGCTTGAACTCTTCTGTGGGAAAGAACACACTTTCTCCCAAGACTTCTTTGTGTAGAATAGGAAACTATCTCTTTTAGATTCTGGTTTAATTTCTAATTGCTGGGTTCATTGCAAACAAGCAAAATAATGTGATATTTTCCACATGATACTCCTTTAAATATTTCTCCCAGTTCTTTTTTCCAAGCTAAACATTTCTGATTGGTTTATATAGTTTTTCATGCAACATCTCTTCACTATTTTGATAGATCTGTTCTAAACTTGTTTTATGTCAATTCTTCTTTTTACCTTTTATTTTAACAATTTTAAACTTATAGAAAAATTACAAAAATTATACAGAGTTTACATATACCTTTTATCCAGTGTGCATACATACTTACATAATTATAGCACAATGATCATAACTAGGAAATTAACAATGATAAAACCCTTTAAACTGTAGACCTTGTTCAAATTTCACCAGTTTTCCCCCAATGTCTTTTTTCTACTCTGAAATCCAATGCACTATGTCCCATTATCTTTAGTGCTTGTGTGTCCTTGGTCTTCAATCTGACAATTTCTCTGTCTTTCTTTGGTTTTCACTTTTTTTTTTTTTTTTTTTTGAGGGAGGCTGTCCTGTCGCCCAGGCTGGAGTGCAGTGGCGTGATCTTGGTTCACTGCAACCTCCGCCTCCCGGGTTCAAGTGATTCTCCTGCCTCAGCCTCCCAAGTAGCTGGGACTATAGGTATGCACCACCATTCACAGCTAATTTTTGTGTTATTAGTAGAGACGAGGTTTCATCATATTGGCTAGGCTGGTTTCGAACTCCTGACCTTGTGATCCACCCGCCTCAGCCTCCCAAAGTGCTGTCATTACAGGCATGAGCCACCATGCCTGGCCGGTTTTCACTTTTGAAGAGTACTGGTCAATTATTTTATAGAATAACTCCAAACTTGTCTAATTTTTTTTTAAGATTAGATGGAATTTACACATTTTTGGCTAGAATGACACAGAGTGTTAAAGTACAAGTTTTTTCATATGAACATATGTTTTCAATTCTCTTGAGTATATGTCTAGGAGTAGAATTTGTTGGGTCATATGATTTAACTTGCTGGTTTCAAGTATCTCGTTGTCTTTGGCTTTCAACAGTTTACATATCTAGGTGGGTCTCTCAGAGTGGAGTCTGTTAAACTTCTTGGATGTGTGGATTAATGTTTTTAATCAGTTTGGGGAGTTTTCAGCCATTGTTTTATCAAATATCCTTTCTCCTCCTCTCCTCTTTTATTATGCATATATTGGTACATTTGATGCTGTTCCACAAAAATCTAAGGCTATGTTAATTTTTTTTGTTCTGTTTTTTTTTCTGTTCCTCAGACGTGGTAACCACAATTGACCTGTCTTCACATTTACCAATTTTTTTTTTCTTCTTCCTGGTTAAATCTGTTGTTCAGCATCATTAGTGAAATTTTCATTTTGGGTATTGTAGTTTTCTTTTTTCTTTTTTTTTTTTTTTTTTGGAGACAGAGTTTTGCTCTTGTCGTCCAGGCTGGACTGGAGAGCAATGACATGGTCTTGGCTCACTACAACCTCTGCCTCCCAGGTTTGAGCGATTCTCCTGCCTCCGCCTCCCAAGTAGCTGGGATTACAGGCACCCACCACCACACCCAGCTAATTTTTCTATTTTTAGTAGAGATGGGTTTTCACTATGTTGGCCAGGCTGGTCTCGAACTCCTGACCTCAGGTGATCTGCCCACCTCTGCCTCCCAAAGTGCTGGGATTACAGGCATGAGCTGCCATGCCCAGCCTAGTTATTGTACTTTTCAATTCAAGAATTTCTATGTGGTTCTTTTTTATGATTTCTATCTCTTTATTGATATTTTCTATTTGATGTCATTCTCATATGCTCAGTTATATAGACATAGTTTCTTTTATGTTTTGAACATAATTAAAATAGCTAATTTAAAGTATTCAGTAAATCTAACATCTGGGTTGCCTGAGGAATAGTTTCTATTCATTATTTTCTTATGTGTACATCATACCTTCTTGGTTTTTTGCATATTTTGTAAATTTTTGTTGAAAATTGGACATTCTCTGGAAAATTTAGAAATCATAAATTTTTCTCTCAGGGTTTGTTGTTTCTGTTCACAGTAGTAGTTACTGTTTATTGACTTTTCTGAATTTACAGATTTAATTTCATATATCTATATTGTTTGTCACACGTGGCCACTGACATCTGTTTCATTAATTTAGTGGTCAACTAATGATTGAACAGAGATTTCCTTAAATGCCTGTAATGAAGAAATCTCCTAGTCTTTGCCAGAAGGCTCTATGTGCATGTTGGGGCATGACTTTTAACACTCTACCAGGAAGTTAGTAACTGCCTTAGCCTTCACATTATATATACCCTCAAAGTCAACCAGTGGTGAGAGAGCCTAGGGCCTTCTCAGGTCTTTCCTGAATGTGAGCAAAGCCTCAAGCATGCACATGGCTTTTTAAATTCCCAGGAATGTATTGGAGCTTTCCAAAGCTTATGTGTATATCTCATGCTCCAGCTTTTCTTTTAAGCTTTTGAGGTTTTTTCCTCCATCGTTGTTATCCACTGGCTCAGAGAGCCATGATGTTAAATCACTTGCTTTTAGTTGTTTTTAACAAACAACTCCCTGTCTCCTTACCCTATACCCAAGGAATAGATTTTTTGCATTGGCTGAACTCCGAGATACGAGAAATACAGAAAGCCTTGCAAGTTGGGATCTTCTTTGGGACTGAAGCTTTGAAAGAGCTCCAGCTTCATTTTGCTCCCCAAACTCCTCCCCAATGGGTGCCAGAGTGTACCTAGAATGCGGTCTATTTTTCAAGGCTATATGAGTCTAGAGAGTCTCCCCAGCCATGCCTTCTGTACAGCCTGTGGAACTGTGAGTTAACTAAACCTGATTTCTTCATAAATTACCCAGCCTCAGGTAGTTTTTTATAGGAGTGTGAGAATGGACTAATATAGAAAATTGGTACCTGGAGTGGGGCATTGTTATGAAGATACCTGAAAAGGTGGAAGCAACTTTGAAATTGGGTAGCAGGCAGAGGTTGGAACAGTTTGGAGGGCTCAGAAGACATGAAGATGAGGGAAAGTTTGTAACTTTCTAGAGACTTGTTAAATTATTGTGACCAAAGTGCTGATAGTGATATAGACAACGAAGTCCAGGCTGAGGTGGCCTCAGATGGAGATGAGGAACTTACTGAGAACTGGAGTAAAGGTCACTCTTGCTAAGCTTTAGCAAAGAGACTGGTGGCATTGTATCCCCGCTCTAGGGATCTCTGGAACTTTGAAATTGAGAGAGATGATTTAGGGTACCTTGTAGAAGAAATTTTTAAGCAGCAAAATGTTCAAGATGTGATCTGGCTGCTTCTAAAAGCCTATGCTTATTTGCATAAAGAAATGACCTGAAATATTTAAAAGGGAAGCAAAGCATAAAAGTTTGGAAAATTTGCAGCCTGGCTATGAGGTAGAAAAGAAAAACCCATTTTCAGGGGAGAAAATCAAGCCAACTGCAGAAAATTGCATAAGTAAAGAGGAGCTGAGTCTTAATAGCTAAGACAATGGGGAAAATGCCTCCTAGGCATTTCAGAAACCTTCACAGCAGCCTATCCCATTTTGCAAGCCCAGAGGCCTAGGAGGGAAAAATGGTTCTGTGGGCCAGGCTCAGAGCCCCACTGCTCTGTGCAACCTCAGGACATGATACCCTGCATCTCAGCCCTTCCAGCTCCAGCTGTGGTGAAAAGGGCCACAGATATGTCTCAGGCCACTGCTCCAGAGGGTGCAAGCCATAAGAATCCTTGGCAACTTCCATGTGGTATTAAGCCTGCGGGTGCACAGAGTACAAGAGTTGAAGCCTGGGAGACTCCAACTAGATTTCAGAGGATGTATGGAAATGCCTGGATGTCCAGACAGAAGTCTACTGCAGGGGTGGGACCATCATGGAGAACCTTTACTAGGGCAGTACAGAGGGGAAATGTGGGGTTGGAGTCCTGACACAGAGTCCCCATTGGGACACTGCCTAGTGGAGCTGTGAGGAGAGGGCCACTGTTCTTTATTTACTGGGAAGTAAATAAAAAGTTTACTTTTTATCAGTATGTAATACCCTATATCGGTATATAATACTCATTTTCTGTGTCAGTATGTAATACCCATTACATTATAATTTATAATGTTCTATTGTGTTAATTTAATCAACCTTTTTGACAGACTTCTGAACTATTTCTAGTTTTTCTTTATATCATTGTTGTGATGAATATCCATATATAGGTATCTTTGTACACTTATGTTAATATTTTTATAGGGAAAATTCCAAGCATTGGAATGACTCAATGATATGTATATAATTTCTTACTTTAAAAGATATTGTCAAACTGTTTTCTTAAAAAGATGCACCTGTTTATACTAAAGCAACAAATAATGGCAGTGCCTATTTCCCCACATTCTTGCCAACTCTGGGCATCATAAGTTTTTAATGTTTGCCAGTGTGATTTGCACACACCTAAATATACACATATATAGTACCTTAAACTTGTATTTCTTTAATTGTTAGTTATGTTTTAATAGCTTCATTTGTCATGTACCAGACACTATACTAAGTGCATACTCTCATTTATTCTTATATAACCCTGGGAGTTTGAATATCTTTGCATAGATTTATACAGCATTTGCTTCTTTTTTGAATTACTTGTTCAGCTCCCTACGTTAATTTTTCTGATTGCTTGCTCATATTTTTCAATGATTTGGAGAGTACTTTGTTCTTGCTCTTTTCTTGTTTCTTTCTTTTGGAGATGAGGTGGGCTATATTATAGCTATTAGCTTTAGTCTCTCTTGAATTTTTATTTCTCTATTAACACATCTTTCTCCTATCTATTTTTAAGGAAATTTACATCTTAATATGAGATGAGTTTTTGTATAATACCAAATTGTTTCAGATAATTATTTTAAATATTTTGTGTGCTAATTCAATTTTCCATCTACAATAATAGTACAGTTAACATGTTGAGAAGATTTAAAGTTATGTTTAACTTTAACTCAGGGTTAAAACGGTGAAAATATATGTTGCCATAAGAACCTGTCTATATTCATCCTTATTTATTAACTAGAGGCAGAGTCAGAAAGATTAATGATTACTTTTTAATACAAAGTGCTAAGAATTTAGGCATTTGAAATATCAAGCGGAATAGAGCATTAGGAAATAGGTAATTGTAAAACTGCGGGTGGCAGAGTTGTAATGATAGAGATATTCATGAGGTCACATTTCATCTCTTTTAAAAATTCTCTTTACAAATTTTAGTGATAAAATGGAAAATTGGGCACCTTTTATTGTTAGAAGCTCTATAATACAAAATTTTTTTCAATATTTCAAAGATTTCCAGTTGGAAAACTGAAAAAGCTCATACAACCACAGATGGTCAGGTGTGTATTATTCAGGAAAGAAAACAGTTCTTTATAGAGGAAGTTCTGTTGTAGATGTCTCTAATGAAAAAGGGAATACCTGCAAACATAAACATCTTGTCAAACAGGATACTTCATACAATTTAAGAAAAACCATTCCTGGCTCAAAAGGTTTTTCTGACAATTGATTTGAGGTTCGTATTATTTACTTTGTAGCTTCTCAGAAGCAAGGATCTGCCTACTCTTTCTTTTTCTTATAAAATTAATCAATATTTGTTTCAGAAATTATGGAAAGCAAAAAAATACAATAAAAATAAAAATCAGAGGTATCCTCATCATTCAGATATAAACACTTGATGTGTTTCTGTTTATGTCTAGATTTATACATTTTTGTTTTGTAATGGAAAATTGAGATCTCTCAATTTTATCTTCTGCTTATTAAACTCAATGTTATATTATTAGAATTTCCCATGCCATTGAGTATACCTCAGCATTTTTTAATGGATTCACAATGTCTATCTCATGATAGATTTATCAAACATGTTTACCTTTCCTCAGCATCGAATGTTAGAATTCTCTCCATCCCCATTTTTAATATTTAAAAATCTGCAGTGAATGTGCTATGTTGTATTTCTACTTCACAGATTCCTTGAAATGAAATTACTAGATTAAGGATATAAGATTTTTAGAAATATTAGAATTACCAAACTGTCTTCCAGAAAGGTTGAAAATTTACAATCTTAACATTTTTTGAAAGTACCAGTCTCCCAACACAAGAGCTAGTCTTAATTGTTTTATTAGCAGTATGATTTTGGTAGTAAATATTCTATATTAGGTTGATGCAAAAGTAATTGTGGTTTTTGCCATTACTTTTGGTGACTCTCCAGAGAAACAGAGCTTACAGGATCTGTGTGTGTATGTGTGTTTGTAGACATTTATTATAAGGAATGGCTCACACTGTCATGGAGGCCAGCTCAAGATCTGTAGGGTGAATTGGCAAGCTGGAAAACCAGGAGGGCTGATGTTTCAGTTTGAGTACAAGGGCAGGAAAAAAAAATGATGTCCCAGTTTGAAGGCTATTGGGCAGGAAGAATTCTCTGTTACTCCGGGAAGGATCAGCCTTTTTTCCTCAGGCCTTCAACTAATTGGATAAGGCCTACCCACAGTAGGGAGAGCAATCTGCTTCACTCAGTCCACCAATTTTAATGTTAATCTCATCTAAAACCATTCTTACAAAAAACACCCAGAATAATGTTTAACCAAATATCTGTCAAGTTAGGTTCTCCTTTGTGTTTCCATTTTTCTTTTGTTTTTGAGACAGGGTCTCATGTTGCCCAGGCTGGAGTGCAGTGGTGCAGTAATGGCTCACTACAGCCTCAACTTCCTGGACTCAAGTGATCCTCCTGCCTCAGCTTCCCTAGTAGCTGGGACTACAGGCATGTACCACCATACCTGGCTAATATTTTTATCTTTTGTAGAGACCAGGTCTCACTATGTTGCCCAGGCTGGTCTTGTACTGCTGACCTGGAGAAATCCTCCCACCATGACCTCCCAAAGTGCTGAGATTATAGGCATGAGACACTGCACCTGGCCGTTTTTCATTTTTTAAGAAGTCTGCAGTGAAAGTATTATGTCATATTTCAAGTTGACACATGAAATTAACCATCACATGTCATAATATGTTATTGTTTTTGTTGCTATTTTTTTAATGAGACCAGGGAATTTAGGCATACTCTTATTTATTCATTGGCCATTTTGTACTTATCTTATAAATTGTTTGTATTTTTTGTCCATTTTCTTGTTTTGTTATTGATTTGTGAGAACTTTGTACCTATTAAGGATATTACTTTGTAGTATTCGATGAAAATATTTGCCATACTTTGTGATTTATGTTTTTAAATTGCAGTAAAGTCTATCCAACTTTTTGTATATTTTTTATTGTATGTTTCAGAACATTTTTCTTCAATTACATCTTTCAATACCATTTTATTCCATTTCATTTGGGAGGGTTCTTTTTTTCCTGAATATCAATTAACTTACTTGGTCTTCTTTCTATCTCACGCATTTGCATTATATTTTCTCTAATTCTTTTCTCTGTGTGTCTTTTTCTCTCAATGGTTGCTAATTCAATTGCAAGCTGTATTTCTTATGACACTAAATATTGTAACATTATTTTTGCTTGATGTTATTCACATCAGAACTCAGAAAATATGACATTATTTTTTTCTAGTGTTTTGTGTTAAAGAGATTAGCCTGATACTATTTTTCCATTTAGGTAAATTTTTTCTTCACCTTCATAAATGCTTATAGATCTTTATATTTTTATTTCTATAATGTAAAACTTTGAGCTGAGTATATATAATTGTAGCTATTTTTTCTTAAACTTGTCTGGTCTTGGGTGGGCTCCTAAGTCCACAGACGTGGTGTGTTCTGCTCAACGAAATTTTTTAATCTTACACTGTCTATTTGCTATTTTTCCATTGTTCTGGAATCAGAGACGTCAAAGTATTGTGAGTACTTTGTCTTTCATGTTCATAATAATCGTGATTTTTAAAAACAGTTTTCAGCTCTTTGACTTTATCCCATGCATCTGTCACAGCTTCTCCAGCTTGTCTGCTATGAAAGTGATTTTGGATTCTGCAGTGTCATTTTGCTTATTATTGCTTCCAATGCAGATGTCAGGTGTTATTTCATTTTCCACCATTTCTTTTCCTCTTTTGTTAAATCCTTCAGACAACCTTTATCTGGGCCTTATTTTGCTTCTTTTCCTTTGGGTTTGTCTTCTTGGATCCTATTTAGACTTCCAAGCCATTTTCTAAATTTTTTCTGGCCCCTTTAGTAATTTTCAAAATTATTTTTTTTTCTGAATTTGAGGGCTTTCACTTTTTCTTCTCGTGTACCCTTGTTGATATTTTTTGTAAATTTATTTACTCATTCTAGAATGAGATCCCCATGGGGCCTCATGTTGTCCAATACATGAAGTTATGACTTTAGTTCTGTTCACTTTCTTCTTAGAATCTCCATTTTCAAATATAGAGCCTAATTTTAAATGTATGTACATTATAATAGCCCAATTAACAGTGATTAGTAAGTATTCATTTACTACAGATCTATAAGATGGATGTGGTATTTACCTACTGTTACCTACGTAGCCTAGTTATCTGATACTTTAAAAACCAATGAAATATATGGAAAATGTCAGCCCCCCAGTAGACTCTACTCCTGGGATTTTTCTTGTCTCTGTACCTGTGTAATAGCTCTTTCCTTACCTCCCAGGGTACCACACTCTAACACAGTCCCCTTTACTTCAGCTACTCCTGTGGAATTGGTGAGCTGCAGCCTCTAAACAATGTGTAAAGGTAATTAGGACTGGTTGAAGGGATGGACTGTTAGCAGAAGACTGGTACTCAGTCTCAAAAAGAAATTATTTGAGCTGCGCAGCTTTTTAGTGGATAGAAATCCTGCGCCTTTTAATTGAGTGAATACCAGGTAAACCATTAGGTAACTTGTTTCTTCTTGGGAAATTAAGGTGTAATGAGGTACAAGGGCAGAATAATTACAGGTAGCACAGCTAGAATTAAACCACGTGTATCTGACTTATCCACAGATCCATAGCTGCTCTCACACATACACTAGAAATCCTATTCTGCTTAAAACACAGTCACTGGTGATATTTCATGTGACTATCTGACAGTTTCTCTGAAGGTAGAGGAAGCAGTGAGGCAAACTACTTGACATAATTCTGTTCAGTTCTAGAAATAGAAATGACGAGATCCCAGGAGAAAACAGTTCTCGCCTTGTGGAGCCCTTGATAAACAGGGAGGGAAATCCTGAACGTAATTAAATGTGTGTACGCACTAAAATTTAGGAAGATCCATTTTTAAACACTCAGACAAAAATTGGATATTTCGTGAACAGAGGTGCTGAAAGGAAAGAGTGCCAGAGGAATAAAAGTTTCAAAAGTTAAGTTCAAATGGAATTGTTGGGAATAATTTTAAAGAAAAATATTTACAGTCGTCAAAATCAGTATGGGTACATGTATTCTTCCCAGTGGACTCAGATGTTAGAAGGACAGGTATAATGAAAGAAAGTAGGAAAGTATCATTAATGGGAAAAGAATAGCCAATGTAAGAAAAAGGGAAGCTTAAATCTAAAATGAAGTGAGGCTTGCTAAAAAATGATGAAATGGTAACTGTAGGAAAAGAGAGGCCATTTAAAGTTTACGTCCAGATTAAACATGCACTCAACAGTGGAGAAAATGTCAACTATGAGGAGATGTTACAGTATTAGAAAAAGGAAAGATGCTTAAGTCCTATTTTGCTTTAATCTTCTCTGTCAAATAGAATCTTTGGGGATGGGGAAGGCTACCTGTAAAAGACTTCAACTATCAGATAAGTGAACTGATGAAAAAGCATCTAGGTGTTCTAAGTAACATCATATTTTCTTCCTGCATGAATGATAATATTCAAATATGAGAGAACCTGATGAACTGACTTTGAGGAATGTAGCATGCAGGACAGTTTGGTAATGGAAAACAAATGAAAAATAAGCAAATATTTTTATAAATCTAATTTATAAATCTCAGCCATCTTATGAATCCTCAAAATCTAATTTATCAGTTTTATAAATTAGATTCTGAATCCTCCCGGTCCTAAAAAAAAAATTTCCTAAAATATCTTATTCATCTGATTTTTGGGTAACACTTAAGAAAAGAAAGTGGTGATAAACTAGAAGATTATGTATACTGTTAGACCAATTTCCTTTGCAAGGGGTATACCAACATAGGAGAATGCTATAGACATTGTAATCTTTGACTTTGACTCTCATGACTTTCTTAAGGATGAAATGGTGAAATATAGACTGGATATAGTTGAGTTGTTTTGTGATTGCTTTAATAAATGTATCTAAGTATTGATTTAATCGTTCATTGTGAATTCTAAAGCTAAAGAGAAATGCTGGAAAACACTAGGGCTTCAGGAGGAGAATGGCCATGATGGTTAGGAGGATGTCATATGCCATCATGTAGAGGGTCACAGATAGAAGCGAGGGGGAGGGCTCAAGTGTGAGAAGTCCTAGGGGAGACAGCATGGCTTTCTTCAAATGAATAACTGACATAGCCAAAAAGGAGGCCTGGAGAATCGACTGGGAGAGGCAAACATTCAATGGAAGTTAACTGAATGAACTCTGAAGTTCTTCCCTCAATGTTTTATAATTTGGTTCTCTTTTATAAACCTAAAGTACAGACGTATTTTTTAAATTGATGTTAAATACACCACATTCAACCCTACACTAAATTTAAGTGGATATTTTGTATATTTTCTCAGAATTCATCTTAAACTTTATAGCTTCTTTATGCTGGTCTCAGAGTAAATGCTCAAAAAACTATTTGGTTGGCTGATTTAAGTTTCTTGTTGCTAAAATATCACCTAAGATATGGCTTGTAAACCAAAATTACCTTCTCTTAACAGAAAAAGACAATGTAAGATACTTATGTAAAGAAATTTAACAGAATTTTAAAATTATGTCTTAAAATTGTATCATAACTTTTTAAGGCAACAAATCCAATTTGTTTGCTATTGCTAAATATATATTTTTTTTTTTTTTTTGAAGCACGGTGGAGACTTGGTACTCACCAATTCTTCTGCCTCAGCCTCCTGAGTAGCTGGGACTACAGGCACACGCCACCATGCCCGGCTAATTTCTTTTTTGTATTTTAGTAGAGACAGGGTTTCACTGTGTTGCCCAGGCTGGTCTATTGCTATTTATGTTGTGAAAAATCTGCTTATGCTGCACTGTCCTACTTTATTATCCACAGTCTTATTCCTCTAGGTGCTCAAGCTAGATCATTCGGAGTCATCTTTGGCAGCACTGTCTCACCCATTTCTGTATCCTGTTAGTCACAGGGTTATTGATCCTTTCGATAACACTTAAAACCTGTTCTCTCCTGTCCATTCTTATTCCACAGGCCTAATTCAAGTCCTCATGATCTTGAGCAAAGTCTATTGCAATAGCCTCAAAACCAGTTATATCATTTACCCCCTTTCCAATCCTTTCCCTATACCATCACTAAAGTTCATTCCAAAACACAGATCTGGTTAAAACCCTTCAGGAATTCTTAAATCCCTGGGGGAAGAAAAATCCAAACTCTTCTACACAGTATGCAATGTCCTTAATTCATTGGACCCAACCTATATTTTCACAGCCTTTCATAGCCACTCATGCCTGCTAAGCCCTGAGTCTATGTTTTTCAAACTAGAATACTTGTAGAGTGGCCAGAGTCACAGAGCCACAGTATAGACATCGCCCATGTTCCTGGAAGTTTAATTTTATTTAAATATCTAGGATTTTGTAAAGTAGCTCAGCTGGTAAATAAGTTAAAATGTCATTTTTATACTACACAAGTTATACCCTGTGATGTCTGAAGGGGAATACAGGTACAGAGCCTTACAGGGGCAGATGTTCAAGGAGACTGACATGTCTGTGATTTGGAGAGCCAACCATAAGAAACATGTACAAAATTGCAAATCCAAAATTAGATACAAAAATGAATATTTGTTTGTAAAGAGAAAAAAGTCACAACATATTTTGTACTTAAAATTTTGACAGGCCGGGCGCAGTGGCTCATGCCTATAATCCCAGCACTTTGGGAGGCTGAGGCGGGTGGATCACGAGGTCAGGAGATCGAGACCATCCTGGTTAACACAGTGAAACCGTGTCTCTACTAAAAAAAATACAAAAATTAGCCGGGCTTGGTGGCGGGTGCCTGTAGTCCCAGCTACTTGGGAGGCTGAGGCAGGAGAATGGCATGAACCCAGGAGGCAGAGCTTGCAGTGAGCCAAGATAGAGCCACTGCACTCCAGCCTGGGCAACAGAGCAAGACTCCATCTCAAAAAAAAAAAAATTTTTTTTGACAAACACTACAAACATATAAAATCCAGAAATAACATAACTTTATTATAGTTGTCAGACATACCTCTCTAATTTTTTTCACAAAATTTTTGTGTACTTTTTGATCACCTCTTTGCATGGTATCAATTAGTAAGATGTTCTATGGAGAAACCTCAATGATAGATAAGTACTTCCTCTAACACGGTCAGTTGAAATCTGTTCCTATACTCATAGATGTTCTCACTGTTTGTAGTATTGCCACAGATTTTTCGCAACAAAGAATTCTCATAAATTCTACTTTATGTGATTTTTTAAATTAAAAATAAGCATATTAAGGATTTATAATTTAATATACTAGGTATCTTTCTGATAAAAAGAGAAATGGGGTATGATAATTGGAAGCATTTTTCATAGATCAGCGTCTGGCTATGTACGTTTTAAACTTTGTTTTTCCTCTATGTTCTTCTGTATCTGGACCCAGTTGGACATTTTCATATCATTGTATAACCTCTGACCCTGCATGTCTTTGTCACTGATGCCACAGGAGGTGGTACAGTGGGTGATGGCCAATAATGACTTCATGGTAAGTGGAAGTGCCTGCAAGCCACATGAATATTTCCCACACACTCCAGCAAAATTAAATCCCATCTGAACTTCCCCTTAACCACATCCCAAATTAGCAGTCATTCCAATATACCCAATGCAAGAGCGGTTAAGCCAGAAGGAAAGTTGGGATTGAAAAGACAGTGGCCTTAACTAATCGTAATTAAAATATCTTAGTTTTGCAAACTTAACAAAAACTCTAGACCAGTTGAACATATTGCTGGGGCCACTTCTGGCCCTGGAAGGGGCCATGCAAGTGAGTGGCCCTGACACTTAAGCTTCGTTAGCTTCACGGTACATCTACCTCTGGTTCATTACAAGAAAGACCACACCTTACTGGGCTCCTGATAATTAATACAAAATGTTTTTTAACATATACTCATAGTGTAGCCTTCAGTGCTTAGACTCATTCCATTCTTTTCCTCCTTTGATCTCCCTACCTACTTCCTTTTCTCTCCCCTGGGTCCTACTCCATCCTGCTACTGCCTCTTGTGGTCACGGATGAAGATGCCCATTTCTGTCTCCATTCTGAAAGGTTACTGGTGAATCCTTATATCCTCAGAACAGAGCATATATAAGAAATACAAATGTTTTTCTTGATAATATTGATTTTTCTCTCATAGCTTTAAATATTAGTATTTTGATGTACTGAAAGACTTCCCCCTACCTTGTAGAGAGGTTGAGATGGAAAAGAGAACAGAGCCATATCACAAGTGAAAATACATAAGAAAGATAATTGAAAACTCCAATGCATTTTTAGGGTGAAACAGAAGAAATGAAAGAAACTCCATCTTAGCAGTGGGCCTTTTAAAGCTCCAACTTCAGATCACCAGAATTACCCATTCGTTCTTTGCCACTTTTCTAAGTGGAAATATCTGAGAAACACTGCTGTGTACATATTCAATTATACTACTAATAGCATTATTTCCTATTTCTCTCTTTGCTTTTTTTAGAATAGCATTTCCCATCTCTGCCAAATGATTTTTTTTACTCAACTTTCAAAGTCTAGTTCAAAGGTTATTATTCTATGTTATTCTATGACACGTCCTCAGGACACTTCAAGCAAAATTAATTGTGTCTCTTTCTTCTTTTCTAATGCCTTTAACCCCTATTTTATCATTTAGAAGATATCTTACAGTAATATTTATCTCTCATAAATAAACATTAGGTCATAATATTTATAAAGGCGAGGTCTCATTCTTTTTTTGTAATCCAGGAACCTATCCTGACAGTGTTGTGCTGGTAAATGTTCAACAGCTGACTTCCGTGGTCAGGAGACAACTGACTTGGAGCATCAGTTAATTTCTGTGTTTTAAATGCTCCCAACATGGTAGCTTCCAAACTACCTATGGAGAATCACTGACCACAGAATTGGAAAGAGATGCATATGCCACACTATTCTGGGGCATTTCTACCAGACAGATATGGTAGATGCATGAATAACAATAAAATGTAGCAAAATAATTAAGAAGTCATGAGTTTTGAGTATTTATTACCTTTGCTTCTAATCTAGTTAACTTAATTGTAAGTCTGTATAATTTTATTATTTTTTTTTATTTATTTCAGACAGAGTCTCGCTCTGTCACCCAGGCTGGAGTGCAGTGGCGTGATGTCAACTCACTGCAACCTCTGCCTCCCAGGTTCAAGTAATTCTTGTGCCTCAGCCTCCCAAGTAGCTGAGATTACAGGCATGTACCACCACGCCCGGCTAATTTTTGTGTTTTTAGTAGAGAGGGGGTGCCATGTTGTTGAGGTGGGTCATAAACTTCTGACCTCAAGATATCCTTCCGTCTCGGTCACTGAAAGTGCTGGGATTACAAGTGTTAGCCACCATGTCTGGCCTGTATAATTTTACATAATGGCTGTGTTTAATAACTGGTTCACCAAATTCTTGAAAATTTAACCATCGGTTCTCATAGAGCTAGTACAAACCAGCCCCAGCACAATATTTTGCATGGCTCCTTGAAAGTGAATATTGACAAATCACAACAGACATTTTCAGAGGATTCTAGAAAAAATTCATATTTGTAGTGCAGGAGGAACACTAATTCTGATCCTTAAATTGATACTGATGTTATCCTCAGATAATCTGTTGCATTTATATGCAGCTTGCTATCTCTTCAATTCATAAAAATTCTTAAAATATGTTGTTCATAGAAGTAAATCACAGAGTAACACAAGAACTGTTGATCATTCCCTAAGTTCTTTCAAGCTTGACATTTTCCTTTGTATAGATATGAGGTCAAAGGGAGCAACTATAACTTTCCACTTACAGAATCTGGGCAAAATGATCTTTCATCAAGGCAGATGATAAAGAGAATAGATGTGGCATCAAGAATTGTTGGGATTTCCTCGGATAAAAACTCTTATAAACTCATTATTGCAATTCTGCCACAAGTCTCAGATTGCACTTACTGGTCCTGTTGGAGACAACTGAAACAACACAAGGCAAAGAATACAGCTCTAGTGTGTTCCAAGAATAACAGAATGACTTACTGTTATCCATCCCATGAGATGAAATTAGATATTTCTGAGGGATTTCAGAATAAATTTTATTTTTTATTCTAAATGTTCATAGCTGTAATCTTTGCTCTGTCATATAGTAAATATCTGTCTATTAGAGACATTTAGAACCAGATAATGAAAAATAATTGGAAATTTTCTTTTCTAAAAGCTATAACTTTTGAATATTATTTTAATAAAAGAATTTCATGTAAGTTTTTTTCTATTTTGCAATAGCTAAAGAGAAATTAATTAGTCATGTCATGAACCAAAGTTATATGTGTTTATAAAATAGTACTAATCCACCACACTAAATTGACTGGATTTCAAAACATTCTATCGCAGCCCTTCAGGTATTTAGAGTCAAGGAGAAAGAGGGACTAAAAGCATCAGAAAATTAAGGACATACAATTAAATATGTTTCAATAAATTAAGGATAGTTATATAAATTGTAAGTACAAATTTCATGTGTTTCTTAAAACATCAGAAGTTGCTTTAATTTTTGAGTTCCATTAAGGCATTACAGAGCAAAAAAAAAAAAAAAAAAAAAAATGTTGACTTGATCAGGGTTACCCTGGTAATTACTCTTATCATCTTAGCATTTCATTCGTAAGAATTGGCCTATGGTAGATTCCAAACATAATAGTCTTTAAACATGAGTTACTAAAAACTGGCCGGTTAGGAAGTCTGTGTTAATAGGGGAACAAAATGAATGGGGATGCATAAAAGCTAACTGCAACATGACACACAGGCTTCCTTAGAAATAAATAATGAGCTAATTCACCATTTCTGAGAAGCAGTAGTTTCATACGCAGTTCCTGGGGTGGATCAAAAGAACCACCTAAATATGAGCACACATCTATCCATCTTCTAAAAGAAAAGGAAATGCTCAACTATACACAAAGGCTATGTTAAAACACCAGGCTTGTTCTCAGAAATCAGATGATCTTGGAGGGACTTTTCACTGACTTTTGTTTGGCCTGTGCAGGCATATTTATGAATTGTAAGAGAAGCTTAGCTATTCTCTGAGTCCTAAAATATTGAAATAGAGATATTGAGTTCTCATTTATTTAGATGAATTTTTAGTGGACCAAAAATGAAATGAAAAGTTTTAGGCCAAAGATATTTTCATATATTAAACCCACCAGGAAATGAGTACTTTAAATGATAGTCACCCCATAATACAAAGAAATTTTGTCTGATTTATCTGAAATGCTAAATCATGTACTACTTACAGTGGAAACCTTCTGTAAATTTTCTATAAGTTAATCAAATTTGCATCCTAAGAATCACTTTTCATTCATTTAAACTGTATTGATTTTAATCTCTGAAAATGTTCTGGAATTTTTGAAATTTATTTAATAATTATTAGACAAAGTAATGTTTTCTTAGTGCTGTGTGCTGTATTGTAATAATTGATTTACCTTTCTTTCCCAGTAGAATATAAATTCCCTGAAAATAGAATTTCAATATCATTTGACTTTGGATTTTCAGCATAGTGCACTTAAACTCACTATTTGATGAGTGAATGATTTCTTAGAGAAAGATATTGAATTCAATTTATGTTATAATTGTTAATATGCATGAAAAAATATGGAACAAATATACATCAATCTACTAGCAGTAGTTTTCTCTAGGAAATGGGATGGGGAAGGGTATCAGGAGTATTTTACTTTCTGCTTTAGATTTGTATGATTGTCTTCATCACAACCTTGCTTTACTACTTTCATAATAAAAATGATGAGGACATAAAAAAGTAGCACCTTAAAGTTAGTAGATGAAAAACTTGGCAACTATCCAACTTTTTGTTAATGTTTATGGTAGAGTCCTCACTAAATTGTATTACCAGTTATTTTATTTTCTGAGGAAGAAAAATTTGATTTGAATACTTCTACAGTTAAGAACATGTCATTTCTAGTTCTTTTCTGATGTTTTGGATTTGTCTTCTCTTCACAGTTCTATGTCTGTTTCTCTTTCTTCCAGAGTCATCAGTTTCCTTATTTAGTCATCATCACCCTAATAAGTGGCAAATAAGCACTACTGCCTCGATTCTAGGAATTTCACTCCACATTTTACCTCATCTATTTAGAACATTATGATGTTCAGAATAGTTTGGTAGACACTCTATATGTATTAACATATTAACACATTGTGTACATATCCAACATCTCTAATCTATAAAACTAGAAAATGGTGAATTTAAATTTCTGTGTTCTTCCTCTAACTAGTGTCATCATTATCAAGTTATATGTTTACGACATTGCCTGTATTTTCCATTCACAAAGGCTTTTCCCATTTAGATTTGATAAGGCCAGGGGTGGGAAAGCAATGCTAACAGAAATGGTTTCGTAGTTAATAAAGCCACTTTATTAGCTTGGAATTGCATTTCATGGATAGTAGTAGCAATTAACCAATTTATCCATTTACACCAAAACACTTTTCTCCCTGGGAAATGAGCTACAATCTCCTTCAATACTGAAAATTCCCCCAGGTATCTGAGCACTTCATTCCCCACCCCTCTCTTCACGGCTAATAAAATTACCCTTTCTTTTTGATTAAATCATTATAATGTATCTCACATTTAACCTTTCCTTTTCATTCCCACTATTACTGCTTAAATCCAGGACCTGAAATACAAACGACTTCAATAGCTTGCTAACCGTGTTCAGTTTTTCTTTACACTGGGGCTAGCTTGTTCTAACTTCCTCTATTGCCATTCACCTGGTAGCTGGTTTCCTACTTACTCCTAAACAAAATTTGATTTCCCTTAAACCAGTGTTCAAGGTCCCTGGATACCTTTCAGCTTGGTCTATAACTGTTAGACATTCCATTTGTTCCAGTCTGGTTGGAATACTTGTTATTATTCCCCATTGAACAACTTATGCTTTCCTTTCTCTGCCCATTTTCTTATACCATTTATATTAATAAGTTGCCTTCGGTTCTCCTTTATCATCTATTAAAATCATATTCTTTAGACCTTTAAATTATTTAGGGTTCCATGACCTTCTAGAAGCCTTGCTTTATTTCCATTATAGCTGGGTTCTCTCCCCTATGAATAGCTTTCTATTTATTTGAACCATCTTACGACACTTACCACATATTTTCTTGTATCATCATTTATGTAGCTCTCCTCCCATTACTTTCTTTATTTCCTATGTGTCAAGTAATGTGCTCAATGCTGAGGGAAAAGTGGAAAACAAAAAGTAGTTTGCTCCCTCTTGAGACGGGGTCCATTGTAATGTATATTCATAAACGTTTAAAATACATAATTATATGTATGTTTTTAATTCCTTTTTAAACTTTTATTTTAGGTTCAGGGGTACATGTGAATGTTTGTTATACAAGTAAATTTGTGTCATGAGGGGTTGTTTTACATATTATTTCAGGTATTAAGCCTATTACTCGATAGTTATTTTTTTCTGTTCCTCTCCCTCCTCCCACCTCCACCTTCAAGTAGATACCAATGTCTTGTAGTTCCCTTCTTTGTGTTCGTGAGTTCTCATCATTTAGCTCCAATCTATAAGTGAGAATATGCAGTATTTGGTTTTCTCTTCTTGCGTTAGTTTGCTAAGGATGATAGCTTCCAGCTCCATCCTTGTTCCTACAAAAAAAACCACATAATCTTGTTCTTTTTTATGTCTGTATAGTATTCCATGGTGTATATGTATCACATTTTCTTTATCCAATCTGTCATTGATGGCATTTAGGTTGATTCCATGTCTTTGCCATCGTGAACAGTGCTGCAATGAACATTCACATGCATGTGTCTTTATGATAGAATGATTTCTATTCCTATGGATATCATACCCAGTAATGGGATTGCTGGGTTGAATGATAGATCTGCTTTTAGCTCTTTGAGGAATCACCATACTGCTTTCCACAATGGTTGGACTAATTTACATTAGCACCAACAGTGTATAATTGTTCCCTTTTCTTAGCAACCCTGACAGCATCTGTTATTATTTTTTGCCTTTTTAATAATACCCGTTCTGACTGGTGTAAGATGGTATCTCATTGTGGTTTTGATTTGCATATCTCTAATAATCAGTGATATTGAGCTTTTTTTCATATGCCTGTTGGCTGCATGTATGTCTTCTTTTGAAAAGTGTATGTTCATGTCCTTTGCCCACTTTTTTAGTGGGGTTGTTTGTTTTCCTCTTGTAAATTTAAGTTCCTCATAGATACCGAGTATTAGACCTTTGTCAGATGCATAATTTGAATTTTTTTCTCCCATTCTACAGGTTTTCTGTTTTCTCTGTTGATAGTTTCTTTTGCTGTGCAGAAGCTCTTAAGTTTAATTAGATCCCATTTGTCAATTTTTGCTTTTGTTGAGATTGCTGTTGTTGTCTTTGTCATGTAATCTTTGCTCATTTCTATGTCTAGGGTCGTATTGCCTAGGTGATTTTCCAAGGATTTTATAGTTTCGGGTTTTACATTAAGTTTTTAATTCATCTTGAATTGATTTTTGTGTATGGTGTAAGGAAGCAGTCCAGCTTCAATATTCTACATATGGCTAGACATTTGTCCCAGCACCATTTATTGAATAGGGAGTCTTTTCCCAATGGTATGTTTTGGTCAGCTTAGTTAAAGATCATATGATCCTAGGTATGTGGCCTTATTTCTGGGCTCTGTATTTTGTTCCATTGGTCTATGTGTCTGTTTTTATACCAGTACCATGCTGTTTTGCTTACTGTAGCCTCGTAGGCAATTCCATTCACAATTGCCACACACACACACACACACACACACACACACACACCCCCCTAGACATACAGCTAACCAGGGAGGTGAAAGAACTCCTGGGGCTGAAGCCTACTTGATCATGGTGGATTGGCTTTTTGATGTGCCGTTGAATATGGTTTGTAAGTATTTTGTTGAGGATTTTTGCATCGATGTTTATCAAGGATACTGTGCTGAAGTTTTTCTTTTGTTGTTTCTCTGCCAGGTTTTGGTATCAGGATGATGCTGGCCTCGTAGAATGAGTTGGAGAGGAGTCCTTCCTCCTCAATTTTTTTGAATAGCTTCAATAGAAATGGTACCAGCTCTTCTTTGTACATCTGGTAGAATTTGGCTGTAAATCCATCAGGTCCTGAGCTTTTTTTTTTTTTTTTTTGGTTGGAAGGCTATTTATTACTGACTCAATTTTGGAGCTTTTTATTGGTCTGTTCAGGGAATTTATTTCTTCCTGATTCAGTCTTGGGAAAGTATATGTGTCCAGGAATTTACCCATCTCTTCTAGCTTTTCCAGTTTGTATGCAAAGGTGTGTTTGTAGTAGTTTCTGATGGTAATTTTTATTTCTGTGAGGGCCAGTGGTAACATCCCCTTTGTCATTTCTAATTGTGTTTATTTGGATCTTTTCTCTTCTTTATTAATCTAGCTAGTGGCCTATATATCTTACTAATTTTTTCAAAAAACCAACTCCATCTTTCAAATGGTTTTTTGTGTCTTGATATCTTTCAGTTCAGCTGGGATTTTGGTTATTTCTTGTCTTCTGCTAGCTTTGGGGTTCATTTGTTCTTGCTTCTCTAATATTTGAGTTGTGATGTTTGACTATTAATTTGAGATCTATCTAACTTTTTGATGTGGGCATTTAGTGCTATGAATTTCCCTCTTAACACTAACTTACCTGTGTCTCAGAGTTTCTGGCATTTTGTATCTTTGTTCTCGTTAGTTTCAAAGAACTTCTTGATTTCTCTGTTAATTTCATTTTGTACCCAAAAATCATTTAGGAGCATATTGTTTAATTTCTGTGTAATTGCATGGTTTTGAGCAATTGTCTTAGTCTTGACTTCTGTTTTTACTGTACTGTGGTTTGAGAGTGTGTTTGGTATGATTGTGGTTCTTTTGCATTTGCTGAGGATTGTTTTATGTCCAATTGTGTGGTAGATTTTAAAGTATGTGCCATGTGGCGATGAGAAGAATGTGTATTTTGTTGTTTTTGGGTGGAGAGTTCTGTAGAGGTCTAGAAAATCCATTTGGTCCAACTTTGAGTTCAGGTCCTGAATATCTTTGTTAATTTTCTGCCTCAGTGGTCTATCTAATACTGTCAGTGGAATGTTGAAGTCTCCCACTATTGTTGTGCGGGAGTCTATGTCTGTTTGTAGGTTTCTAAGAACTTGTCTTATGAACCTGGGTGCTCCTGTGTTGGGTGCACATATATTTAGGATAGTTAGGTCCTTTAGGTGAATTAAACCCTTTACCAATATTTAATGCCCTTATTTGTGTTTTTTAGTCTTTGTTGGTTTAAAGTCTGTTTTGTCTGAAATTAGAATCGCAACTTCTGCTTTTTTCTGTTTTCCATCTTCTTGGTAGATTTTCCTCCATCCCTCTGTTTTGAGCCAATGGGTGTCATTATGTGTGAGATGGGTCTCTTGAAGACAGCGTACAATTGAGGCTTGCTTTTTTATCTGGCTTGCCACTCTGTGCCTTTTAAATGGGGCATTTAGCTTGTTTACATTCAAGGTTAGTATTGATATGTTTGGATTTGGTCCTGTCATTGTGGTGTTAGCTGGTTATTATGCTGGCTTGTTTGTGAAGTTGCTTTATAGTGTCACTGATCTATGTATTTAAATGTGTTTTGTATTAGCTGGTAACAGTCTTTCCTTTCTCTCTTTAGTGCTCCTTTCAAGATCTCTTGTAAGGCAGCTCTGATGGTAATGAACTCCCTCAACATTTGCTTACTTGAAAAAGATCTTATTTCTCCTTTATGTAGGAAGCTTAATTTGGCTGGATATGAAATTTTAGTTGAAGATTTTTATATTTTTTAAATTATTAATCAGCCTTTAATTGGCTGATTTGGACCATGCCATGCCTTAACAATGACAAACAATATCTTGTGTTTTTTAAGGATTTATTCATTATCTGGTTTCAGGTATTGTGTGGTAGGAAGTTCTTTAGAAATTACCAGACCCTGGAGGGTCCTTGTTCTTACAAACTCTAGCCCCCATCCTAGTTCTCAGTCCCTGCAAGCTTCACACACATGTGAACAAATGCAGAGAAAAATTACTTGTGACCCAGGTCATTTACTTGGTCTCTTTTTCTGTCTTAATTTCCTTAAGCTGATTACTGATTACAAAGAAAACCTCTGGACTTTGGAAGGAGGGGAAATGCTGGCCAATATTTCATGAAAACCATTCACTGTCCTCTGGATCATTAGTAGAAGAAACAGACATGCAATCCTATAAGCCTGCCAAAGGTCAGATTGATGAATTTTAGGTATCCTGTGGCAAATGGTGAAAATCAGAGATTACGTAAGTTCACCTGCTCCAGCTTGAGGATATAGACTAAGTTAAAATGGAATAAAAGATAATGCGACCAAAGAAAAGAAAGTCATTTAGTTCTTTTTTTGTTGTTCATTAATTCAATAAATATTTATTAAGCACCTTCTGTGTGCCAATTGCTCTAGTAGACACCAGAGATACAGTAATAAAAGTAGTCCCTGATATTAATCCTTGGTGTTAGTAAAAAGTGAAAGTACAGGGATGAAAAGGGAAGCTAATGAGGGAACAGAGAAACAGAGAAGAGAACTTTAACATTAATCTAGACTGTAATATGATTGGAAGACCTAGGGATATTCAGGATATATGCTGAAGAGTTCCAATGGGGGAACTGTTTATGAAACCATTGTTCCATTGCACTCAGTAGTACCAAGCAGTCCACAAGAATTGATACACGTTTCAAACATGACTTACTACAAGCATGGATTTCAAAATAGATATATGTGACTCATGAAGAGCCTTGTTCAATCTACTATTGCTAAACTTTCAATTTTGACATATTTTTCATTGAGAGGTGCCGTTCTCTCTTGCAATACTGATTGACCAGCTGCCAAACCACATGAACTACATTTGGACCACAACTGGCAGAATGTATTCTAATGTGAAAGATAATACAGCAAGTACTTCTTTGTAATTCCATGTTCAAAATGAAAGTATAAAATAGCACCAAAAGAAAAATGATAAATGTTCCATTTAAAATGTACCAGTGGATCCATGGGGTCTATGAAATGTCTTTTGCTTTGCTATCTGAAGGAGAGCTGAAGTTGTTTTTATTGTGCTGCCACTTCAGCAGTGAGTCAGGAACACTTTATCCTCCCGTGGCATGAATACAGGGGGTGATTGCAGACAAAACAACCAGTCAGAGCAATTATTACATGCTCTTTGGAACTCTGTGCCGTGCCTCTTGATAAATAGGATTTTATGATAAAAGCATCAAGATACAGACATGTCACCAGTGATGTGAATTGTTGTTAAGTAGATTTATAAGGTACAAATGTATGTATGCCCTTGGATGTGAATTTACCCCCAGGACAATGTTTTCCAGTGTGTGGTTTCCAGGTGACTTGTATCACTAGAAAATTCCAATTTCTAGTCTCCTACAGAGATTCTTATTTCTCAGGTCTAGTGTGGGCCCTGGGTGTCAGCACTTTGAACAAGTCCTCAGAGGATTCTAATGCAGATTGAGATTTCAAAGCTGTGGACCTAGAAGAAAAAGAATCACTTCCAATCAGTCAACATACCTAAATTGTTAACAGAAAACTATAATTTTATATATTCAGCAGTATAAAGTCTATATGATATTCTGAAAGAATGTAAAACAAACATATTATATTGAGAGTATTCATAATCTACCCTACTATGTTTTTAACAAGCACATGCTGGATCTTCTATATTCACTTAGAAAAAGAAAATGATATACAGAGACCTAATAAAGAACTTGGTTCTGAAAGGGAAAGAAATACCTTTTCTGAAAGTCTCTGAACGTCTTTTCTCTTCTGACCTTGTCTGTTATGAAAGATGAATGTCCTACAGGCAATCCTAGGTGGTCTTCCTAGACTGCAATTCTCCCTGCCCTTAAATATGTGGAGTTAACTGAAGCTCCAGACAGCTCAGCTCCAGATGAATTTCTCAAACAGTTCCTTCTGCTGTCCCGGGACCTGGCCAGAGATTCCATGGGAGATGCCTTTGGTAAACTGGATATGGGAGATTTACATAGCAGCATAGTGGGAGAGAGGTTTTGGCAGAGCCCCTTCAAGAGAGGTGTTGAAAGAAAAGCTGAGATTTATGTTACACAACATCTTGACCTCAAGTAGTGTTTGCTTTGGGTTCTTAGGTGTGAAAGGCAACTTTTGCCTTTCTGAAAAGAAGAAACTTGTATGTCTTGCATACCATGTTTGCTCTAAGTCAGCTAAAGGGGAAAATGCAGTTGGACATTCATACAAATAAATTAAGAAATTAATCTTAAATCCTTTTGTTAAATAGTCACATTTGGATTCCTTTATGAAGCTGTCTTCTAAAGCAGAGTTGTACTGATTCAATAAATAAATATCCCTATATTTGATGAAGCAAACTTAGGATTCATGCTAATACAAATGACAGAAATCCAATGTAAACTGCCATGGCTTAAGCCTTAAAGCTTAAGTAAGTTGTCGGTGAATGACTGGCTTCAATCATTGCTGAATTCAGAGGTTCAAGATGTCACAGCATTCTGACTTTCACCATCTAGGTGTTGAGCTGGTGTTGTAGAAATCGGTCATTTCATCACTGTAAGATGCCTCCCTCAGAGTGGCAACATAATGGCTGGTGGCTTCAGGTTCTCATCCTTTCAGCCTACCAGTCCAGAAGAAAGATAGTTTCTCTTTTCAGCAGTTCCAACAGAAGTTCTAAATAGGAGTCCTGTTGGCTGCATGGATTCAATATCCACCCCTGAACTTATCATTGTGGATAGGAGAGCAGATAACATTGATTGTCCAGGTCATCTGCCCATGGCTAGAGCAAGAGCAGGGAAGAATGAGGTCAGTTATGATTAAATCACACGGATTTCAAAGGAAATTCTAAAGTGCTGTTACCAGAAGAACAGGAAATAAATGTCATACTGGCAACTAGCATCTATGTCTGTTACACAGGTACACCATAATTAGTAAGTAGTAAGGAAAGCAGCAGTGGGCTTTTTGTGCATTCACCTTTGTGACTGTTGTCTACTTTAATCTGGTATGGATGATCATTTTAGCCAGAACACCTTTAACCATTTTTCTTACCTTAAGACTTATACTATTTGATAAGTCTGTTATACTTTAGTGCAAAGTGAAACCAACATTAAGACAGCTCTTCTTGCCCTTGGCTAACAGCAACAGATGTAATAGCTTTGAACATTGCTGTACCATTAATTTACTTGGTTATTTCTCTTCTGTGGGAAAAAATTGGATATGATGCCACTTGATCACTCTTTTTTCATAAAAGTATGATGATTTGGAAACTGTTTTGTAATTATTTTTTAATCCTTAAATTGCTGGGATTTCAGTGATAGATGTCATTCAAACAAATTGGTTGTTAGTGAAAATACTGCTATCTGAGCAAATGACCCTTAAAAAATGATTATTTTCTATTTCTCCACATCGTTAGCTCTTCAGATTCACTATGATTATTTAAATATATGTAGAGTGAAATCTAATTATTCTGGTACAGAACATTTTTCATTCATTTGTTTAACTATTTCCTACTCTCTGTCTCTCTTCCACCCCCAGGTCTCATGCTTTCTCCCTGTATAATTATTTGACAGCTAGAATGTTAAAATTTTCACCCAGTAATTGGGCCTGTCTAAGCCTTAGTGATCAAAGTATGTCACGTTTAAGAAAGTTTTAGAAGAAATATAGTGTTTCTAACTTTAATTTTTAAGGCTTATAGTTACAGCATATTGGCTATGATTTCTTCCCCATGGATGGCAAATGATGCTCCTATCCGTATAAAGTTAACTGGTTTACATTATTTCTGAGTAAGTCCCAGCAATTGTTCTTGTCAGGCTACCACTGGTGTATGCTTTTGTAAGCTGGCCTTAATCCTAAAGAGTAGGGCTAGGAATCCAACATTGTCCAGTTCCATTTCTCAACCCTCTAAACTATGTAACTTTCTTAGTGCTGACATACTCACTGGCCCGTATTATTTAATCAGCTGATCACAGAAAAAAGAATTTGCCAGATAGCTTCCATTTACGTATGACTTTTCATTTTAGAAAGTACTTTCACGTACATTATCTCACTCGAATCTCATAACAGATGAGGTCTTATTATCTTAAATTTGCAGGTCAAGAGTAGAACTTAGGGACCTTAATGACTTGCACCAGGTTACATAAGTAAGAAACGACAGAGTCAGGTCTTTGACTCTAGACTGTCTGTGTTCCTTCAATCACGCCATTGCCTGGAATCCATTCCAGCATTTGCAGACTGTGAGACAGAGCTAAGCATGTGTGAAAGACCCACTGCTATTGTTCACATCCATCAAGATGGCTTTAAGGCTGAAGAATGTGCAGGCATCTCAGTTGGAAGGCATGGGAGCTTGCTAGAAATTGAGACACTAGGAAGACACTGGAAGAGGAATGAACCAGCAGAAGACATTTTAAAGGATATTAAGCCTACTGAACACCACTGCTTTGACATCTAAATCTTTGAAATATTATTTAAGGGGTACTGACTTTGAGTACAAGTTAGTTCTTGTGCTACCTCTACACAATTCAAATAAAAGAAGTATTTTCATTGAATGTCATTTCATTTGAAATATGTTTAAGTTTGAATACTTTCAAGCTTATTCATTCCCAGTTTGCTAATATGTAAATGAGAGTTTACTTTTTCTCTTAAGCCCTTTTTATATATTTTCAAATTTCAGTAGGAATTTAAAGCAAATCTTCCCATATCAGAAACAGACACAAATCAATGCTTTGGATCCTAAGAGCAGTTATTTAAAGTCAGTTAACTTATTGTTGGAACTTTGAATTGCTAAAGGAAAATATTTTATCTAACCTCATTTTTGTCTTATTTCTAGAATGTCAATAACAACTGTCACAAATGATATTTTTGAAGAGCTATAATGTAAAATGGCATTAGGTTGTCAGTTTCATTTACCAGCAAGTAAGATATGACTTGAATTCTAAACGAGACCTAGCCTACTGTCTTTCCCTTGGTGGTATTATTTTTCTCCCAATTTCCTCACGATGTTGTATTTACAAAGTTAAGTACAGAAAATCCAATTTGAGAGGCTGGAAGCAGATCAAATGGTTTAATGAGCTCAGCTTTATTTATATTAGGTGGGGAAATCAAAGCTGAGACTAATAATTTCTGTGCCCATAAAAGAATAAGAGACCTAATTAAGCCCACACAGTGAACCAGGTTAGAGACTGCTTATCTTCCACATTTCCTGTGTGAAATAGTCCTGTCCCATCTCATCAGCTTTCATGTGAATTTTTACCAAGGAAGTGCAAATAGAGGTATCTGGCTGTCCTGAAAGGATAGCAGCATGTAGATACAGTGTGATTGCACCCCTAAATTATTGTATCTGGTGTGGCACAGACACACAGTGATCCTTGTCCTGGCTTTTGAGAAAATACCTAGGCAGATATGAATTTTATTTCAAAAGAAGAGTAGTGCCTAGATAGAAGATATCATAATGTCTGCATCTGGAACAGCTGTAACATTTGGAATTCAGATCTAGCTGCTTCGTGTGAGCAAAGATATCATACATCCAAGAAACAGCCAATGACCGTCAACTTGTAACTGATTGCCTACCTGTAAGAATGGGTCCGCACCATATTAGCATAGTCTTCAGTCAAGAAAAGCAGCAATTGAGAGTATCAGTATAGTGATTGAGAGTATCAATATAGTGACACAGATTCTAAAATCATACAAACAAATGATAGAGCATGCAACTTGAAAACTTTTTGAAATTGAAAAAACACAGTGGAATACCTGATATAGTTACTAATCACAGTCCTCCAAACAATTTCATTTTGAACTAGTTAAAATAGCACAATCATTATCTTTCTTCTAGCTTTATCTGCCAGATTCAATTGTAGCGGATTCTATCCAGTGTATTTATCAATGTAATCTAGGATCTATGATGACAGATCTTCATGAGTAGAATTTATAACTGAGTAAACCTAGTATTTGTGCTAAATCTGGACTTAGGCTTAGGTACATCCAACTGCTCGTAGTGTCAGTGGAGCCCAAGTGGTGAAACCACTAAATTTATCATCAGGGAGAGTTTAGTATGAGCTCCAAAAATTCTCTACGGCTTTTTGCTGCCATAAAAATAGGCAGGAAAAAATATTTCAGTAAAAGATTTGATTCAGAGGCTCAGTAGGTTACCTACTCCCTGTGCTTTAAGGTTTATCGAAAGAAAAGGGTCTAGGCAATTTTCTAAGTTCTAGATACATTTGTAGTCTTATTTGTGTAACTCCTGTAATCAAGGCTAAATGCAGACAACTAAGAGTTTGGTTTGGCCTGTATTTACTTGAAATGGCTAACACCCATTTACAGGCTCATAAATCTTTCAAGTGTTTCCACTGCGTGAGTTTATGGAACCCCACCCCCACTCATGAACAACTAAAATTGGGTCACAGATAAGCTTGATTACTTGTGGGGAAACAATTTGGGGGAGATGAATATGTAATTTAGTTTCCCTTAATGTGAGGGATGAATTTGTTCCAACAGGTTTACAGTTTACAGTTTTAGCCTGCAGCTTTCTGTGTTGTTATTTTAAAATGTCATATTTAAAGGAGACACAAGATCTACAAATAAGTAAATTTAGATGTGAAGTCCTAGGACCTTGGGGTAGGACATTTGGGATCCTATGGATCTTTCGATAACTATGAAGCCCACAATTGTCTCAGGACTTATTTTTGTGTGTGAGTTAAAATAGAAATGATTGATTTTTCCCCATTGAAGATCTCACAGATAAAAACTAATTATCTTAATGGAAAATTAATGCTTAAACAGAAACCTTTCTTTATAAACAAATGTATATTAAATTTTTACAGTTAATAAAGCTAGTGCTTATATATTAAAAACACTCTTGTGATTCAAAACACCATAATGTGTAGCTAAACAATGAGTTTTATACAAGCGCTATGTACTTTGAGTAAGAAGATTAATCTGCAGCTATTCACAAGCTGAGTTAGGGGTAAGATATCAGAGCCCAGGTGAAAAGCAAGGAGGTCCTTGTGATAGTGTAAGGAAGTGAGGAAGGTAGGAAGGTAAGGTGATAAAGTGGGAATGGAAAGGAAAGCAAATACCTGATACCGGAGATAAAGTTATTGCTGTATATTCAAATGAAAAGGTATATATGTGCTCTCTTTTTCTTTTGTTTGGTTTTTGAGTTAGGGTTTCTTTTCCTGAATTGTTTAGTTGCCAGAATACTGGGTGAAAGATATTTGGAAATGCTCTCTGGTATCAGGTTTGGAAATACACCGTATCCCATCCATGGTTTCTATTCTAGAATGGCAAAAAGATCCTGTGCCACCCAAGCTCCAGGGCTGGCTTGGTGGGCAGGGAACTCAGGGTCCTAGCAGTGCTTTCTCCTGAAGCCATGAGCAAGGCTGTTGGAGTTACATTTCTTTTTTTGAATATTTGAGTGGCTATACTGACAAGAGATAGATGAAAAACAGGGAGTATCACTAAAATGCTTCTAAAATATTATTTTTATTTTTGGGACCTAAATGTAATAACTAATATATAGTAACTTGTCACCTACATGTAACTGAACCTCAGTTCTCTCAAGTCCATCTTTTCGTGTTTTTCATCTTAAATAACCACTATGTCTCAAACTTGAGTACACAGTAGAATCACTTGGAAAACTTTTTAAAAGTAGTACTAATTCATAGGCCCAATCCCAAACCAATTTCTGCACCTAGGGCCTTGGGGCGAAGCATGGGTAAGTTCTGAAATCTCCCCAGCTGATTCTAACGTGCAGCAGGATTGAATTCCTCCTCTCTAAACACTCACACCTGTAACATCTGTTTATCTCAGTTGATTCTTGGTGATCTTAGCCATTTCTCCCATTGTATGGCCACCCTGTCTAGTGTTGGATGACTTTGAGGCAGAGGAGAATGACAGTGAAATTGAAGGTTTGGGCATTTTCGGCCTAAGGGAAGAAAGGAAGCATGTTAATAATATCCTGTTTTAGAAACAGAAGCAGCATCTGTATGCCTGAATCATTTTAGTAGGTTAATAAACCCTAAAGTATTGCTCTATTAACTACTCTGTTTACTCTGCCAACATTTGGGATTTGAAAACATTAAACCATTGTTTACATCCTCTGTAAGTCAGCATTGATTTGTTTCCCTTCTGGGATTCAGTTAAAAGCAGTGCTCAGTTGCACACACATTTTACAAAACAGAACTACACAAAATGATTTAAAAATATAAAGTAAAATTCCTACTCCCTCAAAAATGCCCCTGATTATAGGCATACTTCATAATGAAGGATCCAGGGTTCCATCAAAATTTTTTTTGTTGTTAAAAAAAAGTTACTTTGTTCTCTCAGAATATAAACTATAGCATGAGCGTTCTCCATAGGGTTTAGAATGCGGCTTATTGCTTTAATGGGTTAAAGTTAAATCTTTCTTTTCAGTAGAAGGCATGCCCTTTAAATTTCTTGCCAGGCTAAGTGACACACGAGACAATTTACATCCACTAAGATTTTGGTAACTTGATGCAACAGCCTTGGCAACAAAATTCTACCAAATGAAAAGCATCAAATTGTGCAGAATGGTGTTCATAGCCAGTGGGTTTCCCCATCGACTTCCCTGGGAATTGTGTCAAGGTAAAAGGCTTTAGAGTTTCCATTGGTTATAAACTGCAGCTTTTTCAGCTCTCTTTAGACTAGGAAAGTTGATTACCTATAGCAAGCTTCTCTGACCAACACTGGCAACCTTGAGACCACTCCCAATCCATCATCACAAAAGACCTGCCACATATTAATTACAGTATAACTCCTCTTCTGCATAATTCTCCTTCTGTCTAACATTTCCCTGCTTTTCTGTTCTGTTTTCCATTCACTCTTTCTCTTATTCACAGTTTCCCACCTCCTCCCCCATGCAGAATATAACTTGCATAAAAATCACACAAGTAGTCAAGGGGCAAAGTCAGGAGCTAGCATATTACAGAAGCAATAATATTGCCTAAGGGCAAAAGGAAGATTTTTTTTTTTTTTAGGCCATGTCTTATCTAAGCCAGATAGTTGAGCATTTTAATACAAATTATCAAAATAGATGCATAACTACTACCCAAAACCATATGGGATTTAGTATAAAAATCAATGATCTTCGTGGACATAGAGGTGAAATAACAGATATAATTACTTTTTAATACAAACGATCATTTTTTCTGTTTGTGAGACAAAAAGGAAGGGCATGCTGTCAGATAAAACAATTTGTTTCAGCTGATCTCCCAAGAGACTGCCACAGGCAAAAGACATAGCCGGTAGAGTACCCATCTCCCCACCCTTCTGCTGCACATTCAGAATGGCAGCCTGGGAACCAGGGGCATCACCAATCAGCAACAGTGAAAAGGGCTGCAAAACCCACACATTTTCATTTCCATTGCATTTATTCTAGTTACCTTCACTGATTACTGAAACAGGGAGGTGAAACAAAGCTGTTTTACTGTTGTTTCACTGTGATCAATCCAGAAACTGTGAATATACTGTTAAGAATAAGCTTGGCAGGTGAGCTTCAACACATGAAAGCATCTCAGTTCTCAACAAGGCAAGAGTGACAGACTTGAAGAGTTAGGCACAGTTTATTGCTGAGATAATAACCAAGAAAATGCCATCTAATAATAATGACAGTAATACTCAAGTGCTTACTACTCAGTGCTACAGTGAAATTGATACTACTCTTATCATCACCATCCCCATTTTAAAAATGAGAAAACTGAGGTACAAAAAAATTACATACAATTAATACAAAGTCCCACAGCTAGCAATACACAGCTTAGCTGGTATTGAACCTGCTCCAAGGTTAGTGCTTTGAACCATTAGGCCATGGTTCTGTTAAGCTTTATGAAACTTCTGTTCCTTACAAACAAGATTAAATATTTGCAAATGCTCCAAAGCTGAATAACATGATGCCAAGAAAGGAAATATGAAATATTTCATTTGAGGAAGGCATAAAACAATGCCTTTCAAAAAAATAAGCCAAAGATCATTTCACTGCTTTATTGCTTTGTAAATATTAATTAAGCCTCCATTCTAAAATCCTGTGATTTAGTTATGAAATAATATTTTTCTTCTATCTCGGTACAATTCCCTTTCCTTACATTCCAACACAGTCCTGAAAAGTGAACAATTTCAAGATTAAACCTCTATTCTTGATATTGAGGAACATCAGGAATTAAGTACACACTATTAAGTAGACATGACTTTGGATTGGTACCTCCCTGGATTTCAGTTATGGAGGGAAAGTGGAAGCTCTTAGGGAGGCTTCGTGACACTTTGAACATGAGCATTCCTGAACTCATAGGCGACAGAGCCATTTGTGCTGTGAGTGGATTTTGGAGGAGTGCCAAAAAGACCTGGCAGGTAACAAAAGTTGGTAACACTGAAGGCCTCAGTTAAAATGTGTAAGAAGTAAGTAAGAATTAATGTCTTCATAAAGATAAGCTAACCTCAGCTTTTATACTGCAATGAGAATAGGATCCGAGACCCACAGAACCAGAAACTAGTCCCCACTGTCTAACTAGGTTGGTGCAGTGGCTCACACTTGTAATCCCAGCACTTTGGGAAACCGAGGCAGGTGGATCACTTGAGGCCAGGAGTTCGAGACCAACCGGGCTAACATGGAAAAACTCCCATCTCTACTAAAAATACAAAAATTAGCCAGGTGTGGTGGTGCATGCCTGTAGTCCCAGCTACTTGGGAGGCTGAGGCAGGAGAATTGCTTGAACCCAGGAGGCAGAGGTTGCAGTGAACCAAGACTGCGCCACTGCACTCTAGCCTGAGCAACAGAGCAAAACACAGTCTCAAAACACACAAACACACACACACACACACACACACACACACACACACTCACTAACTAGAGGAGAGGAGCAATCTCTCTCTCAGTTCTTCATCTTCTAATCTATAAAACAAATAATGGACTAAACAATGGTTGCTAACCTCTTTGATAATCTAACAGATGGAGTCCCTGGGCCCCTCATCCCACAGGTTAAAAACTTGTAGATTAAATCCCTCAAACTCTTTACAATGCCTACAGTGGTGATTTCTGTTAATTTGCAATACTGAGAAGGTGAGATACAGTGAGTGTATTTCCTTGGTTGGCAAGATGGCAAGGCCAGCCCAGAACATTGAAAGATATGGAAACAGCATAAGAAGGAAAGTTAAAAGGGCTACTGGGCTAGTTAGGACAGGCACTCTGGAAGGAGAGCAGTCACTGAGGAGATGGCTCTGCTCTGTGCTGAAGGCAAACTGGAATGAACTGACAATTTTGCTTTCAGGGGAGGGGATGGTGAAGAGTTCAGTTTTGTTCTCCTGCTTTAGTGTACTATGCTTTATACATTGGTCCAGACTATCTAATCAGGATCTCATTAAGGGAAAGCTTAGCATTGTTTGAGTTCTCTTTCCCATAGCAGAGCTAAAAGTAAACAGCGGCCAAAGATAAACAAGGAGCATTGCTTTTTCCTGTGTTGTACAATAGTAAGTCTAATTTATTGACAATAATTGTTGGTAGTATAAATACTGAATCTGAGATGAACTTTGCAAAGAGCCTGCTGGTTTCTAAGCTTTACCAAGCCAGCAGACTTTCTTTTGTTGCTAAGGGAATTTTTTTCCAAATCAGGATTTCTTAAATAGCAGACTTTGTATGCTGGAAGACACAAGTGACCCACTCACTACTCAGGTCCAGCTTTTTTTTCTTTCTTTTCATTTTTTAATTCTTTAAATCAATGAATGGCTGAACTTCAACTTTTCTCTGCTGTTGTTTCTTATAAAAGAAGTAGATAAGACAGATTTATGAGTAAAAAATAGAGTTTCTGCTTCTGAATCCTTCTTTGGGGTCATCTGAGTCATGGTTTAGGAAAGAATTCCTACCAAAATCCCTGAAACAATGGACCAATTCCACTATTCCCTCTTCTCCCTCATATCCAGCTATCCCCATAAACCCAGAGAGAGGACCTGACCCCGCAGGAGCAAAGGTGCCCTGGATTATAGTCCTGGTTTGTGAAAGAAAATTGCATTTACCAAGATCTGCCTCACAGTTCTGTCTTGACTGATTGCTTATTTACTCCTGGCTATATTTACAAAAGACTTTAGGCCGACTTTGGTATCCTTAAAGTTGGTCTTGATATCTTTTCATTTTGCTCTTTTTTGTCCGGCCCAATCCACACCCTGCCCTAAGCATATTTTCTCAGTAATGATGCCCATTTACACATGACCAGACTTATGTAACTTATTAGATCTATCCTAGTCATGCTGCAATATCTTGCCCTCCTCCAGTTTAAGACATCTCTACCATCAAGGACCAGCTTCTTTAAACACAATCTGTTCCAGGCAGATTTATCATGACACCCAACATATCTGAGCCAAAATCCAAGTGAAAACACTGAACTTAATTAATTTATTTATTTTTAATAGAATCTTGCTTTGTTCTGTCGCCAAGGCTTAAGTGCAGTAGTGCAATCATGTCTCAGTGCAGCCTTGAACTCCTGAAGTCAGGGAGTCCTCTTGCCTCAGCCTCTTGCATAGCTAGGACTACAGGTGCACATCACCATTTGGCTAAGTTTTTTTTTATTTTACATGGAGACAGATTTTGCTATGTTGACCAGGCTAGTCTTGAACTCCTAAGTTAAGTGGTCCTTCCACCTGGGCTTCCCAAAGTGGTAGAATTACAGGCATGAGTCACCACACCTGGCCAAAAGCATTAGAACTTTTTTCTTTAGGGTTTTTACAAAGAAATGTATCAAATGTACAATTCCACTGCACATTCTACTCCTTCATATTATGAAAGTTGGTGTATATTTTTTCCATCTATCTTTTTATATTCTTCATGAACTACATAAAAAATTAATTGACGGGGCGAGACTCTGTCCCAAAAAAAAAAATTTATGCAAATGTACCTATCCTTCAGCAATTTGCCTGTTTAATCAATATAATGTTTTAGATGTGATTCCAAATGATATGCATACCTTTAGTTGACTCACTTAAACTATTTTATGTCAAGGTATGAATATGATACAATTTATTTCTCTAATTTATTAGTTATTAATAGAAATGTAGATTTTCCTGAATTTTTCATTGTTATAAACAGTAGTTCAATGAACACATTTCCATATACATATGTGCAGAGTTTCTCTGGAACATGTAACTAGAAATGAAGTTGCTTGACCTCATGTAGATATATCTTAAATATTAGTAGACATTGACAAATTACTCTGAAAAATGGTTGCAACAATTTAAACATAACCAGCCATGTTGAAACATATCCCCACAGCTTCACCAACACATGGTGCCTTGCTCTTTCAAATAGTTGTCCAACAATTTTTTCTAATAGGTTGTTTATTTTTTCTTATTGATTTGTAGAAATTTTATTTATTTCATGAATATAATCATTTGTCAATTAAATACATTGCAAATATCTGCTTCTAGTTTTCCTTGTCTTTTAAATTCTGCATATCAAATGAAGTATTCAAGTTTGATAGTCATATTAACCAATATTTTCCTTAACTCTTGATTTTAAAAAAATCACCTACAGTATTTCAATATCATACTCTCTTATAGTGTTTTCTAAACTATTTAAAGTTTTATTTTTTACACTTAGATATTTTATTCATCTGGAATGCATTTTGTGAATGGTGTCAAGGAGGGATATACTTTTTAAAAATAATAACCAATTGTCTCAAGAGCATTTATTAAGTAATATCTTTCTCCACTTGTCATATACTAAAATTACTATTCACATATGGGTAAGCTCTCTCTTCTGTTCCATTTGCTTATCCCTGCACCAACACCATACTCTTTTAATTGTATGATATTTCTCCTTTAATCTGCTGATGATGAGATTATATTGATAGATATTCAAATATTAAAGTCTTTGAAATGCTTAGATAAACCCTTTATTTTATTTAGTCCACTGTTGGATTCAAATTATTATACTTAATTCAGGTTTTTGCATGTATATTCTAAGTAAAGCAGGTTTCTAATGATTCTTTCTCATATGTCTTTGGTATTTTGGTATCAAAATTATGATAACATAAAAAATGAAGTGGTGAGAAATGGTACAATTTTTTTAAGATGGGGTTCTTTGTGCATAAAGATTTGTTTAACTTTTGCTCGTAAAACTTTATTGATTTTAGAGGTGTAGGGTGAATTTTGATTCTAATTTCTTCAGTAATTTTTGGTCTAGCCATGTTTTCTATTTTTATTGAGTCACTTTTGAGAGTTCTTTTTATTTTTATGTTTCATCTTGTATAAAATTTAAATTTTATGATCACGTGTGGACCTTTTTACACTTAACACAATGGAAATGTTCATATTTATTTTTTCCCCAAAGGAAAAATTTCTGAATCATCACTGTGTTGCACAGTAGAATAGGAATTCAGGTACTTAGTCAAGTTAAGAATGCAAATAACAGACAAGATTAACTTCCAAAATCTGAAGTCATCAACATGATTTTGTAGTACTCTGTCTCAGGCTTTACCTAAAAATTCATTATTATTCAGATAAAGATACCCCTTAATCACATGTTTTTGAAAAGCCTCTGCCCCACCACAATTTCCTGATCTGTGAAGAAACTGCAGTCTTGTGATCAGAGTCCATATAGTACTGGCAGTTTTGTAATCAAAGGAAAAAACGTCGACTGATTTTATATGTCAATCAGTTGTAGTCTGCTGATCTGATTAGAAACCTTGACAAATGCCTGGTGGCGATTGCAAATAACTGCCAATCATATAGGGATGATACAGTAGCTCAGTGTTTTGGGATCAGCTCTTGTACATGAGTAAAAGAACAAAAACATCTGTAAGTAAGGTATTAGAAAAATAATTGTCCACAACCAAAAAGGCAAGAAGAGTAATCGAGATTTCCAGGAGTGTGCCCATGTGGTTCCTTCAAGGGGCTCCTCAGGGTGCTGTTGAACGTGTTCCAAGGCCAGCCTGTTGTAAGTCTCATTGATTTCAAACATAGTAAAATGCTGCTGCACTTGCTAACAGATACAATCCCACTCCAATCTATCTCATCCGCCGACGGAAGTTCATCATTCTCCATGCTCTGTGCAATGGTCCCGAAAACCTTCCTGTTTCCATGGCCAGCATCAAAGAGTCACTCAACTCTGAATAATCTGGTGGCTTTGGCATTTCAGAGCAAGCCACCATAAAGTAAATCCCCTGGGTCACCAGGCTCGGAGAAAGGTGAGTGCCGCCAGTCTGGAGCACCAGCTACTAGTGATTAAGAACCTTGTGACTAAAGGCCGGGCGCGGTGGCTCACGCTTGTAATCCTAGCACTTTGGGAGGCCAAGGCGGGCGGATCACGAGGTCAGGAGATCCAGACCACGGTGAAACCCCGTCTCTACTAAAAATACAAAAAAAAAAAATTAGCCGGGCGTGGTGGCGGGCGCCTGTAGTCCCAGCTACTCGGAGAGGCTGAGGCAGGAGAATGGCGTGAACCCGGGAGGCGGAGCTTGCAGTGAGCCGAGATTGCGCCACTGCACTCCAGCCTGGGCGACAGAGCGAGACTCCGTCTCAAAAAAAAAAAAAAGAACCTTGTGACTGTGGCAGATCACGCCCCACTCCTGAGAGTTCTTTTTAGAAAATAGTTTATAATCTAAGTATTCCAATATGTTAGCATAAGATGAGTCATATTATTTTCTGATACCTGAGGTTATGTCTCATTGTTTTTGTGCCTTCCTTCTTCTCATGATCAATAATGCCAAAGATTGTTAGTATCTTTTCAAAGAATTAGCTCTTTAAACAATTATATTTCGTTTATGTGATCAATAAATTTTATTAACTGCTATATACCAGACTGTTCTAATTAATTGGGCTTCTTTTTAAAAAGTAAAGAATAAACTAATGCTAGATCCCTGCACTTGCGGATTTTATGAGGCAGAGATAAGTTGTTCAAAAAAGAAAAAATAATTATGTGATATATTAACAAGATAATAAATGCTATGAAAAAATAAAGCAGAGTGAGGAGAATCAGAAGTGCCACATGTTGGGAGCAGCATGCGGGCTGCAATTTTAAAGAAGGTGGGCAGAAATATTATTGAGAAGATGAGATTTGAGCAAAGATTTAAGGGAGGCAGGAAAGTTAGCCATGTGAGCATCCCAGAAGTAATATTCCTGGTGGAGGGAACAGCCAGTGCAAAGGCCCTAAGGCAGGAGCATGCTGGGCATGTCTGGGGATTGCAAAGAGGCCAGTGTGGCTCCAATAGAGTGAATGAGAGGGAGAAGAGAGAAGTCAGAATAGGTAAGGGTAATGACTCTGAGTTTAAGGAGGCTGTGGGAGGAATGACATAATCTGATTTATAGTTTTAAATATAAACAGAAACAGAGTAGAAGAGTTATGATGCTATTGTGATGTAAAGGCAAAAAATGATAGGCACTTGGATTAAGGTGGTAACAACTGACATGTAGTGGTGAATTTAGGGTCGTCTGTCTCTGCTGCCTTCATTTGTCTTTATTTCACCAATATTGGCTTATATCATTAGTATTGTCTTCCTACTTTCTATAGTTGAGTCATTAACCACCTTGTCTTATCTGTTTTGTTCTGCTAATTATAATTTTATATATATATATATTACTAAGTCTCTTAATTATATAATTTATTCTTTCTTTGCCTTACTAAGTTTTTGTTTTTCTCAACTTAATCTGTCAGTTTCTGAAAGAAACAAAATCTCCCATTATGGTTTTGGATTTGTAAATGTTACTTTATATTAGGGTTTGAATTATATATTTTGAGGCTATTTTCTCTTAGATGCATATAGATCCACATTGTTATATCTTCCAGGGGAAATCATTTTTTGAACCTTTTTAAATCTCTATGAATGTTTTAAAGCCTTACTTTGTATATGATTTCCTATTAGTATTACTACCCCAGCTTTCTGTTCTGCTGTGGCATTTCCTGGCCATTTACTTTAGACTTCAAGGGTCATTCATTATTTTAGGTAAATCTTATATAGCACAGATCTGGATTTGTTTATATCAAATCTAGAGCCCTGTTAGTTAGTGGGTTTTATACATTTACAGTTATTTTGATTGCTAATAAACTTTGAGTTATTTCTACTAACTTACTTTGTGTTTTCTACGAACTGAGCTTTTTGTTAACTTCCTTTTTTACTTTCCTTCCATTGATGTGATTAAACACTCCACTATTTGTATACTAATTTGTATGGTTTTTAAAATACATATACTTAAAAATGCTTAAAGTTAATAATGTCTTTAACTTGTTCTTGAATGATACAAGGACCTTTATTTCCTTGTGTGGTTTATAATTTTTTTATTATAAGCATGGCTAGAGTTTTCTATAGGAATTCCTTGTGCCCTTTGACGGGGTCCTACATGATTTAAAGATTCCAGACCAGTTTTATCTTACTTTCTCAGCTTCATGTTCCTGATCAGTGTGAATAGTGTGAATTTGGATGTCACATCTACATGGGACAAGGTTTGGAGTTCAAGTTTCTGACTGGTAACTATTTGCCAGTCTCCCAGGGCAGTGAGCAAAGATTTTTCTGATTCCCTGTTCATGATTTTAGCAGCCATTCATGGCTCCCAGGTCTCTGCATGTAATTCAATCCTGGCAATGTGCAAACAGGGCCCTGACACCTCCTCACAGGCATTAAACCCTGCCCTTCCCAGTTCTGATTGCTCTGTGAGCCACAGGACTTCAGTCCTATTACCCAGTGTGACATTTTGTTGTGGCTTTATTTTTGGCACATGAGGATTTATGATTCCAAATTTTGAGTTACACTATAAATTCCAAATTGTATTTTTCTTATTTATTTTTTAAGCAATTTATTTGTTTGGAGTGGGGATGGGAGATTCTTACACATCAGTACTGTCAACCATATTGACTTGAAGTTCATCTTTCACATTTTTACATTTAACAGATATTCAAATCTTAGTGATTTTTTATATTCTGAATACTGCATTATCCAGAGACATTGTTCATTTAACATTTCTTTTTCTCTTATTTAAAGTCACCAAATATTTTGATTTCTTTATGTAAGAGAAATGAAGCATGCAGAAATTCCTAACCAACTACAGTTTTGTGATAACCTGATTTTTTCTATAGATACTAAATTTTAAAAAATTTGAAGTTTGTATTTAATGTGATTGCTTTCTGTCCTCCAAATCTTCCAAAATATACCTGGAAGACCAAATCTAGTATAGGCGGGGAGGTTACCTAAGCATTTTGCTGAGGCTTGTGAAAACCAGCTATGGTTAGTCTAAGTACAAACACATTACATTTAATTTTAAGAAGGTTTGGTTTACAAACTTTAAGCAGGTTAAAGTCTACATAACACAGAACTCATGGAAAAATCTGCCTCACTGGTTTGACTGAACAAAGTTTCCTTAAAATTTGAAGAGAGATTCAAGAAGGGTAATGTGTCATGGTAGATTATTAACATTAATAATTCTGTTTTATTTTAGAAAAGGATGTTTTTTAGAGGTTTATTAAGTACTACCTCCTCCTAAAGTCATCCTTCCATATAAACGTTTTGAGAGCTTGGCCTAATTCCTTATCACAAGAAAGTCAGGGCGTACAGTGTCCTCACCAGTATCTCCATGGAAACTTGTGCTTTGAATTTCTGCTTTCCCTGTATTATCTCTCTCCACTCTTGATTCTAGCTTCTTTCAGGTGTTTTCTTCTCACTGTCTCTTATCCACACAGACATGAAGCACAGACTCCTTTTGTTTTTTTGTATCCTGCCAAATTCTAAAAGTACAAGTCAGAGTGACAAGCAGACAAAACAGCATAATGGGTGTTTTGGTGGACATCCTTTTTATCCCCCGTTATGTTGCCAAGGCTGGAGTGCAGTAGCATGATCATAGCGCACTGCAGCCTCAAACTCCTAGGTGCAAGCGGTCCTCCCGCTTCGGCCTTCCCTGTAGGTAGGACTACAGGTATGCTAATTTTGTCATTTTTTTGTAGAGACAAGGTCTCACTATTTTGACCAGGCTATTCTCCAACTCCTGGCCTCAAGCAATCCTCCCACCTTAGCCTCCCAAAGTACTGGGATTTCAGATGTGAGCCACTGCATCCAGACTAACATCCTTATTTTTAAAGCTTCCTCTGTCATTTGTAACACAGGGACTTTTGCAATGGCTCTGTTTCTCCTTCCAGCCCTATCCTTCTTCCACCATCCAGCCTGCCACCATATGTTGTATGCCATCCACCCATTTTTATGTCCTTAATTCTCACTGCCTCTGTCTTGAGCTGTCTCTGGAAAGAAATAAAATTTTCCTCACTTTCTGCTGAAAAGCAAATCCATCTTCCCTTGGTGTCACCTTGTCTTTGTCTTGAGGCCCATGCACTTACTTCCCAATGGACTATTAAGGAGTTTTGCTGAACAAACTATTTCCCCAAGAAGAATTCTGTTTATAAGATTTTAAAATAATATTTTCCTCTTCCCCAATATATTTTTTAGAATGATTTTACAACTCTTTGCTTAACCCCAATTTTCTGAAATGCTTTGATATTACTAACTTAGGTTTTATTAGATAATGAAAATTTTAAGAATGTAATTCTTGTGAATGGTAAACTATTAGTTCATATTTATAGTATTTACTAGGCTAATTTAGTTAGAGCAAAAGGAATCTAAAAATATCTTGAATTGAGAAGCCAATGTAGCTTGGGTGTGAATGATATAGATGAAATCATGTATCTGCATGCCTAGTTTCAAATCTTCTTCCATCACTTACTAGCTGGTGTGACCTTAGACAAGTTATTTAACCTCTCTGTTCTTTGGTTTCGTCATCTATAACATCAAATAATAATAATAACAATAATAATCTCTACCTCATATGGATGTTGTAAGTAATAAATGAGTGTGTGTATATATATATATCTTACAACAATGCCTAGCACCTAGTAGGCACTATATACATGTGTCAGCTAAGATTTACTTACTTACACACAGAATCTCAAGAACAGAAATATGAGATAAAGGAAGCTGACAGATGAGGGTTTTAGATTAAGTATTGTAGATATGTGATGTTAAAAATATACTTAATGAAGAAATCATTATGTTTAAATGTATTCTAATATACACTAAATGAATTCACAGTATACTTCACATAAGGAGGTAAGGCATGTATCCTTAAACAGCTCTTGGTATTTTTTTCTGGCTCCTTAGAAAATCTGATAAAAGTAACTTAACTCATTTCAAGAGCTATGTTAAAGCTGGGTATAGTGGCTCACACCTGTAATCGCAACACTTTCGAAGGTTGAGGCAGGAGGATTGCTTGAAGCCAGAAGTTATAGACCAACCTGGGCAACAAGGCAAGAGCCTGGTGGGCAGATCACTAGGTCAGGAGATCGAGACCATCCTGGCTAACACGGTGAAACCCTGTCTCTACTAAAAATACAAAAAAAATTAGCCAGGCGTGGTGGCAGGCACCTGTAGTCCCAGCCACTCAGGAGGTTGAGGCAGGAGAATGGCGTGAACCCCGGAGGCAGAGCTTGCAGTGAGCCGAGATCGCGCCACTGCACTCTAGCCTGGGTGACAGAGCAAAACTCCATCTAAAAAAAAAAAAACTTGGCCAGGCCTGCGGGTGAGCGCCTGTAGTCCTAGTTGCTAGAGAGGCTGAGGCAGGATCACTTGAGCCCAGGAGTTGGAGTCTGAAGTGACCTATGACTGTTCAACTGCACTCAAACATGGACGACAGAGCAAGACCCTGTCTCAAAAAATATATATATTATTAATTGTTTTTAAAAGGAACTGTGTTAAAATAGTGATTACCCAGGGGATTCACAATGCCCGTGAAGCACATTCTTATACCTCAGATTAAGAATCCCTGGCTTAAGAGTTTCTGGCAGGAAATTAAATGCAAGAAAATAAAAATAAAATATTTTTAAATGTTAAAGATTATACAACTTATATGACCTTTTTGTTGCCAGGGACTCTGATGGATCTGAAATGCTACCCTACTTGCTAGCTAATAAGTTAGCCTGCCACAGTTTCATGGATACTGACAGATATGAACATTCTGGGTCAGAGACAAAGCAATTTTATCATTCATGGCATAGCAAGCAGCACTGCTCCATGTTCGTATCAGTTCTCCTTGCCCCAAAGACCCAGGCAGGCAACACAAAAGAGCCCAGGTGGATGCTGTGCATGCAGTGGATTTGCATCACAGCTGAGGATATCCAAGTTTAGGAAAGCCCAATCTTTTATAACAGGTACAAGCAAACATGCCTTATCTTTGCAGTAGAAGGACACGTCTTTTTTGTACTAGACAGTAAGCAAATCTGCTCTCTGCTGTAGAGGAAAGCAACTGTGTCTATCCTCCAAAGTGGATCATATATTCTTAAAAAAAAATAGTCCAGAATGAAAGCTGTCAGTGCCTTTGCTTGCAAGCCATGCAGAAACAAAGAAAAAGAGTTGTCTTCCAATGTTTGTCCCATCAAGTCAGGAAGGGAAAATATTAACATATATTAGTTGGGAGAGGGGGGATAAAGTTAGTTATGTGGATGGAAAGATAACTAATAATCTCTTCACTGTAATCAGGAATAAGAAAAGAACAAGATGTATGCAATGTTTGCCTTCAGGGAGCTAACAGTCTGGTGATAGTGACAGGCTTTAAACAGATAAGCCATAAAAAGATTATTTGCAATTTAGATAAGTTTCACCAGAAGAAGTGAAGATTTATGAAATATATTTGAGGGACTTGATCTAGTTTATGATATCAAAGAAAGTGTCCCTGAGGAAGTAACATTTGAAAACAAGGCCTACCAGACAAAGTTGAGCATCTCTAATCCTAAAACCCAAACACTACAAAATCCAAAGCTTTTTGACCACCAACATGACATCACAAGTGGAAAATTCCACACTTGACCTCATGTGATAGGCCACAGTCAAAATGCAGTCAAACTTTGTTTCATGCACAAAATTATTAAAATTATTGTCCAAAAATTATTGTATGTGTATAAGGTATACATGAAACATAAATGAATTTTGTGTTTAGACTTAGGTCCCATCCGTACGATATCTCATTATATGTATGCAGATATTCCAAAATCTGAAAAAAATCCAAGATCTAAAACATCTTGGGTCCCAAGCGTTTCAGATACTTCACCTGTGGTAGGAATTGTCAGGTGAAGAGTAGGGAAAACAATATTCTGGGTAGAAGGAAGAACCTATTGAATGAAGGAACCCTGTATTATTAGAGAAACTACAAGAAAGCCAGGATTACTAGAGCAGTGTAAGATAAGCAGGAGCCAGATTGGGTTTTGGACTTGATTCTGGTGGCAATGCAAAGGCAGTGAAGGGTTAAGAAAGAGAATCACCTCATTATATTAGCATTTTAAAATGCCCCTCCATTGTTGTATGAGGGATTTGTTGTAGGGGAAAGGGTGAATGCAGACCTTAGAGTTAAGAGCTTGTTGCTACAAGCCCAGCAAGAGGTGATAGTGCTCTGGCTACAGACAGTGGCAGTGTAGATGAAGAGAAATGAATGGATTCAAAAAATATGTTTATAAAGTGTAGTTGTCAGACCTGGGTGATTGATTTCATCTAGAGGGAGAAAAATAAAGTCGTGGATGATTCTCAGATTTCTGGCATGGGCAACTGTGCAGGCAGAGTGCCTAGAAAGAATTAACTAGCCTCTTGGGGATTTATCTTATAAATTCACTTCTATTTCAGTGACAGCAGGCATCTTAAATATATACACACAGGGAACCTGATTCTCTCCAGAGCCCTAAGAACTAACTTTGGTACAGATAAAAGATGAGCTGTAGGGAATTGAGATGTCACACTCACCTCAATATACAGGTAGTTTTTACTTGAATTCATTGAAGAAAGAATACCATTGTGCTATCAGTTGGTTAAAAATTGCACCTCAAATTTTCCTACCAGCATGATCCCTTTTAAGCTGTATAATTTACACTGGGGTGTGATGCCATCATTACTGCTCCCCATGTTGATTCTAATGAGGAGTATGTCCTTTTCTCATTCTGAGAAAAGTGTGCTCTTACTACCCACAGATATTCTGAATATATAGTTGATATTCAACCATATCAAATATTGAACCTGGTGCTTCCAATATGTAAGTTATTCCTTAGGATTAAGAAACTACTAAAAGCATTTCCTTGGAGTATTTAAAATGCAGCTGACAAAAATCCAACTCAAGCTAACATAAGAAAATGTGTAGCTCATATAAGTAAAAACTTTCAGAGCAGGGTAGGACTCAGGCAGCCATAGATACCCAAGATGTTATCACGCTGCTGTCTTGCTCCATGACTTCCTTTCTGGAGCCCTTTGTTACCTTCGTTATTGGTTAGGCTTTCTTCATGAAGTACAAAAGGAAGTCACTGGTAGCTCCAGGCCTACACGGTCCATCTGATTTCCCAGTGGAAAAGTGTCTTGCTTCTTGACCATCAAAACAGGGAAGACTGTTTGAGTCATGTATTCACCTCTGAACCAAAGCTCTGATGGTCCAAGTTGAGTCACCTGCCTGCCTTGGCCAGTCTAAGTGGAATCATACTTGGTTCTGGTTCTAATCTGTTCTCCAAAAGAAAAGGGGATTTTATCCCAGAACATGGGGAAGTAAAGATGGATGGGCATGCAAACAAACAAATAATAAATGTCCACTTCAGATAAGTAAATTGGGAAAGAGCTGAAACATCACAGAATGATTTCAGTACAGGCCAATGTAGAATTGCAGATGTGGAAGGTTAAAACAAGGTACATTGATATAAGATGAAGAAAAGATAATTATGCAGTAATATACATTAAAAGATGGAAAGACTGTAGTATGTTGCCTGTGAATCAGCAGGTGTCAAGTTTTGAAAACAAAGATGTACAAGGATGAATAAAAAGTATGTCTAGAATATGGGAATGGTGGTTTAATTTGGCTATTTTACTACTCTTAGATTAGATCTTTGTATCTGAGGTGGAACTCCTCAGCTAAAGAAAAATGAAAACAATTGGGAAGAGCCAGAAGAGACCTATGAAGATGAGTAATGGGTAGAAAATAAAATTTAAAAATCAATAAATATATATGTAGTGTTTTGTCCATGCAAAATAAAGCCCTTTGAGGAGGATAAAATATATAAAATTATTGTAATAGCAAAAGAGAAATATAATGCTTTTACATATATGGTTTCAATTCAGAAAAAAATGCAGCTGTTTTTCTCTTTGCATCCATACTCAAAATAAAACAGAATAAAAGAAGTTCAAGCAGGTTCACGAAATATTTATATTAGAGATAAATATTTTTAACTTGGAGTTAATAACTGTTAGAATGAATTTCAAGCCTTCTCTGGGATCTTTTAAAATAGAGTTCCTTCTCATATGTTTGGACCGTGAGTCACTGTACTGCTCAAAGGTAGAGTGACCAGTTAGATGACTATATGCTTCATAAGGTCAGGAATCCTGTGTTGGGTAAATTCACATCTGATAGGCTGGAGCATAATGGTCTCTAAAATATTTGCTAAGTATGTGTTGATGTTAATTTGCATTTCACTTAGTTGTTAATTATCTATGTTTGGAATCTGCTTTATGGATCTGCTTAACAAATATTACATTTATATTGGTGGTGTCATCATATATACATGGCATCATACATAGACTGCCAACTTTCTAGCTGCTGTGTTTTCAGTGAATAGAAGCTAGATGTGCTAAGTAAAAGATGATGACAACAAGATACTGATATAATTTCCAGTTATCTGCAATTTTGGATCATCTGATCCATTATCTCCATCTATTATCAACTAAGCATTCATTTCAAGAGTAATTATGGAAGATGAGGTTTGTTAATATTGTAAGTTATACTGAATACAAAGGACAATGGTCATAACACCTGTATGAATAGACTCAATATTATATCCAGGTCATTATGGAAATGAGCAATAGAATTTAGGTTCAGTAAAGAAACTTAAGGACCACCTTCTACCCAATCTTCTCTTCTTCTCTAGTTATCTCATTATTTAAGTGATGATGTGATTGAAACCTAACTATGTTAAGAGACTTGCCCAATTACACTGTTGGTGGGAGTGTAAATTAGTTCAACCATTGTGGAAGACAGTGTGGCACTTCCTCAAGGATCTAGAACTAGAAATACCATTTGACCAAGCAATCCCATTATTGGGTATATACCCAAAGGATTATAAATCATTCTGCTATAAAGACACATGCACACATATGTTTATTGGAGCACTATTCACAATAGCAAAAACTTGGAACCAACTCAAATGTCCATCAATGATAGACTGGATAAAGAAAATGTGGCACATATACACCATGGAATACTATGCAGCCATAAAAAAGGATGAGTTCATGTCCTTTGCAGGGACATGGATGAAGCTGGAAACCATCATTCTCAGCAAACTAACACAGGAACAGAAAACCAAACACCGTAGGTTCTCACTCATAAGTGGGAGTTGAACAATGAGAACACATGGACACAGGGAGGGGAACATCACACACTGGGGCCCATCAAGGGGTGGGAAGCTAGGGGAGGGATAGCATTAGGAGAAATACCTAATGTAGATGACAGGTTGATGGGTGCAGCAAACCACCATGGCACGTGTATACCTATGTAACAAAACTGCAGGTTCTGCACTTTTAAATTATCTAAAGTATAATTTAAAAAAAAAGAGAGAGAGAAACTTGCACAATTTGAAATAACCTCTTTATGGCAGAAACTGAACTGAAACCTACTTGAAAGAATTTCAATTTCCTGAAGCTAGATGAGAGTTTTCCAGGGCCTAGCTTAACATCAGTATTAATTTCAATTGGTCAATATAATCTCTACCTTCATATCATCTTGAGACTCAATTGGTTGGCCATTTTCATGATGCTTTAAGAACAAATTCAACACAGACATTAAACACATGCATATTATGTTAGTTTTTCCTTATGTATATTTAAGGAAAGTATTATATTTGAGGAGAAATTAGGGGATATAGCTAAAATTAGCCCTACACTAGGAAGTATTTTTGAGGGTGAAGAAATGTGGAAGTTATTTAACTGTTTTACAGATGTTTTAAACTTGAGGCTCTTAGTTTTATTGATTTACTGTGATCTAATTACTCTAATCCATTCACCACTGACCAAGGAAGACATAGTCATTCAGTTCAGAGATCTCCCCAAGCCCTGCCTGAACTTCTCTGAAATCAGTAGTTAATACATGATGAAAAGATTGTGGTTTGCTACAGAAAATTATCTTTATCTTAAATAATAAAAATAATCAAGGAGTCATAATGGTGGGAGTCACCAGCAATGGTAATGAATTATAATAAATATCACAGTACAGTTGATATATTAAAAACAACAGCTTTCTTACAGCCACCAAGTAAACTGTTTTATATCATTTACAACTAGGCCAGAGTTGTCCCTTGGACATAAGGAGACATGCCTACCTTGGATGTTCAAACAAATGTTATATTGCCTAAGCGGGATATGTTCAGGGTTTTAGCCAATCACATTGCAGACAGCTATCTTTAAATATTAAAGGTTATTTCAAATTGCGCAAGTCTCTCTCTCTCTCTTTTTTTTATTATACTTTAAGTTCTGGGATACATGTGCCCAACCTGCGGGTTTGTTACATAGGTATACACGTGCCATGGTGGTTTGCTGCACCCATCAAATTAACCATCAGGATAATTTAATCTGAATTGAATTTCAGTATTAGAAAATAGAGCATCCTTTAAAAAATAATGCCCTCCACATTAGCAAACAATCTCTGTCCTGTTTCCTTTATGCAGTTATAAAATTATGGATGTCAGGGTTTTAACAAACTTGTGCTTGTAGACCCATAAATGGGAGGCACCCTAGAAAGCAGCCTCCATGACAGTTTCACATGTGATTCAGAGTGTTCAAAGGGTTTACTGTTTGGCTTCAACTCTTTATTGAGATCCTTAAAACTTGATTTTGGGGCTTTTTTTTTTCCTTCACAAGAGAACAAACAGGCTATAGTTCGAGCCAGTAGTAACCCCAAGCATTTTTATTAATGTTTGCTCAGCAACAGTCTGAGCTTTGTATGGTTGCTTTATCCCCAGTTCACTGTGTATCGGCAATTTCCTGTTCACCATCTGGGAAAGTCAGATGTAACTCAGGAGAAGAGGCACCAACGTTCCATCTCTACATCATTATTTCATATGTAATCAAAGGAGTAATTTCATATGTAATCTACAATGTGTTCTTGGCTGTAATACAGTGGAGTTGTCCATTGTCTGAATACAAATCCATTTGTGTTCATCTTCTTCTAAAGGAATCTCTTTTCCAGATATAGTTCTATTAAATACTGTATCAATACTTAATGCTTAAGGTTTGTCAGGTTCAAGCTGATAAATCCTACTTTAAAAAAATCTAATATTCTTATATCTTGATGGTGATGCTCTTTGGGGCTCTAGAGGTTCTTCCTACCACTTTTGTAAGGAGACATTGCTCAGTGCCCAGCCCCAGCAGCCTTTTTGTTCAGAGAAGCAGTGTGCACAGTGGTTAGAGCACAGACTCGGGAGCCAGACCAGTGCTTGGGTTCAAACTCTGGTTCTGCCTCCTCCTAGGATTTAACCTTGAGAAGTTAAATAACCTCTCTGTGCCTCAGTTCCTCCATTTATAAAATGGGGATGATAATTCTAGTAATTACCTCTAGGATTATTGTGAGGATTAAATAAGTTATTCTAAGTGATTACTGAAAAGAGTGCTTAGCACTTAGTGGGCAATACTTAAAGGTTAGATATTTGTATAGCTGCTCTTATCTCAAGGCTTTGTATTTGCTGTCTCTTCTATCTAGAATGTTCTTTCAAACTCCACATGGTATGCCCTCTCCAAATGTCACTCCTCAAATAGGCCTTTCCTGATCATCTTTTTCACTGTTCCTATTTGCTACTTTATTTTTTTAAAGTCTTGATCACCATCCAATATTAAATTTTGTATTTATTTTATACTTTGAGCTCCCTGTTTCTTCAAAAAGAAAGTAATCTTAGTGAGGTCTTTTGTATAAGACTGTATACCTAGAGTCTAGAACAGTGTCTGGAATGTGCATAGTAGACGCTCAACAAATATTTGGAGAATGAATGAAGAAATTATTATAGAAAGATATTTATATTAGAATGCATTTCTGTAGATGCATGAATCTCTCTATCAGAACTCTCCAGAGCACAAAATAATCACAATTACTACAAGATAAATTAGATCTTAGTTTAGGCTGTGCTTGCAATGAATTGAACACTAAGCTCATATGAAACACTTAAGAGTGTCTGCAGTGATTCACAACATAAGCCTGATATTTTAGTTTGACTTCTCAAAGTCAGTTATATTTTCAGTATAAATGAAGTAAAACATACACTTGAAACCGAAAAAAATAGTACAAGTTTAAAGATTTAAGACAGTTCTCTACACACAAAAATCATAATACTTTCTATCACTGGTCAAGAAAGAGTCACTTTTTTAAGTAGTAATCACTTGTGTGCAGTTTTTTCAGTATTGCTATTAAAAGAACTTTCTCATTTTCAATTTTGAGTCATTCAACTATGAATTGTTAGAGCTGTTGCTTTGCTTTCCTACATACCACAGGGTAAAATAGCCAAAGGTTGTTTAAGCGGGTTAAGTAAAAATGGAGAATGTCAGTAAAATGGAAGACCTCCTAACCCACACCAGAATTGCGCTTGCTTTGATACTGTTATTTCAATAATGTCAAACAAAAATGAATTGACTTTGCCTTTTGAAATTTTATTTAGGTACACACTGTCAGTACTTTAAAGATAAAAGAATAAATGTTTCTTCTTTCTTGAACCCTTATTATGTACCAGTATGCTTAGCATTGAGTTGGATACAAAAATGCATAAAGTTCTGTTCTTGAAAAGTTTATAGTCTGTTTAGAGCAACAAGACAAAAAACCTATAAGAAATCAGTACATATCAGTAAATCATTAGTTTCCAAAGAAGTTCAGATGTAGGAAGATTATTGTGGGTGGTTGAGAACACAAGAAGAGAGTGATGCTTTGCCAAGCATTAAAGGATGAAAAGCATTTTATAAGGTAATTTGGAAGGAGAAAAGAACATCCCATGCATGAAACACAGCCTGAGCAAAGATAAAAATGAGCAAATTATACCAGACATTCAAAAAGGAGAGTTGGTACCATTACTGTTGACACTATTCCGCAAGATAGATAAAGAGGGAATCCTCCCTAAATCATTCTGTGAAGCCAGTGTCACCCTGATACCAAGACCAGGAAAGGACATAACCAAAAAAGAAAACTACAGACCAATATCCCTGATGAACATACGTGCAAAAATCCTCAACAAAATACTGGCTAATGGAATCCAACAACATATCAAAAATATAATCCACCGTGATCAAGTAGGTTTCATACCAGGGATGCGGGGATGGTTTAACATATGCAAGTCAATAAATGTGATATGCCACATAAGCAGAATTAAAAACAAAAATCACATGATCCCCTCAACAGATACAGAAAAAGCATTTGACAAAATCCAGCATTCCTTTATGATTAAAACTCTCAGCAAAATTGGCATACAAGGGACATACCTCAAGGTAATAAAAGCCATCTATGACAAACCCACAGCCAACATAACACTCAATGGGGAAAAGTTGAGAACTGGAACAAGACAAGGACACCCACTCTCACCACTTTTCTTCAACATAGTACTGGAAGTCCTAGCCAGAGCAATCAGACAAGAGAAAGAAATAAGGGCATCCAAATCAGTAAAGAGGAAGTCAAACTGTTGCTGTTTGCTGATTATATGATTGTTTACCTAGAAAACCCTAAAGACTCCTCCAGAAAGTTTCTAGAACCGATAAAAGAATTCAGCAAAGTTTCTGGATACAAAATTAATGTACACAAATCAGTAGCTCTTCTATTCACCAACAGCGACCAAGCTGAGAACCAAGTCAAGAACTCAACACCTCTTATAATAGCTGTAAAAAAATAAAATAAAATACTTAGGAATACACCAAGGAGGTGAAAGACCTCTACAAGGAAAACTACAAAACACTGCTGAAAGAAATCATAGACAACACAAACAAATGGAAACACATCCCATGCTCATGGATGGGTAGAATAAATATTGTGAAAATGACCATACTGCCAAAAGCAATCTATAAATTCACCACAATTCCCAACAAAATATCATTATCATTCTTCACAGAACTAGAATAAACAATCCTAAAATTCATATGGAATCAAAAAAGAGCCTGCAGAGCCAAAGCAAGACTAAGCAAAAAGAACAAATCTGGAGGCATCACATTACCTGATTTCAAACTATGATATAAGGCCATAGTCACCAAAACAGCATGGTAGGTACATAGACCAATGGAACAGAATAGAGAACCTAGAAATAAAGTCAAATACAGCCAACTGATCTGTGACAAAACAAGCAAAAGCATAAAGTGAGGAAAGATACCCTATTCAACAAATGGTGCTGGGATAATTGGCAAGTCACATGTAGGAGGATGAAACAGGATTCTCATCTCTCACCTTATACAAAAATAAGCTCAAGATGGATTAAGGACTTAAATGTAAGACTTGAAACTATAAAAATTCTAGAAGATAACTAACGTTGGAAAACCCCTTCTACACATTGGCTCAGGCAAGGATTTCTTGACCAATAACCAAAAGCAAATGCAGTAAGAACAAAGACGAACAGCTGGGACTTTAATTAAACTAAAGAGCTTTTGCATGGCAGAAGGAATAATCAGCAGAGTAAACAGACATCCCACAGAGTGGGAGAAAATATTCACAATCTATACATCTCACCAAGGACTAATATCCAAAATCTACAACAAACTCAAACAAATTAGCAAGAAAAGACAAACAATCCCATCCAAAAGTGGGCTAAGGACATGAATAGACAATTCTCAAAAGAAGTGGCCAACAAACATATGAAAAAATGCTCAGCATCACTAATGATCCAGGAAATGCAAACCAAAACCACAATGCAATACCACCTTACTCCTAGAAGAATGGCCATGATCAAAAAGTCAAAAAATAATAGATACTGGCGTGGATGCAGTGAACAGGAACACTTCTAAACTACTGGTGGGAATGTAAACTAGGACAACCACTATGAAAAACAATGTGGTGACTATTGTAGAATAAAATAGTACTGACCTGGGAGTTCAAAGATCTGAATTTGAGCTCTAGTTGCCACGCCTAGTAACTGTGGACAAATTTCTTAGTCAAACAGTTCCCTTATTGTTATAAAAAAGATAATATCTTTTATTTTTCCATAATTTTCCTCTTTACATGTATGTATTAGTCAGAGTTCTCTAGAGGGAAGGACAGAACTATGAGGATAGATGTATATATAAAGAGAAGGTTTTTAAGGAGTATTAACTCACATGTTCACAAGATGAGGTCCCACAATAGGCTGTATGCAAGCTGAGGAGCAACGAAGCCAGTCCAAGTCCCAAAGCTGAAGAACTTGGAGTCTGATGTTCGAGGATAGGAAGCATCCAGCATGGGAGAAAGATGTCGGCTCAGAGGCTAAGCCAGTCTAGTCTTTCCATGTTCTTCTGCCTGCTTTTATTCTGGCTATGCTGGCAGCTGATTAGATTGTGCCTACCCAGATGAAGTTTAGGGTCTGCCTTTCCCAGTCCACTGACTCAAATGTTGATCTCCTTTGGCAACACCCTCACAGACACACCCAAGGACAATACTTTGATCCTTCAAACAAGTTGACACTCAGTATTAACCATCACAGTGTGAGTAATGTGTTAGGATTCATGAGGTCTAATCATAAAGTGATACTATTTTGCCACTGGTTGTTTCTTTATAATTTATTCAATGAAAGAAAGAAGTCTTCTGCCACTGAATAAAACCTTAGAAAACTTCTTGAAACTTCTAATAATTATTTGGAAATAGAAAGCCTCGTGATTACTGTAAATCACAAAGATAGTCTTGACTCAATTATTTAAAAATCCAGTCCCATGGGATTGTCAAAGTTGCTAACTTTGTTTAGTTAAAACTACTATCCTTCCAACAGCAAGGACTTACTAAGGCATAAAGTTTATGGATAGGGAAGAGCATGTGGTTAGCCTCTTTTTCTCTGCCTCTTTACACTTCTGCTAATTAATCTTTATTTCTGTCTCTTCTGGGTTGGAACGTGGGGAGGAAGAATATGGAAGAGAGGCAGGAAAATACTGGCACATTTATCTAATTGGTACTGTCATAAGTTGGCTGCCATCCTCTGGACAGTTGCTTGTGATTTGCACAATCTCTAGCAACTCAGTACCTTCTGCCTGTCTCTGCTGAGGCCTAATGGTTCTTCCAGAAGGTTCTATCAGACAAGAACTAGGATCATATTATTCTAGCTCTCTCTTGTGCAATGCACCAGATAAATCTGTGCAACACATTGGCCCAATAAACTTTTGAATTGCAAGTTTACCCAACCTAACCACCTCTTTTTCTAGCCTGCTGCTAGGGTAGCAAGCCAGCCTATCTCTTACACTGGAGATTTTCCAAAGAGGGTCAAAAACAGAACTCTTCATCCCTTCCCCTCAGCTCCAGGGGACACACAGTTTTACTTCTACGTAGCACAATTGTAGATATCTTGTTCTCTCTTTTTCCTATACAAGTGCATGCCAAAAAATAAATAAATAAATAAAACTAATCCTTTTCTTTTCTAAACTTCCTTTCCCTCTTTCTGACTGTTTAATGCCTTTGACATGTAAAGATATCTAGCCTGTTCTCAGCCACGCAGTTTCACAAGTTGCTCTGATGCTTTCTGTCTTCCAGCTTACTTCGATATCTGATGCCTTAGGTTCTTGATCAAAACTTCCAGTTTAACAAGATCTATCAATTTTTGTAAAGTGACTTAAATAAATGAAAGTCACAAAAAAGATACAGCTTTTTTGCATCTTCAGTAGTTAGGCAACACTAACAGAAGTTTATTTTACTCTAGGTACTTTGCCTACAATTCCATTAAGTGTAGATGGGTGATGGTGACCAGATTATAACCAACTTATCTAAAAACCCGGGCCTATTGGTGTAACTTTCATATTGCAGCCTATATTTATCATGCATTCTGCTTTTCCTTAAAAAAAAAAAAAAAAAACCAAGACCACTGAACTGAACCAATTGATAATTATCCATGTTAACAAAATGTATCTTAAAAAGTGATATGGTTTAAAGATATAAGAATAATTTCTAGGTAAACTAGTAAACCTTTCTCCTTTACGCTAGAGTTTATGTGACACAGCACTGGTTTATTCTCATAAAGCTTGTGTTTGTTTATGGATTTGTCACTGGTTTATCCCCATAAATTCACATGTTTGTTTATGGATTTGTCAGGCCAACTCTCTGTTTAAATGCATTGTCTGATGATCCAGGATGTCTCCTTCATTCTTTTGAAATAGTTAAGTCTAGGCTCAGTGGACCTTACAGTTAGGATAACAGCAGATTATTTCAGCATTTTTAAAAAAGTCTTAAAACTTTCCATATGGTGATCTACTTGGAACAACTTAGCCCATTTGGAATAAATGATTAAATACTTAACTAAATACACGAATTTTACACTAAATGGCCATACCTGGACACTTGTTGCCCTTTATATTAGTTCAAAATCAAGACAAATATTATCACTCAATGTAATTCTGGATAGCTTGTGTTTAGGCAAACACTGGGATTTAAGGGATTACTATAACCAAATGAAATGAATTTTCGTAAGAAAAATATCAATCTCAGACAAATATAAAGCTCAGATAACCAGTATATCTTGATTATTTTTGAAGGGGGAGTGCTTTAGATGACAGAAACAAACTGGTTGTAAGCAAGAATGACAATACAGTGCTACGGGTTCCACAGGGCTAACTTTAGGGCTTGAGCATCCTTAGATTTTGGTATCTGCAGGAGGCCCTGGAATCAATGCACCACAAATACTGAGGGACAACTGTATGTGAAGTTTGGAAACACCTCATAAAAATTTACAGACTTATCAGTTATCTAATGCAACTGTTCCTCTGACGTGAGTCATGTGCGGGCCTGCCAGGGAGAATTCCAGATGTCCTGCTCCAGATCCTGCTGGTAAAGAATTAGAAAAATAATTAACTATACCAATCTGGGTACTTATACTGACAGTGAGGGTCTACATTTTTTGGAAATAAAGCATTAGGACTCTTTTCCAGTTGGGTAAGGTATTCCTTGGGTGGTATCTTGACATTTGAGGACTAGCATTAATTTGCTTGAAACAACAGCATGTTAATAAGAACACTGCAATATTAATTCAGTATATCTTTTCCTGTTGTTCTGAAAGAGACATCAGCGGTCTAGCTCCCTGATTTGGTAGTAGGAAATCTCAAATCTCAGTTTGGCTTCTAAATAGTGTACTTTGTGCCTCTGACCCTTTCATATAAAATTAACAATTCTCAGCACTTCACAATGACCTTATCCTATTTTATTTTTCTATCATGGATTGTTGATACCATTATCAATATCAGGTATAGTATGTATTTATTTATTTGGATGCATTTTCATATTTTCTGTATTTCAGGTATCTGTGTTGGATTCTGGCTTGGGTTTAAAAGAAAGTTTTTTGTTTTTTAAAAAAGTATTTCTAGTAACTTAGCTCTGAACAAGGTTAGACTAAAAAGAATTTGGGAGGCTGAGGTAGGAGGATTGCTTGAACCCAGGAGTTCAAGACCACCCTTAGCAACGTAGAGAGCCTGTCTCTACAAAATAAATTAAAAATTAGCCAGGCATGGTGGTGTGTGCCTGTGGTCCCAGGTACTCAGGAGCTGAGGTGGGAGGATTGCTTGAGCCCAGAAGGTTGAGGCTGCAGTGAGACACAGTTGTACTGCTGCACTCCAGCCTGGGTGATGGAGTGAGACCCTATCTTGAAAAATAAGATTAAATATTTAAAAAGGATCCAGACAAAGTGATATCCACTAGAATGCAAGCTCCAGGAGGGCAAGGACTTTTTGCAGCTGTTGTTGTTCACTGCTCTAACCCTGGAGCCTCGAACATTCTCTGACCTATAGCCAATACTCAATAGTAAGGAAAGAATGGAGATTATAATTAATGCTTGTCTTATGGATTTCTTGTGAAGATTAAACTAAAGATTGCATATAAACTTAGCACAACATGAGATACAGAATCCAAAAACCCTAAAAGGCTCCTTATGGCACCCAGACTTTTAAATGCATGAATTTCATCCCATAAACTGAAGATACTGATTATATGCATGTTTTAAATATATTCAACTTCTAAATATTATACAGGAAGTCCCTGATTCGCAATAATTCAACTAAACAGTTTTCCAACTTTAGAATGATACAAAAGCAATATATATTCAGTAGAAACTGTACTTTGAGTACCCAATCATTCTTTCACTTTCAGCATAGTATTTGATAAATTACATGAGATATAAAACACTTTATTATTAAATACGCTTGTGTTAGATTACTTTGTTCAACTGTAGGCTAACGCAAGTTTTCTGAGCATGTTTAAGGTAGGCTAGGCTAAGCTATAATGTTCAGTAGGTTAGGGGTATTAAATGCATTTTGACTTAGGATTCTTTTTTTTGAGGCGGAATCTCACTCTGTCCCCCAGGCTGGAGTGCAGTGGCACAATCTCGGCTCACTGCAAGCACCGCCTGCTGGGTTCATGCCATTCTCCTGCCTCAGCCTCCCAAGTAGCTGGAACTACAGGCGCCTGCCACCATGCCCGGCTAATTTTTTTGTATTTTTAGTAGAGACGGGGTTTCACCACGTTAGCCAGGATGGTCTTGATCGACTTATATTTTTGACTTAAAATGGGGTTACATCCCAATGAGCATCTATATTTGGCAGCCTTGTTTATGTAAGTGGACTTTTTTACAATAATGAGAACCTCACTCTGATATCATTAACAATTCACCTTATGTTTGCTATATAAAAACTTCTTTCATATAAAAGGTGGAAGAATATCCTGTTTAGGATATTCATTTTAGCTAACCATAGACTAAAGACCACTTGTGACTTCATTTGATCTGCATTTTGGCACTATTTATTTAATAATTATTACAGCCAAAACTAGAGAACAAACTTATTCGTTTTTCTTTGTTAAAATTAATCTCCTTTTCTTTTTCTTTTCAATAGTTAATCTAGAGGCAGTGCTCCACTTTGAACTTTAAGCAAATATAAGCCTTAACATTAGTGTCTCTGCAGTGAGTTTTTATAAGGATTGAAGAAAGGGAGTTACAAGAAATAAGACATCAAATCTTAGCTTGTGTGATAGCCTGATACCTTCCATGTTTTCTTGAACACTTCTCCAATGGATTGTAGTGTTTTGTTAATAGCACTGTTTTGTTGATAGCACTGAAAAAAAGGAAAACCTCTGCATTTTTTTTTTTTTTTTTTTTTTTGGACAGAGTTTTGCTCTGTCGCCCAGGCTGGAGTGCAGTGGCACAGTGATCTCAGCTCACTGCAACCTCCACTTCCCGGGCTCAAATGATTATCATGCCTCAGCCTCCCGAGTAGCTGGGATTACAGGCCCCCACCACCATGCTCGGCTAATTTTTGGATTTTTAGTAGAGACGGGTCTGACCACCTTGGTCAGGCTGGTCTCGAATTCCTGACCTCAGGTGATCCACCCGCCTTGGCCTCCCAAAGTGCTGGGATTACAAGTGTGAGCCACCGCACCCAGCCTAGACCTAGCATTTTAAGTATCTTGAGGCTTGTTAAAGATGTCTATGTCACAGTCCAGTTGTAGTTTAAGAGAAACTTTTCTATATCAATAAAGGGCAAATTTAGATTAAAAAAGACAGGGAATAAAGAGTATCAAAGGCCTCTCCTCCCCCCAGAAACATGCTTCTTTAGTATTCTTCAGTTTGCTGATTTACTCAATATTAATGCTTTCTTCAGTTGTTAAGTTTTGATTCATTATAGGCTAATAAAGGAAAGTGGAATTTTTCAGGGCGTGGTGAATTATTTTACCTCTACTACACTTCCTAAGGCCCCTCCACTCAGCTTTGATCTTATGGTTCATTCCTTGTCATTTTCATTGGGTTGAAGGGACCTCCAAAGGGAACATTGGTTTAATCACTGCTTCCTTCCTGATATAGCTCTGATTGCTAAACTGTCTGGGGTTCTTTTGAAATCCTTGTATTACAGCTCTCTTGGGCTTTCCTCTGCAATCACCCTTCACACAGTCTTTATTGGAGGGGTTACAAAATTATATGTGTCACTCAGTCTCTCTAGGCCCTTTTACTAAAATTAGTAAAATGCACAGTCCTTGTATCTTTGGACCCTCAAGCCTTTATTTTAATTCTATGTGTTTATTAATTCTGGTCCCTCCCTCTCAAAATCAGAGCACATATACAAATCCTTAACCTTGAAAGTTTTATGGCCCCAGAGAAACAAAGATTAATCATAATTGTTATCTTCCTGAAAATCTCAAGCCTTACTTCCCTTTTTAAGTGCACAGATGATTCCTGAACCAACAGGAAACAAAGTTGAGAAATGTTTGAGCATTTCTTTTCTTTGCCATTGTCCAGAAAGAGAATATAATTCTCCCAAGACTATCCAATTCATTTTCATGTTGTTAAAGTAACAAATGTCCTTCTTGATTCTAATCTCATCTCGTTCTTGGCAAATAAGATTTCACTGTCTTAACTTCCCTGCACATAATAATTCACTCCTTTCCTTGCGCTCCAGACACACTCCAGGTGGTTTTGCTATCACATTTAAAACACTAAGTTACTGCATAGTGTGAGCCTCTTCTCCATACCAAACTCTGATCTCCAGCTCAGGAAGCATGTCTTACTCATCACCGCATGTCCAGAGCATAGCAAATAGCATGCACATAGTTATTGCTTAATAAATGCACATAAAATGAATGAATAATGAATAGCAGTCATGTAGCAGTCAGTAGTGGGTTTTCCATTAATATAAGATCAAGAATTTTGTCCATTATATGGCACAATAGCCCTGCTGCTTTCATACTGGAAAAAGTTGTGCTTCATTTCAGCTACTCTGTGTGTGTTTGTGTGTGTGTGTGTGTGTGTGTGTGTGTGACAGAGAGAGACAGAGAGAGACAAAGACTCTGAAACAGCTGCTAAAGAGAGCAAACTGGGATGAATGTATAGCCCATTATTAGCGGATAGCATTTTGATACCCCACTCCTAGTTCAGTCTTAGTTTATTTCTTTTTTGCTTCATTTCTCTCATTTTTAATTTTTTTATGTTGAGCAACTTTGTAAGCAATTTAAAACCTTTTTTAGGCACATCAGTTAATCTTTTGTATTTTGTAGAAATAATAAAGAAGCATAAAAAAGATCTAGTCTCTCTTTGCTGAAGAGGAAAGTATGGGGAAAAAAATCATCAGGATGCAATTTACTGCTGCCTGGATATTGAAGTAACATGTTAGGAGCCTGTCTTAGTCCATTTGGGATACTATAACAAAATACCATAGACCAGGTAGCACGTAAATAATAGACACTTATTTCTCTTGGTTCTGGAGGCTGGGAAGTTCAATATCAAGGCACTGGCAGAAGGACCCCATGTTGGTTTATAGACAGCCGTCTTTTTGCTATAACCTCCCGTGGCAGAAAGGCAAGGGTCTGTCTGGGGATTCTTTTATAAGAGTACTAATCCCATTCATGAGGGCTCTGCTCTCATGACCTAATCACGCCCCCAAAGCCCTTCCTCCTAATACCATCACGTTGGGGGTTAGGATTTCAACATGTAAATTTTAGGAAGATACAAACATTCAAACCACTGCAGAACCTTTAATAGAACTGCCTCATCTTCAAAGTCACAGTAGAGGAGGCCACTGAGATTGTGTGTGCTTCCCCACCCGTCAAAACAGCAACCATAAAGAACACACCCCTGAGTAGGTAAGTAATCTACATCCCAACATGAAGGCTTAATTACCATCTCCTCTTTCTGTGATTTTAAACCCAGGATTTATTTTATTATTTTATTAATTTTGAGTTACCTTGACAGAACCAAATAAAGATTTAAACACATATTATAAAAAGGTTGTAAGTTTTTCTTGCTTTCGAATGACTGAGCACCGACCCAGAGCCTTCACATTTAACTCACTGCTATGAGTGCTTTAAAGGAAATGTTTGCTCTTCTGAGAAATGGTATTAGACACTGGATTAGAGGTGATGGCAACTTGGTGGATTAAGACCTCTGATAAGCTTGCTGTTGCAAAAAAAAAAAAAAAAAAGAATATTAACCAAACATTTGAGTAGCATGTAAAATGAAATATGAATACAGTTAAGTGTCATATATGATTTCTATACATGAGTAGACATTACGGTGTTACAGCAAAGAAATTAAACCAATTTGCATACTAAAGTTAATGATAATAATGGCTGTCCTTTACCGAGTCCTTACCACATGCTAGGTATATGCTAAGCACTTTGATTACCTCATTTATCCCTCACAACAAATTTATGGGGGAAAAAAGTAGATTTTATTTGTATTTTACAAATAAGGCTAATGAGGCTTAGAGAGGTAATTTCTTTCACCCATAGCCACAAAGCTATTAAAAAGCAGTGCCAGTGCTCAAAGCCAGGGCTATCTGATTCAGAGTTCACATCGGTAAGCACTTCACTTTCTCACTGTTTTGTGAAATTATCATGTTCTTCTTTTCTTCAATTCAGAATGACCCAGACAGTGGTGAGTTTTGGTGTATTTCCACACATAAGCCAACCCAGTGAGATTAGTCTGTGTTCTGGGTGACAACAGGCAACAGAATCTTTAAGCAAGTCTTTAATTTAGAGGTTGGTGCAAAAGTATGAATTTTAAATCATTTTATAACTAGGCCCAAACACATCTTTATTAATCAAAATAGAATCCATTATAATCAACATATTTTTGCCAACAAGAAATAAGTTTGTTTCCTACTGTAATGTAAAAATCTGTGCTTCGGGATATGATAAACTGTTGGAAAGCATTTTCTGCATCCTGCTGGTTGTGGAAGCATTTTCCCTGCAAAAAGTTGTCGAGATGCTTGAAGAAGTGGTAGTCGGTTGGCAAGAGGTTAGGTGAATATGGCAGATGAGGCAAAACTTCGGAGCCCAATTCATTCAACTTTTGAAGCGTTGGTTGTGTGACCTGCGGTTGGGTGTTGTCATGGAGAAGAATTGGGCCCTTTCTGTTGCCCAATGCCAGCTGTAGCGTTGCAGTTTTCAGTGCATCTCATCGATTTGCTGAGCATACTTCTCAGAGGTAATGGTTTCGCCAGGATTCAGAAAGCTGTAGTGGATCAGACCAGCAGCAAACCACCAGTGACCATGACCTTTTTCTTGGTGGAAGTTTGGCTTTGGGAAGTGCTTTGGAGCTCAGTCCAACCACTGAGCTGGTCATCACCAGTTGTCCTATAAAATCCACTTTTCATCGCACATCACAATCCGATTGAGAAATGGTTCATTGTTGTTGCATAGAATATGAGAAGATGACACTTCAAAACGACAATTTTTTTTGAATTTTCTTTCAGTCAGCTCATGAGGCACCCACTTATCCAGCTTTCTCACCTTTCCAATTTGCTTCAAATGCCCAATGACAGTAGAATGGTCGTCACTGGGTTCTTTGGCAACTTCTTGTGTTGTTGTAAGAGGATCAGCTTTGATGATTGCTCTCAATTGGTCATTGTCAACTTCCGATGGCCACCCACTAGGCTTCTTATCTTCAAGGCTCTCGTCTCCTTTGCCAAACTTCTTGAACCACCGCTGCTCTGTACATATGTTAGCCACTCCTGGGCCAAAATGCGTTATTGATGTTGCAAGTTGTCTCCACTGCTTTACGAGACGTTTTGAACTAGGATAAGAAAATCACTTGAATTTGCTTTTTGTCTAACATAATCTCCATAGTCTAAAATAAACATAAAATAAACAGCAAGTAATAAGTCATTAGCAAAAAAACATAAATTGAGAAATGCCCACTAAAATGATGTATAATATAACCACATTTATTTAAGAATGTATTCCATTATCAAGTGGCAAATTCCAACAATGGAAATTCCTTTTGTACCAACCTAATATTCTCTCCTGACTCCTCTCCACACACCTAGGTAATAGGCCACTACATAAGTAAGGAAGAGCAGCCCTGACCTTTAGGAAAATTGTCTTGTTTAAAAGTACATGATACCTTCCCCAATGGGATGCATATCACACTTTTGAATTTTCAGTGTGTTTTTAAATTATTTCCATTTTGTAGCATATGCAACATTTATTTGAAGAAAGAAAAAAAATAAAGAAAAGAACAAGTAAACTATTGTACCATCATAAAGGGAAGTGTTTGAAGATATTAGCTGGCCCAGCTCCACAATTAAGAAGTTTGGCTACAGTTAAAAACTTAAGAATATCAGTCAAAAATATTTACTGTCCATTAGATCATCATTTTTTTAATGAGAAGAAATTTACAAAGTTCATAAGAAGACAGCCTTACATTGTTTAAAGCCAGTTTTAGACTATTTAGACTTTTCTTATACAAGCATGAGTAGGCTCAGAAATTCAAATTACTCTGATGTTCCTATTTTATTTCACTGCCGTGAAATCCTGTTGTTGAAACTACAAGGCTTAAAAATAACAGGAACATCCTGTTGACAAAAATAAATTCCTTATGATAAAATATTTTTCAACTGAAGCCAATTTTTTTTGGATGGGGAAAGGGCCTTGGTGGGAGAGGGGATTGTGAGTGACAGAATGTTGGTTTGGGTTCATTGCTCTTTCCGCCTAGCTTTGCTCTGTCTCCCTCTAACAGAGTTAGTTGTATTATTTTACATGAATTTTTGTATTATGCAAAAATGTTGATGTGTGGTGTCTTTGAAAACTGTTTTATGGAAGGAATACGTGTGTCTGTGCTGCCCAGGTATTACTAGTGAGTATTATACTTAGGAATGAGCATGTTTAGTGTGATGTTCACTAAACACTTGATTTATTCAATAGTCCCCTAACGCCTGGGAATGCATATGCAAAGAATAAAATGTTTGAGACATTTGCTTAACAAGGGATTTTAGATTATTAGCAGAATATGGTCCCTGAAAACGTTTTAGGTTATTTTTCCATGGAGTCTGACTTATGCTGAGGAGCCTCCTTATAGCACTGACCAGGAGTTTAAACAGTCAGGTGCTGGGCAAACCTCAGAAGTCCTTGCACTTGGTTTCTTCACCCATCATGCTGGAGGGAGGGTGGCATGACCTCTACTATCCCTTCTAGTGCTAAGATTCTATGAAGGAACTTATTTCTTAAAGAAGGAAGTGCTGTTATCTTTCTAATGGGCAGCTCAGAATGACAGGGATATTAATAGTGGCCTGCATTCCAACAGTCAACACTGAGATCTTCCAGCAGTCACCCCATCCAGAATGCAGGCTTTGAAAGGCTAGAAACCCTCCCTCTTCCATAAAATCATTAGGTAATTGACCTTTTTTTTGGCACCGTTTGCCCTCTTTTTGGAAGCTTTGTGGGAGTGGGACAGGAGTATGGAAGATAAGAAACCCTGAGTTTAAATCCCTAGAAAAGCCCCTGAACCAACAGTCAATTTACTGCTGCTAACACCACTGGCCAGACTGGTTTGTCAGTTGTTGGTGGTGTGATGGTGTCATGTTGGGCTTCCTTGAGTGTTACATGCCTCTTTTTGAATGACCCATAATTACCTTGACTTTTCAAATTGGACCAAGTTTCAACACTGATTTTGCAGAAACACACATGAGTCATGAGGAAAAGCAGCAAAGGGAAAGTTTTCCTCCTTCCCCTCATGCGGATGTGCTGTGGACACGGGCAGACAATCATAATTGCATGACTGAGTCACCTTAAACACCTGATGATCGGTAAAGAACTCAAGAGAGAAAGAGCTGGTTTCACCTCCCTCTTCCACAAAGTCTACCCTGACTACCCCAACTGAGAGACTGTTTTCTTTCACTGAACTCATACTGCACAGCACTTTTCTCTGACACATAAAGAAATGTGATGAATGTTCACACTTTCCTGTCTACTATTTGGTATCTTCTCTTTTTTAATGCAAATTAAATCTCGTATACTGTATACGTAAGAGGATTTGGGCTCAGCAATAGATGACAGTGATCATGGTTATCTTTTATTGAGTACCTACGGCATGCCAGCCTCTGATCCAAGACCTTTACATGTATTCACTCATTTGGTTCTCACTGCACTCTTGTAAGGTAGATGCCATTGTTTTCCCCATTTTATTTTTTGGAAAACTGAGGTGTGGAGAAGCTACATACTGAGTATGTGGAGAAGCTACATAGTTGCAAAGTCAATAAGAGGTGTACCTGGGATCCCTCAAATATCTGGCCTCACAACCTTCATTATTACCAGTATTTTTTTTGCAAGCAGAATTATTCTAACCCATCAGTAAAAGGCTTCTCCTCACTCTGTCTTTCCCCCTACATTATACCCTCAACAGCAAGATCATTTTCTTTTGAGAGGCTTCTTTACAAAAGTCATAAAGGACCTCTCTTGACATCTGTCTATCTAGCTCATTAGACATGTATCTAGTTTAGGGCAGTTCAAATTGGGACTTTTAAAATGTTGCCTCTACATACGTATGATCTAATTCTTACCAGTTCAAAGCTTCAGGGAAAGTGAAATGTGTCATTTCCCCCTCAATATTGGGAATTCCCCATAAAGTGGATAAAATTTTAGCCTGTATTTCCTTTACTTTTAGTTTTACTTTCCTCTTCTGAAATTAATTCATGACCTCTATCTCAAGTTTTCTCCAGATTTTTGGGCCATATTTCTTTTTTAACATTTATCAAATATTCCTTGCATATTGGCCTTTTACATTTCTTAAGTTTCCAGTTTTAACTGTAACATTGCAGGACACATGAAAATGATAAATAAATACTAATTAATAGTAACATCATAGACTAGCAACAATCCAATATGAGAATGTTTAGGGTTTAGATATCTTAGTACATTTTTATGTACTAGCCCATTACACAGCAAACACCAACGTCCTTACATATTTATTCAATTAAAAAATTAGGATACCAGGATTGAAATGGGCTCTGCAACAGAGCTGAGTATTGGATTTGAGACATAACTAATCTACAACTTAAGATAATAACTTTAAAATGATGGACATATAACCTCATCTACTCACACTGTCACTGTTTTCTTGTTGTTTGTTTGTTGCTGGGGGGCAGGGCAGCAGTTTTGGTTCTTTTGCTTGTTTGTTTGTTTGGTTTTTTGAGACACTCTGTTGCCCAGGCTGGAGTGCAGTGGCATGATCATGGCTCCAGCCATCCTCCCACCTCAGCCTCCCAAGTAGCTGGAACTACAGGCACACTCCACCATGCCTGGCAATTTTATATATATATATATATATATATTTTTTTTTTAATAGAGACAAGGTTTCACCATGTTGCCAAGGCTAGTTTCAAACTCCTAGCCTCAAGAAATCCCCCAACCTCAGCCTCCCAAAGTGCTGAGGTTACAAGCATGAGCCACCACACCTGGCCACTGTTTTCTTAATAATTGAAAGTTACCTTACTATTTCCAGAATTTTATGATTAAAATTTTAATAATAGTGCAAAGAAATGTATAGTGTATTTTAAACAGAGTATGACTAACTTTAACCGATGATTTCTTAATGATTTTAAGTTATTTAGGATGACCAGTTATTGCAATGTGCTGCAAATGTTAATGTGACTAAAGATGGCAAATATGGGTGTGACTGAATGTTCACCCCTGCAGGGAATGCTCTAGAAGTTTTTTCTTGGAGCATTTGTAACTATCACATAAAGCCACATATGGAGCTAATTTCCAGGTCAATGTAATGTGGCTACTGTTCTCTGAAATGTGGTGAATAATTAAAAGTTGAATTATCCTTCTACAAAATGATTTTTGCCCTTTTGAGGAATCAAACCATTGCTGTGAGGATTTTTTTGCCAGTCAGATATCTACAACATCAATAGTGGCCAAGAATGACACTCCTTGGGCATAGACCCATCCAGAATGCAGGCTCTGAAAGGCTAGAAACTCTCCCTTTTCTAGAAAATCATTAGGTAACCAGCCTTTTCTTTCCAGGCACCTTTTGCCCTCTTTTTGGAGCAAGAGGTAAGAACAGGACACCTTGAATACTCTAGGACAATGACATTTTCCAGTACCAAACAATTTTGTTTTATGAGAGAACATAGAGCATTCATACATACAAAAAATAACAAGTCAGCCTGACCTTATTCTGATGAAATGCTGATGGGGCTTGATTCACTGGAACCTACCTGGAATGAAGTTGGCAAGCAGTGTCCAATGGATTTATTTCAGCAGTTTTATCAAGTTGCTTAGGGAACAGGCTGCCCAGACTTGAGTTTCTTGGAAAAAGACTGTTTTTCATCAACTATCTTTAACCTACTAATACTTGGAGTCCATTATTCACCTTTGGAATTATATGTAAATATATTTAACTCCTTAATGAGCCAGGGATGTGGGCAGCTCTTCCTTATTCACCAAGAGCTAATTATTTACAATATAAGGTGGTATTTTAATGTAGCCAGTATATCTGACTACTTCAAAATCTTAGTTTAATATCAAATGAAATCAAATATCTGCTCCTTTCGAATTAGATGAAATAATATTGCCGTAATATGTCCATTTTTCTTTCCTCAATCTTTTCAAGCAATATAAGCATATGAGTACATTTTAAGTACTTAAAAATGAGCCCAATTCTTGTTCCTTGGTCCTTTGGCATTGTTTGAGGTATTTGTCAATATGTAGAGTTAGTTAGCAATTCTCACCGTGGTGAGGAGTGTGCTCTAAAACAGGTAGACATGATAGTGATCCTGTGCATCTTCAAGAGCAATGTTGTTTAAAGAACAGTTGTGTGTTCACTCCCTTTTTCTCTCTATCACTTGCTCACTAGCTATGTTTTAACTATGGTCATTGTAGTTGCATGTAAATCCACAAAAGTTATTTCAAGTTGAAGGGGGGTGGGGGCATAGCAGTATACCACAGGCATTCCTGTGGATATTCAAAAGCGGCACAGTTGGACCTCAGGAGACCTAGAACTAGCAGGCCAGAACTAGCGAGCCACATTGTTCTTCTTTTAGGGACCAGAGTCTCTCACTTATGTGTTGTTACTTGCATCTGAACCCTCTTCTTCTCTCCCCTTCTCTCTTGCTTCCTCTTCCCGTTTCTCTATTCATTTCTTCTGAAGATTTGTTTATTTGCTCCAATATGGCCATTTGCCCTAACATCAGCTCTAGTGCCCACCAATAATGTGCAACTCTCCCTGTCAAATTCTCAAGAGCAAAAGACAGATTGGCTCAGCTCAGCTTTTAGAGCAGAGTCACCAAATTATAAGTCAAGGGCAAGCAAGAATGGTTGTCTCTGAGGCAGGTGTTCATCTCAGAACTAGTCATCTGTGGCTGTGGGAGTGGTAATGGAGGATGTAGCACAGGGATCCCCCTTTCCAGAAACTTTGAGCAGCCCAGGTCACTGTGGAATATGTCTGTTGCACTCACACAGAAACCTTATTCCTTCAACAGCTGTTTAGATGCAGCAGAACTGAATATTAACGTCCTAGCACACCCACTGTACCCCAGTACTTTCCTTCCCATCTCGTTCTGCCAGTCTGCAGATCTGCGGTATCCTCTGTCACTTTAATGCTAGCTCTCCTTTTCTGCAACATTCAGATTGCTTCTGAACATTGCATCTGAAAAGCCCAGGCTTCTAAATATCACAGATCTCTGCTTTTCTGTCCCTTTTGCTTTCAGCTGTTTTTCTTTCTCGTTGGTTCTTCAGGCTGTTGTGACCACCATGTGCTGTGAAATCTCTGTCTGATTCTTTTTGGAGTTCCATAGCCCCTTGGCTCCCTACCAAAGAGATGTAAAGATTAACTAGTTAATTAGGTTAAGCTACTTTATGTCTAAAGAGCGTGCTAGAAGAGTGTTTCTCAAACTTTTTTTTTTTTTTTTTTTTTTTGAGACAGAGTTTCACTCTGTTACCCAGGCTGGAGTGCAGTGGCACGATCTTGGCTCACTGCAACCTCCACCTCCTGGGACCAAGCGATCCTCCCTCTTCACCCTCCAAGAAACTGGGAACACAGGCATGGTGCCATCACACCCGGCTAATATTTGTATTTTTTGTAGAGATGGGGTTTCTCCATGTTGCTCAGGTTGGTCTTGAACTCCTGAGCTCAAGCGATCTGCCCACCTTGGCCTCTCAAAGTGCTGAGATGACAGGCATGAGCCGCTGTACCAGCTATTTTTCTCAAACTTTAAACCCTTTTCCTGTTTACTCCGAGAATGCCCGGCAGCGGCGCTTGTGGCTACAGCGTTTACCCCAAGATAACTTTGCCACGAAATACCTTGCTTTTATTATTTTCATATCTGTCTAATATATGGATTTTGGAAACAAAAGACATAATTCTATTTATAGCATTCTATTTTTAGTAGTGGTATTTCCATTTACAATATATAGTAATTCTCTATCATTTAAATTGTCAAATCCTAGAAAATGTAGCATTCCTACGCATGATGTTAACATCATTTTGGAACAGTTGTTGGCGGAAGATTCATTTGATGAATCAGATTTTTCCAAAATAGAAGATTCTGATGATTCAGACGATTCTGATGTTAGTTCTGTTTAGAAATAACTCCAAGAACAGTTTTTGTGTTTTCTTTTCACATTGAAAATCAGTCAAATTTGCTTCAGCCTCAAAGAACATGTTTATGTAAAATTAAATGAGGCTGCCAGTGAGGTGCACTTTTTTTTTCTAAACAGGATTAATAAGCCTAAGAAACACCTGGGGGACCTGTGAAACTGCAGATGAGATTCAGGAGCTCCATGGGGGAACTGGTGGTGGTGGTGTTGGTGGTGATGCTGATGGAAGAACAACACAACTTCCAGTGGAAGACTAGATTCAGAAGTGCCGTGCATTTATTGTAAATATATTCTCCCTGATAGGAGGGACCATGCCTTAGGCATCTTTATATGCCCTTCCATGCCCAGCACTGTAGCTGGTATGTGATTGATATTTAAATGTTGATTGGATTATGATTGAGCTGAGGACACTTGAAATACAGGATTTTCTATGCCATATTTTTAAGTGAGAGGTTTTCAAAAACTGCTAAGAACCAGTTAAATCAATAAGCATTTCTTAAGGATCTGATTGTGCAAAGCTCTGGGAGAAATATAAAGAAAATGTTACAGTACCTGTCCTCACAAGAACAGTGGCATATTTACCACTAACTTGAATATGTGGAAATAATTGTCAAATTGTAGAGGTACAGTGAAGGCCAGTGAACCTGTTTATGGTCCTAGCAATTTGATGTTTTATAATTTAGGTGTTATTTTCCCCATATATACGTAACAATAATGGGTTCTAGTTATGTTTCAGTGGGATAATGCATGTGAGGATTGGGTTTCATACCCTGCACACAGTAAATGATTGCTAGCAGTAGTAGTAGTGGTAGTAGTAATACTTAATTAGTCTTAATTATCCAGTTTAGGAAAAACTGTTCCCCTTTCTCTCTCTAAGTCCATTTGCTTTCTTAATGTTCCATTTCGCTTTGTAGAGATTATCTGTAGTTTAATCTTAATGTTGTTCAAAGTATAAACTTAAACAAAAATGCATTTTAGAATTTGGTTGATTCCCCTGGATATGAAAACTGCCGTATGCTCTACAACAGAAAGACAGAAAGAGGAATATATTTTCCTGCCTTGCAACTGTTTAAACCCAAGCTGTATTTCTCCTTTTCTCTGATGTTTTCATAAATTTATTCCTTTAAAAAAATTAATGTGCTTAAAGTGTTTTTCTAAGTCTTTCCAGCCATTTTGGATTGACCAGGAAATACATACATATACACACAATGCATGCATGCATAAATTCACAGGCGAATAAAAACGTATGTTAAATAAGAGCATTATCTTTGGAAAGAACGTAAATTGAGTATACAAGGAAAGGAATATTGAAATCATAAATAGTGTCTTAGACTTTATAAAGGATAAGTATCTACGGAATTAATAACATCTGTATTCTTCAACTAATAAAACCAATAAGCAGATATACTGTACTCTTTATACAAATTAGAAACCAGTTTGTGATAAATGTTGAACAATTCTTGATTGCTAGACCATCCCACATACTCCCCAGATAAAGTAGGTCATCACTATGAATTTCCATGTAGAGAAGAAAAAGTTAGTTGAAGTGACAAATGTATCTTTTAATGTAGAGGCTATCATTGAAGAAATACTCAGGAGACCTCTGAGAGAGGCTGGCACATGAGCCTGTGAATCATGACGATTATCCTTGTCTTAGAAGTACTCACAAAGAAGACCTTGGAAACATTTATTGTCCTTTCACTACCTGGGTCCTTTTCATTACCTATGTAACCCAGATATAACCTGGCTGTCCAGCTGCCTGGATTTCTTCAGATTTTCCAGTTTGCCAGGGTCAACTTGTTCTTTAAAATATAATGTAAATGGACTCAAATCACAATCTCATGCACAGGGAGTTGCCAGCATCCATTCCAGTATTTTCAGTGGTTGTAAGCGGAGTTCATGTCTCTCCTAGACCCCTCTGCCTCTGAGTTCCTTGAATATTTCAGACAGGAATAAAGAAGTTGAAATACTCTATGCCGCCCACATAAAATGTTTTTAAATCAAGTTGGGTAACGCAAGTGAAAACATTTCAGTAAGCATAAAGCATTACCGAGGAGAGGTAATAATCTTACTAAATTAGAAAGTGAGTTAAAGCATTGTGAATGCGCCGAGGGTAGACTCAGAAGAGGAAAAACTGAAGGTAATGAAACAGCATCTACTTGTTTCATCTGGCTAAATATAGAGAAAAGGATGAAGTCCTGACAAGACTTTGAAGTGAATTAGAATTGTCTGTAGGTTCTAATAAGAAAATCTATCCATGAAAGTTTAAAAAGGAACAGTAAAAGTTAGGTGGTCGTAAGACCCCAAAAGACTATTCAACACCCAAAGAGAGAGAGATTCCTGAAGTTCTTTGAAGCTGGTTGAGCTGTAATTACAGAGAACACATTCTCCTCACCTTTTTAAGGAAGCAAATCTACATGGCCTTTGTCTCATTTTCTCTTCTCATATCTGCCAGATGCGTTCTTCAAGCAATAGCTGCACGTTAATCAGCTACTTCCACAGCCCTGGTGCGGGCATTGCCTTCTGTCTGCTTATTTCTTATGTTCCATTCAGTTTTTCCAAGAATTCATTCCCAGCCTTATTTCAAAAGCTATCCTAACATGACATTCACAGTTTCCTAACACCCCTCATGACTTTATGTGCTCTAATCCTCAAACTAACTACCTGAATGTACTGTACCTCTAATTTGGGTGGACTGGAGGAAATTCTGGTTGGCGAGGCTACTTTTTTTTTCTCTCAAAGGTAGAATATAGTTCATTTATCTTGAACATTTTTAAGTATTTGGGAGAAATTTTATTATACACCAGTAGAAATTTTATTCAGACAGTATTGCTCAGAAAATCAGAATAATACCTATCAGCTTTAAAAGAAGAGTTAAAAGATAATTTAAAACAAGAAGGTGTTAAGTATATGGGACATAATTTGGGGATGTGGAATCATAGTTGGTCCCAGCTCCTCTCCATGGACAATCAGGGAGTGGGAGCCCATTTGTTATCTGCACCATGGGTTACCCTGGTATCCCTGCCTCCTTTGCAAATGTTAAGTGTTTCACAACAGTGTCTGACTCCCTGATCCCTAAGAGGTAGTACACAAGGCAGGCAGTTTTTGTTTGAAGGAGACTGGGATGGAGTCCTGGCTGGACAGCAGTGAGCAAGGGGATGGGCCCTGCAGTTCTGCAATGCTGTAGGTAGAGAAGAAGGCAAGAGGAGCTGCCAACGAGAACAGGCATGCTGTGGGAGCAAGCCCTCCTCCTTAACATTCTGGCCCGACATTGACCAAGTGGAGGATGAACATGGAGTAGGTACTCTCAGGGGCCTAGTACTTCTGAGAAGTCATGACTTGCGGAGCTCTGAAAAAAGGAGAAAAGGGGATGGCTTCAGGATTGGGTCGTTTTCCTGCCCCTTTTCTGAAAGGATGAGCCATCAATGCCAAGTCATCCTATAAGCAGAGAGAATTGCAAAGGAGATTTTTTTTTTTTTTTTTGGAGACGGAGTCTCACTCTTGTTGCCCAGGCTGGAGTACAATGGCGCGATCTCAGCTCACCACAACCTCCGCCTTCTGGGTTCATGTGATTCTCCTGCCTCAGCCTTCTGAGTAGCTGGGATTACAAGCATGCGCCACCACACCCAGCTAATTTTGTGCTTTTAGTAGAGAAGGGGTTTCTCCATGTTGGTCAGGCTGGTCTTGAACTCCCAACCTCAGGTGATCTGCCCACCTCGGCCTCCCAAAGTGCTGGGATTACAGGCATGAGCCACCGCGCCTGGCCACAAAGGAGATTTTTAAGATCATTAGCGCTTAGAGAGTTGCCTTCTCTTCCTGAGTGGAGCAGTGGCTATGTCTGGTTACTTCCAACCTCCCAAAGGTTCACGTTGCTTGTTTAATTGTTTAGTCAAAATGATGTGTCATCAGCTGGCGGTCACCTTTCAAAGTCTGCTCTTATAGCACTCTGTACAAAATCTTTATATTCCTAGAGTAACTCAATAATTGAGTCAGTAATTTTCCCTATTTTACTGTCCCAAATTGAATTGTGATGACATTTTTCAAGACACAAATAAGGCAGTGAAACCTACGTGTGATTCTTCATCAGTATCTGAATTTGTAAAAGCATCTTTAGGCTACTTGCTGTCAATGGAATTCATAATTCACATGAAAAAAATAAGTGACCATTTGAAGCCAATATGCATAAGAATGAGTAACGAACATGACCACTATTTTTAGTGCAGGAGTATGTTCAATATTAAGACCATTAATGTTTGCCCATTTTATTTAATCATGTGCCCTTCATGTGGAAGAATCAGGTCTTATTGCATACAGATGAGCGTTCAGGTAATGGTTCAGGCTTCATGCCATCAAAATTAAATTCTAAAAGCCAAGAAATTTATCATTTTTATATCCCTTTGCAGATACAGAATATGTGTAGAAATATCTCTTGAAATATGCCTTGTTTACATGAGAAATACAATAAGCAGATTATGTTAATTAGAAATAGTATCTGAGTGGCTGGGTGCAGTGGCTCATGCCTATAATCCCAGCACTTTGGGAGGCCAGGGCAGGTGGATCACAATGTCAGGAGATCAAGACCATCCTGGCTAACATGGTGAAACCCTGTCTCTACTTTAAAAAAAACAAAAAACAAAAAAATCAACCAGGCATGGTGGTGGGCATCTTTAGTCCCAGCTACTTGGGAGGCTGAGACCAGAGAATGGTATGAACCCAGGAGGCGGAACTTGCAGTGAGCCGAGATCGCACCACTGCACTCGAGCCTGGGTGACAGAGCGAGACTCCATCTCAAAAAAAAAAAAAAGAACTAGTATCTGAGTTAGGCCTTTAATAATATATTTCTTTTTAATATAAAATTGAGGCACTCACACACACACACAAAAATACCTAGGAATACCTCTGGCCAAGGACAAGAAACATCTCTACAAGGAGAACTGACAAAACGCTGCTGAAAGAAATAATACATGACACAAACAAATGGAAAAGCATTCCAGCTTGTGGATTAGAAAAATCAATATTGTTCAAATGGCCATACTACCCAAAGCAATCTACAGATTCAGTGGTATTCCTATCAAACTACCAACATCATTTTTCATAGAATTAGAAAAAAAGCTATTCTAAAATTCATATGAAACAAAAAAAAATAGCCTGAATAGCCAAAGAAATCCTAGGCAAAAAGAACAAAGCCAGAGACATCACATTACCTGGCTTTAAAATATACTAAAAGGCTATAGTAACCAAAACAGCATGGTACTGATACAAAAACAGACACATAGACCAATAGAATAAGTTAGAAAACAGAAAAATAAGGCTACACACCTACAAACATCTGATCTTCTGCAAAGCTGACAAGAACAAATGACAGGGAAAGGACTCTCTATTCAATAAATGGTGCTGGGATAACTGGCTAGCCATATGGAAAAGATTGAAATTGGACCCCTTCCTTACACCACATACAAAAATTAACTCAGGATGGATTAAAGACTTAACTGTATAATCTAAAACTATAAAACTCCCCAAAGAAAACCTAGGAAATACCATCCTGGACATAGGCCCTGGAACAATGTCCATGGAGATTTCATGACTATGACCCTAAAAGCAATTGCAACATAAACAAAAATTGACAAGTATCAATAGAGTAAACAGACAACTTTCAAAATGGGAGAAAATATTCACAAGCCATACATCTGACAAAGGTCTAATATACAGAATGTATGAGGAACATATACAATTGAACAAGCAAAAAACAAATAACTCCACCAAAATGTAGACAAAAAACATGAACAGATACTTCTCAAAAGAAGAATTCCAAGCAGCCAACAAACATGATAAAATGCTCTACATCATCAATCATCAGGGAAATGCAAATCAAAACCACAATGAAACACCATTTCACACCTGTCAGAATGGTCATTATTAAAAAGCCAAAAAACAACAGATATTGGCAAGGTGGTGGAGAAATGTGAATGCGTGTACACTATTGGTGTGAACATAAATTACTTCAGACCCTATCAAAAGCAGTTTGGAGATTTCTCAACGAACTTAGAACATAACTATTTGTCCCAGCAATCCCATTACTGGATATGTATCCAAATGAAAATAAATCGTTCTATCAAAAAAGACACATGTACTTGTATGTTCATCACAGCACTATTCACAATAGCAAAGACATTAAATCAACCCAGGTGCCCAACAGTGCTGGGTTGGATAAAGAAAATGTACATATAAACCATAGAATACAATGTAGCCACACAAAAAAATGAAATCATATCCTTTGCAACAGCATGGATGGAGGCCATTATTCTAGGCAAATTAACACAGGAACAAAAAACCAAATACCACGTTTTCACTTATAAGTGGAAGCTAAGCATTGGGTACTCTTGGATGTAAAGATGGCAACAACAGTCACTGATAGATGGGAAAGGAATGGAGGGGGGCAAGGATTACAAAACTAACTTGGATATTTCGTTCACTCTCTGGGTGATGTGGTCATTCATATCCCAAACCTTAGCATCATGCAATATACTCATGTAACAAACTTGCACATGGACTCCCAGAATCTAAAATAAAGGTTGAAGTTATTAAAAAAAAATTAAAGCACTATTTTCCCAAATCAGAAGAATGAGTGTTTCCCTGGTTACTTATATTTTGGATTCCTTCTAAACAGGCTATGTGTGTTTCCCCCTGAGTTGTCTTCAAAGTCTAGTATTTATGGCTGTATCATAATCTGGGTTTGTAGATATTATATTTTGGAAAAATAGAGAAAGTGGGGAAAATAAAAGAGACACTTCTTACTATTAAGGTTTCTTGTAATTAAAAGTATAGTCTTGTAACTTGGAGGTATATCCCTTATAAGAATACTTCAGAAGCAGTTTTAGATATTGAGAACCTGTTTAACACTCCTCCATTTTGAGATTTTCATGCAAGATTTTATGTAAAGTGCAAGTGGATGTTATGTTCCATAAGTAAAAATTTCTAGTTATATCTCTAAAACCATTTTGCTGATAATTTCACTATTACCAAAATAAATAAATAATCTAAGTTTGCCTTGGACCCCACTGTCCTATCTAAACTCTGGTAATAATAAATATAATTATGCAGTATAGCTTCTAAATGGAAAAATTATCTTCATTTTCAAGAGAGAATAGATGGCTCTTGGGGAAATGTATAGTTTAGGAATAAGAAAACTGTCAGTCATTCAAAAAACAAGGTTGTGGAGATGACAAGAGTGGAGCCCTGGGAATCCTCAGATTTGCCTTTAAACAATAACTTCTCTCTTGTGGTTCCCAAAGGATGCTGGAGCTGGAAAAGCAAGGCAAACTCACGCTTTGTTATTAGCTCCCTAATTGTGATATGATCCCTCATCCTTTATTTCCTCTGTTAGGAAGAAAACTCCTCCCAGGAAGAAAACTCCAAATGGAGAGAGAGGGAAGGAAGGAAATAGCAAAAAGGGAGAGAAGGGAGACGGGGTGGAGGGGAGAGAGCAGGTGGCTTGGCCTCCTCCTATGCAGGAGCAACAATGGTCTCTGTGACCTTTTACCCTGAGGGGCCAGAGAGGTCAAGAGAGGTCCCTGCAGACATGATCAGTTATTGATAGGACACAGTGACTTTGTCATCAGCCCCATAGCCATAAATCCTGAAGGAATTCTTCTTCTTTTGAGGTTAAATAGAGGAAGGAAATAGAAAGGAACCTGGTACTCTCCCTGGAATCCACCAACTAATTTGAAACATAAGCTGGGCATGACTAGATCAGTGATTCCCAAAGTGTGTTCCAGGGCACATTAGTCCTATAGCATGACCATATGTCTGTGTATCTGTGTGTGCATGTGTGTGTGAAAAAGGAGAAGGGTTTAATTTTCTTTGAAGTCTAGAAATGATGGGTTAAACAACATTTACTAAATGCTTTATGTGAATTATTTCGGTTAATCTTGACAACTAACTTTTGTTGCAGATACTATTATAATCTTTATTTTATTTATTTATTTTTATTTTATTAATTTTTTTTGAGATGGAGTCTCACTCTGTCACCCGGGCTGGAGTGCAGTGGCATGATCTTGGATCATTGCAAACTCCGCCTCCCGGGTTCAAGCAATTCTCCCTCCTCAGCCTCCCAAGTAGCTGGGACTACAGGCACCTGCCACCACACTCAGCTAATTTTTTTGTATTTTTAGTAGAGATGGGGTTTCACCATGTTGGCCAGGCTAGTCTTGAACTCCTGATCTCAGGGGATCTGCCTGCCTCGGCCTCCCAAAGTGCTGGGATTACAGGCATGAGCCACTGCACCCCACCTATAATCCTTATTTTAAAGATGAGAGACAGTTCAGAGAAGTTAAAAAATATATCTAAAGAGACTCTTTTTTTTTAAGATGTGGTGCTGGATTTAATAGCCTGATTTCAGAGCCCAGATCTCTTGACTCCATGACTTTCTGTGGCCTTCTTAAAATGAACAGATATGTACCCTTAACTTCTATGAGATGTATATAGTGTGCGTCTCTCAAATTTATTTGGCCATAACCTTTTTTGAAGTTTTCTGAACTTGACACGAGGCGAATGTTCCAGGGAACCTACTGTGTGAAGCAGTGGGCTAGATTTAATCGGATGTTGTACTCAAACAAAACTTCAGTTTGGCAAACCAAAAATGTGATGTTGCCAGCATCCAGATACAAAGAGCTAGTATAAAGTAGTGATGTGATACATTCTGCATTTAGAAATATTTGCACTGAAAGTGTCTGAGTTACCTCTTCTCATTTCTCTTCCAGGTGTTTTATTCCAAACATCTATGCTGCTTTGTTCACTGCAGCTCTTGTTCCTTTGATGTGCCTCGTGGTGGTGTTTGTGGTGTTCATCCATGCCTACCAGGTGAAGCCACAGTGGAAAGCATATGATGATGTCTTCAGAGGAAGGACAAATGCTGCAGGTTTGAAAGGAACTATATTTGTACTTTGGAGATGGAAACGCTTTAATGGTGGGAAAATGTCACTGAATTTTTTTTATCAAAAAGAGGGAAGTTCAGCTCAGCTTTCAGCTCTGAAGCCACAAGTTAAGCTATAGCTCTCCAGTTTCTCCTGCTTCTTGGTACCTCTGATGTCTCTCTTTCTTCAGGGCTCTGTAGGTTTTATTGCTCATTCCAATTTTGTCCTTAAGATATTGATATCCAAGTAAATGAGTCACAGCCTTGGGAGCCACTTCCCAAGCTTTCATTAAGTGAAGCAATAATAACTTGTGTTCTACCTGTGAAATCTGTTCATTTCTCTCTGATTCTGAGACTTCTGCACAGTCTAACAAACCTCCACAGTGCTCATGAGTGTGCCTGCAGAGCTCTGGTTGTGCTGACAGATGTTTAAAAACATGTAATCAGACAGCTACATGAGTGGCTACACATGTCTGGTTACTTAAGAGTGCAAGTCTTTCTAGTTCAAATTGGCTTTCACTACAGCTCATTTTTTCCCTTTGAATCATACCTAACAGAGGTTTTTATGATCTGATTCTTTTTATTATTGTTTTTAGATTAGAGTCTCTCAAGAATTTTCTTAACGAGAAGCAATAGCCACACACCTACATACAGAAAACGCTCTGTAAAATGTTATGTGAGTGACTGGGATATTAGGGAGCAGCTTAATAGCTGGGAGTAGAGGATCCCTTTTGGGCCAATGAGGAACAGAAGTCGTCTTTTTTCTAAAGTTTTACAAGTCTAAAGTCAAATGAATGACAGTCTTAGAGGAATTCTTCACGTTTTAAGTGCTTGTCAAAGTTTAAGCAAGTAGCATATATGAGGTCTCTAGAATAGTGTCTAATACATTATTAGGGGCTCAATAGCTACAGGGTGTCACTCTAATGTAATGCAGTTCTAGTTCCTGAACTTGATCAGTTAATATGTGAAAGGATTTTCCTTGTAGTATAAAGAAAAGACACTCGTTTGTATTACTTTGTGGGATAGTTTGTAGGATAGCAGTATCTAGCCATCTCTTTTCTAATACTTTCTCATTTAGCATGCAATCATTGTGTTGGCAGAATTTTCTTTTTTTTCTGAGACAGGGTCTCACTCTGTCACCCAGCCTGGAGTGCAGTGGCACGATCTTGGCTCACAGCAGCCTCTGCCTGTAAGATTCAAGCAATTCTCCTTCCTCAGCCACGTGAGTAGCTGGGACTATATGCATGTGCCACCATGCCTGGCCAACTTTTGTATTTTCAGTAGAGACGGGGTTTCACCACATTGCCCAGGCTGGTCTTGAACTCCTGAGCTCAAGTGATCCACCTGCTTTAGCCTCCCAAAGTGCTAGGATTACAGGCGTGAGCCACCATGCCCAGCCAAGGAATATTGTTTAAGGTTATGATTAATCTTAACTCCTTTAATAAAAACTATTCAATGTATAAATTCTACTTTTACATGGGACACAGAATTTATCTAGAAGCTACACTAGTTTTTTCAGTTTTAATACTCTTTATTTTTTAAATTACTTTTTAAAAAATGTAACTTCTTTCTTTTTACATTTATTTTAGGTTGAGAGGTACATGTGCATGTTTATTATGTAGATAAATCTCATGTCACCTCATGGGGGTTTGGTGTACAGATTATTTCACCACCCAGGTAATAAGCATAGTATCCAATAGGTAGTTTTTCAGTCCTCACCCTCCTCTTTCCCTCTACCCTCAGGTAGGCCCCAGTGTCTCCTATTCCTGTCTTTGTGTCTATATGTACTCAATATTTACTCCCAATTATAAGTGAGAACATGTGGTATTTGGTTTTCTGTTCCTTTGTTAGTTCACTTAGGATAACAGCCTCCAGCTCCATCTGTGTTGCTGCAAAGGAGATGATCTCGGTTTTTTATGACTGCATAGTATTCCATGGTGTATATGTACCACATTTTCTTTATCCAGTCTACCACTGATGGGTATTTAGGTTGATTTCATGTCGTTGCTATTGTGAATAGTGCTGTGATTAACATATGTGTGTGCATGTGTCTTCATGGTAGAACAATTTCTGTTCCTTTGGGTACATACCCAATAATGGGATTCCTGAGTCAAGTAGTAATTCTGCTTTGAGTTCTTTGAGAAATAGCCAAACTGCATTTCACAATGGCTGAACTAATTTACATTCCTACCAGCAGTGTATAAGCATTCCCTTTTTCTCTACAGCCTTGCCAGCATCTGTTATTTTTTAACTTTTTAATGATAACCATTCTGACTGGTGTGAAGTGGTATCTCATTGTGGTTTTGATTTGCATTTCTCTAATGATTAGCAATGTTGGGCATTTTCATATGCTTGTTGGCTTCTTCATGGCACATATGTCTTCTTTTGAAGTGTCTGTTCATGTATTTTCCCCACTTTTTAATGGGCTTGTTTGGTTTTTGCCTGTTAGTTTGTTTAGGTTCCTCATAGATTCTGGATATTAGACCATTGTGAGATGCATAGTTTGCAAAAATTTTCTCCCATTCTGTAGGTTGCCTGTTTACTCTGTTGATAATTTATTTTGCTGTGCAGGAGCTCTTTAGTTAATTAGGTCCCATTTCAGAAGCTATGCTTTTAATCAACTTGGGATTCATCTTATTAAAATGTACATTCTTTTGGGGGGAGAATGGTGGTTTGTTTTTTCCTCTAAGTGACAAGATTTGTTGTTTTATATATAATGTAAAAGTGCCAATGTTTGCATGTTTTCAATAATGCTAACGTAGGGGCTTAACATAGTGAGTTAATTCTTTGAATGCCTAAATCACCCCTGCACCTCTTGAATGTGCTTCATTACTGATATAGTAGAAAAAACAGGACCCTGATTATCAGACAAAGATAGCCCTCAAGCATTGAATATAAGGCAAAAGTTCTAGCACAGTTGTATCTTAATGAGGGAACCCTCTCTTGCAATAAAATGTGAATAGAAGCATTACCCTATTGTTGTGTTACAAATAAAAAAAGTATAATATTTCTAATTCCCCTATTCCTATGGCAATTCATTCTAATAGTCATTATACTTGGACTTGTGCAGCAGTTTTCTGATTAGTATCTCTGGTTCTACTCTTTTTCTTCTCCATTTCATTATCTCAGATGTCTACATTTTAAAAATATGAAGTGGATTTCCTCATTCTCCAGCATTTCAGTCAAAGTTTCTCTCATTGCCCCCCAAAAAAGTCCAGTCTCTTTAGCTTACAAGAGTTTCCACAGTCCGACCCAGGACCATCTTTCCATTCCCAAGTTAGTTACTATTATCCTGCATTCTGACATGCCAATCTATTTACTTTTTCCTAAATTTGCCTGATGTTGCCATCTTTGCTCATGTAAAGAAATCTTTACTTTGAGCTCCTCCTTATTAGTTGGTAAAACCCATGTGCTCAATAAGTGATATGGGAAAATGTAGATGAGTGAGAGACAGATGCAAGGAGCTTATCACCCTCCCATATTCTTTATTAGCTCTACAAAGCTTTCCAAAATAACTTCAGAATCTAAACAACAGTGATGTGCTTGACAATCACAAGTTAATTCTCCTGGACATCACTTTCCTTCTTTACAGAAATTCTAGAAACTTTCAATATTCTCCCTCTTTTGTGAAGCCTTAGGAATTGCCTCTTTACAGAATCACACCAAATAAGAATTACTCATTCCCTTCTCTATGCCTTTAAAGTACTTGTCCCTTTAGTCATTGTAGCACTTACCTTAGAATGGAGTGGTCACTTGTTTTGGTATGTGTGGTTGGTGGATTTCCTTAATAAATTATTAATTCCTTGAGGGCAGGAACCATTTAATATTCATCTGTGTATCCCCAGGGGCTTGCAGAGTGCTCAGTGGATAGCAGGAGCATAATTAATATTTATTAATTAAATGAATAAATTAATAATCATCAATGTACCACAAAATTATATAATTATAAAAATGGATACCCAAGCTAAAGATAGCATTAAAAAGAAGAGAAACTGTAATATTATCAAAGTAGAAATTAAATGATTTAATTCTCTGATCTGTTTGTAAATATTCCTCAAAAGTTATTATTATTAGGACTATTTTTATAAGAAATATTTTTTAAAGTTTTACCTCTATAATTCCCAAAACTACATGTTCAGCTTTGCCCTCAGCCTGATCTTTTGTGTTTTTATTTTCAACATACTATAGTATGTGCTATATTCAACTCATCTCTACTTGAATCCACTTAACTCAAATTCAAAATTTCTTTTTTTTTCTTTTCTAGATAATTCTTTTTTTTAAATTATACTTTAAGTTCTAGGATACATGTGCACAACGTGCAGGTTTGTTACATAGGTATATATGTGCCATGTTGGTTTGCTGCACCCATCAACTCTTCATTTACATTAGGTATTTCTTCTGTTTACCACGGAGCACTTGACACTCTGAATCTTTTTGCTAAAATTCTCTTGTGCTGACCTGTAAAATATCCAGTGAAGTTGGTACTGTAAATTCACGTTTTGCCCTCTGCCTTACTGTATATACAGAATAGCCAAAGAATAACATATAACAAAAGAATGTTAAAAATGCCATGAGCATCTCTATAGAACAGAAATCAAGCAGAAACACCAAATGTACTGGTAGACTAGGCCAAAACCATAGACCTGATATCTTCTGGGGTCCAGAAGCAGGTAGATGCAGGACGTTTTGTTAGGCTCAAAATCTTCCATGATTTCTGTAGAACTGAGCTCCAAGCTAATCACTCTTTGTGGATTAAATGTGCCTGACAACAGAAGCAACTTTGCATCACATTTGTTCACTGGTTATAATGAATACAAGTAACTATCACTTGCACCGTGTATTTTGAGTGACCTTTTTTTCCCAACATCCCTTAATTTCAAATAGAGTTCAGATAAACTCAGTGAAACCCAAAGGAACAGGGAGAACAAAGAATAAGTGCCTCATAAATGGAATACACTCAGTGCTATAGATGCCCACCGTCAACCCCTTCCCTCCCTGAGCATGGCCTGGGATAGGACAACTTGGCTTTTTGTGGCCCATTGACTGCCATGAACCAAATTGTTGAAGGTCAGTGGCTCCTAATGAGAATCACTTGCCTCCTCCTCCCTTCAGTGAGTGGATGTGCAGTGAGAATGAGTTATGATAAAGGTATGTCCCTGAACTAAATTTCAATATCTCAAACAGCGTTTTAAACAAAGCCTGTAATTTTCGGGCTTGGTTTTGATCTCTGGCAGCGATAAGCTTGTCTCTCTTTTTAGGCTCATTAGAATTTACTGACTCCTTTCTGATTCATGATCCAGTTCTTATATGAGGAATGATTCATGGATCAGGAGAGGAAAATTCATTTCAATCAAGAAAGGAAGTAGATGATTGCAGATCCCCTTCTTCTAAAAATCCCACACATAGGTTTCAATATGATATATGAAAATGGAAATGTGGCTCGATCCAGCTAGTCATGTAATGTGAACCTGAGGTATTTAGAATCTCCTGGTACTGTAATGGCCACATCTCTTACATGGGAGCATTATTTGAGGATGAATGCTTCCATTTCTTCAACCTTAGAGTGAACAACAACAGTAATATAAATCAATATTTTATTATTATTATAAAAATTATTGAAAACTTTTTTAGTGAATATTGTAAATGCTCATCCCTTACATCCTAAAGTTGAGTGCCTTTTTTACTCTTGTCATTTTTAAAATTTCAAATAGAGTAAAGGAAATGAAATCCAAAGGAAAAAGAGGGAAAGGAAAGAGCTCCTGGTAAATAAAATAAACTGTGTTTCAGTCTCCAAAGATGGCTGCCATCAGTTACTTTTCTCTTTTTATGTAAATGCTACTCCTCACATCAAAGGATGGAGACTACTTCTCATCCTTTTACATCTGGGCTGTCTTTGGACTTGCTTGGACCAATGTAATGTGATGGAAGTGATGCTTTTTCATAATGGGCCTAGACTTTAAGATGAATGGCAGTTTTAGATTCCTGCCTCTTGGAAGCCAGCCACCATCTAAGTTCAGTTACCCAGAGATCACCACGGTGGTAGAAACCCCAAGCTGGCCATGTGGAGCAGACATGTGCAAAGGCAGGCTCAGCCAGCCTCCAGTTGTGTCAGGCAAACCAGCTCCGATTCCAGACACGGACATGTGAGTGAAGAAGGCTTCTTGTAGGTTCCATCCCCAATGGACACCACACAGAGTTGAAAACCTGCCTAGCCCAGATTGCAGAATTGGGAGAAATAGTACATTATTTTAAGTCACTAAGTTTGGTGCTAGCTTATTATGAAGCAATCAGTAGCTGAAACATTCTGGTGTTTCAATATCCTCATTATTCTCACATCAAACTTGTAAGTATGTCATTGTCCTTTTAAATGTTACTGCTTGCAGAAACCTTCAGGATTTATAAATAAAAATGAAAAAATATGATATGTTTTTTTTTCCTAAAGCAGAATTGAGGCTTCTGCTAAAGTAAAGTAAAAGTGATCTTACCCAGTAACAGTACGTACTTGAATAGGATCCAGAATGACCAACATTACAGGTTTCACATGTCCTCGGCAGTTAGATGCCTGTTTGCAGTCTGCTCCAAGCTCCATTTCTGAAAATAACATTTTAAGAAAACAATGCCTTGGGGCCTAAGGAAAACCCTAGCTTCTCACTCGACCGTGAACAGACACTCCCACTCAAGCTTGAAAAAATCTTTGTGAAGCACAGTTCACTCTTCCCACATTTTGCCAATAGTGGTGGGGGAAATCCCGCATATTAAAAACACGTATATATGGATGCCCATTCTCTGCTTAGGTTTTTGATCTGTGTCCTCAAAGATTCATATCAGAAATCTCTCTGCCTGGAAGATGATGTGTAGTCATTCAGTGTTTGTTTTCTTCATTATTGTTTTTGAAAACACTTAGGATTTGATATTGCTCATGAAAAACTCCTAGAACAATAACATCAGGAGTTTCCTAAGGCTTTACACATCAACAAGAAAAGTAAAAAGGAAAATCACATTTTTGAGAGAAGGCTTAAATTTCTGTTGAAACACCCGATTTACTGATTTACACATGTAGCCAAAAAGGAAAAGGGGCTGACCACTTGTGGTAGACCTGGGCCTTTTTAGAACTCAGGTTTCCTGGATTTCTTACTTTAGTGAACTGCCTTTTACCAGCTTCAATTGGAGATGGATGAGGACAAAGGTAATCCCCAACTCAGGCTATTTCAGTACTAAACTATTATGTTTAATTGACATCTTTTTTCTAGGTGGACAGAGGGCATAGAGCATGGATATGGGACTGGGGTGAGAGAAAGAGTAAAGAGCTGGCACTGCATGTTAAGTGCAGGTGTGCATCTCCCTTTGCGCCTTGGTGGTCCACATCATGGTTATTGTCATCATCATCACTGCCACCCATTAAGATTCACCATTCATCATGCACTGTCCTAAGAATTTCACATATGTTATCTCAATTTAATATATATATATATGTACATAATATCTGTACATATTTATGGGGTACATGTGACATTTTGTAATATACATAGAATGTGTAATGATCATGTCAGGGTATTTGGGATGTCCATCACCTTGAATATTTATCATTTCAATGTGCTGGGATCATTTCAAGTTATCTCTTCTAGCTATTTTGAAATATACAATACGTGTTGTTAACTATAGTCAATTAGTTTGCTATCAAACATTTTATCTCAACTTTTACATGAAGCCTATGTATGTAGGTATGATTTCCTCTAGTCAGACAAGAAAATCAAGGAAATGAGAGGCTTAGAAACATTTTCACATTTACAAAGCTGTTAAATTGTAGGATTAGAATCACAGGTTGATTCACGAGCTCTCCAGAGCTGCCATTGTTGTTAACATCAATACTTCTGCTCTTACCATTTTGTTTTCTAAACTCTTCTTGGTAATAGTGACATGTAAGCATTAAATATTAAACTTAGAGAACCCTAATTTCATAAAAGTAGTATTAGACTTTACACCCAGCTCTGCCCCACCCTGCAAAAAAAAAAAAAAAAAACTTGAAGCGATCAGGGTTGGAAAATTACTCCTTCATCTTCTACTTAATCTTCTGATTTCCAAGAAAGATTGCTCCTCTTTATGGTACCAAAACATCCCTAGTTTTCCTCACTATTCTCATATGTAATGCAAGTATAATAATACTATTTAATTTTGTACAGTTGTGTGAAAGATAAAATTATAATTCATATAAATATTTAGTATAGTTCCTGAGACATACTAACTCAATATGTGTTAGTATTTTTATTAGTATAAGAACCCTTTCAATATGTAATTGGTGCAGAATGCAGTCAGATATGTAACTCCTTTCTTCTCTATACTTCATCAATATCTCTCAAATGTTCCCTTCCCTTTCTTCATGATTTTGCCTGGTATATTAGCTCAGGCTGCCATACAAAATAGACTGGGTGTCCTAAACAACAGATATTTATTTGTCACCGTTCCAGAGACTGCAAGTCCAAGATCAAGGCGTCAGCTGATTCAGGTCCTGGCGAGGCTTGCGTGGACATTTTGCTGTCTCCTCTCATGGATGAGCGAGAGCCCTCTCATGTCTCTTCTTATAAGGATACTAATTCCATCATGGGGGCTCCACCTTCATGAGATTATTACCTCCTGAAGGCCCCATCTCCAAATACCATTGCACTGGGAGTTAGGGCTTCAACATACAAATTTGGGGGATGGAGGAAACAATTCAGTCCATAGCACCTTGGTGATGTCTCCCATCATCTCATCCTTAGACTATTACAGCTGTCTTGAGACCAATATTGCTCAATTCTTGTCTATCCCCATTCCACACTGAAGCATTCTAAAAAGCAAAATTGACCATGTCATAAAATCATCTAATGACAATCATTAGACTATAGAATAAAAGGAAAAAATCAGGAGCTGGGCATAGTGACTCACGCCTGTAATCCCAGCACTCTGAGAGGCCGAGGCAGGTGGATCATCTGAGGTCAGGAGTTCGAGACCAGCCTGGCCAATATAGTGTGAAACACTGTCTCTACTAAAAATGCAAAAATTAGCTGGGCATGGTGGCAGATGCCTGTAATCCCAGCTACTCGGGAGGCTGAGGCAGGAGAATGTCTTGAACCCGGGAGGCAGAGGTTGCAGTGAGCCGAGATCATGCCATTGTACTCCAGCCTGAGCAACAAGAGTGAAACTCCATCTCAAAAATAAATAATAAAAATTTAAAAAATAAACGAAATATTCACTACTTCTCCACATAGTCTTTAATGTCCTAACCATACTTAACTAGTGCTGCCACCTAAAAGTGATATGACTTCTGATAAAACTCGACTTAAATAACACAGCTAAATTCACTCTTGCTTGCTGAGTTCATCACTTACGGTGATGAGAGAGGAGATGGAATAGAGTTGAAACTGATTTCCATCTTGATAGCCATGATAAATAGGCTTCAGTAAGGTGTTAGAGGAAGATATGCTAATGTGATACACACTTAAAGCCAATATCTGAGAGTATCAAAGTGATGTTTTTGTTTAGGTGCATTGCACACGCTTTCACCCTTAATGTGGCTGGCATCTCTTGTTGACGTGTGCATATCACTGCCATGCCATACAATGTTTGACCCAGAGAATTAATGAAACATTCCCATTGTTTATCAGTTTTGTATTCAGGCTAAGTAAGTTTCCTATCTATTTCCTTGCCATTGTTCTCCAAATTAATAATAAATTTTAATTTTCCTAGCACATCCTATTTTTTTTCTGAGACAGAGTCTTACTGTATTGCCCAGGATGGAATGCCATGGCACAATCATAGCTCCCTGCAGCTTCAATCTCCTAGGCTCAAGGGATACTCCCACCATGGACTCCCGAGTAGCCAGGACTATAAACACATGCTACCATGACCAGCTAATTTTTAAAATTTTTTTTACTTAAGAGCACTTTTTAAAAAATGGATGACCGAAGTCTTCCATTCAACTCTTGGCTAATGAAAATACAGTTACTGATTTTTTAAAATGTATCTCTCCATGATTTGTATTCAGAAAGAGTATATATAAAACTTGACTAGAGAGTAGAAAAAATTTTTGAGGCTGTTTTATCTTGGAATAAGTATGGCATTGAAAGCACTGTGTTTCTCTCTCGACCTCGTCTATGAGCCACCTCAGTTGGTATCAACATGGTGATACTGTAACACTCTATGGCTCTCTCCCAAGTTCTTACGTGTATTTCCATTCTTGATTTGCAGCTTTTTCCATGTATTATTTGTTGTTATTTTCATTATTTAAAGTTACCTCTAATTTATGATTCAGTGCCTACATAGTTCTTTAAGGAAATATATAGTCTACAATCCTTTGTATGATCATACTTTAATTACATTAATCAACTGGTACATTATTAAAGAGGAGATCTGGAAATAAAGGAAAATGGGTTTACTAGTACTAGAGAAACAGGAAGTAGGGAAAGGTAATTTGGGGAGTTAGCAATTGAATCATAAATTTCTTTAAAAATGAGTGGTTAGCCATCATTCTCAGCAAACTAATCGCAAGGACAGAAAACCAAACACCGCATGTTCTCACTCACAGATGGGAATTGAACAATGAGAACACTTGGACACAGGGAGGGGAACATCACACACGGGGGCCTGTTATGGGGTGGAGGGAGGGGGGAGGGATAGCATTAGGAGATATACCTAATGTAAATGACGAGTTAATGGGTGCAGCACACCAACATGGCACATGTATACATACGTAACAAACCTGAACGTTGTGCACATGTACCCTAGAACTTAAAGTATAATAATAAAAAGAAAAAAAATAGTGGTTAGCACAATACCCATGGTCTAATGCTATACTCAACAGTTTACATATTATAAAACTCAAGTGAATAGAAGAAAGTGACATTTTCACAATATGTTGTTTTGGTTTTTTTTTTTTTTTTTTTTTTTTTTCAGAGAAAAGTATACCATATTAAAGGTGAAGTGTGAATATCACTGGGCCAGAGGCAGTAACAAACTTTGATCCTCACAAAAGTACTCTCAGTTGCTTTATCATAACTGAAATAGCCTTCCTCATTAAGTATCACTTTCCTTGCAGTCAGTTGCTAAAGATCACTCCTCTAACTAATAAGATGTCAGAAGTGTTTTTGTTCTTCAAATATTTTGTACTTCAAGGCCACTATGTCCCTGCTTAATAATTTCTTTTGCGGGGTACAGTGACATGCACATATAGTCCCAGCTACTCAGACGGCTGAGGTGAGATGATCACTGGAGCCCAAGAGTTCAAGACTGTAGTGCATTGTGAGTGTGCTTGTGAATAGCCATTGCATTCTGGCTTGGGCAACATGAGAGAAATAAATATTGTTTAACAAAATAATTTTTCCTATTTTTGGATCTGTTTTTTTTGCTGATACCATCATTTTCCTATTCATGTTACTGTGGTTACCATTTCTTATGATCTTCTCCCTTCCTAGGCCACCATTTTTCTCTCCACATCTCTCTGAAGACACCATCTTTCTGTCCCCTTCTCCCGGTTTCTTACTCCTACTTGTTCTTCATCCTCATTGTAACCTCCCTTCCTTCCACCCTTAGTTGTTCTCGAAAAATACAATCTGGAACCTAAGATTGGAGCTGTTAAGGATATTTTCACCAGCTCCCCTGATTTCCTCACTAGCTTGGCTTCCTCCTTAAGAAATTTTGCCAATCACCCAACCTACAGAATAGGAGAAAAATTTTGCAACCCGCCCTTCTGTCAAAGGGCTAATATCCAGCATCTACAAAGAATTTAAACAAATTTACAAGAAAAAAACAAACAACCCCATAAAAAGTGGGCAAAGGATATGAACAGAGATTTCTTGAAAGAAGACATTTATGTAGCCAACAGGCACATGAAAAAATGCTCATCATCACTGGTCGTTAGAGAAATGCAAATCAAAACCACAATGAGATACCATCTCACGCCAGTTAGAATGGCAGTCATTAAAAAGTTAGGAAACAACAGGTGCTGGAGAGGATGTGGAGAAATAGGAACACTTTTACACTGCTGGTAGGAGTGTAAATTAGTTCAACCATTGTGGAAGACAGTGTGGCCATTCCTCAAGGATCTAGAACTAGAAATACCATTTGACCCAGTGATCCCATTACTGGGTATATACCCAAAGGATTGTAAGTCATGCTACTATGAAGACACATGCACACACACGTATGTTTATTGTGGCACTATTCACAATAGCAAAGACTTGGAACCAACCCAATGATAGACTGGATTAAGAAAATGTGGCACATATACACCATGGAATACTATGCAGCCATAAAAAAGGATGAGTTCATGTCCTTTGCAGGGACATGGATGAAGCTGGAAACCATCATTCTCAGCAAACTATCACAAGGACAGAAAAGCAAACACCACATGTTCTCACTCATAGGTGGGAATTGAACAATGAGAACACTTGGACACAGAGTGGGGAACATCACACACCAGGGCCTGTCATGAAGTGGAGGGCTGGGGGAGGGATAGCATTAGAAGAAATACCTAATGTAAATGACAAGTTGATGGGTGCAGCAAACCAACATGGCACATGTTTACCTATGTAACCTGCACGTTGTGCACATGTACCCTAGAACTTAAAGTACGTTTAAAAATATGTATATATATATATATATATACACACACACACATATATATAGAAAAAAAGAAATATTGCCAATCACCAACCCACTCTATGCCACACAGTTCTCTGTTATCAGCCAATTAGTGCTACTCTGTAATGGATACTCATTTATTATAAGTACTCTTAACTAAGCCATCTCTGCTTCTGAGACATCCTTTGGATTATTTTTAATTGCTAAGTCTTAAGCGATCTTTGAAACAGATTCTACTGCCCTGAAGTCTGTGTTTTATACATTCTATCCTCACTGTCTAGTCAAGACATGAAAACAACATGGTGTTATCTCACACAACTTTCCTTATGTTCTCTGATCATTTCTCTTTGCCGTCTCTCTTCTTTGCCATTTTTCGTTTCATCTTAGATGAGAAAGTAAGTAGCTCATTCTCACCAAAGCCAGCTCTCCCATTGTGCCTTTCATCTATTTTTCCTACTCTTGGAACTTGTTTCATTGAATTTTCCACAACTGCCTCACATCTTAAATATTTCTCCCGTAGGTCTTTCTTGTCCATCTAGAAATACGTATCACTTTACACTGCCTAGAAGAGCTTACTCGTAATGCTGCTACTTTATCAAATTACTGCCCTGCCTCTCCTCTTTCTTTTACCAACAACTACTCTTGAAGAGTAGTTCAATACAAGTTGCCTGTTCTCATCACCTTCTGTTCACTGTTAAGCCTTCAGAGTACCTTGCTTATTCTCTTTCATTCATCACTCATAACGTTGGACACCAAATCCACTGACCACTCTTCTCATCTGCATATCCTTCAATTCTTCTGTAGAAATCAGTACTGATAACCAGCCTTCCTTGAAAAGTCCATCTCTCTTGGTTTTCACGACAGCCTATTCTTTTTACAAGTATTTTCCTGCTAACTCCCAGGTCATAGCCCTTTCTTCTTATGCCTGAAAACTCTGAAGTATATGTATTTTCCAGGAATTGCCTTTGCATTTTTTATATCATAGTGATAATTTTCAAATCTATCAACTTGAGCCTAACTTGTCTCTCCACATATAAGCTCACATTTTCAAATGTCTTTTGGATACATTCGCTTGGGTTTCTCTCTGATCGCTTGTCCTCGAGATGTACAGACATTGTCATCAACTTTTGCTCCTCTGCCTTATCCTAATTGCTCTGATCTCAGTGTTATTCTTTCACTCCTTTCTTTTCTTCTTCCTCTTGATACTTTTTCTGGTTTTCCTAACCTAAAAGCTAGGGTAATTTCTTTCACTTCATAGTCATACTCTCAGATGAGTGGCTGTCAAAACTAACTGATCATCAAAATTGCTTATGCTTTCAGAAATTATGGTTTGATGAGTCTCACTATAGACTTACTAAATTAGAATCTCTGGTGATGAAGACCCACAATCTGTATATTTTTAAGCTCTCTTACTCTTTTCTGATTTGAGGGTACTACTAGAGATTCTATCTCTACATTTCTGTGCCTACCCCTTCATTACATTGCAGGGGCCACTCCTGTGCCATTCCCCTACCTCAGGCCTTCATTACTGAGACCACAGCAATCCTTCCCTGACTGGTGTCCCTGCCTCTAGCATTCTCTCCACCAACCTATTTTCTTTCCTATGAGTTTAAACTATGTGAATATGCCACACCTCTTCTCCAACATTTAAAATGGCACTCCATTTTTCAGTAAAGTAATTATGTGTTGTTTAACCTGGCCCTCAATATTCCTTCATGACCTAGTGCTACAAACGTCTCGTTACTCACCTTTATGGGGACCTTTAACACCAGCCAAAAGGAACAACTTACCCTAATTTATGTATTTGCTTTTTGCCTCTCTTTATGCTGCTGTCACTGCCTTTGCCTCAATATTTGCACGTTCAAATATGGCCCATCTTCATGGCCCAGCCAAAATTCCTTCTTCTTCCCCCAAAGTTCCCTGATAATCATCAGTAGGAAGAACCTCTTGTTTTCCCTGAATTTTTATGTAACTTTTATAAATCTCTCTTATAATACTTATCTCCTACCTTTCCTTATAGGGTATATATAAATATATATATATAATATGCACAACTATATAATCTTTTTTTTGTTGTTTTTTGTTTTTTGAGATGGAGTCTCACTCTGTCACCCAGGCTGGAGTACAGAGCACTCGACTTGATCTTGGCTCACTACAACCTCCGCCTCCCGAGTTCAAGTGATTCTCCTGCCTCAGCCTCCCAAGTAGCTGGGACTGCAGGCATGCACCATCATGCCCGGCTAATTTTTTTTTTTTTTTTTTTATGGTAGAGATGATGTTTCACCATGTTGACAAGGCTTGTCTTGCACTCCTGACCTGCGGTGATCCACCTGCCTCGGCCTCCCGAAGTGAATGTATATAATCATTGAGAGCAGATCCAGATATAATTCAACTTTTTATCTATCACATTTTATCTAATACATTTTGGTGCTAAAGAAATATATTTCTTGAATAACAAACAGCAGCCAAAGTTTATCTGGAACTGTTCAAAGTGTTCCACTTTTCAACCACTAAATCCTCACAATCCACAAAACCTTATTTGGGAGGCACTAATAGTATATTCAATTTACAGATGAGGAAATTGAGGCTCAGAGCAGTTAAGTAACTAATACAAGGTCACACAGCTAGTGAAGGCCCTCAAGTAGCCTGGTTCCAGAGTCCATGCTTGTAATCATTCTGCCCTTTTTTGTGAATAATTTCCACCCAGTCATATTTTTTAAGCTCAGTGCATTTTTTAACGTTTAATTGGCTGAGGGCTCATATTCAAAAGAGATCTTTTTCTTTTAGTTGAATTTGACAGAAGCAAGCTTTAAATTTTATCATAAACAGCCTTCAAGCAAGCAAATAATGTGATTTACAATTAGGATTCATCGACTTCAAGGAGGAAGTAGAAATTTGCTTATAGGAAAGATTTAAACGTGTTGCATAGTTACATAAAGCTCTGTTGTACAATTTTATAAAGACTGTAAATCAGAATACTTATAAATTAATAAGTAATTGAAATGAACATTATTTGATTCTTATACCCATTTAATTATACAATCTCTAAGACATGTGATTTCCTTCTCCCCATCTTTTTCCCCCAATGCCAGAGTATTTGTAAATAAATATTTAATCCATGGTATATTAAAGCTGCTTTGCTACCATGAAAAAAAAAAGGTTTTTTACAAACATCTTTCCCAAACTTTGTAACTGGACAAACTCCACCAGGTAAAAAAATAAGTGGATGGAAACAAAACAAGAATGTAGCAGGATCTGCCTAGCTTATTAAACATGAAATTGAACAGTGGAAATAGCTCCATTTTGGAAGCTTAGGAAGCATAGTTACCAAAAAACTGTATGGCTGCTCATTCATTAGTCTTAAACTATTAATGTCAAACTCATAGTACCCAGAGTTAAATAAGATTCTAATGCTCCTACTCTTAAAAAGAAAAATGGAAGCGTGTAGTTATGAGCCTGGGGCAAAAAGAAGCTATAATATCTACCATACATTTGCTAATAATATCAGACACACCTGTGAACCAGTTTAACCATTAACAATTTAAACTCTACATTTAAAAAAGAGAAAAAAATCCTAGAATTAAAATATCACAGAAATTAAGGTCTACATGTAATATTGACAAGCAAATCCAGAAATAAAATTTGGTAGTCTATCATTGGGCACAAATCACTTTGATCAAATTACTTTGATCACTAATATACAAGTATTAGACAGCCTCTTTCTCCCTAGAGTATATGCATAGCATTCAATCCGGGAATTGCCTTTTTTTTCCTGAACACCATTGTTTCCCTTTTTTTTCTCTGTAAGGGCTTGGTCCAATGTTGCTAGTAAGAATGAGCAATAAGATATTAGTTCACTCCTTTATGCATTAAAATCCCTGCCACACCTGTGGGTATTGTGCCATTGTTTAAATGGGTGATAATAAAAAGCCTTTATATAACACAGATATCAAAGAGTTTTGTGGTCAGTCATTGTTGTACATACCTAAAAACAGCTCTGTGTGAGTTTTGTATCCATTTGCTTAATTAAAAATATAATTATTTAACAACAGAGAGTAAGTAATACACATACAGCTGTTGGGAAATACCATTATTTCTAAGACAAGACAATACTTTGATAATCTTATAGCTGCTGGGAAAACAGATGCAGTTAATCACATTGATAGAGAGTCAAAGGATTTAACTCAAGTAGACCTTTCAGAATAGTGATATGGCAAGGGAAGTAAAAGAAAATCAAATCAAATTTTAAATTTGTATTACAGTTTTGTCTGTGATGGTTATAGAACCAAATTAAAGAAACAAAGGCAGCTTTGAGGTATGTTGGCATTTATCCAGATTGAGGGTCTACCAGAAAATAGTTCTGGGAACTGACATTTATGACAACTATTAAAATATTTTCTTGCACAGTTAGGGTTATCTTTAGGGTTAATTTTCCTAAGACATCATGCCATATTTGACTCAAGATTTCAGCATTGAATTTGAGCCTATTAACTCTTAATGAGTGCTTACTGATGTCTTATCAAGCTATCTGTAAAAGATAACTCACTATTCATGGCCAAATACATAGTCATCTAATGTCCAAAAATTATGAGACCATCTAGCCAGATTCAAAATACAGACATAGGCAGGTTTAAAGATGAATTGTACATTTTCATTGTATTACAAAGTTAAGTGTGTTGGAAAATTGCTGTTAGCTGCCTGAGCATGCCTGTAGCTGAGTTTTGAGCTCCTTAATGGCTGAGTAACTGGTAATGTAGTTAGAAAACTAGGTTAAGCCAGTCTTCAGTCATTAGTTGGCTGACTTCATATTTGTTTTAGAACTCTAATCTTCTAAGAACTTGTTTTCATAATTCCACCTTATGAAACATTTATGAAATGTGTAGAAAATTACTACGATAGCTGTAAACCCAAATGATAATTCTCTTTCCCATAGTTTCAATAAATTTTTTCTTCACTAGAAGAAAACAGAGCACTTAACCTTTTCCTTAAGAATCACAGATCTATTTGATCCTCCCTCAGCAAAATATTATCTGGCACTTTTGAAGTACATGGTTCAAATAGCATTACTCTAATAATAGTTCTTGCGAGGTCTGTGTGGGTATGTCTCATCTAACTTGGTTATTCTCCTTAGATTCAAAATTATAGCCTGCAAATTGAAAATTATATATAGCTTTTGCAAGGCAAGACCATAATTCTAGGCTTGTACCATTTTTTTTCAACCCCAATAAATCACATTCAAAGTAGACCTGACACTGGACTGTCTTTTAGCATCCAGGAGAGCCCTAAGTCAGCTGTTGACAAAGTACTGCATTTTAAGTTCCCAGAAAACCTTGAGACTCCACTGAGAATTTGCTCACATTCTCCTCTTTAACCCTGGAAAATATACTCTAGGCCAATACTGATTCACTTCTCTGCCTGCAGATCCAGTATGTCACCTGCACAGATCTTTCCAAATCATGCTTATATCCTTCACATATCAGTAAGGGTCAGGGTAAATCCATATCAGAAGGTAGTCGGTGGAAGCCTCCACTATGGTTATGTTTACTGTTCCTACCTTTACCTCTAAAGTACAAGCTACTTAAATTACCTTCTAAAGCAAAAGTTTAAAAATTGTGGGTCACACAGTACATTGATGAGTCCCACTGCCAACATATTTTACATGGAATGGGATGGGATGGGAGAGAGTAGAGTGGATAGGATAGGATAGGACAGGACAGGACAGGACAGGACAGGACAGGACAGGACAGATCAAAGTGTGTCATACATTAACTTGGGTTTCATAAAAGTTTTCTTTCAAGATTGTGTAGTTCTCATGTAAAATGCATTTCTCACTGTGGTTTGTGGTCAGAGTTTGAAAGTCAGTATTATACAGTAAATTTGACTCCTCAATGGCCCTGGAATTGACATATGTCTATGGAAATCCTAGATAAGGTGGATTGTTTCTGGGAAGCATTCAATGCTTCCATCACACTTTCTCTCCCTCCCTCTCTTTTTCCCTCCCATTAAGAAACAATCCCATTGAAGTGTCTCTATGGGAATGTTACTCATAGGCAGCTTTGTTTACAAGCCACAAACTCAAATTTTTTATCAAGCCCCTGCAGCCCGAAAGCAATTCTCTCCCTGCTGTGACATCCACATTTCTCTCTGCACCTTCCCTACTCTTTAAATAAAGAGTGAAGGAGATAGTGGGGGTATGAATTCTTGTCAATTTTACTTTTAACTGTAGCATGTCTTCTTAGCCAGTCCCATAAGGCCTTTTTTTAATTCATTAAACTAGAATCAGAAATTGTCTTTCTGAATTCATTAAACTAGTGCTTGAGAATTATCTCAATGCTTTTGTGAGCTCACATTCTAGGAGAGTATTAAACAATTAAAAAATATGTAAATTGTGTTAGGATTCTCCATAGAAACAGAACCAACAAGAGATCACCTGCAGATTGGAAACTGAAGAAGCTGGTGGTGTATTTCAAAAGCCTGAGAGGCAGAGGTGAATGGTGTAGATTTCAGTTTTTGTTTGAAGGCCTGAAAACCGGGAATGCTAAGGAAAGAAGAACGAATGTTCCAGCTCAAGCAGTCAAGCAGAAGAAAGGTGAAGCTAACCTTCCTCCACCTTTTTGGTTCTATTGAGGCCCTCAAGGTGTTGGGTGATGCCCACTTACATCAGGGAGGGCCATCTGCTTACCCAGTCTGCGAATTCAAATGCAAATCTCTTTTGGAAACACTCTCACAGACACACTCAGAAATAATGTCTAATCAGATATCTGGGCTTCCTTTAGCCCAGTCAAGTTGACCCATAAAATTAACCATCACATAAATCATATAGTAAGTTAGATGTCAATAAGTGCTATGAAGAAACTAAGTCAGAAAAGAGAGAGTGGGAGGGAAAATAGAAGATGCTGAGAGGTCTTTTTTTTTTTTTTTTTTTTAGATAGAGTCTTGCTCTGTAGCCCAGGCTGGAGTGCAAATGGCACAATCTCAGCTCACTGCAACCTCTGCCTCCCAGGTTCAAGCGATTTCCTTCCTGAGCCTCCCGAATAGCTGGGATTACAGGTGCCTGCCACCATGCCCGGCTAATTTTTGTACTTTTTAGTAGAGATGGGATTTCACCATGTTGGCCAAGTTGGTCTTGAACTCCTGACCTCAGGTGATCCACCCACCTCAGCCTCCTAAAGTGCTGGGATCACAGGTGTGAGCCACCACACCCGGCCCAAGAGGTCCATTTTAAGTTGGTTAGTCAGGAAGTTTTTGGTGACAGTTTGAATGTGATAGAACTTCAGTTCTGCATGCTGAAAACAATCCTCCTCGAAGTCTAGGCTCGCACCTGATTACATCAGGATAAACAGAAGGGTTCTATAGCCGAACAAGTATAGGAGATTCTGGTATATATATAAAAAGCTTAAACATGTTTCTTTACTATGTGATATTTTAGAACTTCAAATCTACAGAGGAAGAAATAGAATGAGACAAGATGAGAAGCAGCAAGGTAATAGGAATGGAGGGAAACTTAGGGGTGGAGTAAGAAAAATAAAGTTGGAAAACTATAGAAGATGAGAGATGAAGTCAATTAAATAGGGCCATTGTTGCTTTTTGAAAAATACTACCCATATCAGAACAACACAAGCAACAATTGCAGAGTATCTATAGCCGTGTGCTCTTTTCCTAACGTGACTAAACTGATGGTGGTGAGAATGAGGATGATAGTAGCTGGTGCTTATTGAACATGTGCCTTATGCCCAGCCTTGTGCTGAGTGCTTTGTGTGCATGGTTTCCCTCGCTGGAGTGCAGATCCACACAGGTAGAGGCTGCCTCTGCCTTGGCTCATCTCTTTACTTCCAGCACTTAGCACAGTAGGTGTTCAATAGGAACATGGAATTTGTCTTATCAGCATTAACTAATACTTACCAAATTGATGCATGAATTATTAAAATTTCTACAATTATCCTTTATTTTTTATCAGGAATTACAGCACAGAGAAGTTAAGGAGTTTGGCTGAGGCCCACCCAACAGGCTCAAAAGTGATAGAATTGGAAGCCAGATGCAGATCTATCTATCCCTCGAGTTCATCCTCATTCAGAATATTGCCACAGAGCATTTATTTTCCTCCATGGATCATATCTTAAAGGACTAGTGTACCTTAGACCCACTGCTGCAAAGCAAATTAATTTTTCCCTGAAGTGCATTCTCTTCATTCTTATACTTTCAAAGTCCAGGGCTTCTCTAAAAAGAAATTCAAGCTTTCAGATGAAAAGAGCAGCAGTAAAAAGCAGGGTCATATCAACAAGTCGCATCAACAATTCTTTTATTGAACAAACATTAAGTGACTTACTTATGCCAGACCATGTGCTAGGCACTGGGAATGTAAAGATAAATAAAGTAGACTGAGTTAGTGCACTTAATAACCTCTAATGAAAGAGATATACATGTAACAAGTAATGACAAAGAGCTACAGGCATGAAGAAATACAGTGTGCTCAGGGTGTCTGGAAGACTAGAGAGCATTCACTGGGAAGTAGGCAGGGACTGGTGGTTTGGTTTATCTTTTATGATATGGGAGGCAGTTAAAGGATTTTTAGGCTTTAAATGGCATGATCATATATGAAAATACATATAAACATGAACTTTTATATATACATACGTGTGTATCATGTGTATACATACATAACTTTTTTTTTGAGACAGAGTCTCACTCTGTCACCCAGGCTGGAGTGCAGTGGTGCAATCTCTGCTCACTGCAACCTCAGCCTCCCGGGTTCAAGCAATTCTCCTGCCTCAGCCTCCCGAGTAGCTGGGATTACAGGCGTGCACCACCACACCCAGCTAGTTTTTGTATTTTTAGTAGAGATGGGGTTTCACCATGTTGGCCAGAATGGTCTCAAGCTCCTGGCCTCCAGTGATCTGCTGGCCTCCGCCTTCCAAAGTGCTGGGATTATAGGCATGAGCCACTGCACCCAGCCATAATTTTTTAAAAGATGTTTCTCTGGGCTGGGCACAGTGGCTCACGCATGTAAACCCAGCACTTTGGGAGGCTGAGGCGGGCGGATCACCTGAGGTCAGGAGTTTGAGACCAGCCTGACCAACATGATAAAACCCCATCTCTACTAAAAACACAAAAATTAGCTGGGCGTGGTGGTGGGCACCTGTAATCCCAGCTACTCGGGAGACTGAGGCAGGAGAATTGCTTGAACCCGGGAGGCAGATGTTGCAGTGAGCAAAGATCATGTCACTGCACTCCAGCCTAGGCAACAGAGTGAGAGTCCATCTATGTAAAAAAAAAAAAAAAGAAAAAAAAGGGATGTTTCTCTGGCCATAATAGGAGTAGAGGAGTAGGAGGGATGAATTGGAACAGACAGCTCTACCTACAAAGCTGTCAAAATAGGCTCACTAAAAGAGATGAATTCCTCAGGAAAGACAGTGTTCTAGGAAGGATTGTAGAGGACAAATTTCAGAGCAACTTAGAAGATAAAATAGACAAAATATGTTGACTAATTTGATGCAGCATATGAAGGAAAATGGGGCATCAGGGTAAATCTGTGCGAATGGTGATACCAGCACTCAGGAGGAGGAAAAAGTGTGATGAGAAGAGGGATACTAAATTCAGCTGTGGAGGAACTCTGAAGTGGTTTGGGGATCTCCAGGCCTGGAGCTTAAGAGAAGTGAAGATGCAGATTCAGAAAGAGTTGGCCCTAATGTGCTTGGAGGAAGGTAACATGGAGATTATGAATTTAGGAAGGATATCTTAATAAAATGAAGAACCTGGCACATAATAAGTGTTGATACAGTCTAGCCTGCTGCAACAAATATTTGCAACCGTATCTGGAGACAGAGGCCAAAGGACTTAGAGTGAGTTTCTTATTATCTGAATGGGTTTTCAAGAGCTCTTTTGGAAGTGAGTTGGAGAACTACTGAAAAGAAAAGGAAATTCTAAAATTAGATCTGAGTATAGAACTAATGACCAAGGGTTAGGAATGCCAGCTACCCAAATGAGGTGGAGGGTGTTTCTTTGAACAATTTGCAAACCCAGTATTTTTTTTTTTTTTACACGGGGTCTCACTCTGTCACCCAGGCTGGAGTGCAGTGGCACAGTCAGCTCACTGAAACCTCCACCTCCCAGGCTCAAGAGAGCCTCCTACTTCAGCCTCCTGAGTAGCTGAGACTACAGGCATGCGCTTCCACACTTGGCTAATTTTTATAGTTTTTGTAAAGACAGGGTTTTGCCATGTTGCCTAGGCTGACCCCAATCTTTAACTTTGTTGTTCACTCTCCCATGCACAGTATCCTCATGATTATTTGGCAGTTCTGTGAAATATGTGCCTTATTGTCTTCCTGTATGACCCTCAGTTTATTTGCTGAGAACAGTGGTGGCTGACTGCTGCGGAACTGGTGTTAATCCTTGTCAGGAAACCTCAAGGACACCAATATTTTCTCACCAAGAAAATATTCAGATCATGGAAACATCCTTGTCTCTAAGTATCTGTGAATTTCAGAATAAAGACCTATATTTTAGAAATAAAGCTCTTTGATACCCTTTTGTTTCCATTTATCTTTCTAATTTAAAAATAATGTGTGCCTACTGTTGGAAATAGATCCATTAGTATTTTTTTATGTAATTTTTTTTTTTTTTTGAAATAGAGTTTCACTCTTGTTGCCCAGCCTGGAATGCAATGGTGCGATCTTGGCTCATTGCAACCTCCGCCTCCCAGGTTCGTGTGATGCTCCTGCCTTAGCCTCCTAGGTAGCCACCATGCCTGGCTGATTTTTGTATTTTTAATAGAGATAGGGTTTCACCACATTGACCAGGCTCATCTGAAACTCCTGACCTCAGGTGATACCCCCGCCTCAGCCTCCCAAAGTGCTGGAATTACAGGCGTGAGCCACTGTACTTGGCCGATATCTTAAATCCACATTTTTTCACAGTTGTGTTCCATGTTTTACATTGATGGGTTTGTTTTAGTAGCACATTCCAAATTGTTAGAATCAGAAGGTCAGTGAGGTAAAATTAAAACAAGTACTTTGGAAGATTGTAAACATAGAATAAATTCCAGCTTCATGTAAATGGAATGTGATTTCCATAATAAAGCCATTATTGTTGCCACTGGTGCATAGCAATAAAGCCAAGGCTGCAATTACAAAGAAAACAGATAATACAACACCATACTTTCTTTAAAAATGGCAGTTAAATTCATGGAAATAATATTTTTCACTAAAAATAAAGAGATGTGATGTAATCTTAATGGAATCTACTGACTCCCATGAGTAGACTTTCTTAATGATAGTAGCACTAATTGACATATCTACTTGCTGGTTTGTTGTTTGTTGTTGTTGTTTGTTTTGTTTTCTTTGCCTTTCCAGAAGTAATTTCTTTCACTAAAACCTTTTCAAACTATTTTGGTTTTCACATTCGTGACTCCTTGTTAATTTAAGTATGTAAATTAAGTATTGTGATGATTTGATTTTTTTTTTCTCGCTGCAGTGGAACTTCATCTTGACACAGCCTGAGTTACATGGCATAGTCTTTTTTCTTTTTTCTTAATTGTAGTAAAATATACATAACAAAATTTAACATCTTAAACCATTTTAAGTGTACACTTCAATGTCACATAAGTACAATGACAATGTTTTGCAACTGTCATCACTATCCATGTTTCCAGAACTTTTTCATCACTCCAAACAGCAACTCTATATCCATTAAACAATAACTCACTATTCTGCACTCCTCCCAGCCCCTGGTAACTTCTGTTCTACTTTCTGCCTCTGAATTTGCCTATTCTAGGCACCTCATGTAAATGGAATTGTTATTTGTCCTTTCACATCTGGCTTGTTTCACGTAACATTTTCAAGGGTCATCCATGGTGTAGCATATATTATAATTTTATTCCTTTTTAAGCTTCAGTATCTCAGTCTGTTTAGGCTATTACAGAATACCCTAGACCAGGTAGCTTACAAACAGCAAAAATGTATTTTTTACAGTTCTGGAGGCAGAGAAATCCAAGATCAAGGTGCCAGCAGATTCAGTGTCTGGCAAGGGCCCAGATTTCTGGTCCATAGATGATAACTTCTTGTTGTGTCCTCACATGGTGGAAGGGGTAGGACAGCACCCTGGGGCCTCATTTATAGGTGCACTAATCCCATTCATGAGGGCTCTACTCTCACAACCTAATCACCTCCAAGCAGTCCAACCTTCTAATTTTATCATTGGTGATTAGGTTTCAATATATAAAGTTTGGGGGACACAAGCATTCAGAACATGGCACTGAGTAATATCACATTATATGCAAATAGTATATTTTATTTATCTGTTCATCTGTTGATGGACATTTGGGTTGTTTCCACCTTTTGGCTATTGTGATACTGCCATGAATATTGGTGTGCAAATATCCATTTGAGTACCTGTGCCTTCACTTTTTTTGAATATATACCTACAAGTAGAATTGTTGGATTATATGGTAACTCTGTGTTTAACATCTTGAGGTCCTACCAAACTGTTTTCCACAGCAGTTGTGCCATTTTACATCTCTATCAGTCATGCACAAGGGTTCCACTTGCTGAATATCCTCACCAACACTTACTATTTCTTGTTTTTTTGATAATAATCATCCTAGTGGGTATGAAGTGGTATCACTGTGGTTTTGATCTTCGTTTCCCTAATGACTAGTGATCCTGAGCATCTTTTCATGTGATTATTGGCCATTTGTATATCTTCTCAAAAGAAATGTCCTTTGTCCATGTTTCAAATGGATTGAATGGGTATTTTGTTGTTAAGTTGTTGGAGTTCTTTACTCTATATAGCACAGTCTTATATAGATACTCATTTCTTGGGTGCAACACTGTGTTTTTAGGGCCTCCTTTTATTGAGAACATTGAAATGATTCTGTTTTATCTTCACTAATTCACTCCTAAACGCAAATTGTTTCCAATATTGCCAATTACAAATGCTTTCTTTGGTAAATATTGAATTATAGACAGCGGAGAAGTTATTAATAGTTCATCGAATGCAAAATGACAGCTTAGGAAATATAAAACCAAAGTGATTTTCAGTTGAATGGAGCACTGTTTTTCAGTTTGCCAAATGGAATTTATAGTCACTGTTTAACAACAACATGCCCCCCAACCAACTTTCATCACCATCACCCCCTCCCAATACCTCTTTCCTTTTGACTTAGGCCCTAAAGAGGGTTAAAGGTGCCTCCTCAGAGGTAGATTAACCATAAAGCTAATGTAGCTTAAGTTTCAGGTCCTTTCACCAGCCTTGGCCCCTTCCAAGATCCTGCACCTAATTACGGTTTTGTAATTTTTGTTTTTTAAAGAAGCCTTCCTAATATAAGCTTCAGGCCCACAAAATCCGGATGTGCCTCTGGATATGTTTCTTCTATCTGAAATCATCATCCTAATCATTGTTGTACTTCTGGAAGGCAAGCCTGGGATATATTAAGTATGCTGAGTTATTTATGACTAGCTTTTTCCTTACAGAGTTTCTAGTCTGGGGTGCCAAACTACTATACTTTTCTGCAGAATTCCAGGAAAATATAAGCCATGGACATTTTCATGAGCCCCAGTATGCTCCCTTAGCTTCTCCACTAAGCTCTGTCAGCACACACCACTTGCTTTGCTCTAAGCACTTAGATGAACATGCAGGCCAAACTTTGAAAATTGGTTCCTAGTTGTTCATACAAAATGTGCATGTCCCTTTGTACTCTGCCCAGAGCCATAAATAGAATTTTGTTCTTACACCATGGAAGAAAAGAATGCAGTTGCCAGACTTGATACCTAATCTTTGAAAATTTTGTGAGCACAGCTTAGGGCTTTTCTAAATATTAGGGTATCTTGTCAGAAGTAAAAATGAGCCTTCTGGCCCTTTTTCAAATTATATTATTTCATTACATAAAAATGAATTTTTCTAAAAATTAAATAAATCTTAATATATATTTTCTTGTCCTGCTGCAAAGCATTAGTGACAAAGAAATTATTCATCTATGTAAATCTTCTTGTATTAGTCTTACTTTCCCTGTACAGTTATAATAATTTAGACAATTTGTATATATTATGATGAAGGGCATATATCAGCATGGTCCCTTCTAAAGCCTTATTTCTCTCAAAAAAAAAAAAGTGTTCAGGTTCCCTCTTTCTCCTCACTACTTCCCTTCTCCCTCTTTGCCTTCTCTCCTTGTTCCTTCTTTTTCCTCCCTTTCCCGAACAATTCCATCTACAGCCACCAGTTAGTACAAAGCAAGGTGTGCATCTGCAGGAAGGGGCCCAAGCCTGGGTGTCACAAGCCAATCGCTGTGAGGAAGGAATCCATGTGAGAGGTGCAGTGCTGCCCAGCAGGAATTGTGGGATGCTGAGTGAGTTTGGGAGGCCACCTGAGCGAGGGAATGGATAACAGCAATAGGAAGTTGGTTACATGCAGGGGAGTGGATCGAATCAGTAGATATATTAAGAATAATAAGCAATAGCAGGGTGCGGTGGCTCACACCTGTAATCCCAGCATTTTGAGAGGCTGAGGTGGGCAGATCGCCTGAGTCCAGGAGTTCAAGAATAACGAGAAGTAGATCTCTTAACAACACAGAAGAGTTACAAATATGGAAAGGGAGAAAACTGGAATTAACCCCGTGATGTTGGGTTGGAATTAGAAGCATTGAAATGAACTAATGAATTTCATTATGTAGAGATAGATAGAGTAAAACAGATCTAAATGTGTTTGTGTGTGCATATGCATGTGTATCCTCTATCTACTGAGAGAGCTTAGGAGCAGCAACAGCAGTGACCATACCTAGCCCCAGATCACAGTTTCTAAATACCATTCTCCCCTAAAAGAAACCAGGACTGGGGCAGAGAACATTCGAAACATCTTGGGCCAAAAAGCAAACAACTGCTAGTAGAATGATGATGATATAACCAAAGGCACAGAAACCATCTTGAAAGGGCTGCCGCTAGGGACAACTTGGCATCGAGATAAACAATGATAGTGGCCAGGTACCATGGCTTATACCTGTAATCCCAGCACTCTGGGAGGCCAAGGCACGCGGATCGCTTGAGCCCAGAAGTTCAAGACCAGCCAGGGCAACATGGCGAAACCCCATCTATACAAAAAGTACAAAAATTAGGTGGGCGTCGTGGCATGGGCCTATAGTTTCAGCTACTTGGGAGGCTGAGAGATGGGAGGATGGCTTGAGCCCAGGAGGTCAAGCCTGCAATGAGCTGTGACAACACCACCGCACTCCAGTCTGGGCAGTGGAGAAAGACTTTGTATGACCCTATGTGAAAGAAAAGGAGAGGAAAAAGAAAAGAGAAAGAAAACAAAAAAGGAAAAAGGAAGCAGGGAGGGAGGAAGGAAGGACAGAAGGAAGGAAGGGAAGGAAAAAGAAAGAATAATGGATAATATGCTAAATAAGCAGGAATCTATTAGTCTATATTAGAAAATAAATAAGTGGATAAATCAAACATTCGATAAGGAAAAAGATATTTACGTAGTTTCAAAGAAATGCCACATATAAAACTTCTTAATTACAAAGGGGAAAATGCTAACTTTACAGTGAAGAATTTGTGCAGCCATCATCTTAGTCAAGTGACCAAAATGAACATCTTCAGTAATGGGACAAATTGAGTTCTTGTGCCATCTTATAGAATGCTGTAAGATGAACTCAGCATCCCTTCTGTGATTTCTAACAGCTTATAATCTAAATCTAATCATGAGAAAAATAAAATAAACTCAAATTTAAGGACACTCTGCAAGAAAAACTGGCTAGCAATCATCAAAAGTGTCAGGGTTACAAAAGTCAAGGACACACAGAAGACCCATTTGCGATTAAGAATCTACAGAGACATGTCAACTATACAAGACTGGATCTCTGGATCTCTCTGCTAAAAAGGAAATTACTGGTGTAATAAAATGGAATCTGAGAATGATAGTACTATATCAGTGTTAATTTCCTGATTTGATGGCATCATGTTTATGTAGGAAAATGTCTTTGTAGAAAATACAGATTATTCAGAGGGTAATGGGGGATCAGATTGACAATTTTCAGTTGATTCAGGAAAAAAAAAAACTTTCTCATTGTACTCTACTTGCACCTCTTCTGTATGTTTGAGATTTTTCCAAATAAAATTAAATTTGAAAATTGCTAAAGTTGTAAGCAACTGTTTAAATTTCCATAGTGCGCGAGGATTTTAGGTGTTCATTGATGGTAGTGGGTAAAGAAGGGCTTTGAGGTCTGTCATGAAAGTTGTCAGTGGTGCGGTCTACCCTGATGTCTTTCAACAGCTTGAAAATGTGTTTATTTGTGGCTGCCAAGATCTGATTCACTTTCTAAATCTTATATAACTTGTCATTTAAATATTAAAATCACCTATATATAGTTATTATTCTAAAACTCAGATAGCAAAGAAAATTCAAAACAGACAAGTGGAAAGGGTAATAAAGTCCCTTGGCCCTGAGAAAATCTATTCTGAAAACGTTTCAAACAAACTGCATTAGAACATGTGTAGAATAAGCTTAGTTGATCATTATGAATCAGTCACTTCATCTTTGCTCTTAAACTTACCAATAAATTTTGGTGTCTTCTCAGTCAGAAAAAGGATGTGAGTACAGGTTTTTCCAACACACACGCTCGCGCACGCGTGCACACACACACACACACACAATGTTATATAATTTCTGTTCTTAAGTGCCTGGTTGGAATATGCTAATTTCGGGAGCACACTACTGCCTGCCATTTTCTGGTGGAACACTCTTTTAAGGAGATTTCTACAAATCCATTGTTGCTTTGTGGTACTTTCTGAACAGTCCAGCAGGTGGTAGTCTAGGAGAGGAACAGTTCTCATCCTCCCTCATCCATCCCTGGGCCTACCAGCAGCCTCATTTGCAAAACAGAATGTGAACTCAGCAATGTGCCTTCTCTCCTCTGGCATAAAATGGGATTTGCAAGGTTGTTCTCTCAAAATGGGCACTTAGAATACCACAGAAAGAAGCCAAAAATAACTTTGTGTATACATGTGACTGTGCAGTATTCTGAAGCTCAAAAATTCTTTTTTTTTTTTTTTTATTTCTAGAAATTCCACTGATTTTGTATCTCTTTGCTCTGATTTCTGTGACATGGCTTTGGGGAGGACTACACATGGCCTACAGACATTTCTGGATGTTGGTTCTCTTTGTCATTTTCAACAGTCTGCAGGTAAGCCTTACAATTTGGTTAACAACATATATTTATCTTAATGAACACAAGGCATAGAATTTCAATATTAACGAGTCAAGCATCCACACACAGGTGAATTTGTGTACACAATAACATCATATAGAGTTGTAAAATAAAATGATAGGAGCCTAAATCATTAACATTTGAAATATGACTGGGATTCTAACTTGCTCATTATACAGTTAGGGAAGACAAAATATTCTCCTTCATTTTGACAACATTGAAGTAACTACACAAACATATTTCTTTTTCAGTAGGATTGATGTTTATCAACTTTGCAGATGGCAGCCATGTAAGATCAATGCACATATTTGGATTGTGGCTGAGTCTAGAAATTAGATCAATTGAGGAGTGAAATAGTGATGTTCAAGCAGTCCCCTCTTAAGTGTGATGCTTAGTGAAATGAGAGTGTTTGGTTCACTAAAACATGACTGACATCCCCTAAGTCCAGCAGTGCCCAGCTTAAATTAGTTTTATAAGCATGCTTGGATAACTAGAAATTATATAACTGCAGCAAAAATGAAAGCTGAGATTTTTTAGTACTTTTGTTAAATGGAAAAATGTTGCACCCTGATATTAACAAATGGAACAAATGAACACATTTTCCTTGTTTTCCAAAGTGAAAAGATCTGTCCTAGACTAAAAGAATTTCTTAAATTTATTAAATTATCTCTAAACAGTCCTTCTTTTGGCTACCATCTTGCAAGGATCATGTGTGGCAAACACACAGACATATCCACACTTTCAGAATTGTAGCATACAATTGAAGTGTGACTCCAGTCATTTTTTAGGTTTGCACCTGAGCAGACAAACTCTTTAGTTAGAGCATAGCTTACATGATGGTGCCTAATCAAGGATATTATCAACTTAGGAAGGGGAAAATACAAAATAACTAAAAGTTTAGAACCAAGTTGGTACAAGTTTCTATATGGACAACTGTCTACGGTTATAGTTACAGGTGAGCACTTACTATTGCCAGGTGGTAAAGAAGACAGCCCAGCCTCTCTGGGATCTGACGATTCAAAGAGTAAACAATTAGCTCTAAGAATCTAGTATGGCAGGTGCCATGTAAACAGAGCATTTTGAGAGTGAGTAGGGGCCTGTTGACCATCAGGGCAGAGCCATCAGGGCAGAGGCTCAGTCTTGGTCACCTTTGGATCCCTAGGGCCTAGTGGAACTAAGAACAAGGTCCAAACCGACAGCCTGCAGGTGTGTTTTGCTTGGCAGACACACAATGTTATACAAAAGATTGTTTTAGATTTTCAAATATTTGCTGCAAACTTAAAATTGAGAATTTTCACATTAAAAACCTGAATTGTTGGCTTTTTTTTGAAGGCAGTATTTGCATGGCAGCAATTTCCAAGCCCTGAGCAGACCTGATATACTTCATTCATTTTACTTGCCCCTGAGATTATGACACATTTAATGCTTATTAAATAATAAATGAGTGTATGGTTAGAGATGGGAATTTCAGGCCGAGAAAACTGTTAGCCAAGGCTGCAAGAAGGGAAAATGACTAATCTCGCCTAGATTAAGCAACGTGTTGAGAAGGAAAAAGAAAGGTCTTGCAATTAGAAAAGAAGTTGTGGGAGAGGAGACAGAAAGGGTAGATTGGTTTAAACGCCAGCTTTCCATGCTCGGGATGCTGAACTTCAGTCTTTAAGCAAGGGGAAGCCATCGAAGTTGTGTTTTTTTCTTTGTTTTGTTCTAATTTTTTTAATTTTGTCAATTAATTTTTTTTTTCGATTTCAATGGGATGACATGTTTGTACTGGAAGGATAACTGGAAATGTTTAGGAGAGGATATTGAAAAAAAGAGCAGCTCTAAGTAGGTAGGTTATTGTCATATTTCAGACTGTAGATGTTCTGGCAGTGTGCCTGGGAATAAAAAGTAGGTGACAGGTTTGACAGTTGTTACAGAGATAAACACTGTTCATTTTATTGTTTAATTGACACGTAATAATTGTATATTTATGGGTACATAGTGACGTATTGATACGTATAACATGTAGTGATCAGATTAAAAGAATTAGCATTATCTATCATCTCAAACATTCATCATTACTTTGTGTTGGGAATATTCAATATCCTCCTTCTAGCACTTTGAAACTATAAAATATTGTTAACTATAGTCATTCTGTAGTGCTATAGAACACAAGAACTTATTTCTTCTATCTAGCTGTAATTTTATATCTTTTAACAAATCCCTCCCTATCCCCTCTTTCCCCCTACCCTTCTCAGCTTCTAGTACCCTCTGTTCTACTTTTTACTTCTATGAGATCAACATTTTTTAGCTTCCTCACATGAGTGAGAACATGCAATGTCTAACTTTCTGTTCTTGGGTTATTTCACTTACCATAATGTCCTCCAGTTCCATCTATGTTGCCATAAATGATATTGGGTTGATGCAAAAGTAATTGTGATTTTTGTCATTAAAAGTAATGGCAAAAACTGCAGTTACATTTGCACCAACCTTTTATTTTCTTTTCTTTTTTTTTTTTTTTTTTTTTTTTGGTGAGACTCTGTCTCCCAGGCTGGAATGCAGTGGCGCGAACTCAGCTCACTGCAACCTCCACCTCAGGCTCAAGCAATCCTCCCACCTCAGCCTCCCAAGTAGCTGGGACTACATGCCTGGCTAATTTTGTTTGTTTGTTTGCTTGTTTTGTAGAGACAGGGTTTCGCCATGTTTCCCAGGCTGCTCTTGAACTCCTGGACTCAAGCAATCCACTCACCTTGGCCTCCCAAAGTGCTGCAATTATAGGCGTGAGCCAGTGCACCCGGCCATCATTCTTTTTTATGGCTGAATAGTATTCCATTGTGTGTATTTACCATTTTCCTTATCCATTCATTGGTTGTTGGACACCTACGTTGGTTCCACATCTTGGCTATTGCAAATAGTGTGGCAACAAACGTGGGTGTGCAGATGTCTCTTCAATACACTGATTTTCTTTCCTTGGGATAAATGCTCAGTAGTAGGATGGCTGGATCATATGTATTTCTATTGGCAATTTTTTTTAGGAACCTCCATACTGTTCTCCATAGTGGTTGTACTAGTTTATATTTCCACCAGCAGTGTAGAAGAGTTCTGTTTTCTCTGCATCATCACTAGCATTTATTTTTTGTCTTTTTGATGATAGTCATCCTAACTGGGGTGAAATGATAATTCACTGTGGTTTTGTTTTGCATTTCCCTGATATTAGTGATGCTGAGCATTTGTTCATATATTTGTTGGCCATTTGTATAACTGTTCAGATCATTTGCCTGTTTTATTCAGATTGCTTTTCTGTTGAAATGTTTAAGTTCCTTGTATGTTCTGCATATTAATTATCTGTCAGATGAATAGTTTACAGATATTTTCTCTCATCTTCTAGGTTGTATTTTTTACTTTGTTAATTGTTTCCTGCTATGCAGAGGCTTTTTAGTTTGACATAATCCCATTTGTTTATAAAATAAGTATTTTATAAATGCTTCAGAACATTGGTCTAGGGAAAGATTTTATAAATAAGAATCTTTAGATTCTTATAATTTTATAAATAGATTCTTATTATATTTATAAACCTTTTGTTTATATTTAACAGTCTGTAAAACCTTTTATTTATATTTAATATCCTTTTATATTTATAAACAAGAATATATTTATAAAATTATAAAGTGAAGCATTTCACCTTGTTTTCTTCCAGTAATTTTGTAGTTTTGGGTCTTACATTTAGGTCTTTGATCCATTTTGAGTTGGTTTTTGTATAGGGTGAGAGTTGGGGGTCTAGATTTTTTCTTTTGCATGTGGACATTCAGATTTTCTAGCGACCTTTATTGAAGAGACTTTCCTTTCCCCAATTAATGTTCTAGCTGCCTTCTGTCAAAAATCAGTTGGCTGTAGATAATGTGGATTAATTTTGTGCTTTTCTATTCTGTTCCATTGGTCCACATGTCTTTGTTTATGCCAATACCATGCTGTTTTGGTTACTATAGCTTTGTAGTATATTTTGAATTCTGATAGTACAATGCCTTCAGCTTTGTTCTTTTGCTTAGGATTGCTTTAGTTATTTGAGGTCTTTTGTGATTCCACACAAATTTTAAGATTTTATTTTATATTTCTATTTCTCAGAAGAATGTCTTTGGTATTTTGATAGGAATTGCATCAACTCTGTAGATTGCTTTGGCTAGTATGGTTGTTTTAACAATATTAATTCTTCTGACCCATGAGGAGCATGAGATAAATATTAATGAAATTTGGTTAACCAATTAAATATAGGAAGGTAAAGTGTGAGAGAGGAACATCACTTAGAAATTCCTGGTTTGAATGAATGGCTGGGCACTGACATCTTTAGTCCAAATGGAGATCACATAAAGAGCAACGTCTAGGGAATAAGCAGTGAAGTTGGTGAGATTTAGGAGACATTGCTAAATACTGTATACCAATGTTTTAGCAACTGGGTACAGAGATAGGGCTAATGAAAGAAATTGTTAATGAGTGATCAGAGAGCTAGGAAGAGAACCTGGATAGGGTTTGCAGTTGTGGGTAGAAAAGAAAGCTCAAGAGGATGCAATGCCTAACTCTGGCTAGTGTAGCAGAGAAATTAAATAGGATGAGAACTGAGGAGCAATGCGGTCTACAGCTGTTGTTCCCAAACCGTTATGTGCAGCAGAATTCCATGGGGAGCTTGTTAAAACACAGATGATAGGCCCCACACCCAGACTTTCTGATACAGTAGGTCTGGGTGGAATCTGATCATTTGCATTTCTAATAAGTTTCCAGGTGGTACTGATTTGGCTGGTCTGGGAACTACAGTTTGAGAAAAAGAAGTGAAATAGAGACCGCAAAGAGAGAAAGAAATAGCTTAGGAAAGAAGATTGGTTGGTTCAAAGGAGATTTTTTGGTTTTGTTTTCTTGTGACAAGAACCAACAAAGGAGAAATTGACATCTGGAGGAAAGATTTGTTGTCATGGCAAGATCATGGACGAGGCAGGAAGAACAGAAGAGATAGAGGGCTTCTCTGAGGGAGGAGTAGGAATGTTTTGTTTTGTTTTGGTTTTTGTTTTTCTCTAAGGCTGGGGAAAGAAAAAATGATTGGTGAACATGAAAAACTACTCTGGAGCTGAAAGTGTGGAATGTTGGCATTTGCATGTAATGCCCTCTCTTTTCTCTTAAAGGCAAGAGGCAAGGTCATTTGTTGAGAGGAATGGGTTCAAAGCATGAGATAAAAATTTTAAAAAGGTATGGAGCAGTTTCCAGACAGAACAGAAATAACTTAAACTATGTTGAAAGATCATCAAGAAATGGATTGCTTAGAGAGAAATCAGTGGGATTCAATGGAGATTAGACAACTTAAATCTGTAATTGAGCTAGTCAGAAGTAATTAAATAAATGTAAGCCTTAGGATTATAATGGTAGCCTGGGTAACCTATCAAACCACATACACAGGAAAAGTTTATTGAGCTCTTATGGAGGTTTGTAAAGAAAGGAGGACTGTGGAACATAATAGTATATTCACTGGTACATATAAGAAAAAATTTTGGTCTCTTTCTTTGAAGAACTTATTAGAAGCTAAGAATAAGTAAAAACTAAAAATATTTTAAACTCATGTTTAATGAGCTTCATTCAATCCAGGTGACATTACTGAAGCAGCAATGATTATTTGTACTACTATTGGTTGTTACTTGGTGCACTGGCACATTCCTGGTACCAGATGCTCAGTGAATCAGTCCTAAAAGTAATGCCTATTAAGAAACACTTGGAAAATGTCCTTTCTCTAGAGTTTATTTTGGTTCATTTAACTTATAAATCGCCTGAGGTATTCAATTCAGGCATTTCCATGGAATATGGCTACATAGTATTAATAGTAAGATTTTTTAAGTATGTTCCATAAACACTTGTTTGTTTTTTTACCCCTCGAATGGCTTTCGTATTTCTCTACTGACTTTTGTCAACACCTGTGACCATAAAAGCATATTATGTATTTTATACTTGCTTACTACATTTTGCTCAGAGGAGATTACTGACTTACTTTTTATCTAGATTATTATGATGTCATAGGTGCTCTAAAACTGATTGAAGGGGGGTATTTTTATAGTATTCTGATCTTTTTAAGTTTTTTAAAAAGTATTTGTCAACACACATTCTAGAATCTGAGATCTCAGGATCTCTAGCCACCTCTGTCCTCTTTCTCTACAGTCTTTTATTTTCCTTTGAGAGAGGATCTTGCTGTTTCTCCCAAGCTGGAGGGCAATGACGTGATCATAGCTCATTGCAGCCTTGAACTCCTGGGCTCAAGCAATCCTCCTGCCTCATCCCCACAAGTAGCTGAACTGCAGGCACACACCACCATGCCTGGCTATTTTTTTATTTTTATTTTTTTGTAGAGACAAGGTTTCACTATGTTGCCCAGACTGGTCTTGAACTCCTGGCCTCAAGTGATCCTCCCACCTCAGCCTCCCAAAGTGCTGGGATTATAGGCATGAGCCACTATGTCTAGCCTAATTTTTTGATATTTAGTGTCTGATGCACTTTAAGTAAGAAAATCTTGATTACTTAAAATATTATCTAAAATATTTACCTAAAATTTATCACTTCCTAAAATTTCAAAGGTGAACTACGAAACTTACAATACATTTGCACATTTAGGAAAATGTATGTGAAGTATTTTGCAAAGCATTATGGATACAAATGCAAATGTAAGGTTTAAAAATCATCATTCTAAACGTTTACTGTTAATTTTTATTGTTGAATACTCTTCTTTAAACTATAAGGACTTCTTCTCACCCAAGAACTGAACTTTTACTCAAATTCTTATTGGTCTATCCTTATTATTTACATTTTCTTGATAGTTTAAAAAATTAAACTGTTGGATATCAAGAGTGAGCAGAATATAGAGAATAAAGGTGAAAATGCCCTTTCAGTTTTTTCAATCAGAATTGGTTCCTAATTCCAGTAGCTACTATATAACATGTGAGCATGATCATGATAATTGTGTTTTTGCCACCTCCCCACGATGTGAGGTTAACAAATCCTGATTTTCATTGTGCTTTATTTTATGTCAAAAGAGGGACTCTGACTTAAAGAGAGAAGAAAAGTACTTTTATACTTACATGCCTACTGAGCCCAGATTCCAAAGGCCTTGGGGTTCTATGTTTCCTTAATGCTGAATGGGCTTTCCAAGTGCATTGATCATGGTGGCTGCCATGGTGCAAGATTCACCTCCCGCCAGCTTTCCAGCCCCAGCAGGAAAGAGCTTATTCCAGGTAAGAAAATCCTGTGGAAGACCAGATGGTACCATCCTGGGTCACAGCCCATGCAGGAACCAATCACAGGGTAACAGATATTCTGGCCAGGCCTGGGTCATGAACAGAGTCCAATAATGGAAAGAGTCAAGTTGGTTTCATAAAAAACCACATGGAATGGAATTCCTGCCAGAAGAAAGGATTATCTGACCAACAGAAGGGGGCAACAGTGCTAGGCAGGCCAAAGTAACAGGCATCCACTATACTTACTTTCTAAATTTGCTTGTTCATTGATATAAGTTTGGACAAGGCCAACGACAGCTTCTGCCACAAAACTAGGAAACTTTATCAGTGTGATATCAGTTTATTAGAATAGTACTTGTGATCTATCATATAACCAAATGTCTCTACATTGTCCACAAGAAATTCATAAGAAACTATGTTTAATTTTTTTATTTTCCCGTTCCATTAATCCAATAACCTCTATTTTAAAAAAACTGAGTTGAGTTTGTCATTTCTAAGGGGATTCATGCTAATACTTATAGGTCGTAAGTTTCTTAAACTATTCAGGCCAAGGTATATCCAAATTTGTATCATCATTTATTGGTAATAATCACCTGGTTTATACTCAGCTGGTAGGCCCTGGCAGAACCCTGTCAGTTAAAATATTGAAAATAGCTACTGTCCAAACCTTGCAGGTGTTCCAGGCTTCCATCCAGTGAGGTTAGAAGCATCTCTAGGCTTCCTGACAAGGATCCTCCAGGATGCTAGTGCAGCGCTAGACCTGCAGCCATTCTGATTGGGCAGTGCTTATGCCACACTCCTTATTAAATAGTTTGCATATCACTCCTAGCTCTAATTATGTGCTGAAATATTCTATTTTTAACCTGAACGAGTCAGATTCAGGCTGAAATACAGCATTTATTTCAGATTTTCTTCTAGGAGGTCTCTCACACTTACTATGTTAGAATTTCACTGACAATTTTCTCACATCTAGAGAGAATCCCATGTAAGATAATGAGAGTAGCCAGCAGTAATAGACATGAGCTGCTTGGAGATGCTAGAAAATACGTTTGTGGAGAAGGTCCATATGCACAGAAGCTTTCCAAAATCTGAAACACATTCTTCTTGGAATGCATAAGCTGGCAAGTGAGCAGAGCTTTGAACAGTGTTGGGATATGACACTTCTCAGTATGTCAGTTATGAGACTGCATTCTCCAGAGTACTGTTTGACTGTTTCTGTGACTGACTTGTACATGTTCGTTTGTACAAGCATCTGGTCTCGAGATGTTCCCTGGCACATTTTGAATCATTCCCTATTTCAGAGAGGGGAGTTACAACATGGAATTTGTAGCTAAAAATATATAGTCCATATTCAGACTTAAAGAGCCAGTTGGTTAAAATCATTTTCATTCCTAGCCCCATGTCTTAAGCTGCTAAATGGCTGGGAAATAAGTGATTGAAAGATAGAAACAGTTTCTTCCACCTGTTTTTTAAAAATTGTTCTTTGGTGGTCACTAGAGTGTCTTAAACACATAAAACATTTTTCTTATTTAAAAAAGCAAATAGTTCTCTCTCACTCGCTCTCTCACTCTCCACCCCACCCTGCCTTTTACCCTTTCTTTTCTTGCTTTCGATGTGTCTCTCGTTGCTATATGTTGAATTTCAGTTTTAAAATTAAAGCCATCTTTTATGAAGAGATTTTCCCAAATGAAAATAGTTTTTGAGGTATCATAAATGGAACATATTTCTTTGCTCATAGAAAATATAGATTCCATCCCAAATGGAATATTGGATCAAATTAATAATCCCCCTTCAATTCCCACTTAGTATCCAGAAGAGTTCAGTGCAGGTGTCTGCTTAGATACAGTACATATTTAGTCTTGGCTGCTTCCTTTTGAGGATAAACAGCTCTTGGGAAATACACATTGTTAAATAATCAGTTACAGAGGACTAATTGTTTCAAGGCACTCCCTTTGCAATTGCTTTCCAACAGCCAACAGTAATAAGAAATGTCACTTTGTTTCCATTGGAGACTAGCACATGAACTATTCATGAAGAACGGAAAAGCACTCTTCCCAGAAAACCCTGGAATAAACATGTAGAAGCCAAGGGAGGCTGGGACTCTATCATTGATTTGTCCCAGAACCATGTCAAATTCAGTGAAAAAAAAAAATCACTACATTTGTTTTGTAGAGTGAGAATTCAGAGAGACTAATGAATGCCTCATGTGCCCTTCAAAACATCCCCAAAGGTTTCTATAACTTCACAAATAAATATATAGAAGCTGAGACAAGGAGGTGTACTTAAATTTTCTTAATCAGGTTGTGCCTCTCTGCCCCGTGTTCAGTAGCATCTGGGCTGGTGAAACACCTCTGTGTTTTTGAGCAACAAGCTAACTCCATTTCACAATGAGTGACAGTGTCTGACATTGCCTGCTCATTAGCCTGTTGATTGGCCAGGCATAGTTCTTTAGATAGACTGCAGGATTTTCACTTTTGTTTCATCTGGGTTCTCTAAATAAAAGTGTCAAGGTCTGATCGGCCAGTAAACATCTTCCACAAATACAGTTTTAGTAATGAGGGGCTTGAACAGACTATACCTTTTCATACCTGGCTCCCTCCTTCCAAACAGGTGCCTCCATTTCTTCTGCTCTAATTCGTGCTATCTTTTAATCTTTTAGTTTTTTTTCCTGTGATTTTTCCATTTTCTGAGCATTCTATGATCACATTTATTGCATCTTAAACAATGTGTTAATAACATGCTTTTCCTGGGCTCTGTGAGCCTTTACTTTGCCTGCAGAAAGATCTAGCACACTCCAGTACTTGAAAGAGCAAACCTACAAGATTTAAACTAAACAAGATACATACGTCCTCTTTAAAAGAGTTTGAGAGAACAAAGCAAATGACATTTGGGACTCGTTTTTACCTGGTCATTCAGATTCTTTGTCTTCGTGTTAACTGATAATTTTTTCCAGAATCTAAAATTTTATTCTTCTCTCTCATATTACTCAAATGTTGGGGTGGGGAGAATACATTTTTTTAAAAATACCTTTATATGAATATTTTACACCAACATTTTGAAATGTTCAGCCATCAGACTTAGTAGAAGGTGCGTGCAGTTAAGTGTCAAGCAACCTCTATTTTACCAAGCAACGTGAGTTATCCGCTTTTCAGAGGTGCTGATTTTGCCTCTAAATTTTGTCCTAAGGATTGTGTAAAAATATGTGTATAAATAAAATCTGTAAACTATGCAATATTTTACAAATGCAAATCATTATAGATGAATAAATGAGCCAAAAGAAGTGTTTATCTCAGGATATATGTAAAGAAAACTGAGAGGCCAAAGAGCTGAGACTGTAAACCTAGTCTTTGACTCTTCTCCTATGGCATAGGCTCTCCCCATGAATGGTCGCATTCACCCACAGGTATTTCCTTCGTGCAGATCCCGTAGCTCCTCTGTAACTACCATCACATTCCTTGGTTTGCAGTGTAGATCTGTTGTATGTCATTCACCTGCTTTCAGATATGTACCAAATGCCTTTAGGCTCAAGCAGGTAACTTATATGGCTGAAATGTGCTTATTGTGAGACTATAGGGATCAGTGGGGACTGCAAAAGAACTGGAGAACTCACACTCCTCCTAAAAGCACTCAAATGCAAATGAAAAAAGCAAACACTGTGCAGGCCAAGCAAAAGCTATTGCAGGCTAACTTTCCATGGATGGCAGTCAGTGTGCAATCTCAGGATAAGTTCAAATTTTTCCCTCTGAAGAGAATTTAATTTCTTTTGGAAGGCAAATTGAATATAGGCAGACCATCTTGATCCAGTAGAAAATGGGTTTCCACAGCTCAAAGATTACCTTCCCATTGAGGCCTTCCTTTACCTCCTCTAAGAGAGTCAGTTGTTCCATAATTATAGTCCCTCAGTTTATTGTGTATATATTCCTAATAAATCCTAGCATATTGTATCATTAAAAAAAGAAACAGGCTGGGCGCCGTGGCTCATGCCTATAATCCCAGCACTTTGGGAGACCAAGGTGGGTGGATCCCCTGAGGTCAGGAATTCGAGACCAACCTGGCCAACATGGTGAAATCCCATCTCTACTAAAAATATAAAAATTAGCTGGGCATGCTGGCACATGCCTTTAGTCCCAGCTACTTAGGGGGCTGAGGCAGGAGAATTGCTTGAACCCAGGAGGCAGAGGTTGCAGTGAGCCCGAGATCACATCACTTTACTTCAGCCTGGGCAACAGAGCGAGACTGCATCTCAAAAAAAAAAAAACAAAAAAACAAAACAAAACAAAAAAAAAATGCCGGGCACAGTGGCTCACACCTGTAATCCCAGCACTTTGGGAAGCCAAGGCAGGCAGATCATGTGGTCAGGAGTTTGAGACCAGCCTGGGTGACATAGTGAAACCCCATCTCTACTAAAAATACAAAAAAATTAGCTGGGCGTGCTGGCAGCAGCTTGTAATCCCAGCTACTTGGGAGGCTGAGGCAGGAGAATCACTTGAACCTGGGAGGCAGAGGTTGCAGTGAGCTGAGATTGCACCACCGCACTCCAGCCTGGCCAACAGTGACAGACTTCGTCTCAAAAACACACAACCACACAGAAAGATGGCTGGGTGCAGTGGCTGAAGCCTATAATCCCAGCACTTTGGGAAGCTGAGGTGGGTGGATCACCTGAGGTCAGGAGTTCGAGACCAGCTTGGCCAACATGGTGAAACCCCATCTCTACACAAAAATTAGCTGGGTGTGGTGGCACACGCCTGTAATTGCAGCTACTCGGAAGGCTGAGGCAGGAGAATTGCTTGAACCCAGGAAGCGGAGGTTGCAGTGAGCCAAGATCACACCACTGCACTCCAGCCTCAGCAACAGAGCAACTCCATCGAAAGAAAGGGAAGGAGGGAGGGAGGGAGGAAGGGAAGGAAATGGGTTTCAGGCCATGTGAAGGTTAACCAATCTATTTATAGTTTTCTCTCCCTTGAGACAAAGTGGAAATTTGTTGAGGGGACCCAGGACTCCAGTGAAAGCCTATTGTGTTTTGTAGAAACCTCCCCTCCTTTTCTCTGAACTCCATTATTTCATTCCCCAATATTATGAGACTCTTGAATTCATTACTGAGCTTCTTAGCTTCTGAGCAGCTGCTTTCTGCTTAGTCCCCAAAGCCTTTCTTCTCATGCACAGGCAGCTTCAGAAGTGGAACATGCCGTCATTTCCTTTTTCTTTGGAATCGAGGCCCCTCAAGTCTTGGCTGCCTTGGAGGACTTGAACTCTGTTGTTTGTCTCCCCAACCCTGTCAGATTCCTGCAAGTCCCAGGCTGCAATTTTCTGTTCAGCCTCTAGGCATCTCACTGTAAACTAGAAAGTCCCTCAGAAGAAAAAAACAACGCTGAATATAGGGCTCCCCAATAAATGGGTTTTGCTTCTCTCCAGGATCTTGGCCCCTCAACTACTGGCCCCTCAACTTTGATGCCTTTCAACCCCTGTTTTGTTATTGTTCTTGTTCTTGTATTATTGGTTTTGTTCATGCTCCTATTTTTGTTATTGTGTAAGTGTGTGTGAAAACGTTTTTCTCCAGTTTACGTGGTTGTACTCAATGAGGTTAATCTGATATGCGCTACTCCATCAGAGCCAGCAACAAAAATCTCAATACATTTATTTCAACAAATTATATCTAACAATTTTTAACATATACTGATTGCCTACTAATAAATGAAGATATTTAGAGGTGCTGAAATTCATCAGATATTTAGTGGATACCTTTTAAGGCATATACTCCTGGGCCGGCAGCCTAAGAATATCACGATGAGGAAGGCTGTACATGCAACATCTTATGGTCAGCTGATGAACTGTACTTTTTCTCATATATCAGCAAAACTAAAACAATAAATATGGAGGTTGAGTAAGATCTTAGAATCTGTAATCCATCAGTTGAAGATTGAGATTCAGAAATGATATTTCAGCTACAGAATGACCACGCCTATTTCACAAAACTGACATAAAACAATAGGAAAAAACAGACTGGCTGGGTGCAGTGGCTCATGCCCATAATCCCAGCACTTTGGGAGGCCAAGGTGGGCAGATTACTTGAGGTCAGGAGCTCGAGGCCAGTCTGGCTAACATGGTGAAACCCCATGGCTACTAAAAATACAAAAGTTAGCTGGGCATGGTGGTGGGCGCCTGTAATCCCAGCTACTTGGGAGGCTGAGGCAGAAGGATCGCTTGAACATGGGAGGCAGAGGTGGCAGTGAGCCGAGATCATGCCAGCCTGGGTGATAGAGTGAGCCTCCATCTAAAAAAAAAAACAACAACAACAACAAAATAGACTAATAACACAAAGGGCAACTACAACTAAAGGTACATGTGCCAAATGGATAGCACTCCAGGAAACAGATCTGCCTTCTCAGAATATGGATAGAAAAATGTCAACTACAGTTCTACTGAAAAAAATATAAAGAGCATGAATTCAAATATAAACTGAACTTTCTTTTTAAACTCTTTAGATAGATAGGTCTGGGAAGTTTTATTTTCAGTCCTGCAGAATAAACCAATTCCATGTCACTGTTTCCCTCTGCAAATATTTTAAATAATGTTCTCTTTACTTTGAGAAATGGCATGAAATAGCAAATTGAAAATACCTTGAAATACAAATCCTGTCTTACTAATTTTTAGTTTTGTGACTGTAGGCAAATTATGTAATTTCTCTGAAATGAGGATAGCACTACTTACTTTACAAGGCACCTATGGAAATCAACCAAAGAATGTGAAATTTCCAGCACTTAACTGGTGTGTATTAACATTAACTACCTTTCTCTTGTCCCTAATATGATACCATACATGCATATGCATTTCATGTAAGATTACTTCACATAGTTTATCATTGAAATCAGTTAGCAGTGTTTTCTCTAATTCCCTTCAGTTAGTCTGATTATTCCGTCTGTTCAGAAGCCTGATGTCACAGGCTGCATTTACTAAGCTACCAACTCAGTGATCTTATTTGGAAATAAGACTTCAATGTATGGGTGCTATATAAATGTGAGGTAGACATAAAATCTGCCTGTTACATTTTGTCCTTCGTTCCATAATTAATGTTTTGGGACATGTTGGGCCAGTACCATACTGTCAGTCTTGGAAACTCTCAGTTATAAAGTGGTGATATAGTCAGGCATTGCAAAAAGGGGGCCACTACCCTAGGTGGATAATATTTAATTTGGCATGTGATACTTGGAAGAAAATTGGTAAAATCAGGATTGGCTCATTACCTTCATAAAGAATTTTCAGGAAGTTTTGTTTGCATGTTGATTGCTAGAATAGGGAGTACTCAGAGGAGTACTATGCAGCGTCACCTATCAGGAATACAATTATTAGCTAAGACTAAATAATAGTAGGTAAAAAGTAGATGAAGTGAAATGTTAAGATGGTCATTTAAAAAGGTTTGCAAGAAAAATCTAATATGTAAGCATTTGAGGAAAACAAAAGAATTTGAATTCATCAGAGTATTCCTCATAGCACAATTGATTATCAAATTTTATAGTAAAATTTTTATTTGGAAAATTTGTAATATCAGCAATATAAAGTAAATTATACATAGTTTATTGTTTGAATCAGTATCATAACACTGGAAATCTTATATTTATTTATTCATTCATTCAGAAACATTAATCTATCCAGACTATGTTCATGTATGTATTTGTAGACTGGTTATTCTATGCCCTCAATATATATTATAATAAAAATCAGAACAAGAACAATAATATTGATTAAGTGTTTATTATGTGGAATTGTACTTATTTCATTAAATCTTTGCAACAACCTGAATGGTAGGGACTTTTATTCCTGCCATTTTACACGTGGAGAAACAAAGGCTTAGAGACTTTTAGGCAAGGTCACATACCCAATAACATGTGAGCAGGGATTCTATAATCAGTTTCTTTATCATGCACTGCAACGCTGAAAGAAGAGTACATTTTGTATTATATTGGAAATCTCAGTTTTGCTTTTTACTAAAACCATTTACTCAAATACTACACTGAAAATATTTGAATAACTGTACAATAAATAGCAACTCAAGAGACACAAGTGATCACTTCATAGTTAAATGCTAAACTGATGATACTGACAATAATTCCCTATCACTTACTCTGGGTATCATTGGGAAAGTTACTCAGTTTCTGTAAGCTTCAGGTTCCCTCTTCAAAAAGTGAGAATAATAGTAGAACCCACCTTAGGACTAGGACTGTTGAGAGGACTGAGCAGTATAAATAATACATGTGAAGCATGGCTGTGTGTGCAAAGCAGGAACAGTGCTCAGAAAATATTAGCTACTCTTATTGTCAGGGTGGTGGTTGCTATCTAGTGTTATTTGTAATTATTCTTAGCAATAATAATTTGATAAGTTCACAGGAATATCTAGAAAAGTCAGAGATGGCTTTTATAGCCTGGTCCTTGGCCAGGCTGTAAATGTTACCAAATTTTGGATGAGTCTAGAGGCAAAGGAAGTCTCTTCAGGTTCTTCAGATAGAAGTCAGGAATGGGAAAATGTACAAGGTGGGGAGAGCATAATTATCCTTGTCTGGCTGGAATGAAGCTTATGTAGGAGAATAAGGGGAAATACTGTTGAAAAGGCCTTGGGGGAGGGGGATGGTCACATGAGCAAAGTCTTTGTGCCACACTATTATGGGATCTATTTAAACAGTTTAAAGTAATTGGAAAAAAAAAACTTCTAAAAAATTATTTTTTGTAAATACCGTAACCACTGCAATTATTGAATTCTGGCTTTTTGCATTCTATCTATAAAGACAAGTCCAAAGACAGCCACCAGGGAGTTTATTCCGCTGGAGGACAGAACCATTATCACGGATGCTTTTGCTTCTTCCACTGATACTGACTCTGAGAATGAGCTCAGAGCAGCATGAAAGGAATTTACCATAAATAAATAATACATAAATGCATAAAACACAAACTGTAATCCAGAGTATGATCTTCTTGAGATCAGGGGCCATGATTTAAAAATCTCCCATGCCTCTCATAGTTGTAACACCTCTTACAGTGCTAAGAACCTACTGAATTGAATTCCTGGAGCACTTTTTTTTTTTTTAAGACACTGCACAAATGAGCACTGAAGTGAAAGAACCTTATCTGATCCTTAAAGCATAGAGAATGGCACCAGTCAGGGGCCCTCTGAACTTGGCACTGCTTTGTGTCTCTGTGAACTCGCAGGGGATTCTCTTTTTTCTTTTCCTGTCTCCATCTCTGCTTCATCAACTAGAACTTCTTATCATTTTCTTCTCCTTTCAACATCTGTTTTCTATTGCATCCCATTGTTTTCATTTTTCATCTGTCTTGATCATTCTCATACATTCACAGCTCTGTTAGTAATCCCACAGATAACTATGTATGACTGTTCTCTGAGAGAGCAAGCCTTTAGCATACAAGGACTCATCTCTGCTTTAAAAAAGCAAACAAAGTTTTTAAATCCACCTAATAGTGTTCAGCAGGGAATTTTTTTTTATTTTTAGAAGACATGGTGAATTTTCCAATTCAGTAAGAGCAAAAAGAAATAATAAAACAGCCAGGTTTGTGCCATTTCAGAATGCCAGTGCACATTCCTAGTGGCAGTTAATACTGGCAGGTGCTGTGAAGAATCATACATAGGCAACTGGATTCCCGAAGTCAGCCAAGAGTTGATTGCTTATGTTTTTAGAGCTGTGTGAAGAAGAAAAATGTAGGCACACCACTGCTGTGCAGTCCACGGGAGTCTTACAGCTGCAGGCCCTGAAGCACTTTGAAAATGGTCCCTAATTGTCTTTTGCCTCTGTGTTACCAACTTATCGCCTACCCCCGTGGTGGCTTTCATGCCGTGTGTCACCAAAAGCTAGCCTCTGCTGTTTTCTAAGGAAGGAACTGGCAACTGTTCCAAAGATGAAATCTAAATGTAATCTCCATAGTTGCAGGTAGAAGCAAAGAAAATGTTTTAGAACTTTTCTTATCTTGACTTCAGGCATCATACCTCATATTTATCAACTTTGTAGCCAACTTTAGGGCAAACATTAAGAAATAAAAAAACCACACACATCCACTTCTCCTTTGCCCCTCAAAAGTCTCTTCATTGGCATGACTTTGTATCTTTATATTGGCAAATACTTGGCTCAATTATAGAAGTTATAGATCTTCCTCACTAGCACAAGTCTTTTCCAGCCCAAACAGCTATTGGATTTGCAGACACAAGGACAGCAGAGGCTGCAGCACTTTGGCTTTGCTTGGTCTTTCGGGCCTTTTTGGCAAAGGAAAATGGTTCTTACTAGTGAGTACCTGTCCAGCCTTAGGCAGCTCACAGGCAAGTAGAAAAAGTGTAGAAAAGGTGAGACTAGTAAGAACGAAATCTTGCTAGAGAGCTACTGACAAGAACATAGCACTTACACCAGGTGATCACTTGGATACTCAGGGTGATTACACCAGATGCTGCAAACTCCTGTGTCTACAAAGGCTGGAAGCAGACTCGCCTGGAGCCTGTGGTCAAGTGGGAGTGTGCCTTGTAAAGGGGGATGAAGGGGGATAAAGGGGCAGCAGCTATGTGGCTTCGGTTAAACATTTGCTGGACAGGAAGCAGATCCAGTGTCAGCCAGATCTTCTGATTTTTCTAGAGAAGCCGGAAACCAGATTTTTAATGTGAAACCTCCTAATTTGTGAATGGTGGCGAGTATCTAAGACAACTTTTATACACTGTGCGGGCCAGTCCAAACCTGTTAGCAGGCAGTATTCAAGCTGCCAGTTTGTGGCCTCTGGCTTACCTAATAGGCATTCCCTCATAGTCCATGTGGATCAGGAAAAAGAAATTTTTTCAGCTTTGTCTATCTTTTACAAATTTTCTACACTAAACATTTTTTTCTAATCAGAGTTGGTTTCAGAGCTGTTGGACCCCTTTTCTGAACATAGTTTGGAACAAACCTCAGCTCCCAGGGTGGCCTCAGGATGAGCCATCCCCTCGAGTGACCTCAAGTCCATAGCTGATCTGAGAAGAGAGGAGGGAGAGTCTGGACGTTCAGGGCCTGTCCTAGACTAGTACAAAACACTGGGCTCCACCTGGCTCAGTACTACAGATGCAGGGGAGGCAAAAAGTCACTCATTCTAAGTCAGGCCTGAACTTCTTTAGCTGTGCTTGGCAATGTGGAGTATAGCTGTACAGAAGGGAATGAGATGCTGTGGGAGACAGAAAAGACATGAAAGTATAGAATGGGGCCAGGCACTATGGCTCACGCCTGTAATCCCAGCACTTTGGGAGGCCAAGGTGGGCTGGTCACTTGAGGTCAGGAGTTCGAGACCAGCCTGGCCAACATAGTAAAACCCCATTTCTACTAAAAATACAAAACTTAGCCTGGCATCGTAGCAGACACCTGTAATCCCAGCTGCTCAGGAGACTGAGGTAAGAGAATCGCTTCAACCCTGGAAGAGGAGGCTGCAGTGAGCCAAGATCATGCCATTGCACTCTAGCCTGGGCAACAGAATAAGACTCTGGCTCAAAAAAGAAAATAAAAAAGGAAAGTACAGAGTAGAATGGGGAGTATAGGGGAACACTATTTCTAGTCCTCAACTGTAAGTAAGAAAAATAAATCAAAAGTAGAGGTGCTAAATCATGAGACCATGGGAGATGCTCAGTGCTCCTTTCTAACTTGTTCCATGAATGCACCCGTCCTTATACCAGACTATTGGAAATCTTCACCACAACCAGAAGCCGTGCCAGGGGTGCAGTGGCTAGGATGGAGACAACAGGCTATTTTTGTTCCAAGTGAAACAATAGGCCAAGTGAACAGGTAAATACATGGGGCAACTCAAAAGGGATGTCAGCCTCGGAGCTGATGGGTGTGTTTCTTCTTTATGGTGTCAGAGTTGGGCCAGAAGTCTGAGTAACCAAGTCAGGACCTGCAGTTTGGGCAAGATTCAAGCTGCGGTTCAGAACCACAGCATTGGAGACAAAAGCAAGTCCTGCATGTCCAGTGTCATCTGGGCCTTGTGGTTTTTTCCTTTCTTCCTTTTTATAATGGATTTTTTTTTTCCCAGAGAGGAGAAGATGACATCAGCCAAATATGAGATACAGGCTCAACTAATTAAATATTTTTTGGTTTATTTACTTGTGATTTTAAAAGAATATGAAGCATGCTTGGGAGACATTTGTGTCTGGAAAGAGTTGAGCAACTCTAAAGCCGTAGCATGCAGCAATTGGTGAAAAATTGCTAAATTATGTTTCTTTTTTTTCCGCGAAATGTCAAATGTTGTTCTTTTGCTTCTATAAAGGTCAGTATGGTTTAAAGAGGAGAAAAAAAAACAAACTTGGACCATTAACTTGTTATTGAACTTCAAAAGTGTTGTATTTACCAGTAAAAATAAATCTAAAAATGTTTTGGTGGCTCTGAAACAAGAAAGACTAGATTGTAATCAAATTAGTGAATTTCTGGTACTTTCCTCTTCTTTCTGGGCCTTTCCGTGAAAAACAACAAGGAGAAAACTAATTCAACAGCAAAAGTTGTTTATAAATACTCTATATGTTGCTTATTTGTGGAATATGAGTTACCGCACTAGACGAGTGGGGTGTCATAATTTTTCCCTCATGCTTTTCTGCCCTTTGATGTTCTTGAACAAGAATATAGCTGTGGAAATATTATTCTTTTAATGAATACATTTCACAGTGGCATTTCCCAAATGGTAACAAGGGACTTACTCCTTCAGCAGAAAAGTCATCTCCTTTTTATAACATGATGTACTTGTATACACACAAACACACATAAAGAAAAAGAGAAAGTCCTATTTGTTCAAGTTTATTTTCTAATAGCCATTGTTATTTATTAGCACTCTCTGCTCTAGTCATAGCACATTACTACTTCATACCTCTTTTTGGGAAAATTATTTTGGGGGAAAAAATAAAATAGCATTACTTAACAGTGTGAAACCGTAAGTTTTTATTGGATTGTATCTTATAATCTTATTTCAAAGGCAGAGGGTAGGCTGGCAAAATGTAGGCCAGGAAATGATTATTGTTGTCACTGACAGAACACATACTAGTGACATTTTCAAAATAGAATATGCAAAAGTTTATCTTTAGTAGCTCTGCACCCAACTGCCAATGTTTTTCTCCTTCTCTTGCCCCCTCCCCACTACTCTCTAGCTTGTGTTCTTTTCCTGAGCTTGTCTTACTCTCAGTTAATCCCTGCTAAAGATTTCACAGTGCTAGTGTCAGATATGCTTCCTGCCAGGATACTGGCGTTTTAAGAGGGACTCCTAGACTTCATGCCTGTTTCTCCTACTCCTGGAGCAAAAGTGAACATACAAAAATCAATTTCCCCTGGTCATCCTTTTTCCATGGCATTAGGAAGCACAGCCTCTCCACCATGCTCCTGGATTCAAATCCTGGCTCTGCTACTTGCTGGTCCTATGATCATGGGCCAGTTACTTAACATGCTTGTGTCTCAGTTTCCTTATCTGTAAAGTGAAAAAGATGGTTATCTCACAGGGTTGTTGGGAGACTGAATGAGATAATATATGTAAAACATGTAAAAGAGTGGCTATACATAATAAATACCCAATAACTGTTCATTGTTATGTTATTGCTTTTATTCTGTCTTAGTCCATTCAGGTTGCTCTAGCAAATATAAGGGTAAGTTATAAACAACAGAAACTTATAGCTCATAGTTCTGGAGGCTGGGATGTCCAAAATCAAAGTGCCAGCAGATTTGGTATCTAGTGAGGGCCTGTTTCTCGTAGATGGTGCCTTCTCTGTGTCCTTACATGGCAGAAGAGCAAAGGGAAAAGGGGGCTAACAAGCTCCCTCAGGCCATTTTATATCAGCACTAATCCCATTGATGAGGGTAGAGCCCTCATGACCTAATCACCTCCTAAGGCCCCACTTTTTAATACCACCACAATGGGGATTAGGTTTCAACATGAATTTTGGAGGCAGTTGCCAAACCATGGCAATTCCCAACATTACCGTCCTTGTTTTATAAATCTCGTTTTCTGAATTGACTTATAATTACTTCTCCATTCCCTGAGCTAAGTATTTATTGTATTAGAGCCAGAAGATGCTTCATTTAAATTAATTAATTAATTTATCTATTCTGTTGCAGGAACTGTTGTATGTGCTTTGGCTAAATCACAAAACAGACAAAATATCTGTCTGTTAGCAAAATGTACAAAAATGCCTGCCCTTGAGAAACGTATATCCTAGCAGGGAGTGGAGGGTGGGTGAGGTAGAGACAATAGATAGATAATTCAAATAAACATGACTAAATTATGTAGCATGTTAGAAGATGATAAATTCCAAGTCCAGGAGAGCGGAGGGCAGGCCAGTGGGATACATTTTAAATAGGTGGCCAAGGAGAAGGCCTTGAAACCTTTGAGAAGGCCATTAATGAGCAGGGGTAGAAGGAAGCCAGGGAGAGTCTCAGTGTCCATCTTCAGTTGCTTTTACTTCCTTTCATGATTCACAGTTATTTTTAAACTTTTTTACCGAGTAGAATTTTTTTGTATATATTATTTGTGAGTACCATTATTAATTACAGTGAGTTCTATAACATTACTAGTACCACAAAGATAATATCTTTGAGACTAAACCTTTCGGTCTATTTTTTGGCCTTTATCCTAAAATTTTCTATTGTGTTTATTATCTGGTATATTTGAATTTCTCTCTCCAAAATCACCACGAAATAAAATTTTTAAATATTTGTCTTGTTTTTCTCTCACCATTAAGTGGGGTTAATATTAGGTTCATCAGGTAAGGTTTCGTTTTAAATTGTGGCCATCTGGTATTACTACATCAGAAGTAAGTTAAAATTCGCTTGCCTGGCATCACTTACCAATGTAGTTGTACTCTGAGCAAAAATAGAACAAAAATACTTTATCTGGAGATTGAAAATTCCCAGTGTTGACTTTAGCGTCACTGCAAAATCTTGTAACCCTCTAGTGAAGACCCCTGAAGTTAACATAATGAAGGATAGAAAAAAATGACAGATGGGACAAAAACAAACTTCCTGGCAAAATGTGGAAGTATTCCTCAAAAAAGGCTGTTCATAATAAACTTGGGTATTTTAGTTACAGGGTCCGAAAGAAAAATTTTAGATTGATTTATTTAGTTCAGAGAAATTACATGAAAATATAAAACTAAAATTTTCCATAATGCTGTCTTTTATTTGAACTTGTATGATTTTTTCTAATTAATTTCTAAAGACATTTTAACTATTGAATACTAAAATGAACTATCACTTCAAAAGTGAGATTTAAGAGTCTCTAGAACTATGCTGTTTGTATTTATAAGACAGAGGAGAAGGGATAAGAGAGAGAGCCAAAGACAGTCCCTTGGAGACTTGGGGTTTCAGCAGCTGTGCCACAGGGCAGTGCAGACCTCCGAGTGACCAGGTTTTCAGCCCAGGATCTTCAAGACTATCTGCAATAAAGCCAGCGGAGTGGACAGAGGGGAAGTCACACACTGCTTTTCTTTCTTCTTCCTATTGCATGTATTCTCAACACTCAGGACTTGCCTCCCCTGAATGGGTGAGAGTGGAGAAGCACAGAGGTTGACATCCCCTAAACTTGTACAAGAGTCTTTTAAACTCTGCTGCTGACATGATATACAAACAGTGGTCTCTAAAAGTGCATTTCATTCACTTTGGGTAGGTCATGCATTATAATATAATTTCCCCAAAAAGTAGCTATTACTATTACTTCCTTGAAAGGGCCAGGAATATACTTGGAAGATAACAGTGAGAGCTACAGTCTGGAGCATCACAGCACAGAGCTGTTGCCTGATCCCTGAAAGTACATTGACAATCCCTAAGGTCCATAGAGAATCCAGGCAACACTAGTCTTGGGCAAATCACAGCATGGAGTTAGACTTGGAATCAGACAGGCCTAAGTTTGAATTCCAGGTGGAGTGCCATCCCTAAATCCCAGTAAATGAAATAACACATAATACGCTTAGCCCAGTGCTTGCCACGTAGTAAACACTCAGTAAAGGGTAGCTTGATTTTTTTTTTCAAAGGAATAAAGAAGAGAAGAGTTGCACGGCCTTAAATAATTCTCCAAACTTATTTTGAGTGAATGCATTTTGTGCTAGAGCTTTTCATTGGTAACCGGATCAACAGAGCTTAGAAAGCACTATTTTAAGGTATATCAGATGAAATGAACACATGCAATGATTATGTTCATATTTGATACAGAGGGATTTTATTTCATTGTCATCTTCCTTCTACCATGCTATATCCATTTGTAATTCTGTTTTCCTTTTTAAAATGTTTTCAAACCCTACCTTTCTTTGGAATCCAGCTTTAAATGGACTACTTCCTTGAAGCTTTCCATGCCCACTCTAGTTTATAGTAACATCTTCTGATGCAACTCCTACCTCATTGCATTCCATATTTTCACTCATTTGGCACCTCATCATACATTGCCTGGGGCAGTTCCCTAACCAGTTCCCTGAAGACCCACTCTCTTGGTTCTTTTGTACTGCCTGTAAAGCTTAATTACAGAGCTGGCACAGAGTTCCCAGTAAATTCTTGTTGAATTAAATCTCTTATTTGAAATTTCCAGTGCCTCCACTCCCCTTCCACAAATCTTCTCAATGTAGGGAAATCTCTTTAGATGACTAACCAGTGTTAACACCTCAACCCAAACTGACATTTTCAAATTATTTAGATGCTTCATAATTTTCCAGTGTGTTCTAACAAAACAATGTTTACATGAAAAGAACATAATTATCCAACATTTTTCCTAAGACTATGGTAAAAGCCAGCAGCATTGTCCCACTTCGAGGAGCTAAAATAGCTAAAGGTTACATGCTTTGCCTCAAATAATAGACTTAGTGAAGGGGGTAGAAGTAGAAATGAGGTCAGCCCCCCAGAGCAGTCTGGTGGCCTTGAGCAACCAGGAAGGTAAAGCCGGTACCTCAGTTAAATCACCAAGTTTACTGGAAGTGCATACTTTTCATGTGCCAAATTCAGTAAGTCATGGAGCAAATGTTTATTTTGCTATGCTTTGAAAAGTTGCTTTGCTTCTTGTAAGTTTTCTCAGTGGAAGGGTTCCAAGTGATGACTTAATCTATGTTTGCAGCATTGCACTGGAAACAGGATTCGTCTGTAAAATGGCTCTGTCATTTGTGGACCACTTCTGTAGGGAGATTGTGGGTTTAGAAAGGACGGAAGCAACAGCAGATATGCCTGGTGTTTGAATGGATGTGCCTCTTTTGGAGGCAGCAAGCAGCATACCCATATTATAAAGTTTTTGATTTTCTAACATCTGAAGACAGGCATCCAGCCGTGCAGAACAGCCAGGTGTCTGTTCTATAGACTACAGTTCCTTGTTTCCAGAATTACGGTAACCAAATAATACACAAGGTCACCTGATTACACTTCCCAACAACCTGAACAAAGAGCACCTTTGCGCTTGCTGGTAGGTGCTGTACCAGACTCTTTGTAATCTGCCTTAGGTCAGAGAAGAACAAGCCATTACCAGTATGGGAGTCCATCCCCAGTCAGGGCTAGTTGCTATTATCCCTTGAATACTCTGCAGGCATCCCACAAGACATTTGAGACTTCATATTTGTTAAATAATAGAAATCTGGCTGGCCTAGTGGCTCATGCCTGTAATCCTAACACTTTGGGAGGCTGACGTGGGCAGATCGCTTGAGGCCAGGAGTTTGAGACCAGCCTGGGCAACATAGTGACGTGTTGTCTCTACAAAAAAAAAAAATTTAAAAATTAACTAGGCATGGTAGTGTGCCTGTACTGCCAGCTACTCCAGAGACTGAGGCAGGAAGATCGCTTGAGCCCAGTAATTCAAGGCTACAGTTAGCTCTGATCCTGCCACTGCACTCCTGTCTTGGTAAAGGAGCTAAACCCTGTCTCACAAAAAAAAAAAAAAAAAAAAAATCTTACTAGAGATTTGGGTTATTACAAAAGGGATCACTTAAAGACTTTATGTCTTAGAGACATATTTCTTCAGCTGGATAAACAGTCCATATAATCACACAGTAGACAAAGCAAAAGGGAGATCTTAGTGACAGCTTAAATCCAGGATAAGAAATTAGGAAGCTGCCTTTATAGAGACACCAGTACTTTCCCTGAACCATTTTAATTCTCCTCTGTTTTCATAATACAAATTTGGGATGTTTTCAAATTCAACAGATCAACAGTGCTGTTGATTCATAACCTAAACAAGCTTGTTAACCCGTTCCAAAATAAAGTCCCTCTGCTTCTTGAACTCACTAGAGGTATGCTAGTTTTACAAGTCTTCAGAGTTTATTATGTTCCCTGGAAGTATGTCTCTTTGTGTTAAATCTAATCGCTCTGGTTAGTATTTTAATTTTAAACAGTCAACAGCCTTGTCCTCAAAAGCAAACGAAAGAAAGCAAGCCTTTGGACATATTGTCTGATCTGCTTGCAATCTTTCTCCCAATGCCCTCCCCTCCCTCTCTCTGCTTCTTGCCTAGCTTTCTGCTTGTCTTTTTAAACTCTCCAAAGGCAAATCTTTCAAGGGAGCTTCTCTCTTGGGCCCCAACTACCCCTAGATTTATTGTCTCTGAACTCCTGCAATATAATATTTTCCCCTTATCACAGCATTTATGTATAGACAGTCCCTGACTTAGAATGACTTAAGATTTTTCAACTTTATGATGGGTTTATCAGAGTAGCAAGTGCATTTGGATTTACAATATTTTCAACTAAAAATGGATTTATTGAGATGTAGCCCCATCGTAAGTCTAGCAACATCTGTAATGTAATTATTTTTGTCTTTCCCTCACTGAACTAGCCAGTTGAAGACAGGTGCTATGTGTTTAACCTCTGTGTTCCAACCCTAACAATGCTTGTTCTCAGTAAATGTTTAATGATTGAATGGATCCCTGGATGAATAAATACTTGGATGAATGCTAAGAAGAATGAAAGGCTTATTGTACCTTTCCAACATGTTGACTTATGTTGGCACATCCTAAATTCAAATGACTTCTCTACCACTGCCATCCCCATACACACCCTGGAAAAAATAGTAATAGCATGGGTGGCGGGGAAAGCGGGTCAGGTAATTCTGCTGTCCTTGCAGCAAGCTAATAATGGCCACATTAATTCCAGAATGGTCTATCCTGCGTTCCCAATACTTAGCACTTGAATCGTCATCATTGTTCACTCTCAGGCAAATCAGGCAGGACAGGATTCACTGAGAAATAAATGCTCTTTTTAAGTTCCTGGAGGATTATTATAGAATACAGTGAGGCAAAGATTCTTTAACGTTGGAAAATTGAAACAGTACCTCTGTAATTAAAGCCAAAAGCCGTAGTGTAAATGAGGAAAAATGGTAATCAGCTTAAGCTAGGAAAAACCTTGGTTCAAAATACTTAATTTTCCCTGTACTAAGAAATCAATGCATACTTGTGGGTGTTTTAAGATCAAAATGATTTAGAATGTTTTCCTGTGGCATTTATGAGTTAGAACGGAGAGTTAGAACTATCTCTGAAATTAATTTCCTTTCTTTCTAAACAAATGTGGTTAACATTTACTAGAGGTGTTCATTCTTCTCTAACACATATGATTTTGATGTATGTTGCAAGAACAGCAAAAATCATTATTAAACATCTACTTTTAAATTTTCTCCCCACTGTGATTATCTGTCATGCAGGCCATGAGCATGCTAAATTAGAAAGCATTTTGGAAAAGGCAGAGTTCTCCCCTGCCTATGAGTTCTATAATTACTTGCCCTTATTGTATTCACCACTAGTTTAATGATGGGTAGGGTATGGTATTGTTTGTTGGTTTTCTCTCAAGTATATTTTAAAGTCTGCCTTTATTTTGGGCGACATCATAGATCAAAGTTTGATCCTTAGTTTTACAGGCTCAAAAACAGCTTCATTTCAACAATACTGCAGAAAGCTGACCACTATTCAAGTATTCATGATGTATTAATTTACAGTGGGATTTATGCTTGGCTGAAGAAATGGATTAGTTGTCTATAGAAAGTAAAATTCAAAGGTTGATGTTTCTTTGTGATATGCTCCAAGAGGAGACAGAATGTAAGTTCTGCAACTATGTTGTTCTTTTCAACTATTAAAACAAATCAAATTTTAATGCTAGAAATACTTTCTTTGACATGATCCAGTCTACAGCACACCTTGATTGTGCAGAAGAGGAAATTGGAACCCTGAGTTTTTAGCACTATTTAGTGTCAGAGCTGAGACTGGAATTCAACTGAGACTAGAGTCCAAGAGTACACAGATCTCTATTCAAGAAATACCCTTCTTATGTAGTCATAATTGTAATAAGAAAAGAAAAAAATTTTTAAGAAATACTCTTCGTAGACACTGGCCTATTCGAGAGATCTGTGTACTTCTCATAACCCTTGCTGCCTCCCTGATTTTGGAGTGGGATTGGTGGTCAGAAGTTGGAACTACAGATAATCCAAATTTTTTATTGACTATAAAACAAAATATGAAAAAAATGCTCTGTAAAATTAGAGAAAAATTAAATAGAAAAAAGGGATATTTCCATTAAGCTAAAGTCATCTGATAACACCCCTTTCTCTCCACTTTGGGAGATAAACTGGTATATTTCTAAACTAAAAAAAGAAAAAATGAGGCCAGGCACAGTGGCTCATGCCTGTAATCCCAGCACTGTGGGAAGCTGAGGTGGGTGGATCACTTGAGGTCAGGAGTTCAAGACTAGCCTGGCCAACTTGGTGAAACCCTGTCTCTACTAAAAATATAAAAATTAGCCGGGTGTGGTGGTGGGCAGCTCTACTTGGGAGGCTGAGGCAGGAGAATTGCTTGAGCCCAGAAGGCAGAGGTTGCGGTGAGCCGAGATTGTGCCATTGCACTCCAGCCTGGGCAACAAGAGTGTAACTCCATCTCAAAAAAAAAAAAAAAAAAAAAAGTCTTAATGTCTTGAATAGGAGACATCAAAACATAAAGTATCTGGGTTACTGGTTACTGAAGGAATCTGTGAATGACAGACTCTTCATTTTTTAAATTTTAGATTCAGTGGGTACATGTGCAGGTTTGTTGCATGGATTTATTGCATGATGCTGGGGTTTGGGCTTCTAATTATCCTGTCCCTCAAGTAGTGAACATAGTGCCCTATAAGTAGTTTTTCAACTGTTACCCCTTCATCCTTCCCCCTTTTGGGATCACCAGTGTTTATCCTCATTCTTGTGTCCATGCGTAGTCAAAGTTAGTTCCACTTATAAGTGAGGACATGTGGTATTTGATTCTGTTTCTCTATTAATTTGGTTAAGATAGTGGCCTCCAGCTGTACCTGTGTTGCCACAAAGGATGTGATTTCCATTTTTTATGGCTGCATAGTATTCCATGGTATATATGTACCACATTTTTCTTATCCAAGCCACCATTGATGGGAACCGGTGTTGATTCCATGTCTTTGCCATTGTGAATAGTGCTGTGATAATAATATGAATGCAGATGTCTTTTTGGTAGAGCAATTTATTTTCCTTTGGGCTTATACCCAGTAACGGGATGGCTGGATAGAATAGTAATTCTATTTTTGGCTATTTGAGAAATCTCCAAAGTGCTTTCCACAGGGACTGAACTAATTTGCATTCTCGCCAACGTATATAAAAATTCCCTTTTCTCTACAACCTTACCAACAGCTGTTATTTTCTGACATTTTAAGACTGGTATGAGATGATATCTCATTATGGTTTTTATTTGTGTCTCTGATGAGTAATGATGTTGAGCATTGTTTCATATGTTTGTTGACTGCTTGTATGTCTTCTTTTGAAGTATCTGTCTGGGTTTTTTTTTTTTTTGGTTTTTCTTTTTTGTTGTTGTTGTTGTTGTTTTGAGATGGAGTCTCACTCTGCTGCCCAGGCTGGAGTGCAGCGGCATGATCTCGGCTCACTGTAACCTCTGCCTTCTGGGTTCAAGCGATTCTCCTTCCACAGCCTTGCCAGTAGCTGGGATTACAGGCATAAGCCACCATGCCCGGCCTTTGTCCAATTTTTAATGGGGTTGTTTGTTTTTCTGTTGATTTGTTTAAGTTACTTATAGATTCTGGACATTAGTCCTTTGTCAGACGGATAGTTTGCAAATATTTTCTCCCATTCTGTAGGTTGTCTGTTTCCTCTGTTGATAAATTCTTTTGCTATATAAAAGCCCTTTAGTTTAATTAGGTCCCAATTGTCAATTTTTGTTTTTGTTACATTTGCTTTTGAGGACTTAGTCATAAATTCCTTGAGTAGCCCAGTGTCTAAGAAGGGTATTTCCTAAGTTTTCTTCTAGGATTTTTGTAGTTTGGGAGTCTTACATGTAAATCTTTAATCCACTTTGAGTTAACTTTTGTATATGGTGAGAGTTAGGAGTCTAGTTTCATTCTCCTGCATATGGCTATCCAATTTTCCTAGCACCATTTACTGAATAGGTGTGCTTCCCCATTGTTTATTTTTGTCAACTTTGTCAAAGGTCAGTTGATTGTAGGTGAGCAACTTTATTTTGGGGGTCTCTGTTCTATTCTATTGGCATGACAGATTCTTGACTCTCACTGGCTACCTAAATGATCATTTGTCATTGGTTTACTGGATTTTTTTCTGTATAGAACAAATTGTTGAATTTATTTTAACTATTTATATTAAAAATCAAAAATCAATGTGGCTTTGATCAGAAGGTCCTTGGAATTTTTTATAAATTTGATTTTTATTGTTATCCTCATCACTAATACATTTACAAATCACATTTTAGGTATTTCTGAAAAGATTTCAACAAGTATTTTCTCTCATCATTTATTCATTCAAAGGTATTCATTACATAGATGACCGCATTAGGTTCTGAGGGTACAATGGAGAACCAAACAGGAATGGTCCCAAACAGAATGCATAAAATCACAGAGGTTGCATTCTACTGTGGGAGGAAGATTTGAATAAAATAATCACACAAATATTGTTATAAACTGTGAAAAGTTCTACAAGAGAACAGTATGGGGTGTTGTGAATACATAATCAGAAGAAAGCCATCTAATTGGGGGAATTCCTGAGGAAGTGAAATCAGATGGCTGATGAGGTGGCACCAGGCCCAGGAGGGACTATCCATTCAAGAATAGTGTTCCAGCCAAAGGGAGCAGCATGTGAGGGAGAGAGGGCAGCACCTGCATGATAAATATTCATGGAATTACTGAGTTAATGAACATGCAAAGGCACTGAGGTGGAGACTTGAAATCAGATAAGTGGAGCTAGATGTGGACAGTGAAGGAGGGATAATGATGACCTTGAAAACGTGGGCAGAATTCAGGTCATGCAGAGGCCTATAAGACAAGCTAAGATTTAGGTCTTTATCTTAAAAGTAGTGGTAATCATTAAAGTGTTATAGGTAGTGACGTTGCCTCTTCTATTATGGAGAATTATTGTAGGAGAGGAGGGGAAGAGACTAGGGAGTGAGCTGATAGTGAGATTTTTGTCGAGTGAAGGTGTGATATCATGGTGTTTTCTTTTTCTTAACTTTTATTTTAGGTTTAGGGGTACGTGTGCAGGTTTGTTATGTAGGTAGCAAAGACTTAAATGATTATTGTGTTTTCAACTAGCATATTAGCAATGTACTTGAAGAGAAGTTGGAGGTTCAAGAGGTAATTATGAGGTGATATTGACTAGACTTGGTGATAAATTGGACTTGGGGCTAGGGGGAGGAGAGAGAAGGGGTCACCCTAGGTGTCCTGGGCCATCCTGGTGACTCAGTATCTATAGATGATTCATCTGGCACTCTCCTGTTCCAGTAATGCCACCTCTAGTACTCACATCTCTGGTCCCACCCTGGACTTTGCCACTATCCTAAGCTACTCCACTGCTGAAATAGAAGGGAACTACAAATATCCTTGTGCTTCCAGCCACCTCACATCCAGGTTTCTGAGCTTGCTAAGGAGAACCATGTACTTGAAGAAGTTCCTGACCCTCTCTGAAGGCTCCTAGGATGAAGGATGGTAATTCTTACCTTATTAGACTGTTGGAAGATGTGGACGACAATGTTACAAAGACTCTGATATAGTGTGTGGCACATATACAAATGCAATGAGATAGGAATCACCTTTCCTCTTTCGTGTGCTGGTTCTTACATCTTAAACTTTTGTGAATCCCACTAACTTTGATTTGCTACTGCCATAAGTATGTTTTTAATTCAACACTTAATTTGTCAGGATTTTATACAGAAGTTACCCCATCACACAGTGTATTAAAGAAATGTATCTATCATTAATTAGGCAATAATTGTGCTTTTAGTACCAAGAGGGTACCCTTTTCCAAAAGTGTAGCTATGCTTTAAAAAAAAAAAAAAGGTAAATCCTCAGTATGCCGCCGACTTCAGTTCCGTAAACTAATAATTTAATAAAATGAAAATGACCCAACTACTACTATATCAAGCCTATTAATTTCACACATGTGTAAAATCTGTAAGGAAGAGGAAATAGCATGTAAACTGGAAAGATAAGTGTCTTGATTCTTCAAGGGAAGAAAAGTAGGCAAGCACAGAGAACTCTGTTTTTTATGGGTCATATATTTTAAAGGAATGGCCTGTTGTTTCTTCTTTTTTTTTTTTTTTAAAGACAGAGTCACATTCTGTCACCTCGGCTGGAGTGCAGTGGCCTGATCATGGCTCACTGAAGCCTCAACCTCCCAGGCTCAAGCAATCATCCAACCTCAGCCTCCCAGGTACCTGGGATTATAGGCATGCACCACTACGCCTGGCTAACTTTTTGTATTTTTTCTAAGACAGGGTTTCACCATGTTGCCCAGGCTGGCCTCACTACAAGGCTGAAGTGATCCCCACCCTGCCAGCCTGGGCCTCCCAAAGTGCTCAGATTATAGACATGAGCCACTGTGCCCAACTGCCTACTGCTTCTTTGTGCCCAGACTTTGCTATTATTGACAAATCATATAAAGGATCAAAATCATCCTTTTGCCATGGGGAGGAATATATAGATTGACTATTTTTCACTAATGATCTGTAAATAAATATTAATGAATTATTTTTATTAATTGTACAAACATTTCCTCATACAAACCTAGAATGTTTCCTTATGTTAAGATTACTTTTTCAGAGAATATGAAGATTTTATTTCTTTGTCTTATAAATCCCAAAGTTTTATTTGTTCTAAAAATTACAATCCATATTAGACTAATTTTATAAAAATATGTTCTCTTATAAGAGTGGTGAAATTTAAAGTCAAGGTATAAATAACTCTCTGCATGAAAGACTTGCAAAACTACCTAAAGAAAACCAAAATTGGAAATTTGGGATTTAATTTTTTAATTTTAGAAAATTTTCTTTTTCTTGAGAGGCCAAGGTGGGCAGATCACTTGGGGTCAGGAGTTTGAGACTAGCCTGGCCAACATGGTGAAACCCCGTCTCTACTAGAAAAACAAAAATTAGCTGGGCATTTGAAACACACATGTAATTCCAACTACTTGGGAGGCTGAGGCAGGAGAATCGCTTGAACTGGAGGGAGAGGTTGCGGTGAACCAAGATCATGCCACTGCACTCCAGCCTGGGAAACAGAGTGAGACTCCATCTTAAAAAAAAAAAAAAAAAGAAAGAAAGAAAAGGAAAATTTTATTTTTCTACATAGACATTTCCTTGTGTACTAAAATTAAAATTATTTTAACCCAATAAAATAGTAAAATTTGGCATGCTTTTACATACATTCCCAGGGGCTTTAAACATGCACACACATACATACATACACACACACAGAGTTCAGCTTTTGTTGCCTTTCCTATAACATGCCTTTCATCCCTTCCAACTATAGATGTTTTTAGGCCCAGCCTATAAAATCTGTGATTACATACCTTCATACCCTCACTTACTTGGGATCTGGGTCATAGGAGCAGCTTGCAAAGAAAGCATCCCAATTTAAATATTTCAAAATTTCTGGAAAGATGTATTATGGCATAGATGATACAATTCGACCCATTTCTTAGTTAAGAGTGAGCTTTTAATTCATAGAAGCTGTTCCTGTAGGGAATCTGGTTTTTCCTGCCCTTGTTTTTCCAGGCCCCAGGCAATACAGGCTTTTCTGGAGTTCATGTATTCACTCATCTACCCAACAACTATTTGTGAAAAACTTGCTATTTGCTGGGCTACGACATTGCAGAAATCCAGTTTTCTTGCTTGAAGAAGTTGATGGACGATGATGTGACATTAGGGTAGAGCATAATAAGGGCTGTGAACAGGGCATGTGCAGGGTATAGTATTGGGTTTCCTAACCCAGTATGGGGTGGTGGGGAGGCCAGAGAAGCATCTCCACACCGTGGAGTAAGTTGATACTTAATTGATAAGGAGGATTAGCAGGTGGTTAGGGAAGAGCAGCAGAGGGAACCACAAGTCCACGGGGCAAACCTGAGGAGAAGCACAGCACATCTTGAGGAATTGAAAGTATGGCTGGTTCGGTATGCTTGGAGTGGGGAATCTGAGGCAGCGGGTGGCCTTGTTTAGTGTGCCTGTAGTGGAGAATCTGAGGCAGGGAGTGGTGGCAGATGAAGACCAAACCACAGAGGCTTTATTAGCCAAATTACAAAATTCTGTTCTCTATTCTGAAGATATTAGGGAACCATTGAAACATTAACACCTCCCCCATTGCCCCCTACCATTTTCTGAAATGACTCAATAAAGAATAAACCTTATTGGTGAATCAAAAGAGGTGCCAATGCCTTAAGGAAGGTGGTCAAGAATTGTATTTAGACCTACACTTAAGGCAGAACAGCACCTTGGTTCACATTCTCTACCACTTCTGGGAAAGAAGTGGTTCTTAGCCGTGTAAAATATTCAACCACGAAGATCCTTCTTGGCCTTGTAATGTTACGTTATTTCTCAGAAGACAGGCTTGTGGCAGGCCACCTCAACTGGTAGGAATGTGCTGTACAAAGAAATCAATCAACCAGGTTAAGGATGAGATCAACTTTGTGCAAATTCTTTTAGTAGTAAAAACAACAATATCACCTTTCTTTATAAATTTGATCTACAGCTTACAAATATATATGGTACATTTTATTTGAGACTCATAAAAATCCATGGAAGTTATTGGTATTGAAATTCCTATTTCCCAGATTTAAAAAACTGAGGTTCATATAAATAAAATACAGTTACACATAATGATAATTAGCAAGCAGCAGAGCTGAGATTCATTCCAAGATATCAGACTTTAAACCACCCTGTTCTTTACAAGAGACTGGCTATTTTCAATGAAGAAAATTAAGCTTGGGACTGGACTAAAATCCTTATTTGGATTTTTTTTGTCAAATTACCGATTACAAGTATTGATCACTCCAGTTCCTTTAGAAGTAGAAATAATAGTCATTTTGCTGATTTTCTTTATTATAGGCTAAGAAAAAGAAATGCTCTATTTAAAAATGTATTTTTTAAAAAAAGATTGATTTGAGGTCATGGCAATTAAAAGTGGTACTACCAGAAACTGAGCTATGAAAAATTGGCTATAGAATAAATACGTATATGAAATTCTTGTTTTCCCTTTTCTTTTATCCTTTTTTCTTTTCTTTTTTTTTTTTTTTTTTTCACTGTGACCCTGAACTCCTGGGCTCAAGCAATCCTCCTGCCTCAGCCTCCCAAAATACTGAGAATACAGGCTTGAGCCACTGTACCCAGCCCTTTGTTTTCCATTTGACTTTAATCACAAGATGGGTGACACAGGACCTCACCTAAAACTTACTTGCTCTTGATAAAGCTGAAAATTTTCTGTTGGGAAAGTAATTCGGGAGTGTGGACCCACATCATGGCAGGCATTCTAGGCCACAGGACTTAACTGTATTCATATGCCTCATATTTTAACGGAGTTAGGCTTCATATGCCTCATATTTTAACTGAGGGTAGCTCTTTGAAGCAGGTACCATATATTTTACATCCTTTTATGTGTTCACAGAGTTTCCAATATAGTAGACACTCAAAAACTTTTAAAGAATAGTATACAACATTATTTTGTTGAGGAAAGATTAAAATATTTGGAAGGACTTCCCTAAATTTAGGCAAAGCCTGCACTTGGACCCATCTTCCACTTTACTGTTTTGCTGTTCAAGCAGTGGTCTGAGATTCAGGGATCAGAGGAACTCCTGGCAGAATTCCAATCATTAGACTACATGAGTGGCCATGAAACACTTCGGAGGCAAGACCAAGCCTGTTCTGTTCACTGCCTGCATGGAGCCTACAGTGCATTACCAAGTGGACACTTAGCTATTAGTATTTACTCAGTGAATGAACCAAAGATGGTTAAGAGAGAACTTAAACTGCAGACCATCCTCATGTAAGAGGGCTAGTTAGAATCTGGATTTATATAAGAGTGAAGTTGCTAGTCCTGCTGTATCAAATAGGATGGCTTCTACAATGCTGGTCCCTTGGCAAGCAATTACTAGTTTGCCATATAATTCACTGTCATTGCCTGTTGAGTGAAATGGGATAATGTTAATAAAAATGCTGAGACAACAGGCTAACCCAAGAATCCCACGCAAACCAGGACTGTCACAAGCAAACCAGGATCTGACGTTACCCTAGTGATTGCCCAACCATAAATCCAACTTCAGCTCTTATTCCAAAAAAGTGCTTACATGTGAAAGCATCTCGTTACATAATTAACGGGTTGGAGAAAAAAAAAAACCTTCTGTAGAAATTGTAATTTTATAAAAGTTTATATCCTAGCTGGAGTGGTTATTTCTGAGTGCTAAAATTTGATATCAATTTTGGGGGGCTTCTCTGTATTTTCTTTCTTTCTTGTTTCTCCTCTGCAATAAATATGAACTTTGTTTCCTTTTAAATTTTTATTTTTTAAATTAAAACATCTATTGAGTCTTAGCGTTTTGCTAACAAATCAATGATTCTATAGCACATCCTTAGAGAACTCCTAGGTCCATTGTTTCACTGATAAGAAAATAGCAACAAAAAGATATTAAATGATTTGTCTCTACTAAACCGTCATCAGAAAAGAGTATTCAAAAATAATAACATAATCTTTTGACAGTATATATGCTGGAATTATTACAATATTTATTTCTGTTTAGATGCTATATTATCTCAAATCTATAAATGCAAAAATTCCAAGAAGTATGATACCTCAAGCAATATTTATCTGCTAGTGAGACTTCCCAGAATTTGTCATTTTAACAATTTTATTGGTAAACTTTTTTTTTTTTTTAATGGAGACTCACTCTCTTGCCTGGGCTGAAATGCAGTGGCATCATCTCGGCTCACTGCAACCTCCACCTCCTGGGTTCAAGCAATTCTTGTGCCTCAGCTTCCCGAGTAACTGGGATTACAGGTGTGCGCCACCACACCCAGCTAATTTTGTGTTTTTAGTAAAGACAGGGTTTTACCATGTTGGCCAGGCTGGTCACGAACTCCTGACCTCAAGTGATTCACCCCCCTCAGCCTCCCAAAGTGCTGGGATTACAGGTGTGAGCCACCGCGCCCACCGTATTGGTAAACTTCTTATCTCTTCAGGGCATAGTTTACACCTGTGTCTTTTGGTACCGCAAAGCATAGCGTGAAAAGTTGCACATTTCTGTAAGAGTCTGCATGGACTATATCATTGTCTTAGAATGGATTCACATGAGAATGTTTCTAAAACAAGGCCATTTAGGTCACCTTTGATACTAAGTTCCATTATAATGAAGTCAATAATTTATTTAAAGTTTTTGAGATTTTTTTTCCTGTTATAAGCAACATAAAAGATTTAGAAGCCCAGTATATATGTATCTTTGGCAGACTGACTCCCTTCAGCTGCTTGTGGGACAAGAATAAGTCAGGAATACAAAAATCGGGTATCTCTAGAAGGGACATTGGTGTGAGATAAGGCGTCTCATTTGCAGGAAAGCACACCACAACTAGTCTTGCATTGCAGAGAACGTGAAGTTTGCAGTGTGCATTCAGTATTGCTCTTCAAATGGAACACCTGATTCAGTTTGTAGTTTAAAGGAATTTAATTGTGTGCTATATAGTCTTTTGCTCCGAATAAGGAAAATAATGGTTGAAGTGGATGGGTTAGAAGGAGTAACATGTAGTTATCATGTAGTTATCAAATTGGCTGATTTAATGGACTGAGTCAGATTATTCCCCTAACCCGACACCTTTTTTTGACACTAGTACATGTTATGTAGTTCAGCCTGTTCTCACCACTCTCTCTATTGTAATTGTGGTTTTTTTTCCAGAGACATCAGTTACTTCTGAAATGAACAAATGCCTCTTTCTCTTTCTCCTTGATGTCTGTTTTGACAATGTGGACCACCTCATTCTCCAGGAACAAAATCTTCCCTTGGCTTCCCTGATACAGTTGTGGCTGTCCTTAATCTGACTTGCCTGACCAGTCAGTTGTTCCTTGTTTACTTCACTGGTTCTTCTTCCTGTTCATGTCCTCCAGCTGTGTTTAATCCTGAGCACTCAGCTTTTTTTCTCTATAAAGTGTCTTCTTTAAAAAGTCATACACCCATGTGGCTTCAGCTTTCACCACTACACAGCTATTTTCTACACTCACATTCTAACCTTGCCTTCTCTTCATCTTCAGTGGGATACTTAAAATATCTCACATATTTTCACCTCAAACATGTATGAAATTTAACTTAGCTTCTACAGCAAAGTGATCCCTTCTCCTCCCTTATTTTTATTGGAACTGGGTCATCCAATTTTCCCCTTTCATCATCATCAATACGGTTCTTTGGTCACCTATCACTGGCCAATTAAATTTATCCATACAACGAGAAGGATATCTGAATGCTGAACTCTTAAGGCCTTGTTTTCAAAAAGTTAATTAAAGGACACTGACCAAAACTATGTTTAAGACTACTTATAACAAGATTTAAATAAATAATCTTATTTATTACAGCACAGTTTGGTATTTTTATAATTTTTTTAAAAATTCCTATTGAAAGACAATACCAACTCAATTCTTTTCTCCAGTTTTTATTAAAACTTTTAAAAAAATTATCCTTGGATGCCAAACCTTTTCTATATTATTAAGTCCCACCTCAATACTGTTTGACCACCTCCAATCTTCTCTACCCCTCAATCCACCACCCAGATTTGTACTTCGGAAAGTTTTTAAATCTAGGAACTGTCCAAGCAGGGTTAGTGGGATGAGGGAGTTTGGATTCTTGTAGTCTGTTAAAAACTTGATTTTCAGTTCCTTCTATCTTGTCAGAAATAGTCTGGCTCCTGGTAAGTCCTATCATGACTGATTAGCGTTCCATGCTTTGACACTTGACAGAATTGTGAAGAACATTGAAAGTCTCAGAGACAAAGCGCTGTAAAATAGGCTCAAAAGGAAAGGCTGAAGAACAGGGATCATATTATCTGGAAATGAGATTACTGAAGCATGTCCTAATACTTACCTTTTGACTTATGGGTATTTACCACTAAGAGACTCTAACCTAATGTCTCTTATGTCCATAAGTGACACACAGAGAAATATGTTCTTAAATTGCAGATAGAAACCTTGGTGTATGAAAAGAAGAATACCTTGATGTATACTGGATATTTATAATTTAAAAACTGCAAAATTGTTGTTCCTAGGAATTGCAAAATTTAGAATAGACATCTGTCCAAACCTTAAAAGTGAAGGCCTGCTGCCTGGATATTTAATGGTAGACATGTCTGAATCCAGCAGACTTCTTTTATTAGCTCTACTAGTTTTGAATAATGTCCCCTAAATTATTAAGGAATTATAGAAGAATTTGACAAACCCATGGTGAATACTAATTACTTAAACCATGCAAATATTTTAAAAAGCATTTGAGCAATAATTGCTTAGATTTCTAAGAATTTCAGTTGTACTAACCTATAGCTATCAAGATGAACTCACTTGTTCCCTTTTTCCATATATTTAATACACAGATTGTGGATTCTTATTATAAATAAGACCATCAACAAAAGCAATATTGTAAATAAGACCATCAACAAAAGCAATTTTAAATGAAAAAAACTAAGAGTAGTTTTTAAAGATGAAGCAATTAGAGATTAAATGCCTACTCTTCACATACCTGAAAAATACACAAATGCAGAAATACTGTACATATTTGTTTTTTCAATTCTGTCACTGGCACAATATCCATTATCTTTGCTGCTAAGTCATTGGTGATGCAAAACAGCAGTAGGTCAGCAGCCCAAGAGCTGTTTGAAGCCAGAAACAAGAGATCACAAAGACTTCCCAGGGGTGTCTGCCAAGGGGACAGCAAAAGCAACAAGCCCTCTAAGGAGATGTAGCCACAGGAAGGAGCATGGCAGTATGCAAACCCGGTTTCAGCAGAAAAGCCAGAGACAGCCAGGATGTCACCTGAGGGCTCAGCACAAAGTGACCATACCGCCAGGAAGACACCAACCCAGAAGAGCATTGACCCGGCCAGGAAGGGATGCTTCATTCTCCCATGAAGCCGTGGCACGTTACGTGTTGCAACAGAAAGACTAAGCTGAAACAAAAGTTGTATTGAACAACTACTGAAATACCTAGCTATAGTGGTGATAGAATTAGAGGACTAAAACCAACACATCCCTCAGACCCATGACTATCTCTACCCCTTCCTACTCTGTCCCTCTGATGAAATTAAAAGCCATAATTCCTTATTTAACAAATATTTCCTAAGCTCCTCTTGCATGCCAGGGACGATACTATAAACAAAAATAAATAAATAAAACAGTGAACTGGACATGGTCTCTTACTTTCTAGGAGGTTACAGCTTAAAGGAAGGTCTTCCTTTTTTAATCCCAAATTTGTAATTTTTGAGATGAAGAGAGCATAATTTGAATGGAGATTTCATTCCTCTGAGTCCCTTTTTCCACATTGTCTCAGGGATCCACATTGATTTGGAGAACTCATCTGAAACCTGGAGTTGTCCCTCAACTAGGAGTTGTTGAACCTTGGAGAACTTGTAAAAAGGTCTCAAAAGAGGGTAAAGCCCAGCTTAATCACTTTCCTGTTTTAACCACTTCTTCCCACCCCACCCCACTTCCTGGTTAAATTTGTGCAATGGTAATAGTGATTATTTCCTATCTCATATGGAACTGATAAAAATTTTTGAGATAATTATCCAGAATCTCCTGTACTTATTTTACTCCTTGATGACATCAAGAACATTTATTAACTCCTTTAGACTATTACGATTTCATCTGTGTCTCAGTGAATGTTTGCTAATAAGTTTAAATTCTTGAATCAAAAGAGATACAGAATTGGTCATAGTGTTACGGGATCCTTGGGGTTTCGTTTTGCCAGCTGGAAACCTCTGTAGCCAGTGATGCCTTTGCCCGAGTTTTGCTCAGGCCCACTGGGCCTGCTCAGCCTGGCAGACTGTGCTTGGCTCATGCTACTGGCCTGGATCCCATGCCTGCCAAGGGCGAGTGGAGTGGCGAGGGGTGTGTGAATGAGCAAGTATGGGGTCCGGCCACTGCACACAGTGGTGGAGCTGGCAGCTCCAGACACCGCCACAGGCACTGGCTGTCTGTAAGACTGTGGCTGGACTAGGCATCCCACAAGTTGCTTCCATGGCTGGCACCAGGGAACATGGTCATGCCCAGAAGCTTGGAAATGCCAAGAGCTGCAGAGTCCCAAAGAGGGTGTCACTGCCTTGGCTTGGGGCACTCCTAGGTCTGGGCTCCCCAAGGAGCCACAGCTCTTCTCTCCTTGTTGCCTGCAATATGGCAAGGAAGGGGTGTGTTTCAGCCCTGTTTGTGTTACAGCTCTTTCAGCCCTGCCATTAGGCAGGTTCCAAGTTCTTGTCTCATGCCCAGGTAGAAGGAGGTATGCAGACAAGGGGAAGATGAGAAAGGTGAAGAGGAGTTTTATTGAGTGATAGAGCTCAGAGGAGACTTGCAGTGCTCCTCTCCGCAGCTGGTCATCCCTACGTCTGCTCAGCTCTCAGCAGAGAGGAGACACCGGAGGAGGTAGCTTGTCTCCACAGGCAGGTTGTCCCATCAAGTGCTCAAGTCTAGCTGAATCTGGAGTTTTTATGGGCTTCAGAGGGAGGAAGTGCATGCCGATTTGTTCATGGGTGGCCATGGGTGGGCCCAGAAAAAGCACCATAAGTTCCCACTCCAGTTTTCAGGACTGACAGCCTGGCCCCCAGGCTTCAGGCCTTCCCCAGCTTGAAGGTGGGGCCTCGACAGGGGCCTTCCCTCTCTACTCCTGAGCCTGTCTGCCTCCTGCCACTGTTCATGATGCCCAGGCCTTTCGTACCGAGGGGTGCCTCCAGGCCAATGCTGAGCTGCCCTCAGCCCCCCTCAGCCTCCCTCCCATGTTCATTGGCATTCTAAGTCTGGAGGGGGTCAAGGCAGCAGAGGGCTAGTGTGTCAGTGCTGCCCTGAGTGTGTGCATACCTGGCTGGGTTGCAACAGTGCCCGGGCTTGGCCTCAACTTTGCTCTGAGATTGGAGCAGGCACTGGGAGTGTGGAGAGGCCAGGCAGTGGAAGCAGGCATTTCTGAGCCTGCAGGGGCAGCGGGGGGCTTCCTGGGCCCTTGAGAGTGCAGAGATGCCCAGGTCTGCAGCTGCAGCATGGGTGGCTGCAGTGGCACCCAGAAGGGCAGGGCTCCTGCCTGCTGCCAGCCCCCCACCAGCTCCATGGAGTTCAAAGCCCAGCCATACCTCCCCTTCTGCAGCCAGCATCTCCACAGCAGCCACTCCAAATGGGCCATCACTACCATCAATAGCGGGTAGGGTCAATCCAGATATTACTGAAGACATTTTCTTGTTTGTTTTTAGAGGCAGGTTCTGGCTCTGTTACCCAGGCTGCAGTGCAATGATGCAAACATGGCTCACTGCAGCCTCAACCTCTCGGGCTCAAGCAATCCTCCTGCTTAGCATCCTGCGTAGCTGGCATGGCAGGTGTGTGCTACCATGCCTGGCTAATTTCTTCTTTATTTTTTGTAGAGATGGGGTCTCTAGGTTGTCCAGGCTAGTCTCAAACTCCTGGTCTCAAGTGGTCTTCCCACCGTGGTCTCCCAAGCCACCGGGATTACAGGCATGAGCCACCACGCCCAATCTAACTAAAGACTTTTGAAAGCCTGTTTTATGATTATAGTAGGAGAGCCAACAAAATAATCAAAATGGTAATGCTTAGAAAGAATTCCCTTCCCTGTAAGCTTTCACTAGGTAAAGAATAGGAAGAACAGATGGATTATATAGGTCCTGCTTCTAAAACAGTTAAGCTGTTATATTGTAAGATATTGTTGTATTTGTGAGTAACTTGAGATTAGGAGCCAAATATTTTATCCTTGCATCTCAGTGCTTGGCAATGCACATAGCGGGTGATCAGCAATATTGGATTAAATAATTGAGAATCCAGATTCTCTCTTATAATTCTTTCACAGACTGGCATACAAAAGGGAGCCTGAGATTTAACATGCAGTGTTTGGAACGGGGACTTGTTTTTATCCTGAGGTCAGAAACCTCCACAGCTGAGTCCTTTGGATAATGAAAGTCCATTTTCTATATTTGCCCAGCTTGGGCTGGACACAGGCAAATGTCATACAATCTGCATTTAAACACTCTTTTCTTTCCATTTTAAGCGTTTGTGTTTCCTGCAGCACATCTAAAAGATTCACAATATTTACTATATATTTCTATGCTTTTAAGAAAAAAAAAAACATGCAGCTTTCACATGCAAGTTATTTTCAGCAGGCAGTTCCTTTCCTGAAGCACAAAAGGCTAGATTTAAAAACAAACAAGAGGGAGAATACACTGTTTTAACAAATGGGTCCTCAGAGATGGATTTTAAAGCATGCATTTTGTTTCCCGATCTAGCTTTTACCCTATCACTTCACAACACTGAGAGAAATCCTGAAATAAATCAGTAACGTTTGCACAATTTTTAAGGCTGACAGTTTTATTTTTTTCCTGTTTTGTCTATTGCTGTAGCCAATGTAATTAGGTCATAGCCATGTGAAAAGTTTGTTATAGAAGAAAAATTTTGGATGTGTGTGAGTATTTTCAGGAAGATTTGTTTCTGCTAATGTTCATGATGTCCTTTGCACATGAAACTAATTCACTTATTATCATACACAATTTAGAATATTATTATTGTTTCCAAAAAAACAAACAACTCTAATTCAAAGGGAAATACATGTTTGTTTACTTTTATATCATGGTTAGAGCAGTCACACTTAAAAGTATTTTTAGCAGATAAACCACTGATTTTAAAACATTTTTTTTAACAATACAGATTAGATGCCAACCCAAGAAGGGATCATTTGAGTAGAAAGGAAGAAAGGACTAAATTATAATAATATTCCAGAAATGGCATCAGAAATCAAACACTAGCCTACATACCTAGAGCATTGCCCTCTAATTTCACTTTTATAAAAGTTGTTTGTAATTCTTAGGTCCTGGGTATTTTCTAATAGACTTTTTATGATTATACCAACAGATGTAAGTTTCAGGCCCACAAGAAAATTATTGCTTCTACGCTCCCAGAAATGTTAGGAACCATGGGAGAATGCCGTTTTTTGCAAAATGAAGATACTTATTCATGTTTTCTGAAAAATCTTGATGTTAACTCCTTTTCTTCTTTAATGAGCTGAATGCCTTGCTTTTATTTTTATGTATTTAATAATTTTAGTAACTATTTAATTGAGATTCTTACTTGCTCCCGAAACATCAGGATGAATAGATACAAGAGGCACAATTTAACATATTTTATTGGCTGAGCATAAAGGTCACAATTACCAAGCTTTATAGACACACCATTAGAAGTATACAGTAGATCCTTTGTAGAGACCATGAATGAGAGCCAGTGTAGGCGATGTCAGGAACAGCAATACAAATTTTGAGTTGCTGTCTGTGACGAAAGCAGAGCAATTGTCAAGAGTTTGACTGGGTCGCAAAAGAATTTAAAGGGCCAGCAGTTCTTTAAGAATGCACACTTTAGCTTTATCCTTATGTAACATTTACTGTGAGGCAAGGCATGCCAAGTATTAAGCAATCTACTGAATTCCTCTGAGTCCCTACCCAGTGATTCTATTTTCAAATGAGATAAGTAGGTGAGATATACAAATGAAATCAGAGGCTTGATTAATGCTGCCCATCCAGAAATCTACAATGTGAATGGATCACTATTAGTACCCCAGTTTCAGCATTTTCCTAAGAAAAAAAAGGAAATAAGTGAAATAGATGGGAAAATATGGCACTTTTTTGGAAGTTAAGAAGTTTGCTTTCTAAAACAAAATGTGCATAGCTAATCAGATATACTTCTGCAATTCTGTTTTCATGTATGAATAGAGCTAGATTTCAGCATCACTTAAGTTTTTACCAAGAAAAGAATTTGAAGCTGGGCATGGTGGCTTGCACCTGTAATCCCAGCCCTATGGGAGGCCAAGGTGGACATATCTCTTGAGCTCAGGAATTCAAGACCAGCCTGGGCAACATGGCAAAACCCCATCTGTACAAAAAATAAAAATAAAAAACGAGCCAAGCATGGTGAAACACGCCTGTGGTACCAGCTACTGGGCAGGCTAAGGTGCGAGTATCGCTTGAGCCCAGGAGGCAGGTTGCACCACTGCTGTGATTGCACCACTGCACTCCAACTGAACTCCAGTCTGGGTGACACAGCAAGACCTTGTCTCAAAAAAAAAAAAAAAAAAAAGATTTGTTAGTGAGAGGTCAGTTTTCCTAAATTATATTGACTAAATTTTTTGTGACATTCAAAATTTGCCATGGTCTCTTGCTAGACTCCTAACATGTTCTGTAAATTCTCAGCTTTTAGTAGAATTTGAAGAATGCTTGTGGAAAATCAGCAATGCTTTCAACCATTGGTATGGTTTGGTTCTATGTCCCCATCCAAATCTCACCTTGGATTGTAATAATCCCCATGTGTCAAGGGCAGGACCAGATGGAAGCAGTTGGATCATGGGGGCAGTTTATCCCATGCTGTTCTCATGATAATGAGTGTGTCTCATTAGATCTGATGGTTTCATAAGCATCTAGCATTTCTCCTGTTTGCACGCATTCTCCCTCCTGCCTCCCTGTGAAGAGGTGCCTTCTGCCATAATTGTAAGTTTTCTGAGGCCTCTCCAGCTGTGTGGAACTGGGTCAATTAAACCTCTTTTCTTTATAAATTACCCAGTCTCGGGTATTTCTTTATAGCAGTGTGAGAACAGACTAATACAGTAAATTGGTACCTCAGAGAGTGGATTTGGATAAAGCTATCCAAAAATATGGAAGCGCCCTTGGAACTGGGTAACAGGCAGAGGTTGGAACAGTTTGGAGGGCTCAGAAGAAGACAGGAAAATGTGGAAAAGTGTGGAACTTCCTAGAGATTTGTTGAATAGCTTTGACCAAAATGCTGATAGTGATGTGGACAATGAAATCCAGGCAGAGGTGGTCTCAGAGACAAGGAAGTTGTTGGGAACTGGAGTAAAGGTGACCCTTGCTATGCTTTAACAAAAAGACTGGTGTCATTTTACCCCCTCCCTAGAAATCTGTGGAACTTTTGAACTTGAGAGAGATAATTTAGGTTACCTGGCAGAAGAAATTTCTAAGCAGCAAAGCATTCAACAGGTGACAAAGCATAAACGTTTGGAAAATTTGCAGCCTGACGATGCAGTAGAAAAGAAAAACCCATTTTCTTGGGAGAAATTTGAGCTGGCTGCATAAATTTGCATAAGTAATGAGGAGCCAAATGTTAATCGCCAAGACAATGGGGAAAATATCTCCAGGGCATGCTAGAGACCTTCACCGCAGCCCCTCCCATCACAGGCCCAGAGGCCTATGAGAGAAAAATGGTATCCTAGCCCTGGTCCAGGGCCCCCGCTGCTGTGTTCCATGTGTCCAGTCATGACTATAAGGGGCCAAGGTACCGCTCAGGCCATTGCACCAGAGGGTGCAAGCCCCCACCCAGCCTTGGCAGCTTCCACATGGTGCTGGTCCTGTGGGTACGCAGAAGACAAGAACTGAGTTTGGGAACCTTTGCCTAGATTTCAGAGGGTGTATGGAAATGCCTGACACCCAGGCAGAAGTTTGCTGCAGGGGCGGAGCTCTCATAAAGAACCTCTGGTAGGGCAATGCAGAAGGGACATTGGGGTTGGAGCCCCCACACAGAATCCCCACTGGGGCACTGCCTCAGTGAGAAGAGGCCCACCATCTTCTAGACCCCAGAATGGTTTATCCACAAACAGCATGCACTGTGCGCCTGGAAAAGCCACAGACACTCAAAGCCAGCCTGTGAAAGCAGCTGGGAGGGGGTCTGTAATGTGCAAAGCCACAGGGGTGGAGCTGTCCAAGGCCGTGGGAACCCACCTCTTGCATCAGCGTGAACCTGGATGTAAGATATAGAGTCAAAGATCATTGTTTAACTTTAAGGATTAATGACTGTCCTATTGGATTTTGGACTTGCATGGAGTCTGTAGCCCCTTTGTTTTGACCAATTACATTTGGAATGGGTGTATTTACCCAATATCTGTATCCCCATCATATCTAGGAAGCAACTAACTTGCTTTTGATTTTACAGGCTCAGAAGTGGAAGGGACTTGCCTTGTCCCAGATGAGACTTTGGAGTTGGACTTTTGGGTTAATGCTGGAATGAGTTAAGACTTTGGGGGACTGTTGGAAGGACATGATTGTGTTTTGAAATGTGAGGACATGAGATTTGGGAGTGCCTAGGGGCGGAATGATATGGTTTGGCTCTGTGTTCTCCACATCTCACCTTGAATTATAATAATCCCCATGTGTCAAGGGCAGGACCAGGTGGAAATAATTGGATAATGGAGGCAGTTTCCTCCATGCTGTTCTCATGATAATTAGTGAGTCTCATGAGATCTGATGGTTTTATAAGCGTCTGGCATTTCCCCTCCTTGCACTCATTTTTTCTCCTGCCACCCTGTGAAGAGGTGCCTTCCACCATGATTATAAGTTTCTTGAGGCCTCCCCAGCCATGCGGAACTGTGAGTCAATTAAATCTCTTTTCTTTATAAATTACCCAGTCTTGGCTGGGCACGGTGGTTCACACCTGTAATCCCAGCACTTTGTGAGGCTGAGGTGGGTGGATCACTTGAGGTCAGGAGTTCGAGATCAGCCTGGCCAACATGATGAAACCCCCGTCTCTACTAAAAATATAAAAATTAGCCAGGTGTGATGGCACACGCCCATAGTCCCAGCTACTCGGGAGACTGAGGCAGGAGAATTGCTTGAATCTGAAAGGCAGAGGTGCAGTGAGCCAAGATCATGCCACTGCACTCCAGCCTGGGTGACAGAATAAAACTCCAGCTCAAAAAAAAAAAAAAAAAAAGAAAAGAAAAGAAAAAGAGAAGAAAAAAAGAAAGAAACAAAGAAAAACGAATTACCCAGTCTTGGATATTTCTTCATAGCAGCATGAGAACGGACCAATACAACCACGTTTATTCTTCAGCTATGGTAGCAGGACTGCCTTTGACATGCTAATGTTCTTTTCTCTCTTTTTTTTGCAGGGACTTTATGTTTTCGTGGTTTATTTCATTTTACACAACCAAATGTGTTGTCCTATGAAGGCCAGTTACACTGTGGAAATGAATGGGCATCCTGGACCCAGCACAGCCTTTTTCACACCCGGGAGTGGAATGCCTCCTGCTGGAGGGGAAATCAGCAAGTCCACCCAGAATCTCATCAGTGCTATGGAGGAGGTGTCTGCCCTTGCCCTTTCATTCTCTGTCTTTCTCTGTCTCTCTGTCTCTGTCTCTCTCTCTGTGTCTGTCTCTCTCTCTGTGTCTGTCTGTCTCATTGACAGGCTCTCCACCTCATAAAGAGTACAAGATGAATCACACTAGGTGACTTTTAAATCTTACATACTGACAACTTCTGACCTATGGTACTTGGTTTCTTACTATAGCGTCACACCCATTATCTAATTCTTTTTCTTCCTCACCCTGTGAGCTAGACTGACCAGCAGTTTGTATTGAGAAATCAGATGGAATATAATTTGACATTTCTTTCTTCAGAATCTTTCTAATTTGACATGTCAGTGACTGGGTCTGCCAAGGAAATGGTTCTTAAGATGCTATTTTTCCTAAAAATACTTTCATAGCTCTCTTCCTCCACCCATTCCAACTCACTACTTCAATCCCAACAAACAGAGAAAAGAAATTAAGCCAAACCTCTTTTCAATTTACACACCAGAAAATATTTTTGAAAAAAAGCTCAGAAGAGTGCTTCTGCAGCACTATTGGAAAATCTAGCCAGGATTTCCTCTGTACAAATCTGCCTCCCATTGCTCTCTGCATTCTGTCCACATCATTTTTATTTCCTATGCGTGAATCCCATTGCCACCAGCTTGTCAGTAATGCTGCCCCTAGCAGTGGGGCCACTGCTCACATTTTAAAACATTCCTCAATTCCTTTGGCCAGGAGGAGATAGTAACAAAGGCCTCTAAAAATTTCTGCAGTGTCCAAGATGTGCTTGGTTACCATTTTTTGATGAGCTCATATTGCCCTCTTTATATTAAGGAGCCAGGGAAAACAGTATTTGTGTTTACTTCCTGAAAAATGGCAGGAAATCAAGGTACATCTGTCCGAAAAGGAAACAGTTTATATTAATAGATGTATGGAGAGATAGGTAGATAGATAGATCAATAGACTGATAACTTTCCTGTCCAGAGATAACTTTTGTCCTTCATAGCAATATGGAAAGGAATTTTATTTATGTTAGGTTAAAATTAAGGTAAATATTCACAATTCAAGTACTATATATATTTTTAGTTTGAGAAATTTTAATATACAGAATTATTAACTGTAACAGAAACAGAGTAGAAAGGTGGTTGTCAGGTGCTGGGGGTGAAAGAAATGGAGGATTTTGATCAAAGGGTACAAAATTTGAGTTATAAAATGAATAAGTTCAAGTACAATCTTTAAAAATCAAGCCATATCTTTAGTATCCTTAAATTTTTGGAAATCTAGTACGATTTCTCTATCCCCAAAGTTCTTAAAGTAGACTTATTTCATCACAGCAGGTCCAATGGAAACAGGGATTTTTTAGGATCAAGAATTCAGAAATGAATCTTAAAATTTTTTTTGAATGGTTGCTCAGTCCAGCATTTGTTTACATCTGAACTGTCGAATACAATAACCATTAGCTGCGTGTGGCTATTTAAATTTAAACTAAAATTAGGCAACATGAAAGAGTCACTTTATCATTCACCCCCGCCACATTTTAAGTGCTCAACAGCCACATGTGTTTGGTAGCTGCCATATTGGAGAACACAGATGCAACACATTTGTATCACTGCAGAAAGTTTTATTGGACACTGCTGGTCTAGATGTTCAACTTCCTAGTGAAATTTTTTAAGGTTCATTTTTTCCTCTCAAGTTCATTTCTAAAATTCTCAGATCGCCGTTCTCAGAAACGAAGTGTCTTTGCTGTCTCTCCGAACACCCTGTGTTGATAGACAGTAGCTGTAACCTGTCTCTCAGAACACCCTATGTTGGTAGGCAGTAGCTGTGACAGTCCAATTCTTGGGCCAGAGCCACCACTTGGGTGCTCACTTGGGTGTTGTGCAACAGCAGAGCCTGAAGTGTGCTCTGCATTCCTCAGAGGCGTAGAATTGGCCTTGATTCAGCTGTCAGTGAGGTGCTGTCAGAGACATTCTAAAAAGCCATGCAGAGAAAGGAAAGTGTAGGAAGGAAGGATTAAGGGGTTGTTTACCAGTAACCTAGAGGGATATAAATACATTTAATCATTCCAGGATAGAGCTATCTTTTTAATCATTCAATCAAAAACAAGGAGGAATGCTATGAAAGTATTTTTCTCAACTTAGTATGTCCTTATAGATACCTACTATATTTAAAATCCTGTGTGGCATTTTAGATAAAGGATTAGGAGGATTCTTCTCCATTTCTTATATTTTTTAACAGAGTTTTCTTTGCACACATCTTACCAAAAAAATGTATTTATTGGGTTAAAAATTAGTTTTCATTCCCCACACATGACAACATAGAAATCTACAAGTAATTCAAATAGAGACATGGTTTAGAATCACAGATTAAATTGTCTCAGGGAGAGACATAATTTTCTAAAGAATAAAGAAAAAATTAAAGTTGTTTTGTTTTGTTTTGTTTTTGTTTTTGTTTTTTTAGTAGAGACAGGGTGTCTCTCTGTCACCCAGGCTGGAGCACAGTGGCATGATCATAGCCCACTGCAGCCTCAAACTTCTGAGCTCAAGTGAGTCTCCCACCTCAGCCTCCTGAGTAGCTGGGAATACAGGTGCACACACCACACCCAGCTAATTTTTTACATTTTAAAAATTTTCGTAGAGATGGGGGTCTCACAGTCTTGTCCAGGCGGGTCTCTAACTCCTGGGCTCAAGCAATCCTCCCACCAAAATTTAAGGCCAGGCATGGTGGTTCACACCCATAATCACAGCACTTTGAGAGGTTGAGGCAGGATCTCTTGAGCCCAGGAGTTTGAGACCAGCCTGAGCAATGTAGTGAGACTCCATCTCTACAAAAAATAAATTTATAAATAAGTAAAGGTCTAGTTTCAAAACAATGCCACTGCCGTTTAACAAGGTCTTTGTACGGAGAGGCAAGAGATCAATTGTTCATTTGGGTTTCATCGTGAATGTGTATGCATTCATATTATGGTTTCTTTTTCCCCCTATCCCAATCCAAAAAGGTGCCACCTGACTGGGAGAGAGCATCCTTCCAACAGGCCAGTCAGGCCAGCCCTGATTTAAAGCCAAGTCCACAAAATGGAGCCACGTTCCCGTCCTCTGGAGGATATGGCCAGGGGTCACTGATAGCTGATGAGGAGTCCCAGGAGTTTGATGATTTAATATTTGCATTAAAAACTGGTATGTATGAACCCATGAACCACATTAGAAGTAGGCACTCTTGCTATGTTACAATTTATATTTTCTTCCCATGAAGTTGCAAAGTACTATCAGTCACCCTTAGCACATCCTGATTCTCATGACCCATTCCTAATCCCAGGAAAACTCTAGGATATTTTGTTCTTGGCACCAAATATAAGACAACCTAAAAATAATTTACAACTGGTTTTCAAAAAAGACATACTCTAACTAAATGTAAATATCCCTGTCCTGGAATCTTGCTAGAACACCAAGATACTATTAAGTTTGCTATAGACAGTCGATAGGGATCTCACTGAGGGAGTTTTGCCTCTGGCCTGCCAAAGAGACCTTCTTATGGAGTGCCTTTGAAGCAGAAACTTTCCAAGGCAACATAATGAGCATGGTATAGTTCTATAATTTCCAAGTGCTATCACATACAATAATTCTTCGACCCTCCTATTTACGCAGTCCCACTCAACTTTGACCCCAGTGGATAGTTCTTACAGAGTGAGAGGAAAACAGTCCAAAAGGTCCCAACTCATCAGCATATGATGCTAGAAACATGCTAAGGCAATAAAAGACCATGAAACCGCCTGATTAAATGTCACACGCTCCTGGGTGAAACAGTTAGTGGATATCATTCTTTCCAGTGTGTCTAAATGATATCTGCATTCATAATATAAATATAGTGGATATTTTATTGGTCAGAAATTCTATTTTGAACATTAAAAGAAAACCGTAAACTAACTTGAGTTGTTTTCAAATCAAATATGCAGTTTAAAAATTTTTTCCTCAGAAAAATGTTGAACTGACACTTATAAAAATTCCAGTGAATTTTAATTTCTAGATAACCACATAAGCAAGAAAATATGTCCATGCCCAGTTGAAGTTATTGAAATATTTATTCAGAAGTGCATTTTACTCTCTTATAGTTTTATTGTTTGGCTATAAAGTATATTGCTTTGCTAAAACATTTTTCTTTATTATTTTGAAGTTAAAATTTTACATTATATCTTGAAAAATACTCCAAAATTCCTAAGAATAACAGCATATTTTCATGTATCATATTTTACAACCTTCCCAAGGTTACATAGTTAAGCGGCGGCGCAAAGCACATGCAGGCCGCCTGGCCTTGAGACCGTGCTCTCAGCCACTGTGGCACAACCTCCTCTCGAGTGCTTTGTTAAGAATGGCAAATCCTATCTGTATTAGTCCATTCTCAACTGCTATGAAGAAATACCGGAAACTGGGTAATTTATAAAGGAAAGAGGTTTAATTGACTCACAGTACCACATGGCTGGGGAGGCTTCAGGAAATGTACAATCGTGGTGGAAGGCAAAGGAGAAGCAGGCACCTTCTTCACAGGGTGGCAGGACAGAGTGAGGGCAAGCAGGGGAAATGCCAGACATTTGTAAAACCATCAGATCTCGTGAGACTCACTCACTATCACAAGAATAGCATAGGGTAAACTGCCCCCATGATCCAATTGACTCCACCTGGTCCTGCCCTCCACACGTGGAGAATATGGGGCTAGAATTACAATTATAATTGAATTGTATAATTACAATTGAATCTTACAATTCAAGATGAGATTTTGGGTGGGGACACAGCCAAATCATATCACTATGGAAAGGAATAAGAACTCAACCCTATACTCAGGTTAGTGCTTAGGATAACCTTTGCTAGATATTGTTGAATCCTGAGTGAGGGGATGAATTTAAACAATGAAGCTTAGAGTTTGCTAGGAAAAATAGACATTCACATAAACATGACATAAGAAAGAATAAAGTAATGGAGAGCGTTAAAAATGACAGAGGAGATGAAAAGGTAACAAAAAATTCTCTATTAATTCTTGAAGGATGTATAGATTTTAAACAAGTAAAGAATGGAGGAAAGGGCATTAGGGACTGAGGGAATAGAATTAGCAGGAGCCCAGAGGCTTAATGGTGTGTGGCCTGTTTTAGAACCAGTGCTGCAGTGTGGCAGAGGCAGAGAGTGAGAGAAGCCGGGCAGCAGAAGGCAGGCCTGACGGGTAGCTTGCCGGCACCATCAATAATCTACTAGGGTTCCCCAGCTGGGTTTCAGCAAACACCCTCCCTTAGCTATTCATAGTCATTCCTCAATGGGAGGATCCCTGACCCAGTGTATTTGGGAAATTGCAGAGATTCACAATTCACATTAGCATTTTAGCAGCTCTAAAATGTTCTAGACCAAGGAAACCCATTTTGCTTAATTTAACCTGGTCTTTCCAGAACACTAGCAATACATTCATTTTGGGGGAGCAGAACACTCACTGATACTTTGCGTAATATTAAAATGCTATTCGGATGCCATGGTAAGGAGTGAGATTTTTATAGAGCATAGTGAGCCATGTAGGTTTTGGAGGAAAGGAATGGCATGTTCCTATTGGTTTTGAGGCAAAATAACTCTTATGAAAGTATGAAGAAATAAATTTAGAAGCAACATCAGAAAGGCTGGGAGGTTATTACAGTGTTCCAAAAGAATGAGGTTAAGGCCTCAAATCTGGAGAGTGGAAATAAAAATGAGAAGATGAGCTTCCCAACAAGAGGAATGCTGAGGAAAGACTGAGGGACAATCTTCCAAAGCTCATGCTTCTCACCACAATGGCTGACTAAAAGAAAAATATATCGAGCATTTGTTTGTTTGCAGGAGGAAACTGATGAATTCAGATGTAGGCCTGGTGGCTCCTAAATATTCAGGTTTGGATCTTAGGTGAGGGAATGATTTGAAATGCATCAGCACAGAGACGATATTTGAAGCTATGGAGATGAAAAAAGGTTGATCTGGGAGACTGGAAGGAGAGAGAAGAAAGGAAAAGAGATGAGGAAGTCAGGGGAGAAGAAGGAAGGGAAACAAGAATATTATAGATAATACCAACATTTAAAGAGTGAATTAGAAGACAGTCTCACAAAGAAACTGTAGCAAGTTCAGAAAGAAAACCAAAGAGGGAGGAGTTTCAGGAAGGAAGAAATGATTGGCTGCATAAAACTTTCCTTAAAGTCAGGGCTGAAAAGGGGCTTTCAGACTACAAGTAATTCTCAGGGCAAATTATGCCCTCACTGCTACAGTGTCATCAGTTGTTGAAGTTATGACACCAGAAACATAAAGTGAATTCTTGGAACATAATTAAATTAGATCTATATTACATGACATCTTATATTTATATAACAACTATGAAGTGCATTTGGTTCTAGAATGTAAGGAATGTCTTCCTTACTTATAGATTTGGTTTAGCATTCCTTTAGAGTTCCCTGAAGTCACTAGGAAATAAATACTTTAAAAGACCAAAATAGCAATCTCTAACACTTGGTTCCCTATATTTTTAGAAAAAGTACTGTTGTAATCAAGTATCAGCCACTGGACACTTTCCCTCCTAGAATATGGTCAAATAAAGGATCAATTGACATGCCATTTCATCTACAGCAGTTATAACTGACCTATAAGGCCAGATTCAGCCCAACAAAGTGCTTTGTTTGATCCATATAACATCTTAACATTTTTTGAGCCAATATTAAAAATTTAGAGCTATTTTCTAAAAATGTAAACTTTCTAGAAAAATCTAGCAACAGAGTCTTTGAAGTCGAGCTCAGCTCTGCTTGCTTGGAACTGAGTAATAGCAGCCCCTTTGGACATGAGCTCTTCCGTTGTCTAGTGCCTACTAGGCCCATGTCACTGGTTTATGCAAATCTCCTTGGCCACTAGGACATTTGAGTTTGCAAACCTTGATCTCTCTCAGGTCCACCTTCACTGTGGCCCACTCCAAGTCAAGTACTAAAACAGTGGGTCTTCCATGTCTCTTTCATTTGAACTCCTAAACAACTTGTCAAAGCTATGTAGCCTTTTGCATATGTTTAAAAAGTTCTTCATAATCAGTTTAAATAGTATCAAATAATGTAATTTCCACTATATCATAAATTTTGGAGTTTGAAAATAAAACTTTTACATTATTGTTTTAAACTAACCCAAAGGCTCTTTGCTAACTACCTTAGCAATGCAATACATATTCATTTTTTAAATATGTAAACAGGCTTTTTTTTGATGTCATATATTTTATTATCTTTTCTTTGTTATTATTATACTTTAGGTTTTAGGGTACATGTGCACAATGTGCAGGTTTGTTACATATGTATACATGTGCCATGTTGGTGTGCTGCCACCCATTAACTCGTCATTTAGCATTAGGTATATCTCCTAATGCTATCCCTCCCCCCTCCCCCGACCCCACAACAGTCCCCAGAGTGTGATGTTCCCCTTCCTGTGTCCATGTGTTCTCATTGTTCAATTCCCACCTATGAGTGAGAACATGCGGTGTTTGGTTTTTTGTCCTTGCGATAGTTTGCTGAGAATGATGATTTCCAGTTTCATCCATGTCCCTACAAAGGACATGAACTCATCATTTTTTATGGCTGCATAGTATTCCATGGTGTATATGTGCCACATTTTCTTAATCCAGTCTATCGTAGTTGGACATTTGGGCTGGCTCCAAGTCTTTGCTATTGTGTATAGCAGCATGATTTATAGTCCTTTGGGTATATCCCCAGTAATGGGATGGCTGGGTCAAATGGTATTTCTAGTTCTAGATCCCTGAGGAATCACCACACTGACTTCCACAATGGTTAAACTAGTTTACAGTCCAACCAACAGTGTAAAAGAGTTCCTATTTCTCCACATCCTCTCCAGCACCTGTTGTTTCCTGACTTTTTAATGACCGCCATTCTAACTGGTGTGAGATGGTATCTCATTGTGGTTTTGATTTGCATTTCTCTGATGGCCAGTGATGATAAGCATTTTTTCATGTGTTTTTTGGCTGCATAAATGTCTTCTTTTGAGAAGTGTCTGTTCATGTCCTTCACCCATTTTTTGATGGGGTTGTTTGATTTTTTCTTGTAAATTTGTTTGAGTTCATTGTAGATTCTGGATATTAGCCCTTTGTCAGATGAGTAGGTTGTGAAAATTTTCTCCCATTTTGTAGGTTGCCGTGAACAGGCTTTTTTTTATAATTGGAAATTTGACATCACTTTCTTTTCTCCTTGAACTTATATTTCCATTCTACTTTCTCCATAGAATTTTATCCTACTATAATATATTTTATACTTAAAATTCATTTTACTCATATTTCTTTTCAACAGAACATGTTTTTAAATTAGAACTTAATTTTTTTCTGTGGCCATAAGACTCTAAGGTGTTCAACATTTCTTTTATACTGTCACCATTACAATTATTCCTAGTGTACAGTTCAACAAATCAACATGAGTAACAAAAATATCTGTTTTGATAAATGATTGTCAAAAATGAAAAAGACTCATCAGAATAATAGATATGGAAATTCAAGATCTGGGAATGTATTCCCTTAAAGCTGTCCTTCCCATACTACCTTGTACTCCTTGAAAAGGCATCATGTACCACAAGTTAAAGGAATCCTAGCCTGAAGACTTCTACTTCAGGTGCTTTACATCCTGCAGAGGCACTGACCTGGAGCAGTGTGCAACATTAGATTATGAGGAGGGACAGCCAGCTCCCACATTGACCACTGACTTTAGCCAAACCGTTAACCACCTCTTCTCACCTATAATAACTGGGCTAGCAAACTCCTATTTTCCCTTCTACTTCAAAAATCCTACATTGCAAGGATTTCCTTATTCTCAAATAACAGTTTCTACCATGTATCTGATAATTTTCTACTTGAGATTATGTGACAGTGAGTCACCAATTTCTGCCCATGTCCTGGGCTTTCTGGCAGGCCTCCAATATCTCCTTAGATCTGCAGCCAACCTTAGAGAACACTGGAAATTTAAGGCAAAAATGGGCCTTTGGCATTCAACAGCCATTCTTTTTAACCTCCTCCTTTCTTAGCTATAACATAATTCATAATAAAGTTTTCTATAAACAGGTGGAAGATAAAAGCTTTTTCTATGGTTTTTACATCTTAATAGAAAACTCTTAAAAACCAAAACCTACAAGGTGGAAAAAAGTTCATTTTTAATTGTGGGACTTCAGGGACTGTGGTAGCATCAGATGAAAGATCAAATTTGAAAATCCTTCTCAAATTGTACCACCTGTTAATCAGGTTTGTTCTATGTACTTCCCTTCCCCTAATGTCCTGCACTAAAATATGTGTCAGAGAGTATGTAATAATCAAGACAGAAGTTAATAAGTCTCAAATGAGCAAGTAGGTCACAAGAATAGGAAGCATGGTCCATCCAATGCAAATTCCACATAGAAGCAGGAAGGGTGGCCAGATGAACAAGTAGAAATAAGAATCTGGCCTAGTCCTGGGCCAGAGTTTATGTTCTGAAAAACCAGGATTCATCTCAGTATCCCTGGAAATGTAGCAGTGCTGAGTATCTCAGTTGATGCTCCATATTGGATGGATACATGGATGGATGGATGGATGGATGGATGGATGGATGGATGGATGGATGGGATTCAGGAAGAGTGACTAGGCCTTTCAATAGCCGCTGATAACGATTTCCTGTGCCCTTTTAATCTCCCTTAGAATTCATCATCTTTCAGTTAGGAATAATGTTCAGATATTCAAGCACATACTAAAATGCTTGTATTAATTCGGTAGGTAGAATGCCTTTACTGAGTGCAATAGAGAGAATTTAATGTCAAAATGCCATTGCTCTAAGGGGCAAGCAGGAGACCTAACACTCTTTAGTTAAGACATTCTCTGTTAAATTATGTTAAGATTAACCATGAAAAAGACTATATCTCTAAGACAGAAAGCTTAAGTAGTCAGTTTCCAGATTAAAAAACATCATCACTTCTTTACAAGCATTTACAAATGCTTGTCAGCAGGCTCCAAATTCATGTTTAACAGCTACAAATGAATTCTGATGTGAGCAAGACAGTGTTTTTGAAGCCACTGTGTTAGTGCATACTTTGTTGCATACTTCAAACTTATATTAAAGGCAAGTATATTAAAATTGTTTGATCTAAAATAGAAGCCCTGGCCCATAAACCAGTCATGGACTTCTTTTTCAATCTAATTTTAACCATACTACATTTTTAAAAATTTAGAAAAAGAAAACACTATTGACATTTAAAATTTTTAAGTTAAAATATTCGACTTTCTATGAGAAATCCACATTTCACTCTCAAAAAAGATGACATAATGTCCTTCAATTATTTGTTCTTGAAGTACCTCGGCACTTCCACAGGCAAATGAGACACTGAGTTCTAGACTAGTGGTATCCTGATAATTATTAGTTTTGTTTTGTTTTTTAAATAGAGCTGTCTAATGTATCATCAGTGTCCCCAACCAGGACTTTAGGAGAATGGGAACAGTCACCCTGGGACAGCCTCCATTTTAGGGAAGAGGAGAAAGTTCAGAGCAAACCAGAACAGAGACTCAGGGTGAGGGTAGGATGGAAAGGAATGTCTCCATTTACATTCTTAACAAGGTGTGCCTTGAGTACTGGCATTTCTGTGTTGATCCCAAGTTGACAAGATTCCTGAAAATGTCAAGCTTGGAACATATTGGGCTTAGAAAAGAGTCTTTCTTCAGCGAGGGCTTCTCCCAGAATGACTAACCTGATTCCCCACCATCCCCAGCCCCCTAGCTTCCTGGTGGGTGTTATCCCAGGCCAATGACATCAATGTCATGGTAAACATTTCCCTATCGGAAACCTAGAAATGATTTATTTTTCAGTTAGAAGAAAATAGATGACAAGTCCTTGAACACAAATGAAAACATTCAGAATCAAGGCCCAAAATACTCAAACTTCTCCAAGAACTCTTCAATAAATTTCTGTTTGCAAGATATCACATCAAACCACAATGACTTACTTAACTTCAAGAACTTCTGCAGCCCAGTGTAGTAAACAAAGTTAGGTGAGAATCAAAATGGAAAGGTGGAATTTTGAAAGATTTTGAATTTTTTCCTCAGAAAAAGATGGAAGGGGTATGGTCTTTGGATCACTGTCAGATTGATGTGGGCCACTCAACTAGCACCTCTCATCCTCACTCAGTCCCTGCATCTGTAAAACAGGACTGATAATCACCCTATCCTAACCAACCAAGTATATTAAAATGTTAAGAAAAGGTGAAGCTCATGATGAATGTAAATTATTACTTTTAGTTCCTTTATAACTGCCTGTTCTATTGACCAAAGGAATGTGTCCCTGTTATCACAGTCGCTGGATTTTTCTTAAACTTTTGGTTTGAAATTTAAGCATGGAAACACCTTTCAGAAAATCAGGATACTTACTGCAAACTACCCACCTATACCATTTAATGAATTGCAAAGGGATGGGAGACCTGGTTTGTGCTCCCAGGTCTCGGCATGTTATACTTGTGTGTAATATATGCCTTTTCTGAGTCTCAGTGAGGGATGAGTATTTGGATATTTGTGCATTTCTTTGAACTTGGAAGAAATTGCAAAGGAGGATGATGAGGTGGGTCAGTAGATGTGGTGACTCAAGACGAGTCTAGAACTTGCTTACATATCTTGAGTTGCTAAACAAGTTCAGCATGCTTTCAGTAAGGCAGAGCTTGTCTTTCTAGTGTGCCTTGTCCCAGTTGTCATCACATGCTTTATGATGGTATTCCTAGTGGGATCTAGAGTAGGCAGACACTGAAATCACTGGGAGTTGGTACTAGTTAAGTCATTCGGCTTCAGTCTTCCCTGAGGCTAATCATGGGGTCCTCTCTATTCCTCTCTAGTGCTTCCATATTTAGCTCTTCCTTGTTACAGGCCCCAGGGCCTTAGTCGCCTCCTTATAGAATGGCCACTATCTTACCAGTTCACTGAGATTCTTCCAAATAACATGGTTCTCCTGTTCCCGGCAGAGAAGCATGGGCCATTTGTCCTTCGAAGGCCTGGAAGTAGACACAAATGTTACTTTCGGGGGCCAAGCATTATTTACGGTAGTCCATAAATGAATGAAGAGGGCTGGGTGAAAACAGAGACAAACTGAAGGACTGCCTGGTCCATGGGTTTTTTGTTGTTGTTTTTTGTTTTGTTTTGTAATGCGGAAATGCAGGCCCAGTGTTGCCTGATCTTCTGGTTGTTGTTTTTGTTTGTTTTTTGTTTTTTGGTTTTTTTCAAGAGAAACCAGAAATCTGATTTTTTTGATGTGAAATGTATTAATTGGTAAATTTTAGTAACTTAGTAAATTTTTAAAAATACATTGTCATTGGCAATATTCTGGTTCTTGAATAAAAGAATGTATGAGTGTTTGTTAAGCATTTTGCTTTATGGCTTATGTATACATTGTAGATAGGAGTATTATTAAATTTATCATTGAAACCTGGGCAGTGTGAGAGAATAAAGGGGACGTGATTAATGATTTTGTCAGGGATGAGAACTTTTCACATTTTATGTTCTCCAGCTCCCTATTTTGAGGAGATGGAAAAATAAATATCTGTAAAAAGGTATAGAGATGGGCCCTGATGGACAGGCAGGAAGACACTCAGGCTGGAATTAACATGGTGCATTCAGGGCATCAGGAGACCTGATCAGTTTCAGAGAAAGTGCTCCAAAAGGCAATGGTTGGGATACATCTATCTGATAGGCTAGAGACAGATTAAGGACTGATATGAAAGCCGAAGCAGAGGGTTCCCAACTCAGTGTAACTGGCAATAGGAACTGACACTTGTTCTTGAGAAGGAGAGGGCAGTGGAATACAGAACAGACCAGAGGAACAGAACAGGAGATGAGATGGAGCAGGCAGGTTCACGACTTAGGATGCAGAGCACAGTTTAATACTATATTCAGCACACATTTACTGAACACCTGCAGTGTACTGAGCACTGTCCTGTGAGCTAGGAGACAGAAAGATAGGAAGGACATAATCCAGTGGGGGCGTCAGAAATTTTAAAAGAGAATCATCATGTTTCAAGGGATAGCAGAGTTGATATTGGTAGGAAGAGTGGAGGCAGCCAGATGAAGGAGGTGGGAAGTGAGAAGAGCACATCAGGCAGAGGTGCCAGCATAAGAACGTGATGTGAAAAGGCAGTGACCTGCTGCTCCGTGTCCTGAGCTTGGAAACCCTAGTGAGACATTAGGAGAGAGTGCAGGCAAGGGGATCCTGCAGGCCTTGAGACAGGGCAGAAGACAAGGCCTCCAGAAAGGAGGCAGCAGGAGGAAATGTATGAGAAAGCAGAATAGGTCTAGAAAGAGCTAGCAGATCAGAGGATGAGATGGGCAAGTACCATGTCACAGAAGCAAAGAGAGGAAGTGGAGTTTCAACAGCGGCCTTTAACAGAGAGAGTGCAAAGGTCAGAGACCCAGAAGAAGGAGGGCTTGGCTAGAAGGTCACTAGCAGGCTCTGGCTTCCATCTCCAAATAGGCTAAGATTAAGCTAATTCACCATTTTCCCACAACTGTCAACTCTGCAGAATTGCCTTTTCTTCCTCTCAGACAGAGAGGGAAATCCCAGCTGCCTGAGCAACCAGTTTTTCACTTTCCTCCTTGTTTGCAGAGTCTAGTGGGGCTGGCCCTGGTAACCTCTGGTGATTCATCCAGCACGCCCTATGACTGCATCCCCATTGTGTGTGTGTAGAGAGGATGAGAGTTTATGTGTTCCTCTGAACTTTATTACAAAAGAAAGGAACATTGTTCTCTAGAAATATGAAAGAAAAAGAAAAGAACAAGGTGTTACTCTAGCATAGTTTTTTCTCAATTATCTGAGTTGTAAAAAAAAAAAAAAAGTAGTGAATAGTGGAGCTTCCTCAAAACAGATTCTGAGCACTGTCAGTAGTTAACAGTAACTACTGTGGTGGAATTCCTGTGTGGATCTATTTTGGCACTGTGTTATGTAATTATTTTTATCTTAGGATCAGATCTGAATCATTCAGAGCCAATGTCTTCAGGGCACTGATGTGACTCCAGGTGTTCTCACATGCCTGTCTTTCTTCTCAGATCACTGCCCAACACTGAATCTCAAGTGATGGACCTCAGTGCATATGAATTTGGGGCCTATATGTTTTGTAACAGCAAATCCTACCCCACTGGTGAAAAAGTCTAATAACCTGACTGATATTCTATTTTGATGAGCCCTCAATTGAGAGATTATATTCTGGTAGTAGGTTACACCTGTCCACCATGTGAAAAACAAACAATAAAGATTGAGAACCCAAATGTGTGTCTTTAGAAATTAATCTGTACATTTTAAAAAACTGCCAAAGGAAATGTGAAAAATGGTTTCATAATTGTTAGGTATTAATAATATCTATTCTAAATGTATAGCTTATTTTTTACTAATATAATAGAAATAAACAGGCTTGGACCTAATGTCAATTGATTCTTAAGAATTCACTGCACTAATAGTTTGGATTTTTGTGTTCATTCTATTTCTGTGGCAGGTGCTGGTCTCAGTGTCAGTGATAATGAATCTGGTCAAGGCAGCCAGGAGGGGGGCACCTTGACTGACTCCCAGATCGTGGAGCTCAGGAGGATACCCATCGCCGACACTCACCTCTAGCACCTCACTAACCGTTCGACTGAGCACGCTTTCTTATTTGTATCAGCCTTTGTGCTAAAACTCTCTAAGTACATCCACCTGTGTAATAAGAACCGGTGAATTGTACTGGATGATTAACACAAACGTGATTGTTGTATTTGGAGTATAAATTACTGATTGTATGTGACCTGAAAATTCACTGCTCTAAGAAAGATGGAGTCAGTTTGTATCAGTTAATAGGATGTTCATATTCCAAGAATATTAGTTGTTTTTTTTAATCATCCTATATGGCTAACATTGTTTAATGAAAGTAATAATCAATAAAGCAATAGAATCTATTTGGTATCATCCAGCTTCATTATTGATAAACAAACATTGTGCATGGGCAAAAAAAGCTAACTCTATATGTAGATGATGACAAGCACCCTGTGCCATCTTGCATGAATCCAGGTGATCCAGATTCAAGACTTCACTGCAACTAGAAGACTTTAATTCTGAAAACTGTAAAATGGTCTGTCTGTTGATGATCCTACACCTAAATGTTGATTGGAGTACTGAAGTTGGCCTAGTCTTTCAACAGTATGTATTTCTGCTCATTATAAAATTAGGGATCTGAACACTTCTCAGAATGAATGTTCTGTCCCCAGTTAAAAATAACTCCATCAAGCACTTTTTTCACGCAGTTAGAAGAGGATCTTTCAAACAATACAGAGTTTGTTTTAGAGAAGCATTTCTCAGTTTGGATTTTTCAGTCTTTCTTTGTCTTGGAATGAGACATCAGAAAGTCTATCCCAGAGCAAATGCTGTTGTGTTCGTGATGATTTCATTGACTATAGTTCCAGAAGAATCATCAGGAACAGAACAAGTTTGTCCTGAGGAAGGCATTTTGACTTTTTATTTTGGAATTCTTAAGTATGTTTGAGAAAATCAGTATCATCTCAAGAAAGGTTAAAAAGATTAGCTAAGAGAAAATTTTGTTCTGTCAATAATTTTCCTTAGAGCCATAATTAAAAGATCCAAGTGCTTTATCATCGCTATTAAGGGTGGCTTTATTTGTTGTAAAGCCTGAGTTGGCATTATTTATCTTGATAAATTATAAAATGTCTCCTTTTCCTGTGAGTCCTCCCCTTCCCCTACCCCCTTCGTCTTATATTGAGTTTTGATAAGTAGACTGTCACTGTAAGTAGAAACGAGTCAGGAGCAGTGGCTCATGCCTGTAATTCCAGCACTTTGGGAGGCCAAGGCGGGAGGATCCCTTGAGTCCAGGAGTTCAAAACTAGCCTGGGTGACATGGCAAAACTCTGTCTCTACAAAAAAATACATTAGACATCTAATTATCTAACAAAGGCAATTGTTGACAGCTCTTTTCTTTTCTACATGTTGCCAAAATTTGAGAAAACCTGACCAAAAAAAAAGGTTGCTGGGTTTCTATTGCTATTCAAATTGCCATCATGATAAAAAGTCTAAAGGGCTACCTGCCACTATTCAGCTTGATTCTTTTAAATATTGGAAGGAAAACCCATGGTTTTACAAGCCACAGTGCTAAAAACAAATAAGATTCATATGCCAATAGCAACAATAGTTTGCCATTCTGTTTCCTCCAAATGTGCATTGAAGTGGGACACCTGCCATATAGTACTATGTAGGGAGAAGCAAATAAAATCAAATTCTGAAAAATGAAAACCAAAAGGCTAGGACTCTAACACTTCACCTGTGATCTTTCTCTTTCAGTAGGCTTGATCCTCTTTTTCTCCATGACATTTCCTTAACACCTTTACTGAAATATCATTCACATTCCACAAAACCTATTTAAAGTATATACTTCAATGGTATTTGGTATATTACATTATTGGAGTTTTTTAAAATTGTAGTAAAATATGTATAAAATGTATTATTTTAACCATTTTAAGGGTATAATTCAGTGGTTTAATTACATTCATGATGTTTTGCAACCATCACCTTTATCTATTTCCAGAATGTTTTCATCACTCCAAACAGAAACTCTGTATACCCCCTTGTCCATCATATTTTCTTTCCTCTGTAAGAGATACCTAACATTTCCTTGGCAATGTCTTCACTTTTCTGCATTTTTGTGATTACTTTTTTGCATTTGTCTTTGTTTTACGTTTTTAGTATTTTAGAACGTTAAAATAAAAAGGATTTTTCATAATTTGGATACAAGTACAGAGAGGTATGCACATGGGTTACAGGATGGTGATAGAACTGGTGGAATTTCAAGACAGGAAATACCAATTGAATGAAAATCTTAGTAAACAAAACACAGAAAGCATTTCATTTTGGAACTTGAGTTTTGCGTTGATTTTCAATCTCTTGAGGTACTTTAAGATTTCATCAACATTTTCCATGCCTCCCAAATCTGATCATGGAAGTTTAAACATAATGGAGGTATGAAAAAAAATGCCATTTGGGAACTGAACTCCCAAACAATTTCACCTTGTGTTTACCAGGACTTAAGATCTAAGACCTCTGGGTAGATTTGTTTGAGGTTAAGTGTCAATCAGATAAGTAAGTGGTGTTGACCTCAAAGTGTCTGGATGCCAGAGTGGATCTCCCTTGGACACCCTGACTTTGGCAGAAACAAAGAAAGCACCAAGGCCATGCCTATGTTTCATATGGCCTTCTAATCGTTAATGTCATAGACCCAGTCCTTCCAGTGCTTCTCTAGCAGGATCCAAGTCAAAGGACCACATATTCAATGAGCAGTGTTTAAAGAATGGACCAAATGATTAAGGCTAGGAAACTCTTTCATCATCTTGCATCTCTTCTACTCTTTTTTTTTTTTTTTTTTTTTTTTGAGATGGAGTCTCACTCTGCCTCCCAGGCTAGGGTGCAGTAGCGCAATCTTGGCTCACTGCAACCTCTGCCTCCCAGGTTTATGTGATTCTCCTGCCTCAGCCTCCCTAGTAGCTCGGATTACAAGCGCACGCCACCATGCCCAGCCAAGTTTTTGTATTTTCAGTAGGGACAGGGTTTCACCATGTTGTCCAGGCTGGTCTCAAACTCCTGACCTCAGATGATCTGCCCGCCTCAGCCTCCCAAACTGCTGGGATTACAGGCGTGAGCCACCATGCCCATGCCCAGCCACTTCTAGTCTTTTTGACTGACTAGTGAAATAAAATACAACTCAGCTGAGTGATATTGATAAAATGTAGTTGGTACATTCTGATTTTATTCTTAATTATTCTCACCTACCCAAACTTTTATTCCATAAAAATGTCAACACTGTAGTAGAAAAGCAAACTCACCTTTATAAACATTTAGAAACACCCAGATGCTTTATTAAACTATAGTGCATACTAGCTGGCACACGTATGAATACATGCACAATATTCTTAAGGAAAACACATTATTTTCATGGTAATCTATAACTATTCCACCTTGACAAGTTACGCAACTACTTTAATTAGGAATTGACCACACTGGAGATAAAAGTGTTTAACAAAGAATTTATTCAAAACAACCCGGATACTTACCGATGCTTCAGTATCATTGATTTATGGTTAACAAACATCTTTTATAAAGTAAATTACATGGTTTCAAGAAGAAATGCAAGTGGCGAATAACCATGCTTCCTATCATTTGTGACAATGGGATACTGTTATCAAGTACTATTGTTACGGTCCTTGGGTGTACTATGGATGTTTCAGTTCAGTTCCCAGCCTGGCCCCTGCAGTGGACTCAGCAACTGGATCTAACTATGAGAACCAAGGTTGGAGCCAAAGTTTCTAAAACTGACATAGCTCTAGAAATTTATGAGCACTTTCAGTACATGAAATAGTATTTTAGGACCGTGGAAAAACATAAGTAATCACTGCTTTCTAATAGATACACAGTAATTCAAATTTTAGTAAGATCAAACTTTACTTTTTGCCTGTGATAAACCTTTATGAGTTTGTAAACAAATCACAAATTTGATGTTTTTTAAATTTAGGATTGTACTCTTTTTTTTTTTTTTTGAGACTGAGTCTCGCTCTGCCGCCCATTCACACGTTCTGTAATTTCAAATAACTGTTCCAAACCTGATAATGAAATTTTTTTTTCATTGAATGAAGATTGACTTCCAAGTCACTTTATTTAAATACCAAAAGCAAAGAGAAAAACCAGTCCTCTCCTGCCACTTTCTCTGGGCTCCCAGGCCCTGCATGCTTCCTAGTTAATCATACACAATCCAAACATTCTCCACATACAGTGCACAGCCTCACAGCACTCCCCAACTCAGCAAGCTCAGGGTCTAAGGCCTCTCCTATTCCTCCACATGGTATTCTGAAATACATATAGTGTACTTCAGCATTTTTTAAAAGTCTTGGTATATACATATGTACTTGATATTTGATATCTGATTTTTCCTATTTCATATTTTTAACAAACTTAATTTATTGTGCCTCATTTACACTTGCATAAACTAGAAGGTGGTATATCCTTTTAATTGTAGTTGTCAAAAATATGTCACTTTACTTTCATGCAAATCAGGGTACATTTAGAGGCATCCTGCTCAGTTCTAAAATTAGGTCAGTTCACCCGCACAATGTTTCCTATCTCATGAGGCCCTCCATGCCCAATGCCATCTGTTTTCTCCTGCTCCCTCCCCCGTCCACTAATACACTCTCCCTGAGTAATATTTTTCTGCTTCTGTATTCCTTTTTTATTCTCTTTCTGTGACAATGTCAAAGACAATAGCAGAACCAAAGAGATACTGTATTAATCAAGATAATTGATACTAGCTACCATAATAAAACCTAGTTTTCAGTGACTTATCATAATATCAAGTTATTTCTTGCTTATGCAAAGTCCAATATCCCTCTTTTCAAAGCGATGACTTGGAATCCCTTCTCCTTTCATTCTATGGTGTCACCGTCCTTTAGGCCCTCAGAATCCTTCATTTCTATCAAGGCGGATGGAGAAAGAATGAGAGAATGGAAGCTTTTGTGGAATATGTGGTCATCGTCACTAGAAGTGCATTGGCCAGCACTCAGTCACATGGTTCTGTCTAGATGCTGGACAGGCTAGGAAATGTGTGTCAGGAAAGAGCAGATGTAGGTAAATACCAACTATCTTGGCCACATACAGAGCCTCTCTCAATTCTTTCCACAATCACATCATCTCAGGTGGACCACCCTAATCCAGCGTGTGTCTTTATGCATGAACTTCCCTTACCACTCCAGCCGCCCTGCTTCCCTCTTCGCCTTATATCGCTGGCATTATCTTCTTTTTTTTTTTTAAGAGATAGGGTCTCACTCTGCTGGACAGGCTGGAGTGCAGTGGCACAATCATGGCTCACTGCAGCCTTGACCTCTCAGGCACAAGCAATCCTCCTGCCTCAGCCTCCCAAGTAGCTGGGACTACAGGCATGCACCATATGCCCGGCTAACTTTTTAGAATTTTTTTATAGAGACAAGGTCTCACTAAGTTGCAGACTAGTCTCAAACTCCTGAGCTCATGCGATCCTCCCACTGCAGCTTCTCAAAGTGCTGAGATGACAGGTGTGAGCCACCGTACCTGGCTCTGGCATTATCATTTCAGCCTACCCAAAGCTATTCTTCCCACGAACCAAGTGTATTACTCCCTGCTCACTCACCACTCTATCCTGAGTTCCAGAAAAGATCAAATGTTTCCAAAGTTAAATACTTGCCTTAGATTGTGTTAATTTCTTCGGTCTTTGCAAGGAATAAAAACAGGGTGAAATAAGCTGATAGAATCACCACTGGCTACCATAATAAAGCATCCATACCAAGTGCAAGGCAGGACTCGGTGGCTCGTGCCTGTAATCTTAGCACTTTGGGAGGCCCAGGTGGGTGGATCGCTTGGGCTCAGGAGTTCGAGACCAGCCTGGGCAACACGGCGAAATCCCATCTCTACTAAAAATACAAAAATTAACTGGGCATGGAGGCCCACACCTGTCCCAACTATTCATGAGGCTGAGGTGGGAGGATAGCTTGAGCCTGGGAGGCAGAGGTTGCGGTGAGCTGAGATCATGCCACTGCACTCCAACCTGGTTGACAGAGTACGACCCCTTCTCAAAAAAAAAAAAAAAAATTCACACCAAGTGCAAGAAACAGTACAAACGACACAATAAAGAAAATCCCAGAGGAGATAGAAGCAGAATAAGAACTTAAATTTTTCATAAAAGACTAATACAATAATTTTGAGTACTCTGATACATGTATAAAATTCTTCAAAATTTCCTGAGATGAAAAGGTAAATCCTCTGCACCAGGACAGATAGCCTGAGTTGCTAGTTTCATAACTAGAATTATGAAAGAGGAGTGCTCAAAGGAACAAGCTGCATTTGGAAACATTTTGCAATTTTCAGACCTGAGATCAGTGACCCAAAAGATGATTAAAATATTCTGAAAAACAATCTCTTACAATAGACGTCACTAAGCCAGATATGATCCTTCCCCAGAAACAAAAGGAAAAACTGATCATGAAAAGATCTTACCACTTCCTGTGGAATTCAGAATCATCTGAAACACTGCTGGAGAAGAAAATAGAGGGAAATATTGCTGGATTTCTTAGTCTTTGCTTGTACCCATTCAATTAATCTTACAGTTTTTCAAACTTATTTTTAGGTTTATCTTATTAACTCTTTTATCTATATTTCATGTGGGTGCATGACAGTCCCTTTTATTTAAATTACTCTACCATTACTATTGAAACTTTTTAAATCAATATTATTCTAAAACTTTATTTATATCAGGTCAGACTTTTTTTCTGGCTGGATAGGGTAATAGTAGTTGTAATAATTAAAAGTGAAGAAATAACTTAGATCAGAATAAAAAAATTTTCCCTGGCTTTTTTACTTACAGGAAATTGTGGATTATTCTTTTCCAGAAGGTAAAAAAAAAATCTCGTGTGAGTAATAAGACAAATTTTCACACAAATAACCAATAACATGAGCTAGACAGATGTTGTTTATAAATTCTTTTACTTGTGCCATTTCTTTGGGAAGTTAGGAAAGAGAAAATCACTTAAAGTACAAAATAATAGATGCTTTGCCACTGGGACCCTATTATAATATGCAATAGACAAAGTTCAAGTGGTTTTTAATATTAATAGTCTAAACTGTAAAATTATGAATGGTACTGTAATTGGGTTATTTTGGTTGCAGAAAGATCTACTTGTAACCAGCTGCAGTGATAAAGGGCAATTAACAAAATAAAGTTACAGGGATATTTCATGGAAGCTATAGAACTCTCTCCCCTCTCTGTCTCTCCCCTTTGTGTCTCTCAACTAGATCTCTATGCTTCCCGGTTAATATGGAAGAAAATGACTGACAACATATACCAATGTATCCTCCACTTAAGAAAGTACCTCAGGCTAGCATTGTGGCTCATGCCTGCAATCCCAGCACTTTGAGAGGGCCAGGTGGGCAGATCACTTGAGTCCAGGAGTTCAAGACCAGTTTAGGCAACATAGTGAAACCTTATTTCTACTAAAAATACAAAAATTAGCCAGGTGTGGTGGCACTCTCCTGTAATCCCAGCTACTCAGGAGGCTGAGGCACGAGGTTGCTTGAATCTGGGAGGGGGAGGTTGCAGTGAGCTGAGATTACACCACTGCACTCCAGCCTGGGTGACAGAGCGAGACCCTGAAAAGGAAGGAAGGAAGGAAGGAAGGAAGGAAGGAAGGAAGGAAGGAAGGAAGGAAGGGAGGGAGGAAAGGAGGGAGGGAGGGAGGGAGGAACGGAGGGGGGGAGGGAGGGAGGGAGGGACAACTAAGTTCCAATTCTTTTTCTTTTTCTTTGAGACAGGGACTCTGTCACCCAGGCTGAAGTGCAGTGGTATAATCTCAGCTCACTGCAGCCTCAACCTCCTGGGCTCATATGATACTCCCACCTTAGCCTCCTGAGTAGCTGGGACTACAGATGTGTACCACTACACCCAACTAATTTTTTTTTTTAATGTAGAGGTGGGGTTTTGCTATGTTGCCCAGGCTGTTCTCTATCTCCTAGACTCAAGCCATCTGCTCACCTTGGCCTCCCAAAGTGCTGGGATTACAGGTGTGAGCCACCGTACCTGGCCGAAATCCTAACTCTAAATTCCTGCAAATGGATCTCAGATTGTTCCAGTTTAAATCCAAATTTCAATCTCTAATCACCTTTGACAGTGCTAAGTCATTTTGTACAAATGGTGGTCAGAGGCCCACTGCTGGTACAGTTCAAAGAAAACACAACATACAGCAATAAAAAAAATGCTAAGAACAGACCGGGTGCGGTGGCTCACACCTGTAATCCCAGCACTTTGGGTGGCCAAAGTGAGAGGATCACTTGAGGTCAGGAGTTTGAGACCAGCCTGGCCAACATGGCAAGCCCCGTTTCTACTAGTGATACGAAAATCAACCAGGCATGGTGGCACATGCCTGTAATCCCAGCTACTCAGGAGGCTGAGTCACAGGGATTGATTGAACCCAGGAGGCGGAGGTTGGGGGCAGTGAGCCAAGACTGTGCCACTGCACTCCAGCCTGGGTGACAGAGTGAAACTACATCTCAAAAACTAAAAAATGCCAAGAACAATGTTAACATTAAAGCCAAGAAAACTTAACTTGCACAATGATTAATTAGCTACTTCAACTGCAATTTTTTATTGATCTGACTGTCTGTTTTGGTAGCATGCTGAATGCAATCTCAGTGAGCTAATTATAGATCCAGATTAATGGATCTTAATTTTTATATAGATATATGTATCATATGATGTAATGGAACTACATCATTGGCTTCAACAGACATCTCATAACTATGAGAGATTCCCAAAGACATGTCTTGAGACTTGTATAGTCTTCTCACTGTGTTTACCCAAATCTTATCAATTCAAACTTTTATAACTTTGATTTCTTCCTTTAAATTATTACTTGTTGTCAAGTCCACAGTGCTCCAGGACCTGCAATTCATAAAGACCATCATGTGGATGTCATCCCCTGGAGTTCTACTCCACAGCAGTCCTGTTCATCTGATAGAACTTTTAAATTCTTTTGTAGTTTGTTATTTTTTTTGTGCCTATAACCTACTTTTCCAACTACACTGTAAATTTGTGGAGGCCAGGGATCATGCATTCCTGTATTAGTTACCTACTGCTGCATAACAAATTCCACCAAGATGTAGCAGCCTCAAACAACAAACATTTATTATTCACATAATTTCTGAGGGTCAGGAATCTGGGAATGGCTTAGCTGGATCAAACTGTCAGCCTAGGTTGCAACCTCATGAGAAATCATCTGATGGCTTGACCATGCCTACAGGATCCACTTCCAAGATGGCTCACTCAGATTGCTGTTGGCCGAAGGTCTCAGTTCATCCCAATGTGGGATTCTCCACAGGGCTACCTGAACATCCTCACAGTATGTCAGCTCTTTTCCCCAGAGTCACTGATCATACACACATACACACACACACACACACACACAGAGAGAGAGAGAGACAGAAAGAGAGAGAGAGAGAGAGAGAGAAAGTGAGCAATAATCACAGCACCTTTTTGTGACTCAGTCTCCGAAGTTACACACCACAACTTCCACTTTATTCTATTGATTAGAAGCAAGTCATTAAATCCAGCCCTCACTCAAGGGGCAGGAAATTAGACTTCACCTCTTAAAAGGAGGAATATAAAAAAAGTTTGTGCATGCAGTTTTAGAAGTACCGCACCTTTTTGATGGCATCTTCAGAGTCTACATTTGAGCCGGTACTAAATTTTTGTTTTTATTGTGATTGATCACATTGTACAATACTGAGAAAATTCACCCAAGTGAAGTATAGGAGCATATCAAGCTCATATCTCAGAATGTTTGCTTTTATTTCCAGCTTTCTAGAAAAAGGTTTAACTTACATGTTTATCAATTAATTAACACATCTATCCTTTCCTGTTATAACCATTATTTGGGGGGCCTTATTATATGTGAGACACTGTTATATAGTAAAGGGACACAAATAAAGCTTTGTGTCTCTGCTCTTACTGTACTTTAGAATCACCCTGGAGAAATTTAAAAAATAATTTTGCCTGACCCCAGCCCAGAAGATCAAATCAGAATATTTTGGAGAGTAGGGCTTGGTACTGGTATTTTGTACAGTTCTCCAGATGGTTCTAATATACAGCAAGGGACAAGCTCTACTGAACTAGATAATTTTGGATGTCTTTTCCATAACTTGTTCTCTTCCCTAACAGTCTTCTGACGTTACAGCAGTTCCCTATGCAAGGCCAAGGAGGTCCAGGTGACAGTCCAGGGAGGGAAAAAAATGTGTGTTTCTTGATCCTTCGGCACATGGTGCATGTGTTTGGGTATATGAAAATTATATTTCCTATTGCTCATTCTTTTCCTAGATTGACAGACGATGCCCTGGATGCCACTTGTATCTCAGAACTAAGATTGTAACTAAATGGGGCATAGAATTTCTCTCAGCTTGGGTAGGAACAGGCATTCAAGAGACTAGAGAGGCCTCCTCAGAGATTCGCCGAAAGGGAGGACCTGGGATACAAACTTTCTTGCAGTTTGCTCGCTGAGCTTAAGACTAGATGGTTGCCTGTTTCATACAAACATTGCACCCCAGGGTAAAGCTTCCTCCTCCAGCTTCCTCCTTCCTTATTTCTCTATTTGTAGAGCTTTACAAAGTGGTTTCTCTCTGACTGGCTACTGACTCCTCTCGCCTCTGGGTGGAGCTGAGTTCAGTGAAAAACAGGGTAACTTGAAAACACCACACCTATAATTGAAGAGTATTTCTTAAGGTCTTTTATGATCTGTCTTTTCTAGTTATTGCCTCTCACACTATCCAAAATCAAACCAGCTGAGTCCACAATCCAGGTAACAGCTGTTCAGGCTTGGCATCAAACAACCCTTGGGACTCAGGGCATGACCCTTCAGTGAGATTAGTTGTAACGTAAGAGGCATCTCTGGCTACTTTCAAATTATTTCCATTGCAAAAGATACTGAATTATTTGCTGAATCATGTCATTTTCTTGGAAAAACCTCCACCTCCGGGGTTCAAGGGATTCTCCTGCCTCAGCCTCCTGAGAAGCTGGGATTACAGGCAGGTGCCAAAACACCCAGCTAACTTTTTTGTATTTTAGTAGGGACAAGGTTTCACCATATTGGCCAGGCTGGTCTCGAACTCCTGGCCTCAAGTGATCATCTGCCTGCCTCAACCTCCCAAAGTGCTGGGATTGTTGGCGTGAGCCACCACACCTGGCTCCACTAACTTTCCTAAAAGCTATTTACTATAAAAAAAAAATCAATATTATCTCTGTGTTACAGAAGAGGAAACTGAAACCAAGAAAAAAATAAGACCCTTGCCCAAAAGTAATTTCCACTTCAGTCTTTTCCTCTTGTTTCTTTTCTAGCTTTCTTTCTATTCCACCTTCATTTTTTTTTTTATTTTTTTTTCTTGATTATTCTTTCCCTTTCATTTGCCTCTTTGAGTTTCGGGAATAAGAAATTCTTTCTTAGAAGCATAAATGTTGAACTCAAGAAAAGACAAGTAAAATCTGAGTGAACTTGAAGCTGCTGTTCAAAGAGGGGGAAAAAAAATCCAGAACAAGGATTTATTCCTGACCCAAACTACTGTCTTCGTAAATTGGCTGGCTCACCTGACTGTCAAAACAAGTTTGGGAAGGAGGAAGAAATGAACACATTAGCTTTGCAACAACACTTGCCCCACCGCCCACCCACTTACTTGAAGAGGAAGTTGGTAAACTTCACCTTTGGGATTCCAAATGGCCTAGCTGCAATTCAGCTCTAAACATTGTACTATCCTGTGGCCAAGCGCCCCAAGGAATCTGAAGGATTCAGACTGGTGAAGTGATAACCATAATAATGCCTTCCATTTGTATAACCCCTTTACAAAGAATGTTTTCATGTGTCATCTCATATACTCATTTACGTCATTCATTAAAGTATATGGAAGATCTAACATGAAAGTGATGATAGTGTTCCCCTAAATGAGCTCAAGATCATAATTTTTTTTGAAAAATCATGCCTTTCTTGTCTATTCTGATAGTTTTCTAATGCAGTTTCACGGGGAAAAAAATCAGAGATGACCTGATGGTACAAACTAAAGCTATCTCTGGAGACACCTGTCTGAAGAGTAATAGGTAGTTTCTTCTTAATATTTGCAAGTTGGCAATATTCCACTGAAGTCTTGGACTCTGTTGGCTGCCTGTAAGACCTCTCCCTGGAACACCCCAGAAGTCTCTACTGCTTTTCTAAAGAGCTCATGAATGGGAAAGAGCTTAAAGTTATAAGGACTTGGAAATACTTTTTATAGAAAATTGGGGAAGTGAATCGGGAGAATTAACCTAAAGGTTTAATTAATCTTCGCAGTTGGTTTGTGACCTATGATTATATTAGTCTCTTTAGGATTTGTCAAGAGAACTTGCATGAGATTAACATCCTCCTCTTAATCCCTACTTTAATAGAGTTTTGTTTAGCCTCATGTTCTCAGCTGCCCTGTGCCCCTGCCAGAAATCCTAGCCCTTCCCAGAGGTCAGTTAGAGGTGGTTTATCAGACGGAAAGAATGAAATGGTAATCCCTATCAAACACTAAAATTTCTAAATCCAGGCAGAATTTTTATCATTATATGTAAAAAAAAGTTGGGAAGTCCTCACACTTCCTAGAAGCAACACTCATTTAGAAGGTTGTTTGGTTTGTTTCCAAATGAACAGGTAGTTTCAGTTAAAGCTCTACTTTTACAAATCAGACAATTTTAATTAGTCAACATATAAAACATCCTTCATCTAATTTTACATACATAGGATGAACATTATTGTGACGAGCAAAACGAGGCATTAAAAACAATCACAACAGGACCACACATGCAAACATGGACTATCCAGGGTAAAACAGGACGTGTGGCCAACCCGCATATACATCAATATTTGAAACAGTTCTTCTCTAGTCCTCATATTTTTTATTATATTGGAATGTGGCAAGGATATTGTTCACTTTCTTTTTTATACTGAGAAGTAAATTTATTCAAGTTTCTTGAAAAATAATCTTACATTCTAAGTCTCCACTAATCTGTTTCGAAGCTCATCAAGTATTTTATTTCTTTTTTTTTTTTTTTTTTTTTTTTGAGACGGAGTCTCGCTCTTTCACCCAGGCTGGAGTGCAGTGGCGCAATCTCGGCTCACTGCAAGCTCCGCCTCCGGGGTTCACGCCATTCTCCTGCCTCAGCCTCTCCGAGTAGCTGGGACTACAGGCGCCCGCCACCATGCCCGGCTAATTTTTTTTTTTTTTTGTATTTTTTTTAGTAGAGATGAGGTTTCATCGTGGTCTCGATCTCCTGACCTCGTGATCCGCCCGCCTCGGCCTCCCAAAGTGCTGGGATTACAAGCGTGAGCCACTGCGCCCGGCCTCAAGTATTTTATTTCTATGAAACTGAGATGCAGGCTTTCCACATAGCTATATTTTTGTGAATCCTCCAGAAGATTATTTAAAAATACCTACAGTTTTTCCCACTACTTCAACATTTATTCAAAGACATTTAGTTTTATTTTGAAAAACTTTGAAGTTTATTTTGGAATAAAAGTGTCAGTTTTTCCCCAAAATTCTCCAAGCTTTAGTAGAACAGTGGATTTACCTTTTAGAAGAACATTGAGTATCTGAATATATCAACACTTTACTGTTGATCATCAGATGTCAAAACTGACAATCTCTGTCTCCCACCCATGAGTCAGTTGCCTGCCTAATTTATGTATAGACAGATAGAGATGTAGAAACAAAGATAGAGATCAGTGATAGATAGATAGTGCTGGGGCTTAGAAAACAATATCCCAAAATACGGCACTTTGGTATGCTGAGTAGTTGGAACTGAAGGAGACTGGAAAGGCTTCAGAAGCAAGAAGTTCTCCCTGACCTTCTCCAACCCTCCTTTCTCCTTTCCCACTTCCTCTCTGAGCAGATCATGGAAACTAGAACTCCTCATCCCAAAGCAATTCATAAAACCTGTAAGTGTCACTCTTTGCCCTTTTCCCTTTTCTCCTGAAGACCCTCACGTGACAAGTATCCTGCCCTATACCCAGAGGAAAGAGTGCCAAACAGAGGGACCAAAAAGAATCTGATCAAACAGGACTTCCTAAGTTCCCCTAGTTAATGACCATTAGAGCATAACCTTTTTGTCCAATTACATTTCTACATGGTTGTCCATTCTTCATTGAACCTAAACATAAAAGTACACAGTTTTCCCTGTGTCTTTAGGTCTTGATTTCTGAAGGCTTCTTATCACATAAAACTTTAATTAAATACATTTGTTATGCTTTTCTTTTGCTAACTTGTCTTCTGTATTGAAGTGTCAGCCATGACCTTAAAAGGTATTACCTTCTCACTTTCTACCCCTACAGTTTCTGGCACCCAACATGGAGTGGCTGAGGCACTTGACTCACTCTGGAGCCTGCAGTTGAGATCCTGGGACAACTGACAAAAAGCCGGAAAAAAGGTTAAAAAAAACATGTTTTTACCAAGATCAGTATTTCGGGATCTCTGCCTATAGTGCCCGTGAAGGGAAAGTGGAAGGTAAAAATTTATCTTTATCCTTTCCTTTCCAACTTCAGGTTAGCAGAAGAAAATATTTGTTGAATTGTAATATGTGTGTAAATTTGGTTAGGGCATACTCATTTGTTATTAATCCTTTAAATAAATGTGTTATGCTTTTCTCTTGTTAACTTGACTTTTGTTACAGGGTATTGGGTTATCGACCTTGGAATGGGTGAGAAAGAAGGACCTTGTTGTCCCTAATTTCATAGACAGATGATGGATGCGTTTTATGGGTCTAATTCAAACACACACAGGACAAATTAGTTTGAACACTCCAGATTTTAAGAGGGCTCATTTTGCTCCATTTTTAAATTTAATTATATTTAACATGATGTTATATATTTATTTTTCTCCTGCTATACATATATTTGTAAGATGTCTGAAATTCTTTGGAAGTAGGAGAAGTACCAAAAAAATGACCACATAGAAGGTTGTGATGGGGGGAAGGAACCAGGGGGTTTAGAACTGGGAAATTCAGAGGTTTAAGCAATGGTCCCCTGCGGGCGAAGATGACACCACATTCGCAAGAAATGGAGAGGATGTCTAGCATGTGATCCTCCAGTCTGAATTATAAGGTCTTCTTGATTTATCTATTTTCCCCCTGTATTTGGGTGCAAATATTAGGTTCCCTTTCTGCTCTAGTGTACATGGTTGCTTAAGGTAAGGGCACTAAGGAATTGCTGGAATACCTGTTCTTCAATAAAGTCATCAGTCGTTTATGAACATTCTGCTTTAACTTGTTGGCATTGGAAAGTCATTCTGGATTTTTGAGTGGTTAATGACATGATACAATATGCCTTAGTAAGATTAACTCATCAGTGAGTAAAATAATAACAGCTAACATTTTATATCATGCCTGCTCTTACTGGATACTATTTTATGTCTACTCCATCACTGAATCTTCAAAAGAACCATATGTGAAATAGATACTTTTATTATGTCCATTTTCCAGACAAAGAAATGGGAGCTATTTCTGTTGAAATAACTTGCCAAGTTCATATTACTATAAAGAGATAGAGCTAACAGTGAAACCCATGCAGTAAAGTTCTAAAGCTTGTCTGATTATCTGCTACACGGTCAGGACTAGATTGACTAGAAGGAGATACTGAAAGCAGGAAAACTATGTAACAGATTATTGCATAGGTCAGACATAGGAGGATGAAGCAAGGGGAAAGCAAAGGCAAGGGTGGTGCTACAAAGGAAGACACAGTAGGATCATGAAATTCTTTGAAGTTGCCAGGTTGTAAAGAGAACAAAGACATATTTAGCTTGATTAATAGGAGTAATGTGGCTGGTAAGAAAACACTGAAAAAAGTGAGACCGTTGCCAGGCACAGTGGCTCACGCCTGTAATCCCAGCACTTTGGGAGGCTGAGACGGGTGGATCACCTGAGGTAAGGAGTTCAAGACCAGCCTGGCCAACAAGGTGAAACCCTGTCTCTACTAAAAAAAAAAAAAAAAAAACCTACAAAAATTAGCCTGGTGTGGTGGTGCATGCCTGTAGTCCCAGCTACTCGGAGGCTGAGGCAGGAGAATTGCTTGCACCCTAGAGGTGGAGGTTGCAGTGAGTCGAGATCGCGCCACTGCACCCCAACCTGGATGACAGAGCAAGATTCAATCTTGAAAAAAAAAAAAAAGTGAGACTGTTGAGTGAGGGAATAACTTCTTTCTGGGTATTTGGAATTTTAGAAAAATCTAGAATGAACAAAGAAAGTCGGTGTATTAATCTTGTTTACAAAGCAAAATGAAACACCCAAATAAATATTAGCTGTTTCTCCATTATGTTCCTCTTCACTGAGAGGAAATCACATTGGTGGAATGTATAGGGTGTCTCCTCACAAGAATCATTAAAAAAAAAAAGTATAATTTTGTTTCAGAAATGAAAAGAACAGACTCCTGAAAACTTAATTTGTTCAAGGTCACACACCTTGTGAATAGCCAAATCTTTTCTGTTTTCTTGATAATCAATAATTATACATCAGAATATTCATCATTAATGATGATTTTCAATCCCTTAGGCAAGGAGAGCTCAGAGTGTGAAGAAATGTGGAGAGAAGGAATGAATAAACAAACGAATAGATCTATGAATGGATAATACGTAAGTTTAAGAATAAAAAAAATCTCCACCTGAAATTCTATTTTCCTACTTTTCCATTAAACCATGTAGGTTCTTTGGTTCAAAGCATTACTCAAAACTTATCCTTTATTAAAAAAAAAAAAAACTTTCTAAATGGAAAATCACTGGTCTCTAGTTCCTTTGGATTTAGGTGTTTTGGGTTTTGTTTTTGGTTTTTTTTTTTTTTTTAAACAACAGAAATTTATTTCTCACAGTTCTTCTGGAGTCTGGGAAGTCCAAGATCAAGACATCGGTTGGTTTGAGGGCTGCTCTCTGCTTCCAAGACGGCACCTTGTTGCTGCATCCTCTAGAGGGGAAGGACACTATGTCTTCACATGGTATTAGGAACAGAAGGGTGAATTCACCCCCTCAAGCCTTTTTAAAGGTTTGAGGCACTAATTCTTATAAGTGCCTAAGACACTAATCTCATCCATGAGGGTGGATCCTTCATGGCCTAATCATCTCCTAAATGCCCTACCTCTTAATATTGTTGCATTGGGGATTAAGTTTCAGCATAGAATTTGAAGTGGACACAAACATTCAAACCATAGAACTACCCAAAGCAATCTACAGATTCAATGTGATCTTTATCAAATTCCAGTGGCGTTTTTGCACAAAATGGAAAAGCTTATTTTCAAATTCATAGGAATTGCAATGGACCCTGAATAGCCAAAAAAAAATTCTTGAAAAAGAATAAAGTTGTTTTTTTTTTTAAAGCGACCCTTAAAACACATTGATGTGATCTCAAGATATTTCTACTAAACATCTATATAGGGGTTGGGAATAATCTCTTTCAGGAACTACAGCTATCCCAGAGAAGTGGGCAGCAAGTTTAGACCTTCAGTTTATTTGGAAATCTCTGTTAGGCCATGTTTTATGATTCATTGGGCAAACATATCTTATACACTGCATGAGTCTTTGTATTTGTGTGAATATTGACTTATCCTTTAGCTTTTAAGGCACTAGTTGCAGGAACAGAGATTTCTTTCTGCTAAATGAATCTTGACAGTTGAACTTTACATTGTTTGAAGGCATTTTAATTCCTTCGAGATATACATTAATTTATCTAGTTTATTGACTGGAAGTTATAATTGAATTGCAAAATGAGAGCAACATGTTCTTTTCCTTGACAGATTCATTTCCATCGGAGTACATCGTCTTCAACAACAGGTGACCAACCCACTAGGTAAGTGTGAGGATTAATAGGGCTTGGTCATGTTTACATAATTCTCAAATTTTTCATTAGAAAAGTGCTATGGTGGCCCTAAAAAGTTGGTCTTCATCTACCTATGCTCAGGCTAAGAATCTGCTTTCATAAACCCAACTTTTTTCCAAAGATATTGAGGAGTAGTAACCAGCTGTTTTCCAAATCAAGTTAACATGTCCTTAAGACCAGTTTAAATTATAGCCGAGGTTACTAGAACAGAGGTCTTCACATTTTAGCATGACTCAGAATCACCTGGAGACCTGGACTCCATCCCTAGGGTTTCTGATTCAGTAGGTCTGGATGGAGCCTGAGAATGGGCATTCTAACACATTTCCAGGTGGAAGGGTTTCTCCTGGCCAGGGCATCACACTTCATGAACCACTGCCTAGGAAGGCGCTCTCTTAGCAGTGGGACTGCAAGAGCAATAGTATCAAAGAGAAATTGTAGAAACCTCTCTAGACAGATTAAGATGTGGTCATTTAAAATTAGATCTGGTTTTCTTGTTTTCTTATTGTTTATTTGTTTGGAAGGAAGTTGTGAACTAAAAAACAGAGATTGCTCCTAATACTCTTGTCTTGATCTAGAGTTACTTGATTAAATTTCTGTCGGTGTCTGCGTCTGAATCCAGTACTTCTACTCTCACATCCTCTCCCTCAACCAAAACCAAAAGTAAAACAAAACAAAGCAAATATCTAAACAAAATGCTGTGGTCTCTTACCAGCACTTAAAAAGTTAACAACAGCACCAAATAGAATTGCTCAAGGCAGTGGAGGTTAAACCAGCATTTGGAAATGCTGTGAGAACACAGATAGTTTAAACTGTGGAAGAGGCCTGAGGAAATAACAGAGGAAAACTTTCCGTCCAAGGTTCCAGTTGCCAAGGAGTTTGTGTAGGCTGCTGGAGACCTCACCCCTCCGTGGCTCCTCTGTGACTCACTGTGTCCCTGAGAAGCCTTGGACTCAGCAACCAGCGAAAACTCAGAAACTCTGCCTTTGATCTCACCAGGATGAAATGCCCCAGAGAGCTTTGGTTTCTAAAACATGGATGTTTCTGATCATACAGACAGTAGCAGAGCCTAGGCTCCGATTCCTAGAATTCGGCCTGATTATGACCCAGGTGGAAAGGTTGAGATTAGAGAAAACCACGTAATGGATCCCCTGGAGGTGCAGCAGAGAGGGAGGAAGGACTCACACACCCTTAGACCCGGCTCAGATGTCGGGTGGCTTGACACTTCAAGGTCACTCCTGCTATGTTCCTGAAACACAGTTCTGTGTGAATCCCCTTTTTGAGAGTTGAATCACCTCCTATAGGTAGAAAATGACACACAGATGAAATGGCTTTTGGTTCTGGATACATTTTATCCTTAGCCATTTCACATTTTGCCCTTGCAGGTCAGAATCCAATTCTAACCAGAAGCAAATATGTCCATTTTCCTTTCCCCCACAAAGAAGAATCCTTCATGCTGCAGTGCTTAATCAAACTTTTACCTAGTTCAGATCAGCGCTTCTCATACTTTAATGTATGTACATATAAATAACCTGGGGATCTTGCTAAGAAGCATTGGCTAATTCTGTAGGTCTACACTGGGGCCTGAAATTCTACCTTTCTAACAAACTCCCAGGTGATACAGAGACTGCTGCTCTGAGGACCAGGCTTTGAGTATCAAGGGGATGAGTTTTCAACTTTGGCTGCCCATTAAGATCACTTTGAGAGGCTGATTGCTGGTTGCTGGTTTTTAAGACTAACATTCAGGTATCCAGAGACTGGTCTGGAGTGGGGCTTCATATTCCTTAAGAACTTCCTCGGTTATTTATGATTATGCAACCAGGATTGAGAAAACAAATCCAAATGAATGTTTTTCAAACTGTGAGTAGCAATCATTAGTGGATCAGAATCAGAAATAACATTTAAAATACTATTTAAATAGAATGGAGCAGAACACAGCAGAGCATATTAGAATAGTGTAAGTATTCTTTCATGAAACTTTTTAGCTATGTACCTATGTGACTACAAAGCTCTCAATGTATATTACTAAGAATTAGAGTCAAAAAACTTTGAAAGTCTGTTGCAACTACTTAACTCTGTCATTATAGTACAAAATTAGGCATAGACAACATGTAAATGAATGGACATGGCTGTGTGAAATTTGTATTTCATATAGTTTTTACATGTCACAAAATATTTTGTATTGATTGCTTTTCAACAGTTTAAAAATGTAAAACCATTCTTAGCTCATGGGCTCTACAGCAAAAGAGCAAATTGGCCAGCTTGGCGCTTGGGGCTTGTGTAGGTTGTTGGCCTCTTACCTAGATTGAGATATATTCTTTGTTTGGACCCTAAACTTGATTTGATCAGTTCAGTTATAACAAATTGCCTCAGGCTTGGTCCCAAATTAGTCTCCTATTCTGATTCTACTGCAGCCTTTGTATTTTGATTAAAAACACCTGTATGTAGAGGCCAGGCCTTTTGTGGTTGTTAGTAATAACAATAATTGTTGCTGTTAAAACAAGACAGTATGATACTTTGGGCTTTAAAAATCTATATCAAAATCCTGCATTAAATACGCAAAGTAGTTTTGGCTAAGAATAACTGAGTAACTGGATAAAATATGTGTCTTCCCACCACTTTATGTAGCAGCATTTCACTTTGGTAATAAAATCTCAACACTTCCATTAATAATTGGCAGTTTATCCTAAAGAATAGATGTTTTAAAAGGTGTGCTTTGCAAATGAACAATTGATGACATATAATGATCAAATGCAAGTAAGTTCCTTACAGGAAAATATGATTCTTTTTTATTATTGAACAGAAAACTAAACAATTTCAATGAAAGCCATGGTTAAAACATGCTTCCCTTTTCTTAGTTACTGGGCATATTATACATCTTGTAGTAACTTGTTGGAGCATTCTATTTTAAGCTCTTCAAGGGACCAGAGTTAAAAGCCTGTTGGGTAACTTTTTGGGGTGGCAGAGAGTGTCCCACTCATTTTTGGCTATAATTGTAAGTATTTATTGCGTTTCCACTGAGTACTTGGTAGTTGGCTCACCCCTTGAAGATAACGGCAGTTAAAAATGCAAACTTCCCCTGTAATCCCAGCACTTTGAGAGGCTGAGGCAGGAGGATTGCTTGAAGACAGGAGCTCGAGACCAGCCTGGGCAAAATATTGAGACCACCCCCACCAACCCGCCATCTCTGCAAGAAACAAAGCTAACAACAATAACAACAACAAAAAAATTAGCCAGGTATGGTGGTGTATGCCTGTACACCTGTAGTCCCAGCTACTTCGTAGGCGGAGGCAGAAGGATCACTTGAGCCCAGGAGTCGGAGGTTATGCTGAGCTATGATGGCACCACTGCACTTCAATCGGAGACAAAGCAAGACCCTGTCTCGAAAACAAACAAACAAAAATTAAAAAAAAAACAAAAACCATGGTTTGTGAGCACACGGAGCTTACAAGATTGTAAGCAGATGATGGCAGAGGCCACCCTTAGGCAGTTACAGATAAATCCGTAATTACCAACTGTAATAAAACCAAATGTAAATACTGTGAAGAGTGTGTTAGACGTGACTCAGTTTTTAACTAGGTGTTTCATGGGAAGCATCTTTGAGGAGTAACATTTAGCTTTTATACAGCTTTTTGTAAAAAATATAATTTTTATATAGGGTAGGTACATGAACAGATTTCCATTTTAATCTCTGAGAAGGTCAAAATTCGTGTTTGGTCATCTTCAAGTACCAACAGAGTATGGGCATGTGGTAGAACTCAACAAGCTTTCGCTATTGTTGTTAAATACTCAGAATTACTTTGGCTACTGTTTCAAAAACAGATAAGGAGGGATGTGCAAAAACTGAAAGTGGAAAGACCTGTTGACAGATGTTGCAAGAAACGGTGGTATTTTGGACAAGAGTGCCATTGGTAGGGATGGGGCAAAGGAGAGAGTCATGATGTATTTTAGAGATAGAATTAACAGCATTTTGTTATTATAGGGAGGTGAGGAAGGGGGAAATTAGAAGTCATTCCCAGACTGTGTGAAGAGAAACATGAAAAAAGACTCAGGTTTCTTGAGATGGATTAACCAGTTTTGAAAACTTTGCATTTGAGATGTTTATGAAGTAATCAGTTAGGGACAACCAAGTAGACAGTGGAATATACAGGCCTGAAAATCAGAGAGAGGACTAGGATAGAAGTACAAATGCGGGAGTCGTTGGGCTGTGCATAGTATTTTCTTTATTTTTTGTCATGAGTGCTAATTCAGTACCTACTCTGTATCAGGCACTGTTCTAGCTATTAGGAATATATAGAGAAAGAAAAAACAACAAAGTTTCATACGAAGTCTTTTGAAGATGGAGTAGTCACGTTAACCAGAACATATAGTTAGAGACAATTGGGAAAAAAGGAGCATTTTAAGAAGTTGACAGGCTGGGCATGGTGGCTCACATCTGTAATCCCAGTGCTTTGGGAGGCCAAGGCAGGAGGATCACTTGAGGCCAGGAGTTTAAGAACAGCATGGGTGACATGGTGAGACTCCATCTCCACCAAAAAGAAAAAAAAAATTAGCCAACCATGGGGGTGCAGCACCTGTAGTCCCAGCTACTCAGGAGGCTGAGAACAGAGGATTACGTGAGCCCAGGAGGTCGAGGTTGCAGTGAGCCATGTTCATGCCACTACACTCCAGCCTGAGCAACAGGGCTAGACCCCGCCCCAATCAATCAATCAATATCTGAAGAAGTGTGCTCCAGATAAAGGGGACAGCAACTGCAAAGGCCCTCAAGGTGAAGTGCATTTGATGTGCCTAAGGAATTCCTAGAGACTGGTATGTTAGCAGTGAAGTAAGCAAAGGAGAAACTAGAAGAAGGAAGGGTCTGAATCATGCAGACCCTTGTAGTCCATGGTATATTTTTCTAGATGTGATGGCAGTTACTGGAGGATTTGAACAAGGAAGTGATGTAATCTGGCTTATGTATCTTTAAAATTCTATCTCCACTGAGAGTAGATGGTATGGGTCTAGTGAGGAGCAGTGAGATCCACTAAGAAGTTCCTCGAGTGCTCCTATTCATATATTATGTTAGGGCTATGCACTGAGTTATGCTCCCAACATTCATATGTTGAAGACCTCACTCCCCTCATCTAATGATATTTGCACATGGGCCCTTTGGAAGATAGTTAGGTTTCAATGAGGTATTCAGGGTAAGGCCTCATGATGAGATTAGTGCCCTCAGAAACAGAGGCATCAGAGAGCTCTCTCTCTCTCTCTCTCCCCCCACCATCCCTCTTGTGAGGACCCAGCAAGAGGACAGCCATCTGCAAGACAAGTAGAACGTCCTCACCAGAACTTGACTATGTTGGCACCCTGATCTAAGACTTCCAGCCTCCAAAACTGAGAGAAAATAAATTTCTATTGTTTATGCCACTCAGTCTGTGATAGTTTGTGATGGCAGCCTAAACGGACTAATACAATTAGAAAGAAAAAAAAAATCTCTGGAGGGTGGTAGAGACCAGAAATACCCACTTACTGTGTTAGCTCGTCTAGCATTATGCAGAGTTCCAATTCCCAATGTGAGTTGGCTTGGCTTGAAAAAAAATTACTATGAATTTGAATAAGATTCAGTTCCTGAACAGTACAGACAAAAGAACAGCTCTAAGCTCTGGCAGCTTGCTTTCCTCCTGTCAGTTTCTCTGTCTTATTCATTTATGGTCTCTGAAAAAGGCCGAGGCAAAAATGTAAAGAGAGCAGTTCCACAGGTTGTAGGATTAGTCAATTCTCCAAGGAGACTCAAACTCCATCTGCTGCTATTTATTAGATCACTCTGCACCATAAAAACCTATTGATGAGTGGTAGCCAATGATATGCCATTACAACAATAGAGATAATGCAATAGCCATGTCATAAAATGGTTACCCCTCATCACAGCTATGTTTCAATTGTTCCTCAATGCACTGAGCGCATTAAAGGGCTGTATTCCACCCGCCAAACAATTCTGGTGCAGGAGCTCCGTGGAGGCACCTGCTGTGAGTGAAAGGTAATATTGTGACTATTATTACTGCTTGGAGAGCGATTGCACAGACACGTGCCAACTGCCTGTGCCAGTGCTGGACTATGTAACAGAGTGGATCTAAATTAAACTGAAAATGAAATTGGTTAACTTTAAATTGTTTAAGTTTCCCAACCAAGCAAAATTGCAAGTAGGGTGACTTATCCTGTTTAATTTTGTGACTATACTTTTGGGGACCAGCTGGAATGCGACTGCATTGAGGCATATACTGTCCACTTTTTCTTCTGAGGAGTGAAAAAGCCTGGAAAAAAATATTCCATTTGTTTTCTGGATGCTTGTACCCATCAAGTCTTATTTCTCAATCCAGATTACTGAAGAAAGGCATCTTCCCCCCACCATATTAAGTGAATTACACTGATTTCAAATAACTTTCCCAGAGCTGAGTCAAACCTGCAGCCCAGACTCATTGGCCAACTGATCCTAGCTCTGGGATAGCTCAGAAGCCAACAAGTAGCCCCCAGATCTCAGATTCTACCCCAACCTTTGTAGTCCTGGCACAATGTCCACAAAACCTGAAGGAGTCCTAAAATCCAGAGCCCCAGAACCCCAAATGGGATTGCTACAGTCCTAAATCTGTGATTCTACCCTCATGCCACTCTATTTCTATTCTCTCCAATACCATCTGCTCAGGGAACCCACTGAGAGGGAATGTGCCCTTTTCTAATGCTGCTCAGTTCTAAAGGAGCTACAGTGAGAAAGTTGCTGAGGTTTTCCCAAATACTAGTTTAAAAAAAAAAAAAAAAAGATGAGGTTTGGATTAGAGGACAGAATGTCAGAATGTTCAACAAATATCCATGTGCCCTCCACATTCCCCAGCCTCCCTGAGGGTGAGATCTGGGCCACGTGACTAGTTCTGCAAATAGGATAAGAACAGAAGGAGCAGAGTCACTTCCAGCTCTGGCCTCTCAAGACGCCCCAACCTCCAAACCTTCCCCTGCCTTCCCACTTGGAGACAACTGGCCCAACTGTATAACTACAAAATGGTGGAAGCTGTCAGATCTGTATCAGACCAGAATGTGAGGAAGAAATATAGATATCTTTGTTGTATGAAACCACTGAGGCTTCAGGAGTCTGTGTTTTGTTGCTGCCAGCACTGATAATCCTGAATATAGACTGTCTTCTGGCTGCCTCACTGAATTCGTATTCAGGTACTGTACCTTGTGGTTTGGCCAGTCTGATCCATAATTTTGAAGTCCTGGAAGCAACTGTCTTTACTATGTCCAAGAAGTAGTATTCTCAAAGTTTGTATTAATGGGAGAGAAAACTCCATTAAATGCTTAGTTAAATGCGTTATGCATTACTGACTATATGTCCAAAGCAGTGAGCTGAAAATTGGGGTAAACACCAGAAAAGTACAAATCATATTCAAGGAAGTGACCTGAGAGGCAAGGAGCATTTCCAGATAAAGCAGTTAAATAACAACGGTTCTCATAAAGAAATGCAGAATATGGGAAGAGCAGTGTGGGTTGGATGTACCTAAAGATTCTTCAGGTGTACAGGGTCTTGGAGGTCAGGTGTGATGGGCTGAATTGTGCTCTCCTCCCCCAGATTCGTCTGTTGAAGCCCTAACCTTTGGCATCTCAGACTGTAACTGAATTTGGAGATAGGGAATTTAAAGGGGTAGTTAGTTAAAATGAGGTCATTAGGGTGAGCTCTAATTGATATGACTAGCGTCCTAATAAGAAGAGGAAATTAGGACATAAACACACACAAGGGAAGATCATACAAAAACACAGGGAGAAGATGTCCATCAACAAGCCAAAGAGGCTGGGCCTGGTGGCTCACGCCTGTAATCCCAGCACTTTGGGAGGCTGAGGTGGGTGGATCGCTTGAGCCCAAGAGTTCAAGACCGGACTGGGCAACTGGCAAAACCCAGTCTCTACCAAAACCACAAAACGAAATTGGCTGGCCATGGTGGCTTGCACCTGTTGTCCCAGCTACTCAGAAGGCTGAGGAGGGAGGATTGCTTGAGGACAAGAGGCAAAGATTGCGGTAAGCAGAGATCACATCACTGCACTCCAGCATGGGCAACAGAGTAAGACCCTGTTTTAAAAAAAAAAAAAAAGAAAGAAAAAGAAACCTACCCTGCTGATACCTCAATCTCAAACTTTTAGTCTTCAGAACTGTGAGAAAATAAATTCCTGTTGTTTACGACCCCCAGCCTGTGATACTGTGCTGTGTGGTAGCACTCACAAACTCATGCAGGCACAAGTTTCTCCAGAGAAAGAATGAGACAGTAGTCTATGCAGTATTATTTCACTGAACTAAAGCACAGCAGGGAGAATAAACATCATAAATTTGGAAGAAAGTAGGGAGAATATCTTCCCTGAAGATATTGAGAATTATAATTGGATGGATAACTTGGAGTAATATTTGCGAGGGTCTTTATTCCCTGATTGAGAAATTTTGATATTATTCTACAAGTGATTTGAAGACTGCAGTACATAACAGTTTAAAAATATTACTTCAAAATCTCCAGGGTGAGGTCCAAACATTAGTATTTTTAACAAGCTTCCAGGTGATTCTGACAGACCATCAGTAAATTTGAGAGCCATGAGTATAAGCAGTTGGGAATTCCTAAAAGGATTGCATAGGCATTTTGCTGTATGGGTGATAGATAAAGAGGTAGGGGGCATGCAGATATTCCACAGCGGAGCATTCCTTTATCTCTGATCTAGTCCTACCCAGAGTGATGGAAGCCTGCAACTAATGGGACTCAAAATATTAAATCCAGTGCCTCCTGGCATGTAAAAGTTCACCTCCACTTAGTTAACATTCATTCTTATTTCAAATAGCAAGCTTGTTTTTCTTTCTAAATTGTTTTATTGTTTTTAAATGTATATACAAAAAGTACCCCAAAATAAATAAATAATACTTGAATTATCACTATCTTGTCATAAGCATTTTGTTGAACATTCCTTCTGTGATCTATCTGTGCATCTACTTGTATAAGCATACAGTCACATAAATGTTACGATGCTAATTGTGCTCTCTTAATCTATAACCCACTTCTCCACTCAAAAGTAGATTGCAAAAATACCTCCAAATCTTTATTTTATATCTGCATCAAAATATTCCATTATTTAGATGTTTTCTAATTATTTAGCCAGACCTCAACTAATAAACACATAAATCACTCTGCATTTTTGACCCTTAAAAACAACACTGACTGGGGGTCACAGGGGAGAAGAGTGATAGCTAACATGTACAGGGTTTCTTTTTGAGGTGGTGAAATGTTCTAAAACTAACTATGGTGATGGTTGCACACATCTGTGAATATACTACAAACCACCGAATTATATATTTGATATGGGTAAACTGTAATGACATGTGAACTATATCTCGATAAAGCTGTTTTTAAAAAAGACATCCCTTGCCCTCTCTCACCACTCTTATTCAACATAGTATTGGAAGTTCTGGACAGAGCAATCATGCAAGAGAAAGAAATAAAGGGTATTCAAATAAAAAGAAAGGAAGTCAAATTATCTTTATTTGCAAATGACATGATCCTACATATAGAAAACCCCATTGTGTCATCCCAAATGCTTCTTAAGCTGATAAGCAACTTCAGCCAAGCCCCAGGATTCAAAATCTATGTGCAAAAAACCGCTAGCACTCCTATACACCAACAGGCAAGCAGAGAGCCAAATCATGAATTAACTGCTGTTCACAATTGCTACAAAAAGAATAAAATACCTAGGAATACAGCTAACAGGAGAAGTGAAGGACCTCTTCAAGGAGAACTATAAACCACTCCTCAAAGAAATCAGAGAGGACACCAACAAATGGAAAAACATCCCATACTTATGGACAGGAAGAATCAATATCATGAAAATGGCCATACTGCCCAAAGTAATTTATAGATTCAATGCTATTCCCATTAAACTACCATTGACATTCTTCACAGAACTGGAAAAAGCTACTTTAAAATTCATATGGAATGGAAAAAGAGCCCAAATATCCAAGACAATCTGAAGCAAAAAGAACAAAGCTGAAAGCATCATGCTACCTGACTTCAAACTACACTACAAGGCTACAGTAATCAAAACAGCATGGTATTGGTACAAGAACAGACACATAGACCAATGGAACAGAATAGAGAACTCAGAAATAAGACCACATACCTACAACCATCTGATCTTCAACAAACCTGACAAAAACAAGCAATGGGGAAAGGATTCCCTGTTTAATAAATGGTGCTGGCAGAACTGGCTGCCATATGTAGAAAACTGAAACTGGACCCCTTCCTTACACCTTATACAAAAATTTACTCAAAGTGAATTAAAGTCTTAAATGTAAAACCCAAAACTATAAAAACCCTAGAAGAAAATCTAGGCAATACTATTCAGGACATAGGCATGGGCAAAGGTTTCATTATGAAGATGCCAAAAGCAATTGCAACGAAAGCCAAAGTTGAGAAATGGTATCTAATTAAATTAAAGAGCTCCTGCAAAGCAAAAGAAACTGTCATGAGAGTGAACAGACAACCTACAGAATGTGAGAAAATTTTTGCAATCTACCCATCTGACAAAGGTCTAATATCCAGAGTCTACAGGGAACTTAAACAAATTTACAAAAACAAAATACAAACAACCCCATTAAAAAGTGGGCAAAGGACATGAATGGACACTTCTCAAAAGAAGACATACATGTGGCCAACAAACTTACGAAAAAAACTGAACATCACTGATCATTAGAGAAATGCAAATCAAAACCACAATGGGATACTGTCTCACACCAGTCAGAATGGCTATTACTAAAAAGTCAAAAAAACTGGCTGTGCACAGTGGCTCACGACTGTAATCCCAGCACTTTGGGAAGCCAAGGTGGGCACATCACCTGAGGTTAAGAGTTTGAGACCAGCCTGGCCAACATAGTGAAACCCTGTCCCTACTAATAATACAAAAATTAGCTGGGTGTGGTGGCCCATGCCTGTAATCCCAGCTATTCGGGAGGCTGAGGCAGGAGAATCACTTGAACCCAGGAGCGGAGGGTGCAGTGATCTAAGATGGCGCCATTGCACTCCAGCATGCAATGGGCAACAAGAGTGAAACTCCATCTAAAAAAAAAAAAATGTCAAGAAACAACAGATGGCTGGCAAGGTTACAGAGAAAACACTTTTACACTGTCGGTGAGAGTGTAAATTTAACCACTGTGGAAGACAGTGTGGTGATTCCTCAAAGTTCTAGTGGCAGAAATACCATTTAACCCAGCAATCCCATTGAATTGCTAATGGATGCTGGGCTTAATACCGAGGTGATGGGATGATCTGTGCAGCAAACTACCATGGCACACATTTACCTATGTAACAAACCTCCACATTCTGCACATGTATCCCTGAACTTAAAAGGTGAAGATTAAAAAGAAAAAAGACATCCTCACAACTGCATCTATTCACCCTCTGCAGTTATTATCCTAATGGCAAATTTTGAAATATGTACCCATTAAGATGATTAATAATTAATTATTAATGGATTAATAATTAATTATTAGTGGATTAATAATTAATACTCCAGGCAATTTCATTTTACAGATGAATACATGCTTTTAAAAAAATACACCTGAGGCCAGGCACAGTGGCTTATGATTATAATCCCAACATGGGAGGCCAAGGTGGGAGAATCACTTGAGCCCAGGAGTTCAATACCAGCCTGGGCAACATAGGGAAAGCATATCTCTACAAAACAATTTTAAAAAATTAGCCAGGTGTGGTGATGTGCACCTGCTTTGGAGGCCAAGGTAGTAGGATGGCTTAAGCCCAGAAGTTTGAGACTAGCCTGGGCAACATAATGGGACCCTTTCTCTACAAAAACTAAAAAAATTAGCCAGGCATGGTGGTGCACTTGTGATTCTGCTACTCAGGAGGCTGAGGTGGGAGGATCACCTGAACTTGGGATGTCAAGGCTACAGTGAGCTATGATCATGCCACTGCACTCCAGCCTGGGTGACAGAGTAAGACCCTGCTCTGGAAAAAAAAAATAATACACCCGAAATACACTAATATGAGAATATGTATTTCCCCTCATAATTACCAACACTAGGTTTTGATGACCTTTTTTTCATTTTGAAAATCTAAGTTGTAAAAGAAAATGTTTTGTTATTTTAAAAATTTGATTCGGGCCGGGCGCGGTGGCTCACGCTTGTAATCCCAGCACTGTGGGAGGCCGAGGCTGGCGGATCACGAGGTCAGGAGATCGAGACCATGGTGAAACCCCGTCTCTACTAAAACTACACA